>NC_062231.1:0-632123 GCF_902686445.1 Sciurus carolinensis
AGCCCCTTATGGATTGCTCTTGCAGTACTCTAACGTGCAGGTTGAAAAGGCCTGAAATTGAAGTTGCTTTTCTGAGAACGTTTCACGAATGGATTTCAAAGACACTTTGCCTATCATCTCCCCTCCTCATTCCCACTTTGCTCCGCAGATGTGGTGGTTGCACCATGCACGGTGCTTCTGTTATAACTAACAGTTTCGATTTCCATGGATTGAGCTTTCCCTATGCACGCAGTGTTAGGAAAACTGAAATGCGTTTTCTGAGCAAATGCACGAACTGAATCTTCATGAAAATCGCGGTATTTACTCTTTTCCTCGTTCCCACTTTTCTACCAACATCTGAGCATTCTCTCTCCTGTTTTCTATACAAGCCCCTTATGGATTGCTCTTGCAGTACTCTAACGTGCAGGTTGAAAAGGCCTGAAATTGAAGTTGCTTTTCTGAGAACGTTTCACGAATGGATTTCAAAGACACTTTGCCCTATCATCTCCCCTCCTCATTCCCACTTTGCTCCGCAGATGTGGTGGTTGCACCATGCACAGTGCTTCTGTTATAACTAACAGTTTCGATTTACCATGGATTGAGCTTTCCCTATGCACTCAGTGGTAAGTAAACTGAAATGCGTTTTCTGAGCAAATGCACGAATGAATCTTCATGAAAATCGCGATATTTACACTTTTCCTCGTTCCCACTTTTCTCCCAACATCTGAGCATTCTCTCTCCACGTTTTCTATACTAGCCCCTTATGGATTTCTCTTTCAGTACTCTAAGGTGCAGGATTGAAAAGGCCTGAAATTGAAGTTGCTTTTCTGAGAACGTTTCACGAATGGATTTCAAAGACACTTTGCCCATCATCTCCCCTCCTCATTCCCACTTTGCTCCGCAGATGTGGTGGTTGCACCATGCACAGTGCTTCTGTTATAACTAACAGTTTCGATTTCCATGGATTGAGCTTTCCCTATGCACGCAGTATTAGTTAAACTGAAATGCGTTTTCTGAGCAAATGCACAACTGAATCTTCATGAAAATGGCAGTATTTACTCTTTTCCTCGTTCACACTTTTCTCCCAACATCTGAGCATTCTCTCTCCACGTTTTCTATACAAGCCCCTTATGGATTGCTCTTGCAGTACTCTAACGTTCAGGTTGAAAATGTCCTGAATTTGAAGTTGCTTTCTGAGAACGTTTCACAAATGAACTTCAAAGACACTTTTGCCCATCATCTCCCCTCCTCATGCCCACTTTGTTCCGCAGATGTGGTGGTTGCACCATGCACGGTACTTCTGCTATAACTAACAGTTTCGATTCCATGGATTGAGCTTTCCCTATGCACGCAGTGTTAGGAAAATTTAAATGCGTTTTCTGAGCAAATGCACGACAGAATCTTCATGAAAATCGCGGGATTTACTCTTTTCCTCGTTCACACTTTTCTCCCAACATCTGAGCATTCTCTCTCCATGTTTTCTATACAAGCGCCTTATGGATTGCTTTTGCAGTACTCTAACGTGGTGGTTGAAAAGGCCTGAAATTGAAGTTGCTTTTGAGAACGTTTCACAATAGATTTCAAAGACACTTTGCCTATAATCTCCCCTCCTCATTCCCACTTTGCTCCGCAGATGTGCTGGTTGCACCATGCTAGGTACTTCTGTTATAACTAACAGTTTCGATTTCCATGGATTGAGCTTTCCCTATGCACGCAGTGTTAGGAAAAATGAAATGCGTTTTCTGACCAAATGCAGGACTGAATCTTCATGAAAATCGCGGTATTCACTCTTTTCCTCATTCACACTTTTCTCCCAACATCTGAGCATGCTCTCTCCACGTTTTCTATACAAGCCCCTTATGGATTGCTCTTGCAGTACTCTAACGTGCAGGTTGAAAAGGCCTGAAATTGAAGTTGTTTTTCTGAGAACGTTTCACGAATGGATTTCAAAGACACTTTGCCCATCATCTCCCCTCCTCATTCCCACTTTGCTCCGAAGATGTGGTGGTTGCACCATGCACAGTGCTTTTGTTATAACTAACTGTTTCGATTTCCATGGATTGAGCTTTCCCTATGCACGCAGTATTAGTTAAACTGCAATGCGTTTTCTGAGCAAATGCACGAATGAATCTTCATGACAATCGCGGTATTTACTCTTTTCCTCATTCTCACTTTTCTCCCAGCATCTGAGCATGCTCTCTCCACATTTTCTATACAAGACCCTTATGGATTGCTCTTGCAGTACTCTAACGTGCAGGTTGAAAAAGCCTGAAATTGAAGTTGCTTTTCTGAGAACATTTCACGAATGAACTTCAAAGACACTTTTGCCCATCATCTCCCCTCCTCATGCCCACTTTGCTCCGCAGACGTGGTGGTTGCTCCATGCACGGTGCTTCTGTTATAACTAACAGTTTCGATTTCCATGGATTGAGCTTTCCCTCTGCACGCAGTGTTAGGAAAATTAAAATGCGATTTGTGAGAAAATGCACGACTGAATCTTCATGAAAATCACGGAATTTACTCTTTTCCTCGTTCCCACTTTTCTCCCAACATCTGAGCATTCTCTCTCCATGTTTTCTATACAAGCCCCTTATGGATTGCTCTTGCAGTACTCTAACGTGGTGGTTGAAAAGGCCTGAAATTGAAGTTGCTTTTTTGAGAACGTTTCACGAATGGATTTCAAAGACACTTTGCCTATCATCTCCCCTCCTCATTCCCACTTTGCTCCGCAGATGTGGTGGTTGCACCATGCACGGTGCTTCTGTTATAACTAACAGTTTCGATTTCCATGGATTGAGCTTTCCCTATGCACGCAGTGTTAGGAAAAATGAAATGCGTTTTCTGACCAAATGCAGCACTGAATCTTCATGAAAATCGCGGTATTCACTCTTTTCCTCGTTCCCACTTTTCTCCCAACATCTGAGCATGCTCTCTCCACGTTTTCTATACAAGACCGTTATGGATTGCTCTTGCAGTACTCTAACGTGCAGGTTGAAAAGGCCTGAAATTGAAGTTGCTTTTCTGAGAACGTTTCACGAATGAACTTCAAAGACACTTTTGCCCATCATCTCTCCTCCTCATGCCCACTTTGCTCCTCAGACGTACTGGTTGCACCATGCACGGTGCTTCTGTTATAACTAACAGTTTCGATTTCAATGGATTGAGCTTTCCCTATGCACACAGTATTAGGAAAACTGAAATGCGTTTTCTGAGCAAATGCATGATTGAATCTTCATGAAAATCGCGGTATTTACTCTTTTCCCTGCTCACACTTTTCTCCCAACGTCTGAGCATTCTCTCTCCACGTTTTCTATACAAGCCCCTTATGGATTGCTCTTGCAGTACTCTAACGTGCATGATGAAAAGGCCTGAAATTGAAATTGCTTTTCTGAGAAACTTTCACGAATGGATTTCAAAGACACTTTGCCTATCATCTCCCCTCCTCATTCCCACTTTGCTCCGCAGATGTGTTGGTTGCACCGTGCACGGTGCTTCTGTTATAACTAACAGTTTCGATTTCCATGGATTGAGCTTTCCCTATGGACGCAGTGTTAGGAAAAATGAAATGCGTTTTCTGAGCAAATGCACAACTGAATGTTCATGAAAATCGCGGTATTTACTCTTTTCCTCCTTCCCCCTTTTCTCCCAACATCTGAGCATTCTCTCTCCATGTTTTCTATACAAGCCCCTTATGGATTTCTCTTGCAGTACTCTAACGTGGTGGTTGAAAAGGCCTGAAATTGAAGTTGCTTTTTTGAGAACGTTTCACGAATGGATTTCAAAGACACTTTGCCCATCATCTCCCCTCCTCATTCCCACTTTGCTCCGCAGATGTGGTGGTTGCACCATGCACAGTGCTTCTGTTATAACTAACAGTTTCGATTACCATGGATTGAGCTTTCCCTATGCACGCAGTATTAGTTCAACTAAAATGCGTTTTCTGAGCAAATGGACGAATGAATCTTCATGAAAATCGCGGTATTTACTCTTTTCCTCGTTCACACTTTTATCCCAACATCTGAGCATTCTCTCTCCACGTTTTCTATACAAGCCCCTTATGGATTGCTCTTTCAGTACTCTAAGGTGCAGGATGAAAAGGCCTGAAATTGAAGATGCTTTTCTGAGAACGTTTCACGAATGGATTTCAAAGACACTTTGCCCATCATCTCCGCTCCTCATTCCCACTTTGCTCCGCAGATGTGGTGGTTGCACCATGCGCAGTGCTTCTGTTATAACTAACAGTTTCGATATCAATGGATTGAGCTTTCCTTATGCATGCAGTCTTAGGAAAACTGAAATGCTTTTTCTGAGCAAATGCACGACTGAATCTTCATGAAAATCGCGGTATTTACTCTTTTCCTCGTTCCCACTTTTCTCACAACATCTGAGCATTCTCTCTCCATGTTTTCCATACAAGCTCCTTATGGATTGCTCTTGCAGTACTATAACGTGGTGGTTGAAAAGGCCTGAAATTGAAGTTGCTTTTTTGAGAACGTTTAACGAATGGATTTCAAAGACACTTTGCCTATCATTTCCGCTCCTCATTCCCACTTTGCTCCGCAGATGTGGTGGTTGCACCATGCACGGTGCTTCTGTTATAACTAACAGTTTCGATTTCCATGGATTGAGCTTTCCCTATGCATGCACTGTTAGAAAAAATGAAATGCGTTTTCTGAGCAAATGCCCGACTGAATCTTCATGAAAATCGCGGCATTCACTCTTTTCCTCGTTCCCACTTTTCTCCCAACATCTGAGCATGCTCTCTCCACATTTTCTATACAAGACCCTTATGGATTGCTCTTGCAGTACTCTAACGTGCAGGTTGAAAAGGCCTGAAATTGAAGTTGCGTTTCTGAGAACGTTTCACGAATGGATTTCAAAGGCACTTTGTCCGTCATCTCCCCTCCTCATTCCCACTTTGCTCCGAAGATGTGGTGGTTGCACCATGCCCGATCCTTCTGTTATAACTAACAGTTTCGATATCAATGGATTCAGCTTTCCCTATGCACGCAGTATTAGGAAAACTGAAATGCGTTTTCTGAGCAAATGCACGATTGAATCTTCATGAAAATCGCGGTATTTGTCTTTTCCCTGCTCACACTTTTCTCCCAACATCTGAGCATTCTCTCTCCACGTTTTCTATACAAGCCCCTTATGGATTGCTCTTGCAGTACTCTAACATGCAGGATGAAAAGGCCTGAAATTGAAATTGCTTTTCTGAGAACGTTTCACGAATGGATTTCAAAGACATTTGCCTATCATCTCCCCTCCTCATTCCCACTTTGCTCCGCAGATGTGGTGGTTGCACCATGCACGGTGCTTCTGTTATAACTAAAAGTTTCGATTTCCATGGATTGAGCTTTCCCTATGCACGCAGTGTTAGGAAAAATGAAATGCGTTTTCTGACCAAATGCAGGACTGAATCTTCATGAAAATAGCGGTATTCACTCTTTTCCTCGTTCCCACTTTTCTCCCAACATCTGAGCATGCTCTCTCCACGTTTTCTATACAAGACCCTTATGGATTGCTCTTGCAGTACTCTAACGTGCAGGTTGAAAAGGCCTGAAATTGAAGTTGCTTTTCTGAGAACGTTTCACGAATGGATTTCAAAGACATTTGCCCATCATCTCCCCTCCTCATTCCCACTTTGCTCCGCAGATGTGGTGGTTGCAACATGCACGGTGCTTCTGTTATAACTAACAGTTTCTATTTCCATGGATTGAGCTTTCCCTATGCACGCAGTTTTAGGAAAATTGAAATGCGTTTTCTCTGCAAATGCACGACAGAATCTTCATGAAAATCGCGGTATTTACTCTTTTCCTCGTTCCCACTCTTCTCCCAACATCTGAGCATTCTCTCTCCATGTTTTCTATACAACACCCTTATGGATCGTTCTTGCAGTACTCTAACGTGCAGGTTGAAAAGGCCTGAAATTGAAGTTGCATTTCTGAGAAGGTTTCAAGAATGGATTTCAAAGACACTTTGCCCATCATCTCCCCTCCTCATTCCCACTTGGCTCCGCAGATGTGGTGGTTGCACCATGCACAGTGCTTCTGTTATAACTAACAGTTTCGATTTCCATGGATTGAGCTTTCCCTATGCACGCAGTATTAGTTAAACTGAAATGCGTTTTCTGAGCAAATGCACGAATGAATCTTCATGAAAATCGCGGTATTTACTCTTTTCCTCATTCACACTTTTCTCCCAACATCTGAGCATTCTCTCTCCACCTTTTCTATACAAGCCCCTTATGGATTTCTCTTGCAGTACTCTAACGTTCAGGTTGAAAATGCCTGAAATTGAAGTTGCTTTTCTGAAAACGTTTCACGAATGAATTTCAAAGACACTTTTGCCCATCATCTCCCCTCCTCATGCCCACTTTGCTCCGAGGACGTGGTGGTTGCACCATGCACGGTGCTTCTGTTATAACTAACAGTTTCGATTTCAATAAATTGGGCTTTCCCTATGCACGCAGTATTAGGAAAACTGAAATGCGTTTTCTTAGCAAGTGCACGACTGAATCTTCATGAAAATCGCAGTATATACTCTTTTCCTCGTTCACACTTTTCTCCCAACATCTGAGCATTCTCTCTCCACGTTTTCTATACAATCCCCTTATGGATTGCTCTTGCAGTACTCTAAGGTGCAGGATGAAAAGGCCTGAAAATGAAATTGCTTTTCTCAGAACGTTTAACGAATGGATTTCAAAGACACTTTGCCCATCATCTCCCCTCGTCATTCCCACTTTGCTCCGCAGATGTGGTGGTTGCAACATGCACGGTGCTTCTGTTATAACTAACAGTTTCGATTTCCATGGATTGAGCTTTCCCTATGCATGCAGTGTTAGGAAAATTGAAATGCGTTTTCTGAGCAAATGCACGACAGAATCTTCATGAAAATCGCGGTATTTACTCTTTTCCTCGTTCCCACTTTTCTCCCAACATCTGAGCATTCTCTCTCCATGTTTTCTATACAAGCCCCTTATGGATTGCTCTTGCAGTACTCTAACGTGGTGGTTGAAAATGCCTGAAATTGAAGTTGCTTTTTTGAGAACGTTTCACGAATGGATTTCAAAGACACTTTGCCTATCATCTCCCCTCCTCATTCCCACTTTGCTCCGCAGATGTGGTGGTTGCACCATGCACGGTGCTTCTGTTATAACTAACAGTTTCGATTTCCAAGGATTGAGCTTTCCCTATGCACGCAGTGTTAGGAAAACTGAAATGCGTTTTCTGACCAAATGCACGACTGAATCTTCATGAAAATCGCGGTATTTACTCTTTTCCTCGTTCCCACTTTTCTCCCAACATCTGAGCATTCTCTCTCCACGTTTTGTATAGAAGCCCCTTATGGATTTCTCTTGCAGTACGCTAACATGCAGGTTGAAAAGGCCTGAAATTGAAGTTGCTTTTCTGAGAAAGTTTCACGAATGGATTTTCAAAGACACTTTGCCTATCATCTCCACTCCTCCTTCCCAGTTTGTTCTGCAGATGTGGTGGTTGCACCATGCACAGTGCTTCTGTTATAACTAACAGTTTCGATATCCATGGATTGAGCTTTCCCTATGCATGCAGTGTTAGGAAATCTGAAATGCGTTTTCTCAGCAAATGCACGACTGAATCTCCATGAAATTCGCGGTATTTACTCTTTTCCTTGTACCTACTTTTCTCCCAACATCTGAGCATTCTCTCTCCACGTTTTCTATACATGACCCTTATGGATTGCTCTTGCAGTACTCTAACGTGGTTGTTGAAAAGGTCTGAAATTGAAGTTGCTTTTCTGAGAACGTTTCACGAATGGATTTCAAAGACACTTTGCCCATCATCTCCCCTCCTCATGCCCACATTGCTCCGCAGACGTACTGATTGCACCATGCACGGTGTTTCTGTTATAACTAACTGTTTCGATTTCCATTGATTGAGTTTTCCCTATGCACGCAGTATTAGTTAAAGTGAAATGCGTTTTCTGAGCAATTGGACGAATGAATCTTCATGAAAATCGCGGTATTTACTCTTTTCCTCGTTCACACTTTTCTCCCAACATCTGAGCATTCTCTCTCCACGTTTTCTATACAAGCCCCTTATGGATTGCTCTTGCAGTACTCTAAGGTGCAGGATGAAAAGGCCTGAAATTGAAATTGCTTTTCTGAGAACGTTTCACGAATGGATTTCAAAGACACTTTGCCCATCATCTCCCCTCCTCATTCCCACTTTGCTCCGCAGATGTGGTGGTTGCAACATGCACGGTGCTTCTGTTATAACTAACAGTTTCTATTTCCATGGATTGAGCTTTCCCTATGCACGCAGTGTTAGGAAAACTGAAATGCGTTTTCTGAGCAAATGCACAACTGAATCTTCATGAAAATCGCGGTACTTACTCTTTTCCTCGTTCCCACTTTTCTCCCAACATCTGAGCATTCTCTCTCCACGTTTTCTATACAAGCCCCTTATGGATTGCTCTTGCAGTACTCTAACGTGTAGGTTGAAAAGGCCTGAAATTGAAGTTGCTTTTCTGAGAACGTTTCACGAATGGATTTCAAAGACTCTTTTGCCCATCATCTCCCCTCCTCATTCCCACTTTGCTTCGCAGATGTGGTGGTTTCACCATGCACGGTGCTTCTGTTATAACTAACAGTTTCGATTTCCATGGATTGAGCTTTCCCTATGCACGCAGTGTTAGGAAAAATGAAATGCGTTTTCTGACCAAATGCAGGACTGAATCTTCATGAAAATCGCGGTATTCACTCTTTTCCTCTTTCCCACTTTTCTCCCAACATCTGAGCATGCTCTCTCCACGTTTTCTATACAAGACCCTTATGGATTGCTCTTGCAGTAGCCTAACGTGCAGGTTGAAAAGGCCTGAAATTGAAGTTGCTTTTCTGAGAAAGTTTCACGAATGGATTTCAAACACACTTTGCCTATCATCTCCACTCCTCCTTCCCACTTGTTCTGCAGATGTGGTGGTTGCACCAAGCACAGTGCTTCTGTTATAACTAACAGTTTCGATATCCATGGATTGAGCTTTCCCTATGCATGCAGTGTTAGGAAAACTGAAATGCGTTTTCTCAGCAAATGCACGACTGAATCTCCATGATATTCGCGGTATTTACTCTTTTCCTTGTACCCACTTTTCTCCCAACATCTGAGCCATTCTCTCTCCACCTTTTGTGTAGAAGGCCTTATGGATTGCTCTTGCAGTACTCTAACGTGCAGGTTGAAAAGGCCTGAAATTGAAGTTGCTTTTCTGAGAACGTTTCACGAATGGATTTCAAAGACACTTTGCCCATCATCTCCCCTCCTCATTCCCACTTGCTCCGCAGATGTGGTGGTTGCACCATGCACGGTGCTTCTGTTATAACTAACTGTTTCGATTACCATGGATTGAGCTTTCCCTATGCACGCAGTGTTAGGAAAACTGAAATGCGTTTTCTGAGCAAATGGACGAATGAATCTTCATGAAAATCGCGGTATTTACTCTTTTCCTCGTGCACACTTTTCTCCCAACATCTGAGCATTCTCTCTCCACGTTTTCTATACAAGCCCCTTATGGATTGCTCTTGCAGTACTCTAACGTGCAGGATTGAAAAGGCCTGAAATTGAAGTTGCTTTTCTGAGAACGTTTCACGAATGGATTTCAAAGACACTTTGCCTATCATCTCCCCTCCTCATTCCCACTTTGCTCCGCAGATGTGGTGGTTGCACCATGCACGGTGCTTCTGTTATAAGTAACAGTTTCGATTTCCATGGATTGAGCTTTCCCTATGCACGCAGTGTTAGGAAAAATGAAATGCGTTTTCTGACCAAATGCAGGACTGAATCTTCATGAAAATCACGGTATTTACTCTTTTCCTCGTTCCTACTTTGCTCCCAACATCTGAGCATTCTCTCTCCACGTTTTCTATACAAGCCCCTTATGGATTGCTCTTGCAGTACTCTAACGTGCAGGTTGAAAAGGCCTGAAATTGAAGTTGCTTTTCTCAGAAAGTTTCACGAGGGATTTCAATGAACCTTTGCCTATCTTCTTCCATTCTCATTTCCACTTTACTCTACAGATGTGGTGGTTCCACCATGCAGATGCTTTTGTTATAACAAACAGTTTCAATTTCCATGAATTGAGCATTCCCTAGGCACGCTGTGTTAGGCAGCAACTGAATTGAGTTGTCTGAGCTAATGCACATGTGAATTTCCATGAAACCCCGGATATTTTCTCATTTCCTCATTCCCACTCTGCATCCAAAATCTGATAACTCTACATCCAGGTTTTCTAGGCAAGCCACTTATGTATTGCTGGTGCATTACTCTAACGTGCAGGTTGAATAGGGCTGAAATTGAAGTTGTATTTCTAAGAAAGTTTCACCAGTAGATTTCAATGAAACTTTGCCTGTCTTCTCCCCTACTCATTTTCACTTTACTCCACTGATGTGGTGGTTCCACCACGTATGATTCTTGTGTCATAACAAAGAGATTCGATTTCCATGAATTGAGCTTTCCTGTGCACGAAGTGTTAGGCAGCAACTGAATTGCGTTTTCTGAACTAATGCACGTATGAATTTCCATAAAACTCCGGGTATTTTCTCTTTTCCTCATTGCCACTCTGCCTCCAAAATCTGAACACTCTACCTCCAGGTATTCTACACAATCCCCTTATGTATTTCTGTTGCAGTACTCTAACGTGCAAGTTGAAAAGTTCTGAAATTGAAGTTGCTTTTCTAAGAAAGTTTCACGAGTGGATTTCAATGAAACTTACTTCAGTTTTGCCCCGCAGATGTGGTGATTACAAAATGCAAGATGCTTGTGTTATAACAAATATTGTTGATTTCCATGAATTGAGCTCTCCCTATGCACACAGAAACTGTTTGTTTTCTAATCTAATGCACGTGCACGTATAAATTTCCGTGAAGCTCCGGGTATTTTCTCTTTTCCTCATTCCCACTCTGCTTACAAAATCTGAACACTCTACTTCCAGGTTTTCTAGACAAGCCCCTTATGTAATGCTTTTGCAGTACTCTAATGTGCAGGCTGAAAAGGGCTGACATTGAAGTTTATTTTCTAAGAATGTTTCACTAGTGGATCTCAATGAAACATTGCCTGTCTTCTCCCCTTCTCATTTCTACTTTACTCCACAGATGTGTTGGTTCCACCATGCACGATGCTTGTGTTATAACAAACAGTTTCAATTTCCATGAATTGAGCTATCCCTATGCACGCAGTGTTAGGCAGCAACTGAATTGCGTTTTCTGAGCTAATGCACATGTGAAATTCCATGAAACTCCGTATATTTTCTCTTTTCCTCATTCCCACTCCACCTCCAAAATCTGAACACTCTACCTCCAGGTTTTCTAGACAAGTCACTTATGTATTGCTTTCTGTTGCAGTACTCTAATGTGCAGGTTGAAAACGGCTGAAATCCACATTGCTTTTCTAAGAAAGTTTCACCAGTGGTTTTCAATGAAAATTTGCCTGTCCTCTCCCGTTCTCATTTCCACTTTACTCCGCATATGTGGTGGTTCCACCATGCACGATGCTTGTGTTATAACAAACAGTTTCAATTTCCATGAACTGAGCTTTCCCTATGCACGCAGTGTTAGGCAGCAATTGAATTACATTGTCTGAGCTAATGCACGTATGAATTTCCATGTAACTCCGGGTAATTTCTCTTTCCTCATTCCCACCCTGCCTCCAAAATCTGAACACTCTACCTCCAGGTTTTCTAGAGAAGCCCCTTATGTATTGCTGTTGCAGTACTCTAATGTGCAGGTTGAAAAGGGCTAAAATCCATGTTCCTTTTCTAAGAAAGTTTCACCAGTGGATGTCAATGAAACTTTGCATGTCTTCTCCCCTTCTCGTTTCCACTTCACTCCGCAGATGTGGTGGTTCCACCATGCATGATGCTTGTGTTATAACAAATAGTTTTGATTTCCATGAACTGAGCTTTCCCTATGCACGCAGTGTTAAGCAGCTACGGAATTACGTTTTCTGAGCTAATGCACGTATGAATTTCCATTAAACTCCGGGTATTTTCTCTTTTCCTCATTGCGGAGGCGCCGGGAATTCCATCCAGTGCTTGACAAAGATCCTCTGGAGGATGATTGCAAAGTCTCATCCTAAAAAGTATTGCCGGATGTTTTGCTCCAAAGCATGGTGTTTATTCTGCAGTGTTTTTCTGATAATATATTACTCATTTCAGTCTGAACGGATTGCTTAAGGGGATGAGGGGAATACAACCAAAATTCCAGAAAATATTACCTACAATCTGAAAAACAATGGGTCTTTACCACTAACAAAATTAAAAATAATTTTGCAACCGTACAATGAGTCCCTGAAAGCCTCCGGAGAAAAGTGTTGTAGATCTGCCTTTGTCTCCAACAGGCTGGTTAAATTTTAACGATGGTTTTGTTCATGTGTGGCGGTGAGGTATAAGAATAAGGTTTCATTACATTCCTTCCTTCCTACAAAGAATATGTCACCCCTATAATAAATGTTGGTACACAATTACAATTGGGACCGCTGACCTACTGTACCCCTTAACTCAGCAATTCAGATATTAACCAGATGGACCTAGTAGAGAAAGTCTCATGAGATTACTTGTCTATTGTTTTAACTGTAAGAATAATAAGAATAGTCTTAGGTCAAAAAATGTTTAGATATTAAGGAAGTAAATATTGTACTAGTTCACCGACGTAGTTAGAAATTCTTAAAACAATTGTGCTTAGGTAAGGATAATCTGTAAGGTTACTGTTTTCTCATAATTTTCTGTTCCTTGTTAAAAACAATTTCTGCCTATGCTTTGAAAACTTCTTTAATATTAACCACAAGATTGTCATTATAGCCTGAAGAAAAATGTATATAAATCCAGCCTTCCCCAGAATAAAGTGGGATTGATTGCACAAGAACTATGGTCTGTGTCTTTCATTCTCCTTCATCGCAGATGCTGTCTCTCTGCACCCCATTTACCAGTGTGTAACCCATGGACTCCTGCTAGGGCTGGACCGCGGCATCTTATTCCCACTCTGCCTCCAAAATCTGAACACTCTACCTCAAGGTTTTCTAGACAAGCCCCTTATGTATTTCTGTTGCAGTGCTCTAACGTGCAGGTTGAAAAGGGCTGAAATTGATGTTGCTTTTCTAAGAAAGTTTCACCAGTGGATTTCAATGAAAGTTTGCCTGTCTTCTCTGATGCTCATTTCCACTTTACTCTGCAGATGTGGTGGTTCCAAACATGCACGATGCTTGTGTTACAACAAACAGTTTCGATTACCATGAATTGAGCTTTCCCTATGCATGCAGTGTTAGGCAGCAATTGAATAGCATTTTCTGAGCTAATGCACGTAAAATTTCCATGAAACTCCGGGTATTTTCTCTTTTCCTGATTCCCACTCTGCCTCCAAAATCTGAACTGTCTACCTCCAGGTTTTCTAGACAAGCTCCTTATGTATTGCTGTTGCAATACTCTAACGGGCAGGTTGAAAATGTCTGAAATTGAAGCTGCTTTTCTAAGAAAGTTTCACGAGTGGATTTCAATGGAACTTTGCCTCTCTTCTGCCCTTCTCATTTCCATTTTACTCCGCAGATGTGGTGGTTACACCATGCACGATGCTTGTGTTATACGAAACAGTTTTGATTTCCATGAACTGAGCTTTCCTAATGCTGGCACAGTTACGCAGCAACTAAATTGCATTTCTAAGCTAAAGCACGTATGAATTTCCATGAAACTCCGGGAATTTTCTCTTTTCCTCATTCCCACTCCACCTCCAAAATCTGAAAACTCTACCTCCAGGATTTCTAGACAAGCCCTTATGTATTGCTCTTGCAGTACTCTAACGTGCAGGTTGAAAATGTCTGAAATTTAAGTTGCTTTTCTAAGAAAGTTTCACCAGTGGATTGCCATGTAACTTTGCCTGTCTTCTCCCATTCTCAATTTCACTTTACTCCACAGTTATGGTGGTTCCACCATGCACGATGCTTGTGTCATAACAAACAGTTTCGATTTCCATGAATTGAGCTTTCCTACGGACGCAGGGTTAGGCTGCAACTTAATTGCGTTATCTGATCTAACGCACGTATGAATTTTCATGAAACTCCAGGTGTTTTCTCTTTTTGTCATTCCCATTCTGCCTCCACAATCTGGACACTCTACCTCCAGGATTTCTAGACAAGCCCTTATGTATTTCTGTTGCAGTACTCTAACATGCAGGTTGAAAATGTCTGAAATTTAAGTTGCTTTTCTAAGAAAGTTTCATGAGTAGTTTGCAATGAAAATTTGCCTGTCTTCTCCCATTCTCAATTTCACTTTATTCCGCATTTATGGGGGTTCCACCATGCACGATGCTTGTGTCATAACAAACAGTTTCGATTTCCATGAATTGAGCTTTCCTATGGACAAAGGGTTAGGCTGCAACTTAATTGCGTTATCTGATCTAACGCACGTATGAATTTTCATGAAACTCCGGGTATTTTCTCTTTTTGTCATTCCCATTCTGCCTCCACAATCTGGACACTCTACCTCCAGGATTTCTAGACAAGCCCTTATGTATTGCTGTTGCAGTACTCTAACGTGCAGGTTGAAAAGGGCTGAAAATGAAGTTGCTTTTCTAAGAAAGTATCACTAGCGGATTTCAATGAAACTTTGCCTGTCTTCTCCCCTTCTCATTTCAACTTTGCTCCGCAGATGTGGTGGTTCCACCATGCACGATGCTTGTGTTATAAGAAACAGTTTCGATTTGCATGAACTGAGCTTTCCCCTATGCACGCAGTGTTAGGCAGCAACTGAATTGCGTTTTCTGAGCTAATGCATATATGAATTTCCATGAATCTTCGGGTATTTTCTCTTTTCCAAATTCCCACTCTGCTTCCAAAACCTGAATACTCTACCTCCAGGTTTTCTAGACAAGTGCCTTATGCATGGCTGTTGCAGTACTCTAACGTGCAGGTTGAAAAGGGCTGAAATTCAAGTTGCTTTTCTAAGAAAGTTCCACTAGTGGATTTCAATAAAACTTTGCTTGTCTTCGCCACTTCTCATTTCAACTTTGCTCCACAGATGTGGTGGTTCCACCATGCACGAATCTTGTGTTATAAGAAACCTTTTCGATTTCCATGAACTGAGCTTTCCCTATGCATGCAGTGTTAGGCAGCAACTGAATTGTCTTTTCTGAGCTAATGCACATATGAATTTTCATGAAACTCCGGGTATTTTCTCCTTTCCTCATTCCCACTCTGCCTCCAAAACCTGAATACTCTACCTCCAGGTTTTCTAGACAAGTGCCTTTTGCATGGCTGTTGCAGTACTCTAACGGGCAGGTTGAAAAGGTCTGAAGTTGAAGTTGCTTTTCTAAGAAAGTTTCACGAGTGGATTTCAATGAAACTTTGCCTGTCTTCTCCCCTTCTCAATTCCACTCTACTCCGCTGATGTGATGGTTCCATCATGCACGATGCTTGTGTTATAAGAAACAGTTTCAATTTCCATGAAGTGACCTTTCCCTATGCAGGCAGTTTTAGGCAGCAAATGAATTGTGTTTTCTGAGCTAATGCACGTATGACTTTCCATGAAACTCTGGGTATTTTCTCTTTTCCTCATTCCCACTCTGCCTCCAAAATCTGAACACTTTACCTCCATGTTTTCTAGATAAGCCCCTTATGTATTTCTGTTGCAGTACTCTAACGTGCAGGTTGAAAAGGTCTGAAACTAAAGTTGTTTTTCTAAGAAAGTTTCACGAGTCGATTTCAATGAAACTTTGCCTTTCTTCTCCCCTTCTCATTTACAGTTTGCTCCGCAGATGTGGTGGTTCCACAATGCACGATGCTTGTGTTATAACAAACTGTTTCAATATCAATGAATTGAACTTTCCCTATGCACGCACTTTTATGCAGCAACTGAATTGCGTTTTCTGAGCAAATGCACGAATGAATTTCCATGAAATTCTGTGTATTTTCTCTTTTCCTCATTCCCACTCTGCCTCCAACATCTGAACACTCTACCTCCAGGTTTTCTATACAAGCCCCTTATGTAGTACTGTTGCAGTACTGCAAAGTGCAGGTTGAAAATGGCTGAAATTGAAGTTGCTTTTTTGAGAAAGTGTCACGAGAGGATTTCAATGGAACTTTGCCTGTCTTCCCCCCTCCTCATTTCCACTTCTTCTGCAGAAGTGGAGGTTCCACCGTTCACGATGCTTGTTTTATAACAGTTATGAATTCCATGAACTGAGCTATCCCTATGTACCCAGTGTTAGGCAGCAACTGAATTGCGTTTTCTCAGCAAGTGCACAAATTAATTTCCCTGAAACTCTTGGTATTTTCTCATTTCCTCATTACTGCACTGACCCTAATATCTGAGCACTGAACTTCCAGGTTTTCTAGGCAAGGGCCTTATGTATTTCTGTTGCAGTACTCTAACATGGAGGTTAAAAAATGCTGAAATTGAAGTTGCTTTTCTAAGAAAGTTTCACCAGTGGATTTCAATGAAACTTTGCCTGTCTTCTCCCCTCCTCATTTCCACTTTACTCCGCAGATGTGGTGGTTCCAACATGCACGATGCTTGTGTTATAACAAACAGTTCGATTTCCATGAATTGAGGTTTCCCTATGCACGCAGTGTTAGGCATCAACTGAATTGCATTTTCTGAGCTAATGCACGTATTAATTTCCATGAAACTCCGGGTATTTTCTCTTTCCTCATTCCTACTCTTGTCAACAAAGTCTGAACACTCTAACTCCAGGTTTTCTAGACAAGCCCCTTATGTATCTCTGTTGCAGTACTCTAACGTGCAGGTTGAAAAGGGCTGAAATTGAAGTTGCTTTTCTAAAGAAAGTTTCACAAGTGGATTTCAATGAAACTTTGCCTGTCGTCCCGCTCCTCATTTCCACATTGCTCCAGAGATGTGGTGATTCCACGATGCACAATACTTGTGCTATAGCAAACTGTTTTGATTTCCATGAATTGAGATTTCACTATGCACACAGTGTGAGGCAGCAACTGAATTGCGTTTTCTGAGCAAATGCACGTATGAATTTCCATGAAACTCTGGGTATTTTCTCTCTTTCTCCTTAGCACACTGTCCCTAGCATCTGAGCACTCTACCTCCAGGGTTTTTAGACAAGCCTCTTATGGATTGCTGTTGAAGTACTCTAACGTGCAGGTTGAATAGGGCTGAAATTTAAGTGGATTTTCTGAGAAAGTTTCACTCGTGGATTTCAATGAAACTTTGCCTGTCTTCTCCCTTACTCATTTCCAATTTGTTCCGCAGATGTGGTGTTTCCACCATGTGGTGCTTGTTGTTAAAAAACAATTTCGAATCACATGAATTGAACTTTTCCTATGCACGCAGTGTTAGGCAGGAACTGAATTGCGTTTTCTGAGCAAATGTACCAATGAATTTCCAGGAAACTCCAGGTATTTTCTCGTATCCTCATTACTACACTGTCCCCAATATCTGAGCATTCTAACTGGTGACTTTCTATACAAGCCCCTTATGTATTGCTGTTGCAGTACTCTAACGTGCAGGTTGAAAACGGCTGAAACTGAAGTTGCTTTTCTAAGAAAGTTTCATGAGTGGATTTCAATGAAACTTTGCCTGTCTTCTCCCCTCCTCATTTTCACTTTGCTCTGCAATGTGGTGTTTCCACCATGCGCGGTGCTTGTGTACAACACAAAGAGTTTCGATTCACATGAATTGAGCTTTCCCTATGCACGCAGTGTTAGGCAGCAACTGAATTGCGTTTTCTGAGCAAATGCACGAAAGAATTTCTATGACACTCCGGGTATTTTCTCTTTTCCTCAATCCCACAAAGCCTCCAAAATCTGAACACTCTACCTCCAGGTTTTATAGACAAGCCCTTATGTATTGCTGTTGCAGTACTCTAACGTGCAGGTTGAATAGGGCTGAAATTGAAGTTGATTTTCTGAGAAAGTTTCACGAGTGGATTTCAATGAACTTTTGACTGTCTTCTCCCCTCATCGTTTGCACTTTGCTCCGCAGATGTGGTGGTTCCACGATGCATGATGCTTGTGTTATAACAAACAGTTTTGATTTACATGAATTGAGCTTTCCCCATGCTCTCAGTGTTAGGCAGCAACTTAATTGCCTTTTTTGAGCAAATACACGAATGAATTTCCATAAAACTGTGGGTATTTTCTCATTTCCTCATTAGCACACTGTCCCCAAAGTCTGAGGCCTGCACCTCCAGGTTTTCTAGGCAAGCCCCTTACGTATTGCTGGTGCAGTACTCTAACGTGCAGGTGGAATGGGACTGAAATTGAAGTTGCTGTTCTGATAAAGTTTCACAAGTGGATTTCAATGAAACTTTTCCTGTCTTCTCCCCTCCTCATTTCAACTTTGCTCTGCTGATGTGGTGGTTCCACCATGCACGATGCTTGTGTTATAACAAACAGTTTTGATTTTCATGAATTGAGCTTTCCCTATGCACGCAGTGTTAGTCAGGAACTGAATTGCGTTTTCTGAGCAAATGCACGAATGAATTTCCATGAAACTCTGGGTATTTTCTCTTTTCCTCATTAGCACAATGTCCACAACATCTGTGCACTCTACCCACAGGGTTTCTAGACAAGCACCTTATGTATTGCTGCTGCAATACTCTAACGTGCAGGTTGAATAGGGCTAAAATTGAATTTCCTTTTCTGAGATAGTTTCACCAGGGGATTTCAATGAAAATTTGCTTGACTTCTCCCCTCCTCATTTCCACTTTCTCAACAGATGTGATGGTTCCATCATGCACGATGCTTGTGTTATAACCAACAGTTTCGATTTCTATGAATTGAGCTTTCCCTATGCACCCAAGGTTAGGTAGCAACTGAATTGCGTTTTCTGAGCAAAAGCACGATTCAATTTCCATGAAACTCCAGGTATTTTCTCTTTTCCTCATTACCACTCTGCCACCAAAATCTGAATACTCTACCTCCAGGTTTTCTAGACAAGCCCCTTATATATTGCTGTTGCAGTACTCTAAGGTGCAGGTTGAAAAGGTCTGAAATTGAAGTTGCTTTACTAAGAAATTTTCACCAGTGGATTTCAGTGAAACTTTGCCTGTCTTCTCCCCTCCTCATTTCTACTTTGCTCCGCAGATGTGTGGTTTCACCATGCACGATGCTTGTGTTATAGCAAACAGTTTCGATTTCCATTTATTGAGCTTTCCCATGCACCCAGTGTTAGGGAGCAACTGAATTGTTTTTTCTGAGCAAATGCACGAATGAATTTCCATAAAACTTTCGGTGTTTTCTAGTTTCCTCCTTACTACACTGTCCCCAACATCTGAGCACTCTACCTCCAGGGTTTGTTGACAAGTCCCTTATGTAGTGCTGTTGCAGTACTCCAACGTGGAGGTTGAATACAGCTGAAATTGAAGTTGCAGTACTGAAAAAGATTCATGAGCGGATTTCAATGAAACTTTGCTGTCTTCTCCCCTCCTCATTTACACTTTGCTCCACAGATTTGGTGTTTCCACCATGCACGATGCTTGTGTTATAACAAACAGTTTTGATTTCCATGAATTGAGCTTTCCCTATGCACGCATAGGCAGCAACTTAATTGCGTTTTCTGAGCAAATGAATGAATGAATTTCCAAGAAACTCTGGGTATTATCTCTTTTCCTCGTTAGTACACTGTCCCCAACATCTGAGCACTGTACCTCCAGGGTTTCAAGACAAGCCCCTTATGTATTACTGCTGGAGTACTCTAACGTGCAGGTTGAATAGGGCTGAAATTGAAGTTGATTTTCTGAGAAAGTTTCACAAGTGGATTTCAATGAAACTTTTCCTGTCTTCTCCCCTCCTCATTTCCACTATGTTCCGCAGAATGGGTGTTTCCACCATACGCTGTACTTGTGTTTCAACAAACAGTTTATATTCACATGAATTGAGATTTCCCTATGCAGGCAATGTTAGGCAGCAACTGAATTGCGTTTTCTGAGCTAATGCACGAATGAATTTCCATGAAACTCCATGTATTTTCTCTTTTCCTCATTCCCTCTCTGTCTCCTAAATCGGAACACTCTACTTCCAGGTTTTCTAAACAAACTCCTTATGTATTGCTGTTGCAGTACTCTAAGGAGCAGGGTGAAAAGGGCTGAAATTGAAGTTGCTTTTCTAAGTAAGTATCACTAGTGGATTTCAATGAAACTTTGCCTGTCTTCTTTGTTGCTCATTTCCACTTTGTTCCGCAGATACGATGGTTCCACAATACACCCTGCTTGTGTTATAACAAACAGTTTTGATTTCCATGAATTGAGCGTTCCCTATGCACGCAGTGTTAGGCAGCAACTCAATTGCGTTTTCTGAGCAATGCACGATTCAATTTCCATGAAACTCAGGGTATTTTCTGTTTTCCTCGCTAGCACACTGTCCCCAACATCTGTGCACTCTACATCCTGGGTTACTAAACAAGCCCCTTTTTGCTGTTGCAGTACTCTAAGGTGCAGGTTGAATAGGGCTGAAATCGAAGTTGATTTTCTAAGAAAGTTTCACGAGTGGAATTCAGTGAAAATTTGTCTGTATTCTCCACTCCTCATTTCCACTTGTTCTGTAGATGTGATGGTTCCACGATGCACCATGCTTGTGTTAAAACAAACAGTTTTGATGTCCATGAATTGAGCTTTCCCTATGCACACAGTGTTAGGAAGCAACTGAATTGCATTTTCTGAGCAAATGCACGAATGAATTTCCATGAAACTCTGGGTATTTTCTCCTTTCCTCGCTAGTACACTGTCCCTAATATGTGGGCACTGTACCTCCAGGTTTTCTATGCAAGCCCCTTATGTATTGCTGTTGCAGTACTCTAACATGCAGGTTGTAAAGGGCTGAAACTGAAGTTGCTTTTCTAAGAAAGTTTCACCAGTGGATTTCAAAGAAACTTTGCCTGTCTTCTCACCTCCTCATTTCCTCTTAGCTCTGCAGATGTGTTGGTTCCACCATGCGCAGTGCTTGTGTTTTAACAAACAGTTTCGATCCACATGAATTGAGCTTTCCTTATGCATGCAGTGTTAGGCAGCAACGGAATTGCTCTTTCTGAGCTAATGCATGAATGAATTTCCATGAAACTCGGGGTATTTTCTGTTTCCCTCATTCCCACTCTGTCTCGAAAATCTGAACACTCTATCTCCAGGTTTTCCAGACAAGATCCTTATGTTTTGCTGTTGCAGTACTCTAACGTGTAGGTGGAAAAGGACTGTTACTAGACAAGCCCCTTATGTATTGCTGTATCTAAAGTGCAGGTTGAATAGGGCTGAAATTGAAGTTGATTTTCTGAAAAAGTTTCACGAGTGGATTTCAATGAAACTTTGCCTGTATTCTCCCCTCCTCATTTCCACTTTGCTCCGCAGATGTGGTGGTTCCACCATGCATGATGCTTGTGTTATAACAAACAGTTTCGATTTCAATGAGTTGAGCTTTCCCTATGCACGGAGTGTTAGGCAGCAATTGAATTGCATTTCTGAGCAAATGCACGATTGAATTTCCATGAAACTCTGGGTATTTTCTCTTTTTCTCAGTAGCACACTGTCTCCAGCTTCTGAGCACTGTACCTACAGGTTTTCTAGAGAAGCCCCTTATGTATTGATGTTGTAGTACTCTAACGTGCAGGTTGAAAAGGGCTGAAATCGAAGTTGCATTTCTAAGAAAGTTCCACGAGTGGATTTCAATGAAACTTTGCCTGTCTTCTCCCCTCCTCATTTACACTTTGCTCCACAGATGTGGTGGTTCCACCATGCAAGATGCTTGTGTTCTAACAAACAGTTTTGATTTTCATGAATTGAGCTTTCCCTATGCACCCAGTGTTAGGCAGCAACTGAATTGCGTTTTCTGAGCAAATGCACCAATGAATTTCTATTAAACTCAGGGTATTTTCTCTTTTCCTCATTACCAATCTGCCTCCAAAATCTGAACACTCTACCTCCACGTTTTCTAGACAAGCCCCTTATGTATTGCTGTTGCAGTACTGTAAGTTGCAAGTTGAAAAGGGCTGAAACTGAAGTTGCTTTTCTAAGAAAATTTCACAAGTGGATTTCAATGAAACTTTGCCTGTCTTCTCCCATCCTCATTTCTATTTTGCTCTGTAGATGTGGTGGTTCCACCATGCACGATGCTTGTGTTATAACAAACAGGATTGATTTACATGAATTGAGCTTTCCCTATGCTCCCAGTGTTAGGCAGCAACTGTATTGGGTTTTCTGAGCAAATGCACGAATGAATTTCCATGAAAATCTGTGTATTATCTCGTTTCCCCATTACCACACTGTCCCCAATATCTGAGCACTCAACATGCTGATTTTCTAGACAACCCCTTATGTATTGTTGTAGCAGTACTCTATCATGCAGGTGGAATAGGAATGAAATTGAAGTTGCTTTTCTGAGAAGGTTTCACGAGTGGATTTCAATGAAACTTTGCCTGTCTTCTCCCCTCCTCATTCCCAATTTGCTCCACAGATGTGGTGTTTCCACCATGCGCAGTGCTTGTGTTTGAACAAACAGTTTCAAATCGCATGAATTGAGCTTTCCCTTGCATGCAGTGTTAGGCAGTAAATTATTTGCGTTTTCTGAGCTAAAGCACGAATGAATTTCTATGAAACTCGGGTATTTTCTATTTTCCTCATTCCCACTCTGTCTCAAAAATCTGAACACTCTATCTCCAGGTTTTGTAGACAAGCCCCTTATGTATTGCAGTTGCAGTACTCTAACGTGCAGTTTGAAAAGGGTGAAATTTAAGTTGCTATTCTAAGAAAGTTTCACTAGTGGATTTCAAAGAAAGTTTGCGTGTCTTCTCCCCTCCTCATTTCCACTTTGCTCCGCAGATGTGGTGGTTCCACCATGCATCATGGTTGTGTTATAACAAACAGTTTGGATTTCCTTGAATTGAGCTTTTCCTAGGCACACAGTGTTAGGCAGCAACTGAATTGCGTTTTCTGAGCAAATTCACGATTCAATTTCCATGAAACTCTGGGAATTTTCTGTTTGCCTCGTATGCATACTGTCCCCAACATCTGAGCACTCTACCTCCAGGTTTTCTAGACAAGCCCCTTATGTATTTCTGTTGCAGTACTCTAATGTGCATGATGAATAGGGCTGAAAGTAAAGTTGCTTTTCTGAGAAAGTTTCACGAGTGGATTTCAATGAATCTTTTCTTATCATCTCCCCTCCTCATTCCCAATTTGCTCCGCAGATGTTGTGTTTCCACCATGCGCGATGCTTGTGTTTTAACAAACAGTTTCGATTCACATGAATTGAGCTTTCTCTATGGATGCAGTTATAGGCTGCAACTGAATTGGGTTTCTGAGCAAATGCACGATTCAATTTCCATGGAACTCCGGGTATTTTCTCTTTTCCTCGTTACCACTCTGCCTCCGCAATCTGAACACTCTACCTCCAGGTTTTCTAGACAAGCCCCTTATGTATTGCTGTTGCAGAACTAAAACATGCTGGTTGAAAAGGGCTGAAATTGAGGTTGCTTTTCTAAGAAAGTTTAACGAGTGGATTTCAATGAAACTTTGCCTGTCTTACCCCCTCCTCATTTCCACTTTGTGCTGAAGATGTGGTGATTCCACCATGCACGAATCTTGTGTTATAACAAACAGTTTCGATTTCCATGAATTGAGCTTTAGCTAGGTACGCAGTGTTAGGCAGCAATTGAATTGCGTTTTCTAGCAAATACACGATTCAATTTCGATGTAACTCTGGGTATTTTCTCTTTTCCTCGTTAGCACACTGTCCCCAACATCTGATCACTCTACCTCCAGGGTTTCTAGACAAGCCCTTATGTATTGCTGTTGCAGTACTCTAATGTGGAGGTTCAATAGGGTTGAAACTGAAGTCGCTTTTCTAAGAAAGTTTCACAAGTGGATTTCAATGAAACTTTGCCTGTCTTCTGCCCTCCTCATTTCCACTTTGCTCTGCAGATGTGGTGGTTCCACCATGCACGATCGTTGTGTTACAACAAACAGTTTCGATTTCCATGAATTGAGGTTTTCCTAGGCACGCAGTGTTAGGCAGCAACTGAATTGCGTTTATTGAGCAAATGCACGATTCAATTTACATGAAACTCTGCATATTTTCTGTATTACTCATTCGCACACTGTCCCCAACATCTGAGCACTCTACCTGCTGCTTTTCTAGACAAGCCCCTTATGTATTGTTCTTGCAGTACTCTATCGTACAGGTGGTATAGAGCTGAAATTGAAGTTGCTTTTCTAATAAAGTTTCACGAATGCATTTCAATGAAACTTTTCCTCTCATCTCCACTCCTCATTCCCAATTTCCTCCGCAGATGTGGTCTTTCCACCATGCGCGGTGCTTGTGTTTTAACAAACAGCTTCGATTCCCAAGAATTGCGCTTTCCCTATGCACACAGTGTTAGGCAGCAACTGAAATGTGTTTTCTGAGCAAATGTACGATTGAATTGCCATGAAAATCCGGGTATTTTCTCTTTTCCTCATTCCCACTCTGTATCCTAAGTGTGAACACTCTACCTCCATGTTTTCTAGACAAGTCCCTTATGTATTGCTGTTGCAGAACTAAAACATGCTGGTTGAAAAGGGCTGAAATTGAAGTTGCTTTTCTAAGAAAGTTTAACGAGTGAATTTCAATGAAACTTTGCCTGTCTTACCCCCTCCTCATTTCCACTTTGTGCTGAAGATGTAGTGATTCCACCATGCACGAATCTTGTGTTATAACAAACAGTTTCGATTTCCATGAATTGAGCTTTCCCTATGCACGCAGTGTTAGGCAGCAATTGAATTGCGTTTTCTGAGCAAATGCACGATTCAATTTCCATGAAACTCTGGGTATTTTCTGTTCTCCTCGTTAGCACACTGTCCCCAACATCTGAGCACTCTACCTCTAGGGTTTCTAAACAATCCCCTTATGTATTGCTGTTGCAGTACTCTAACGTGCAGGTTGAATAGGGCTGAAATTGAAGTTGCTTTTCTGAGAAAATTTCACGAATGGATTTCAATGAAACTTTGCCTGTATTCTCCCCTTCTCATTTCCACTTTGCTCCGCAGATGAGGTGGTTTCAACATGCAGGATGTTTCTGTTATAACAAATAGTTTTGATTTCCATGAATTGAGCTTTCCCTATGCACGCAGTGTTAGGCAGCAACTGAAATGTGTTTTCTCAGTAAATAAACGAATGAATTTCCATGAAATTCTGGATATTTTCTCGTTTCCTCATTACTACACTGTCCTTCGTATCTGAGCACTCTACCTCCAGGGTTTCTAGACATACTCCTTATAGATTGCTGTTGCAGTACTCTAACGTGCAGGTTGAAAATGACTGAAACTGAAGTTGCTTTTCTAAAAAAGTTTCACGAGTGGATTTCAATGAAACTTTGCCTGTCTTACCCCCTCCTCATTTCCACTTTGTGCTGAAGATGTGGTGATTCCACCATGCACGAATCTTGTGTTATAACAAACAGTTTCGATTTCCATGAATTGAGCTTTCCCTATGCACGCAGTGTTAGGCAGCAATTGAATTGCGTTTTCTGAGCAAATGCACGATTCAATTTCCATGAAACTCTGGGTATTTTCTGTTCTCCTCGTTAGCACACTGTCCCCAACATCTGAGCACTCTACCTCTAGGGTTTCTAAACAATCCCCTTATGTATTGCTGTTGCAGTACTCTAACGTGCAGGTTGAATAGGGCTGAAATTGAAGTTGCTTTTCTGAGAAAATTTCACGAATGGATTTCAATGAAACTTTGCCTGTATTCTCCCCTCCTCATTTCCACTTTGCTCCGCAGATGAGGTGGTTTCAACATGCAGGATGTTTCTGTTATAACAAATAGTTTTGATTTCCATGAATTGAGCTTTCCCTATGCACGCAGTGTTAGGAAGCAACTGAATTGTGTTTTCTCAGTAAATAAACGAATGAATTTCCATGAAATTCTGGATATTTTCTCGTTTCCTCGTTACTACACTGTCCTTCGTATCTGAGCACTCTACCTCCAGGGTTTCTAGACATACTCCTTATAGATTGCTGTTGCAGTACTCTAACGTGCAGGTTGAAAATGACTGAAACTGAAGTTGCTTTTCTAAAAAAGTTTCACGAGTGGATTTCAATGATACTTTGCCTGTCTTCTCCACTCCTCATTTCCACTTTGCTCTGCAGATGTGGTGGTTTCACCATGCACGATACCTGTGTTATAACAAACAGTTTTCATTTCCATGAATTGAGCTTTCCCTATGCACGCAGTGTTAGGCAGCAACTGAATTGCGTTTTCTCAGCAAATGCAGGATTCAATTTCCATGAAACTCTGTTATTTTCTGTATTCCTCATTAGCACACTGTCCCCAACATCTGAGCACTCTACCCCCAGGTTTCTAGAAAAGCCCCTTATGTATTGTAGTTGCAGTACTCTATGGTGCAGGTGGAATAGGGCTGAAATTGAAGTTGTTTCTCTTAGAAAGTTTCACGAGTGGATTTCAATGAAACTTTTCCTATCATCTCCCCTCCTCATTCCCAATTTTCTCCGCAGATGTGGTGTTTCCATGATGCATGATGCTTGTGTTTTAACAAATAGATTCGATTTCAAGAATTGAGCTTTCCCTATGCACGCAGTGTTAGGGAGCAACTGAATTTCGTTTTCTGAGCAAATTCACCAATGAATTTCCATGAAGCTCTGGGTATTTTCTCGTTTCCTCATCACTACACTGTCCCCAACATCTGAGCACTCTACCTGCTGATTTTCTAGACAAGCCCCTTAAGTATTGTTGTTGCAGTACTCTATCGTGCAGGTAGAATAGGAGTAAAATTGAAGTTGCTTTTCTAAGAAAATTTCACCAGTGGATTTCAATGAAACTTTTCCTATCATCTCCCCACCTCATTACCAATTTGCTCTGCAGATGTGGTGTTTCCACCATGCACCCTGCTTGTGTTTTAACAAACAGTTTCTATTCACATGAATTGAGCTTTCCCTAGCACGCAGTGTTGGGCAGCAACTGAATTGCATTTTCTGAGCAAATGCAGGAATGAATTTCCATGAAACTCCGGGTATTTTCTCTTTTCCTCATTCCCACTCTGCCTCCAAAATCTGAACACTCTACCTCCAGGTTTTCTAGACAAGCCCCTTATGAATTTCTGTGGCAGTACTCTAAGGTGCAGGCTGAATAGGGCTGGAATTGAAGTTCCTTTCTGAGAAAGTTTCACGAGTGGATTTCAATGAAACTGCCTGTCTTCCCCCCTCCTCCTTTCCACTTTGCTGCACAGATGTGGTGGTTCCACCATGCACGATGCTTGTGTTATAAGAAACAGTTTCAATTTCCGTGTATTGAGCTTTCCCTAGGCACGCAGGGTTAGGCAGCAACTGAATCGCATTTTCTGAGCAAATGCACGATTCAATTTCCATGAAACTCTGGGTATTATCTGTTTTCCTCGTTAGCACACTGTCCCCAACATCTGAGCACTCTACCTCCAGGGTTTTCAGACAAGCCACTTATGTATTGCTGTTGCAGTACTCTAACATGCAGGTTGAAAAGGGCTGAAACTGAATTTGATTTTCTCAGAAAGATTCACGAGTGGATTTCAGTGAAACTTTGCCTGTCTTCTCCCCTCCTCATTTCCACTTTGCTCCACAGATGTGGTGGTTCCACCATGCACGATGCTTGTGTATTAATAAACAGTTTTGATTTCCATGAATGGAGCTTTTCCTATGCACGCAGTGTTTGGCAGTAACTGAATTGGGTTTTTTGTGCAAATGCACGAATGTATTTCCTTGGATCTCTGGGTGTTTTCTCGTTTCCTCATTACCAAACTGTCCCCAATATCTGAGCACTCTACCTGCTGTTTTTCTCAACAAGCCCCTTATGTATTTTTATTGCAGTACTCTATCATGCAGGTGGAATAGGGCTGATACTGGAGTTGCTTTTCTAAGAAAGTTTCACGAGTGGATTTCAATGAAACTTTTCCTATCGTCTCCCCTCCTCTTTCCCAATTTGCTCTGCAGAAGTGGTGTTTCCACCATGCGCAGTGCTTGTGTTTTAACAAACAGTTTTGATACACATGAATTGAGCTTTCCGTATGCTCGCTATGTTAGGCAGTAACTGAATTGCGATTTCTGAGCAAATGCAGGAATGAATTTCCATGAAACTCCGGGTATTTTCTCCTTTCCTCATTACCACTCTGCCTCCAAAATCTGAACACTCTATCTCCAGGTTTTCTAGACAAGCCCCTTATGTATTGCCATTGCAGTACTCTAAGGTGCAGGTTGAATAGGGCTGACATTGAAGTTGCTTTTCTGAGAAAGTTTCACGAGAGGATTTCAATGAAACTTTGGCTGTCTTCTCCGCTCCTCATTTCCACTTTGCTCCACATATGTGGTGCTTCCACCATGCTCGATGCTTTTGTTATAACAAACAGTTTCGATTTCTCTGTATTGAGCTTTCCCTATGCACGCAGTATTAGGCAGCAACTAATTGCATTTTCTGAGCAAATGCACGAATGAATTTCCATGAAACTCTCGGTATTTTCTCATTTCCTCGTCACTACACTGTCCCCAATATCTGAGCACTCTACCTGCTGATTTTCTAGACAAGCCCCTTAAGTATTTTTGTTGCAGTACTCTATCGTGCAGGTGGAATAGGGCTGAAATTGAACTTGATTTTCTAAGAAAGTTTCACAAGGGGATTTCAATGAAACTTTTCCAATCATCTCCCCTCCTCATTCCCAATTTGCTCCACACATGTGGTGTTTCCACCATGCGCTGTGCTTGTGCTTTAACAAACAGCTTCGATTCCCATGAATTGAGCTTTCCTTATGCACGCAGAGTTAGGCAGCAACTGAATTGCGTTTTCTGAGCAAATGCACGATGAATTTCCATGAAACTCCGTGTATTTTCACTTTTCTTCATTTCCACTCTGCCTCTAAAATCTGAACACTCTACATCCAGGATTTCTAGACAAGTCCCTTATGTATTGCTGTTGCAGTACTCTAACGTGCAGGTTGAAAAGGGCTGAAATTGACGTTGCTTTTTGGAGAAAGTTTCACGAGTGGATTTCAATGAAACTTTGCCTGTCTTCTCCCCTTCTCGTTTCCCCTTTGCTCCGCAGATGTGGTGGTTCCAAGCTGCACGATGCTTATGTGATAACAAACAGTTTTGATTTCCATGAATTGAGCTTTCCCTATGCACACAGTGTTAGGCAGCAACTGAATTGTGTTTTCTCAGCTAATGCACAAAAGAATTTCCATGAAATTCTGGGTATTTTCTCGTTTCCGTGTTACTACACTGTCCCCAATATCAGAGCACTCTACCTCCACGTTTTCCAGACAAGCCTGTTATGTATTGCTCTTGCAGTACTATAGCGTGCAGGTTGCAAAGGGCTGAAATTGAAGTTGCTTTTCTAAGAAACTTGCTCTTGTGGATTTCAATGAAACTTTATCTGTCTTCTCCACTTCTCAATACCACTTTGCTCCACAGATGTGATGGTTCCACCATGCACGATATTTGCGTTAAACAGTTTCGAAATCCATGAATTGAGCTTTCCCTAGGCACGCAGTGTTGGGCAGCAACTGAGTTGCGTTTTCTGAACTAATGCAGGAGTGAATTTCCATGAACCTCCAGGTATTTTCTCTTTTCCTCATTCCCACTCTGCCTCCAAAATCTGAACACTCTACCTCCATGTTTTCTAGACAAGCCCCTTATATATTTCTGTTGCAGTACTCTAACGTACAGGTTGAAAACGACTGAAAATGAACTTGCTTTTCTAAGAAAGTTTCACAAGTGGATTTTAATGAAACTTTGCCTTTCTTCTCCCCTCCTCATTTCCACTTTGCTCCGAAGATGTGGTGGTTCCAACATGCACGATGTTTGTTTTATAAGAAAAAGTTTCGATTTCCATGAATTGAGCTTTCCCTATGCATGCAGTGTTAGGCAGCAACTGAATTGCATTTTCTGAGCAAATGCCCGAATGAATTTCCATAAAACTCTGGGTATTTTCTAGGTTCCTCGTTACTACACTGTCCCTAATATCTGAGCACTCTACCTCCAGGGTTTCTAGACAATCTGCTTATGTATTGCTGTTGCAGAACTCTAACGTGCAGGTTGAAAAGGGATGAAATTTAAGTTGCTTTTCTAAGAAAGTTTCAATGAAACTTTGCCTGTCTTCCCCCCTCCTCCTTTCCACTTTGCTGCGGAGATGTGGTGGGTCCACCATGCACGATGCTTGTGTTATAACAAACAGTTTCAATTTCCATGATTTGAGCTTTCCCTATGCCCGCAGTGTTAGGCAGAAACTGAATTGCGTATTCTGAGCTAATGCACTAATGAATTTCCATGAACCTCCGGGTATTTTCTCTTTTCCTCATTACCAATCTGCCTCCAAAATCTGAACACTCTACCTCCAGGTTTTCTCGACAAGCCCCTTATGTTTTGCTGTTGCAGTACTCTAACGTGCAGGTTGAACAGGGCTGAAATTGAAGTTGCTATTCTGAGAAAATTTCACGAGTGGATTTCAATGAATCTTTGCCTAACTTCTGCCCCCCTCATTTCCACTTTTTTTCCGCAGATGTAGTGGTTCCACCATGCACGATGCTTGTGTTATAACAAACAGTTTTGATTTTCATGAATTGAGCTTTCCCTATACACACAGTGTTAGGCAGCACGTGAATTGCATTTTCTGAGCATATGCACGATTTAATTTCCATGAAACTCTGAGTACTTTCTCTTTTCCTCGTTAGAACACTGTCTCCACCTTCTGAGCAGTGTACCCCCAGGTTTTCTAGACAAGCCCCTTATGTATTGCTGTTGCAGTATTCTAACATGCAGGTTGAATAGGGCTGAAATTGAAGTTGACTTTCTGAGAATATTTCATGAGTGGATTTCAATGAAACTTTGTCTGTCTTCTCCCCTCCTCATTTCCACTTTACTCCGCAGATGTGGTGGGTCCATGATGCACGATGCTTCTGTTATAACAGTTTCGATTTCCATGAATTGAGCTTTCCCTATGCTCGCAGTGTTAGGCAGCAACTGAATTGCATTTTCTGAGCAAATGCACGAATGAATTTCCATGAAACTCCGGGTATTTTCTCTTTTCCTCTTTCCCACTCTGCCTTCAAAATCTGAACACTCTACCTCCAGGTTTTCTATACAAGCCCCTATGTATTTCTGTTGCAGTACTCTAACGTGCAGGTTGAATAGGGCTGAAATTGAAGTTGATTTTCTGAGAAAGTTTCATGAGTGGATTTCAGTGAAACTTTTCCTGTCTTCTCCCCTCCTCATTTCCACTTTGCTCCTCAGATGTGGTGGTTCCACTATGCACGATGCTTGTGTTGTAATAAACAGTTTTGATTCCATGAATTGAGCTTTCCGAATGCACGCAGTTTTCGGCAGCAACTGAATTGGGTTTTTTGAGCAAATGCACGAATGAATTTCCATGAAACTCTGGGTATTTTCTCGTTTCCTCATCACTACACTGTCCCCAATAACTGAGCACTCTACCGGCTGATTTTCTAGACAAGCCCCTTATATATTGTTGTTGCAGTACTCTATCGTGCAGGTGGAATAGGGCTGAAATTGAACTTGCTTTTCTAAGAGTTTCACGAGGGGATTTCAATGAAAATTTTCCTATCATCTCCCTGCCTCATTACCAATTTCCTCCGCAGATGTGGTGTTTCCTCCATGCGCGTTGCTTGTGTTTTAACAAACAGCTTCGATTCCCATGAATTGAGCTTTCCCTATGCACACAGAGTTAGGCAGAAACTGAATTGCGTTTTCTGAGCAAATGCACGATGAATTTCCATGAAACTCCGTGTATTTTCACTTTTCCTCATTTCCACTCTGCCTCTAACATCTGAACACTCTATCTCCAGGTTTGCTAGACAAGCCCCTTATGTATTGCTTTTGCAGTACTCTAACGTGCAGGTTGAAAAGGGCTGAAATTGAAGTTGCTTTTCTAAGAAAGTTTCATGAGTGGATTTCAATGTAACTTTGCCTGTCTTCTCCCCATCTCATTTCCACTTTGCTCCACAGATGTGGTGGTTCCACCATGTACGATGCTTGTGTTATAAGCAACACTTTTGATTTCCATGAATTGAGCTTTCCCTATGCACGCAGTGTTAGGCCGCAACTGAATTGCGTTTTCTTTTTTTTTATTTATTTATTATTTTTTTTATTGTAAACAAATGGGATACATGTTTTTTCTCTGTACATGGTGTAAAGGCATACCATTTGTGCAATCATAAATTTACAAAGGGTAATGTTGGTTGATTCATTCTGTTATTTTTTTCCCTTCCCCCCACCTCTCCCACCCCTCTTTTCCTTCTATACAGTCCTTCCTTCCTCCATTCTTGCCCCCTCCCTAACCCTAACTCTAACCCTAACACTAACTCCTCCCACCCCCCCGTTATGTGTCATCATCCACTTATTAGCGATATCATTCGGCCTTTGGTTTTTTGAGATTATCTTATCTCAGTTAGCATGATATTCTCCAGTTTCATCCATTTGCCTGCAAATGCCATAATTTTATCATTCTTAATGGATAAAGAAAATGTGGTATATATATATATACAATGGAATATTACTATAGTACTATATTACTATATTCCATTGTATATATATATATATATATATATATATAAATATATATATATATATATACCACATTTTCTTTATCCATTCATCAATTGAAGGACATCTAAGTTGGTTCCACAATCTGGCTATTGTGAATTGAGCAGCTATGAACATTGATGTGGCTGCATCTCTGTAATATGCTGATTTTAAGTCCTTTGGGTATAGGCCAAGGAGTGGGATGCTGGGTCAAATGGTGGTTCCATTCTAAGTTTTCTAAGGAGTCTCCATACTGCTTTCCAGAGTGACTTCCCTATTTTGCAGCCCCACCAGCAATGTATGAGTGTACTTTTCTCCCCACATCCTTGCCAACACCTGTTGTTGCTTGTATTCTTGATAATCGCCATTCTAATTGGGGTGAGATGGAATCTTAGGGTGGTTTTGATTTGCATTTCTCTTATTACTAGACATGTTGAACATTTTTCCATATGTTTGTTGATTGCTTGTATATCTTCTTCTGTGAAGTGTCTATTCATTTCCTTAGCCCATTTGTCGATTGGATTATTTGCATTCTTGGTGTAGAGTTTTTGAGTTCTTTATAGATTCTGGAGATTAGTGCTCTATCTGAAGTATGATTGGCAAAGATTTTCTCCCACTCTTTCTTCACATTGCTGATAGTTTCCTTTGCTGAGTGAAAGCCTTTTAGTTTGAATCTATCCCACTTATTAATTCTTGGTTTTCTTTCTTGTGCTATGGGAGTCCTGTTGAGGAACTCTGGTCCTAAGTCGACATGTTGAACATCTGGACCTGCTTTTTCTTCTGTAAGATGCAAGGTCTCTGGTCTGATTCCGAGGTCCTTAATCCATTTTGAGTTTAGTTTCATGCATGGTGAGAGAGATGGGTTTAGTTTCATTCTGTTGCATATGGATTTCCAATTCTCTCACCACCATTTGTTGAAGAGGCTATCTTTTCTCCATTGCACATTTTTGGCCCCTTTGTCTAGTATGAGAAAATTGTATTTATTTGTGTTTGGGTCCATGTCCTCTATTCCCTACCATTGATCCACCTTTCTATTTTGGTACCAATACCATGCTGTTTTTGTTACTATTGCTTTGTAGTAGAGTTGAATATCTGGTATTGCGATACCCACTGATTCACTCTTTCTGACAAGAATTGCTTTAGCTATTCTGGGATTTTTATTCTTCCAGATGAATTTCACAATTGCTTGCTCTATTTCTGTAAGGTACATCATTGGGATTTTAATTGGAATTGCATTGAATCTGTTAGCACTTTTGGTGGTATAGCCATTTTGACAATATTAATTCTTCCTATCCAAGAACATGGGAGATCTTTCCATCTTCTAAGGTTTTCTTTAATTTCTTTCTTTAGTGTTCTGTAGTTCTCATTGTAGAGGTCTTTCACCTCTTTTGTGAGATTGATTCCCAAGTATTTTATTTTTTTTTTGCAGCTATTGTGATTGGGGTAGTTTTCCTAATTTCTCTTTCTGAAGATTCATCACTTATGTATAGAAATGCCTTAGAATTATGTGCATTGAACTTATATCCCGCTATTTTACTGAATTCACTTATGAGTTCTAAAAGGTTTCTGGTTGAATTTCCTGGTTCCTCTAAGTATATAATCATATCATCAGCAAATAGGGATAGTTTGAGTTCTTCTTTTCCTATTCATATCCCTTTAATTTCTTTGGTCTGTCTAATTGCTCTGGCTAGAGTTTCAAGGACAATATTGAATAGAAGTGGTGAAAGAGGGCATTCCTGCCTTGTTCCAGTTTTTAGGGGGAATGCTTTCAGTTTTTCACCATTTAGAATGATATTAGCCATGGGCTTAGCATAGATGTCCTTTACAATGTTAAGGAATGTTCCCACTATCCCTATTTTTTCTAGTGTTTTGAGCATGAAGGGGTGCTGTATTTTATCAAATGCTTTTTCTTCATCTATTGAAATAATCATGTGATTCTTGACTTTAAGTCTATTGATATGGTGAATTACATTTATTGATTTCCTGATGTTGAACCAACCTTGCATCCCTGGGATGAAACCCACTTGATCATGGTGCACTATCTTTTTAATATGTTTTTGTATGCGATTTGCTAAAATTTTGTTGAGAATTTTTGCGTCGATGCTCATTAAGGATATTGGTCTGAAATTTTCTTTCCTCGATGTGTCTCTGTCTGGTTTAGGTATCAGGGTAATATTGGCTTCATAGAATGAGTTTGGGAAGGTTCCCTCCTCTTCTATTTTATGGAATACTTTGAGAAGTATTGGAATGAGCTATTCTGTAAAGGTTTTGTAGAACTCGGCTGAAAACCCATCTGGTCCTGGACTTTTCTTTGTTGGTAGGCTTTTGTTTACTTCTTCTATTTCATTACTTGAAATTGGTCTATTTAAATTGTGTATGTCCTCCTCGTTCAGTTCAGGCAATTCATATGTCTCTAGAAACCTGTTGATGTCTTCGAAATTTTCTATTTTGTTGGAGTATAGATTTTCAAAATAGCTTCTAATTATGTTTTGTATTTCACTCGTGTCTGTTGTGATATTTCCTTGTTCATTCCGAATTTTAGTGATTTGGGTTTTCTCTCGTCTTCTCTTTGTTAGTGTGGCTACAGGTTTATCAATTTCGTTTATTTTTTCGAAGAACCAACTATTTATTTTGTCAATTTTTTGTATTGTTTCTTTCGTTTCAATTTCGTTGATTTCAGCTCTCAGTTTAACTATTTCCTGTCTTCTACTACTTTTGGTGTTGGTCTGTTCTTCTTTTTCTAGGGCTTTGAGCTGTAGTGTTAGGTCATTTATTTTTTGAGTTTTACTTCTTTTATTAAATGTGCTCCATGAAATAAATCTTCCTCTAAGTACTGCTTTCATAGTGTCCCAGAGATTTTGATATGTTTCTTTGTTCTTGTTTACCTGTAAGAATTTTTTAATTTCCTTCCTAATATCTTCTGTTATCCATTCATCATATAATAGCATATTGTTTAATCTCCAGGTGTTGTTGTAGTTTCTGTTTTTTACTCTTTCATTAATTTGTAACTTCAATCCATTATGATCTGATAGAATACAAGGTAGTGTCTCTATCTTCTTGTATTTGCTAACATTAGCTTTGTGGCATAAAATATGGTCTATTTTAGAGAAGGATCCATGTGCTGCTGAGAAGAAATTTTATTCGCTCTTGGTTGAATGGTTTATTCTATAAATATCCATTAAGTCTAAATTATTGATTGTGTTATTGAGACCTATGGTTTCTTTGTTCAATTTTTGTTTGGAAGATCTGTCCAGTGGTGACAGAGGCGTGTTAAAATCACCTAGTGTTAATGTATTATGGTCTATTTGGTTTCTGAAATTGAGAAGGATTTGTTTGACATACATGGATGATCCACTGTTTGGAGCGTAGATGTTTATGATTGTTATGTCTTGCTGATTTCTGCTTCCCTTAAGCAGTATGAAATGTCCTTCTTTATCCCTTCTTACTAACTTTGGCTTGAAGTCCACATTATCTGATATGAGGATGGATATCCCAGCTTTTTTGCTGAGTCCATGTGCATGGTATGTTTTTCCCCATCCTTTCACCTTTAGTCTATGGGTATCTCTTTCTATGAGGTGAGTCTCTTGCAGGCAACATATTGTTGGATCTTTCTTTTTAATCCAATCTGCCAGTCTATGTCTTCTGATTGATGAGTTCAGGTCATTAACATTCAGGGTTATTATTGAGATATGATTTGTATTCCTGGTCAATTGGCTAATTTTTTTTTTTTTGACACGACTTGGTTCCTTCTTTCTTTGACAATTCCTTTAGAATAATTCCTCCCTTTACTGATTTTCTTCTTTGTTTTTCATCTCTTCCTCATGGAATATTTTGCTGAGAATGTTTTATATTGCTGGCTTTCTTTTTGTAAATTCTTTTAGCTTTTGTTTATCATGGAAGGAGTTTATTTCATCGTCAAATTTGAAGGTACGTTTTGCTGGGTTTAAGATTCTTGGTTGGCATCCATTTTCTTTCAGGTCCTGAAGAATGTTGTTCCAGGCCCTTCTAGCTTTCAGGATCTGGATGAAAAATCTGCTGATATCCGTACTGGTTTCCCCCTGAATGTAATTCGGTTCTTTTCTCTTACAGCCTTTAAAATTCTGTCTTTATTTTGTATGTTCGGTGTTTTCATTATAATGTGCCTTGGTGTGGGTCTGTTGTAATTTTGTGTATTTGGAGTCCTATAAGCCTCTTGAACTTGATTTTTTACTTCATTCTTCAGATTTGGGAAATTTTCTGATATTATTTCATTGAATAGATTGTTCATTCCTTTGGTTTGTTTCTCTAAGCCTTCCTCAATCCCAATAATTCTCAAATTTGGCCTTTTCATGATATTCCATAATTCTTGTAAATTCTGTTCATGATTTCTTACCATCTTCTCTGTTTGGTCAAATTTGTTTTCAATGTTAAACATTTTGTATTCAATGTCTGAGGTTCTGTCTTCCAGGTGTTCAATCCTATTGGTTATGTTTTCTATGGAGTTCTTAATTTGGTTTATTGTTTCCTTCATTTCAAGGATTTCTGTTTGGTTTTTTTTCAATATCTCTAACTCTTTATTGAAATGATCTTTTGCTTTCTGTATTTGCTCTTTTAACTGTTGATTGGTGCGATCATTCAATGCCTGCATTTGCTCTTTCATCTCATCATTCAATACCTGCATTTGCTCTTTCATCTCATCGTTTGCTTCCCTGATGATTTTAATTATGTACATTCTGAACTCCCTTTCTGTCATTTCTTCTGCCATGCTGTCATTGGATTTTATTGATGTAACATCTAGATTTGTTTGGGGCATTTTCTTCCCTTGTTTTCTCATATTGTTCAGGTATCAGTGGACCACTGAGATATTGCAGATTTTCTCTATTGACTTATAATGTCCCTGAATATTTCTAGTATATCCCCTCTTAGCCTTCAGTAGCCTGAAGTTTTAGAGGAAGTTGATAATTCAGTGCTCCACAAGGAAGTTGCCTCTCTAGGGGTGGTGGGCTTCAGGTGGGGTATATTCCCTGCTAGTGGGCAGAGGCAAGGCTTGTTTTGGACTGTGTCTCTGGTTTTACCATCCTTGTGGGAAAACCTCACCTGGCAGGGAAGACTCACCCAGTGGGGAGGTCTCGCTGGTCAGTTCCCCTCCTAGAGGTTCCCCTCAATCCACAAATTCCACCTGGACTGGGCAGCCTTCCTCTGCAACGTTCCCAGGGGCCCGGACCTACCTCCAGGGCCTGGGAGTCTCACCCTTTGCAGATGAGTCTCCTTAGGCTGCCTCTCCTCAGAGAAGCTGCCCGCAGTCCTGGAACCTTCACTCCACCCCTCAGCTTGTCTCCATGTGTCTCTTCCACCAACAAGCCTCCTAGGTCCTGGGACCCTGCTCTGTACCTAATCGCCTGGCTATGCGGCCCCTCCTCTGAGCAGCCACCTGGAGCCCCATAAATTCACTCCGAGTCCCAGCAACCTGCTGCATGCCTCTTCCTCCAGGCAGCCCCCCGCTGTTCCGGTGCGGTCACTAGGAGTCCAAGCAACTCACTCTGCACCTACTCCTCCTGCCAACCACCCGTAGCCCTGGTGCAGTCACTCCGGGTCCAAGTGACCCACCGTGCTCTTCCTCCTTTTCCAGGCAGACCCCTGGGTGTTCAGGAGCAGTCGCTCTGAATCCAAGCGACCCGCCTCACACCTCCACCTCTGGGCAGACGCCCGGAGCTCTGGTGTGGTCGCTCCAAGTCCAAGCGACCCGCCACGCTCCTCTTCCTCCTCCGGGCAGCCCCCCGGTGTTCGGGAGTGGTCGCTCTGAGTCCAAACAGCTCTCTGCACAGCTCCTCCTCTGGGCAGTCACCCGGAGCTTCGGTGGGTTGCTCCGAGTCCCAGTGTTGTGCTGAGCGGCTTCCTCTACAATGCTCCCGGTTGTCCAAGTTCACTGCTCCAGCGGGGGGAGGGGTGTCTCATTGGGCAACTCTACTTCATAAAGTTCCCTGCATTCTGGGACTACCGCCCCATCCAGGACACCTCCCCACCGGGAGATACTCACCCGGTGGCTTTGCGTTGGTCCCAAGTCTCTCAATATCTCCTCTTCTTGAATCCTGAGTCTTTAAAAGTTTATAAAGGGGCTTTTCAGTAGCCTGTTTTATGACCATCCTGTGGTGGTGGTAGTGAGTCTTCCGCTGTCTTCCAGAAGAGCAGACAGACCCAACATGCATGAGCCTATAACCAATCACCATGCCAAGTGTAGACCCAGTACCGAGGTGCCTGCGCCAAGGCCCACAATGCCCGCCCTCCAGTGCGCTGCTCCTGACCTCGTTCCCCTGGCTCGCTGCAGATCATTGGTCCGGGACTGTGGATGGCGGGGCTGCATATTTTTAACTGGTCTCGCTTTGACAGGGAACCAGTGCTGACCCTGCTTGACCTCCATGTTGTACCGAGGTCTCCTGGGATTTTAGTGCTTTGAGAGGAGACAGCTTGGGTTCCAGGGAAGGCCTCAAGGTGCTGCTCAGCCCCAGTGTGTACCTGTCCTGAATCCAGTACCTAGTAGCAAATGAAAGTCCCCTCCTCTCTGCATGTTTCTCTGGGACAGTCAGAGAGGGAGCACACAGTGTTTGCCAGGATCCTGTTGCACAACTGTATCTTGCCTGCTCCAGCATCCTTGCCCAGAGTTGTGAGCCTAGGCAGTGTGGTGACTGAGAGTGAAGGACATAGCTAAATGTAAGAGGGGCCTCCATAACTTGTCCAAATCCATCTCACCCCAAGGCTAGCTGGATCACTGGGGTCTGATGCTGTCCACAATTTTCAGGTTGGAAGGCCAAAGTATCACAGGAAACAGTCACAGGCCTCTGTTTGGGGGCAGTCTCTGCTCATGTGGACCCCAGGGAGGGCTATGTTTTGGGATGAGGACTGCCTCGTATGCCACTCTCCACCTGGCCTCACCCACCAGAATCCTGGAGAGCGTCCATGGGGCACCATGTGTGCATGGCAATGATCTGTGGGGCCAGAAATAGGGAGCACACCCCAGTGGACCTTGACTTCTGAGGAATGGCAGTTACTCTCACCCCCAGACAGTGGAGTAGGTGAGGGATGGACAGAGTACACAGGGAGGGTGGTGTCCTGGGCTTGAATGTGCTCCACTTTTGAGTCCTAACCTCCCTGGGGTGAGCCTTGCCTTTACAGGTTGCCCTCAGCAGTGGGAGGTGGCATCTGTGAGGTATGCCCAAGGCCTATATGGACATTAAGAGGACAGGAACCCTAGGCAGAGCAATGACAGCAGTGTCACACCATTCCCCCATGGGCCAACAGTGTATGTGAATGGCCTGAGGAGGTCAGGGTGACTGCCACTCCCCCAGTCAGGGATGTGGAGATACCAGTGGCAGAAATGCTCTGGAGGTGACCCAAAGAAGTGTGTGTGTGTGTGTGTGTGTGTGTGTGTGTGTGTGGTGAAGGGCCAGAAGCCTGGAGAATAGCTGACCTTGGATTTAAGGTGTGGATGCTGGCCTAGCACCTGTCAGTCACTGAATTTCCTTTGAAGTTTTACCAATAAAAAAATAATAAAATGATGACTATGTAATGAAAGCAGTGTACTGTAACCACAGAAAACTAAAAGGACATGAATACACTTATAAAAAAGGAAAAATGCCTAAGACAACCAAATTCTTCTGTGCCCTCCCATCCCACTAGGAACCAGACCTGACCCTGTTTAAGTTCTGTGGAGAATGGAGATCTCCTGGTGGGATATGAGTGCTTTGTGTGGAGACTTTTACCAGACCAGAGAAGGCCTCAACAGGCTGTTAGGCTCAGGCCTTCACCTCTCCTGCATTCAGAACCCATGGCAACTAATGGTTCCATTGTCCCTGCACAAACCTCTGGGACAATCACAGAGGGTGCAGACAGTTGTCTCCTGGGTCCTCTTGCTCTGCTGCCTCTTTCCTTCTCCAGTGCCCACACATGGTGGGTCCAGGGAGTGTGGTCGCTATGAGAGAGGTTGGTACACAAGAAATGTAGCAGGTACCTCCCTAACATCCCCAAACTCATCTTGAGGTTGGCTGGATCACCAGGGTTTGACCCTGTCCCCAGTATCCAGATTGGAATGCTCAAGCTGTCTTGGGAAACAGTCAGGCTCTCTGTTTAGGGGTAGTCTCTGCTCATAGCATCCCTGGGGAGGGTGGTGTTATTGAATGAGGGCCACCTCTTATGCCCCTGTTCAGCAGGCTTCACCCACCAGAAACCAGGAGAGCTCCCACATGGCACCCTATGTGGCCTGGCAGTGCTCTGTGGGGCAGGAATCGGTTTGGTTGTGGCCTGGTGGCTCCTGACTCCAGGGGAATGGTGGTTGCACTCTCTCCCATGAGGTGGAGTACATGAAGGATTGACAGAATACATAGGGAGGGTAGTGCCCTGGGTCAGGGTGGGCTCCTCCAGCTCCCATGGTGACTCCTATTCTCCTGGGTGAGTAGAGCCTTTAAAGGTTGCCCTTACCTTGGGAGGTACAGGCCATGAGATGTACCTCAGGTCTGTAGGGACCAGAGAACAGAGACCCTTGGCAGGACAATGGCTGCAGGGTCAGTCCCCTCTCAGACACAAGGTCCTCTGACTCATTGCCCAGGATTCCTTTAGCAGTCAGTGGAGGATGCACACTATAGGTCAGTGTCACAGTCCCTGGCACATGTTTCTCCATGGAAATAAGAGTGATGAATGTACCAAGTACCTGATAGTGATGTTTTAGGAGCACAGTCTTCTAGTGCATAATATCATCTTGACACGTTCATCAAACTGCAATAGACTAACTGTTCAAATTTGCAAAGCTCAATATTATAAAATGGAAGAGTGAAGGATTTTTCTGTGGGACACCAACTGTAAAAAGATGTTGGAAAGGAAAAGCCAAGTTTAGTGAGCTTGCAGTCGAATATTGTTCATTGTTAATCTTCTCTTCAAAAATATCTGTATATCCATTAGCTTCCAAATAATATATCAAACAATAAGAAGAAATTGAGAGATAAATCATAGATAGATAGTTACCAACTGTAACTCAACTTGCAAAGGACATGAATGACTGCAAATACATGGCTTTTTCCTGTTGCTTGCAATGGACAGCAGCTTACATGTAGGCTGATTTTGCTTTTCTGACTCATGATATATGAGGAAAGGCTTTCTTTATTCCACAGCACACTACCCAATCATCTAAAGTCACTCAAGTACAATATTGGAATGGCAACCCTGAATGATGTCTTTTGAAATAAATGGTTCTCCTCATCCACAGAGAATAAAACACAATAAATCTCTGCTAAAGTGACAAAATACTATATATTAACCTGTTTTGAGTGAAACCTAAATTTAGAATACAGAAAATTTTAACAAAAATCTAAAGATCTTATTGGAGTTATTGACCACCAAAATCTGATCTTGAAACATTTCTACAATACAAAACACTTTTTGAAATTGGTTTTATGCACCACAATGTTGCCACCTACCTAATTTCCCTCATTTCATTCTTTAATTGTGAATATTTTCATTTGGACAGAGCACAAAGCAGTTGAGTACTGGAAGCACCTCCATTCATCTAGAGAACAGGGCCCTCATTGGTTACCAGGACAGAACAAGTCAGCTGAAGACAGGGATCATCTACATTTCTCATGAGCTCAGTACACTCAGCTGCCATTGGGGCATAGTACAGAGCAGCTGAGGAGAGAAAGCACCTCAATTTTTAAAAAAAGACAGGACCCTCTGCTGTCACCAGAACATACCACAGAACAGGTGATTATCAGGAGCACCTGTATTGCTCATGAGATCAGGGCCCTCAACTACCACAGGGATAGAGCATGGAGTGGCTGAGGACAAGGACCACCTCCATTCCTCATGAATACCAGGCACTCAGCTATCACAGGGTCACAGCACAAAGCAGCTGAAAACAGGGAACAGCACCTCCAGTCCACATAAGCACAGTGCAAACAACTATCATCTGGCAGAGCACATAGTTGCTGAGGATAGAACAGGAAGGACCTCCATTCCACATGAGCTCAGGGCCCTAAGCTATCAACAGGACATGCTACTGAGCAGCTAAAAGCAAGGAACAATCCCATTACTCATGAGTTCAGGGCCCTAGGTTGTCATCAGGATATGCCATGGAGTAGATGAGGATAGTATGCATCTTCATTCCACATAAGCACAGGGCCTTCAACTGTTACCAGTATATAGGGGAGAGTAACTGAAGATAAGATGTGCAGGACATCCATTCCTCATGAGCACAGGGCCCACAGCTCTCCCCAGATAAACCACAGAGCAACTGATGAAAGGGAGCACCTCCATTCTTCATGAAGACAGAGCCCTCAGCTGTCACCAGGAGAGAGCACAGTGCAATTGAGGAGAGGGAGCACCTCCATTCTTCATGAGCACAAGGCCCTCATCTGTCGCCAGGACAGAACACAGAACAGCTGAGGACAGGAAACACCTTCATTTCTTTTGAGCTTTGGGTCTCAGTCATCACAAGGACACAGCACAGAATAGCTTAGGACAGGATGGGGAGACCACCACTCCTCGTGAATACAGAAACTTCAGCTCTCAGCATGACAGAGCACAGAGTAGCTGAGGAGAGGATAGGGAGCACCTTTTTTCCCCATGAGCCTAGGGTTCTCAGCTGTCAGCAGGGTGCAGTAGAGGGCATGGACAGATGAGGACAGGGAATGTTATGGTTTAGATAACATATTGAATGGGTTCTTGATTGCTGCTTCGATCACATCAGGGTATTGGACTCATGCTTCATCACTCTTCCAAAGCCTACTGTGCCAGTGATTCTCTAGGTATTTTCCAGAAGCCTTGGTCTCAGATATGGTGTCTTTCCTAAAAAACAAGGCAAGAAGATTGAGAGGAGTAATGATTGGATTGTAAGAATCTTGACCAAAGAGTGAATTAATCTTCAGATAGGGATTAACTGAGTGATAACTGAAGTGGTAGGATGTGGCTGGAGGTGGTGTGTGTTGGGGTAAGACTTTGGGGTACATATTTGTATCTGGGCAGGGGAGTCTTTCTCTGATTTTGGATCATCATGTGAGCTGATACTTTCTCCTACACTCTTCTACCGTGATGTTGAGCCTCATCTGAAGCCTACAGAAATGGTACTGTACTTCCAAGGATGGAGGCCTCTGAAAACATAAGCACTCAATTTTTTTCTCCTCTTCAGTTGTGCTGGTTGTGTCCTTTAGTCACTGAAGCCTATAAGCTGACTAAAACAGGGAGGCACCACCTTTCCTCATGAACACAGGTCCCTCAGCTATCTCCAGGACTGAGTACAGAACCACTGAGAAGAAGGAGCACCTCCATTGCTCATGAGCACAGGACCTGTATTAGGGTTTTCTAGAGGAACAGAACCAATAGGAAGTATGATTATAAAAAGGGGAAATATTAGATTGGCTTACATGACCAGAAACTGGATGGTCCACAATGGCTGTCTGCACCTGGAGAGCTGGAAGAATCAGTAACTGCACAGACTAAGAGGCAGAAGTGCCAAGAAAAGAAGGATCAACAGTGTTACCCTTGTCTGAGACCAAGGCTTCTGGAAAATACCTAGAGAATCACTGGCACAGTAGGCTTTGGAAGAGTGATGAAGCATGAGTCCAATACCCTGAGGTGAACGAAGCAGCAATCAAGAACCCATTCAAGAAGAGTCAAGGTTGTGTCTGCATCTGCATATGCTTCCTTGGTCTTCCAAATTTTATTCCATCCTATTTGGTAGTGTTGCCCACGCTTTAGGGAGGGTCTCCACCTCAGTTCACTATCCAACATTCCAATCATTCCTGGACAAACTCTCATTGACACATGACTCTTAATCATTGGCAACTATTAATCCAATCATGTTGACAATTCAAATTAATCACTACAAGTCCCCCCCTTGTCAACTGGATATACAAACATGACTCTTTACATCATAATCTTCAAATCAAAACAATAACAGTTCATAATTCCACCTAACATAACTATCCTTCATACAACTGATAACATACTAGTTCTCTCCCCAGAATAGAAGAAAAAACAGAAACATTATTGATGTTAAATCAACCCATACTACATTACATGATGAATAACAGGAAAGTAACAAACATTTCCTCTTAATGCTTGTGTAAGTATGCACAAACATTCTTAATGGAATAGGGAAGAAATATCCTTGGCAATGACTTACAATCTTTGATTCTGTAACTGGTCACATGACCATAGTATTTATGACTATCTGCTTCTACTACATTCTTTATTCCCTTTTCCTTCAGCAAGCACCTCAGCAGGTCTTCACTCTTTACCTGGAGGTGTGACCCACACCTTCATTCCTGAAGGGTCAGAGACATTTCTTATCAATGAACACAGGGCACTCACTGTCATCACAACACACCACAGAGCTGCTGACTACACTATGCTCCTTCATTCTGCATGGACACAGGGCCTCAGTTATTACTAGGACAATAACAGAGTAGTTGAACAAAACATGAGACAAATCCATTCCTCATGAGCACAGGGCCCTCAGCTGTCACCAAACACAGAGCAGTTGAGGATATAGACCACCTTTATTCCTCATGATCACAGGGCACTCATCTGTCACCAGGACACAGTACAGAGTAGCTGAAAACAGGGAGTTGCACCTCCATTTCTCATGTGCAAAGGCTAGAACTGTCACCAAGATACATCACAGAGTATCTCAGAACAGGAAAGGGAGGAGCTCCATTCCTTATGATCGCAGGGCCCTCAGATATCAACAGGACACTCCTGAAAGCAGCTGAGGAAAGGAAGCATCTCCATTCTTCATGAGTACATGGCCCTCAACTCTCATCATATCACAGCATAGAGAAGCTGAAGATAAGGAAGCACCTTTTTCCTAATGAGCACAGACCCTGCAGCTGTCATTAGGATATACCACAGAGCAGGCAATTACAGGGAGAATATCCAGTCTTCATGAGCACTGGGCTCTGCCATCACCAGGACTCAGCGCAGAGCAACTGAGGATAGGACAGTGAGCACCTTCATTCTCATGGCCACAAGGCCCTCATATATCACAAGGGCAAAACACAGAGCAGTTGAGAGCAGGAAGCATCTCCATTCCTCATGACTACAGGGTCCTCAGCTGTTACCAGGTCACAGCACAGTGTAGCTGAGGAGAGGGAGGACCTTTATTCCTCAAGAATACAGGGCCCTCAGTAGTCACTGGGGCACAACAGAGAATAGCTGAGGACAAGGCAGGGTAGACTTCCATTCCTCATGAGCACAGGTCCCTCTGTTGTCATCATGATAGAGCATAGAGCAGTTGATGTAATGGAGCACCTCATTCTGCATTAGCACAGAGCTCTAAGCTGTAATCAGGGCATAGCAGAGACCAGCTGAGGATAATAAGCATCTCCATTCCTCAGGGCCCTCAGCTGTCACCAGATCATACCACATAGTAGATAATGACAGAACAGGGAGCACCTTTATTCCCCTTGAGAAAAGGGCCCTCAGCTGTAACCAGGACCCAGCAGAGTAGATGAGAACAGGACAGGGATCACCTGATTCCTCAGGATTACAGTATCTCCAGCTGTTTTCAGGGCATAGCACAGATTAGTGAGGACAGGGAGCACCTCATTTCTTAATAAGCATGAGGCCCTTGGTTTCATGAGGACACAAGAAAGAGTAGAAGAAGATAGAACAGGAATCACCTCCATTCCTCTTGAGAATAGGGCCCTCAGCTATCACCAGAACATATCATCTAGCAACTGAGGACAAGGCAGGGAGCATCTCAATTGACATTTGCACATGGCCCTCAGATATCTCTGTGACATAGCACAGAGCAACTGAGAACATAGAGCACCTGCCTTACCCATGCACGCAGGATCCTCACCTGTCACATGCACATAGAACAGAGGAACAGAGGACCATAAAGGGAGCATCTCCATTCATAATGAGCACATGACCCTCGGCTGTCATCCAGGCACAGCACAGAGCCACTGGAGACACAGAGCACCTCCATTCCTCATAAGCACAGGACCCTCAGGAGTCACAAGGAAATACCAGAGAGTTGCTGAGGACAGGACTTGGAGTACCTCCATTCCTCATGAACACAAGTCTCTTAGCTGTCAAAAGGACACAGGACAGAACAGCTAAGGACAGGTAGCATCTACATTCCTGATAAGCACAGGGACTTCAGCTGTTACAAGGACACAGCAAAGTAGCTGACAACAGGACAGGGAGCACCTAATATCTCATGAGCCCATGGCCCTCAGCTCTCACCAGAAAACACCACAGAGCAACTGACAGGGAACACCTCCATTCCTTCTGAGTAAAGGGCCCTCAGTTGTCAATGGGACACACGCAAAGAATCTGATGCAGGGAGCACTTCATTCCTCATGAGCACAAGTCACTCAGTTGTCACATGGACAAAGAACAGTGCAGCTGATGACAGGGACCACATCCAATCTCAATGGGCAAGGGGCCCTCACATGTCAAAATGATATAGAACAGAGCAGCTGAGAACAGGTCATGGAAGATATCCATTTCTCATGAGCACAGGGTCTTCAGCTGTTATCAGGACCCAGAACAGGCAACAGAAGACAGGGAACCTCTTTCCTCATGAGCATAGGTCCCTCAACTCTAATCAGGACACAACACAGAGCAGTGAGGACAGAGAACACCTCCATTCTTCATAAGCATAAGGCCATCAGCTATTACCAGGACACAACAGAAAAGAGCAGAGAATAGAACAGGAAGTATCTCCATACCTCATGAACATAGGGCCTTCACTTATCACAAGACTCAACACTGTAGCTGAGGACAGAACAGGGAGCACCTCCATACCTTCTGAGCACAGGGTCCTCACCTATCACCAGGACACAGAAGAGTCCTGAGGAAATGACAAGAAGCTCTTCCATTCTTCATAAGCATGGTGCATTCAGCTGTCACCAGAGCCAAGCATGGAGCATAGAGCATCTGAGAACAGGGAGATTTATGGTTTAGATATAGTGTTCCCTAGGAGCTCACATATAAGACAATGCATGAAGGTTCAGAGGAGATATGATTGAGTTGTAAGAGTCTTAAATCAATCAGTGAATTAATGCACTGACAGGAATGAAGTGAAGTGATAGAGTGTGGTTGGAGGAGGTAGAAATTGGGCATCGCTTTGGGGTATATATTTTCATCAGACCAGTAGAGTCTCACACTCTGCTTCTTGATCACCATGTAAGCTATATATGAATGGTACTGAAAATCTAAGGACTGAGACATCTGAAACCATGAACACTTGAATAAACTTTTCCTGCTCTAGAGTTGTGCTGATGGTATCCTTTTTTCACTTTGACCTAAAAGCTGACAAAAACAGGGAGACTCCTCCATTCCTCATGAGCATAGGGCCCTCAGTATCACAAGGGCATAGCATGAGGAAGCCAAGAATAGGGAGCATCACCATTCATCATGAATGCAGGGACCTCAAGTGTCACCAGGAAATAACACAGGGCAGGTGAGGACAGGGAATGCCATCATTCATGAGCAGAGGACCTACACCTATCACCATGACATAACACTGACCAGATGAAGACAGGGATCACCTCCATTCCTCATGAGCACAAGGCTCTGATATGTCACCAGTACACACCACAGAACAGCTTAGTATATGTAGCACCTCCATTACTCATGAGCACAAGAAACTATATTGTTACCATGACAAAACACAGAACAGCTGAGGACAGGGAGCATGTCCGTTTCTCATGAGAACATGGCCCTTATCTTTATAAGGACAAAGCACAGAATAGCTGAGGATAGAACAGGGTGGACCTCCATTTCTCATGAGTGGAAGGACCTCAGCTCTCACAAGGACACAATGCAGAGTAGCTAAGAACAGGACATGGAGGACTTCCATTTCTATTGAGCAAAGGATCCTCAGCTGTCATGACAGAAGACATGCTGAAGACATCTTTTCCATGGTTCTGTGAACCTCCATTCCTCATGACCACCTGACTCTAAGCTATCATCATGCAAGAGAACAGAGCAGCTTGTGACAGGGAGCACTTCCATTTCTCATGAGCACAGGGCCCTCAGTGGTCTTCAGGACACAGGACAGAGTAGGAAAGGATGGGACTGGAGGAATCTCCAACTCATTAGGAGCACAGCACACTCATCTGTCATCACAGAACAGCAGAAAGGGCTTTAAAACAGGAAACTCCTCCATTCCTCAGGATCACAGAGCTCTAATTGTCATCAGGGCATAGCACAGTGCAGCTTGGTACAGGAAACATCTCCATTCCTCAAGATCACAGGGTCCTCAGTTGTCATGAGGACACAACAGAGTAGCAGAGGACAGGAATGAATAATCTTTATTCATTTTGAGGACAGTACCCTCAGTTGTCATCAGGGAACAGCATAGAGAAGCTGAGTACAGGGACCTTCTTTATTCCTCAAGAGCAAGGTCTCCCAGCTGTCACGAGGACACAGCACAGAGTAGCTAAGAAGTAGATAGGGAGCAACACCATTCCTCATCAACACAGGCCCTTAATCTATCACCAGGAAACAACACAGATCAGCTAAGGAGAGTGAGCACCACCATTCCTCAAGAGCTCAGGGTCCTCAGCTGTCTCCATGACATGACACTGACTAGATGAAGACAGGAGCACCTCCATTACCATGAGCACAGCACTCTGAGATGTCACCAGAACACACTATAGAGCAGCTGAAGACAGGTAATGAAGGACTTCGAATCCCAATGACAATGGGAACATCAGCTTTCATCAGGGCACTGCAAAAAGCAGCAGAAGACAGAAAGCACCTTTATTCCTCATGAAAACAAGACACTCAGCTGCTAGCAGGACATATGACAGAGCAGATGAAGACAGGAAGACTCTCATTTTATCAAGAGCACAGGATCTTCAGTCTGTCACAGAAGAGAAAAGCTGAAGAAAGGTATCACCTTCATTCCTCATAAATGTAATGAAGGATTTTATAGTCTTTTGCTGATTATTTTGTGTTTTTTTTAATTTTTGTATTGTTCTAATTAGTTGTACAACAGTAGAATGCATTTTGATGGATGTATATAAGCCATACTATGTAGAATTTGGATTAGGAGGTGGGGTTCTCATCTTTTCCATGGTTCTGTGAAAATTTTTGATTGGGCTATCAAGCATATGGCATTACACAGTAACAACTATTTCAAAAAGTTCACTATTAAGGAACAAAATCAGAGAAATTAGGCATGAGACAACACTGTGGTGCATAAAACCAATTGAAAGAAAAAAAGTACTTTGTATTTTAGAAAGGCCTTAGGATCTGGTTTGGGGGGTCAATAGCTCCCACAACATTTTTAGTTTTTCATTAAAATTTTATGGTTTTTAAACTCAGGTTTCACCCATTTCAGGTCTACTTTTAGCAAATTTTTTTTTTCATTTTCTGAGGTAAGGAGCACTATTTCTTTCAAGAGCCATCATTCAGTGATGTCTTTGCAGTCATGTACTTGTGTAAACTTAGGTGCTTTGTTGTTGGTGCTGTGGACTAAGGAAAACCTTTCCTCATCTGTCATGTGTCAGAAAAGCAAAATCAGTCTACATGTAATCTGTTGTCCATTGCAATTGACAGGAGAAAGCTATGCATTTGCAAAGGCATTCATGTCTTTCACAAGTTGAGTTATTGTCAGTAAGTATCTTTGCTCACTCAACTTCTTGTTGTTTTGGTATTATATTCTGAAGCTGTTGTATCTACTGGTATTTTTAGGATACCATTAAAAATGCAAAAAATTTTTGTGTGTCTGTTCACTGAATTTAGCTTTTAATTTCCAACACCTTTCTGGAGGTAGAGCCCCACATAAATGTCCTCAGCTCTTCCCTTTTTAAATATTCAGCTTTCCAAATTTGTACAATTGCTCTCTTGCAGCATTATGCATGTGTCATGAAGATATGCACTGGAAAATTTTGATCTTCATGCACGATAAGGCAATTGTTTTATCCACCACATTCACTTTCTTGGAATATCCTTGTGCTACCGACTGTGATGCTCACCTACAGTCTGCATCCTTCAGGGGCTTCTAAAAGAACCCTGGGCATTGTCACAGAGAGTCTTGTGTCTCTACAGGCACCTGTCATGTCAAGAGGGTGAACTCTTAAATCAAGGAAGATTGGCTAGATTTCTTCATGTCAAAGTGTGTTGAATGGTTCCTTGGAAACTTAGGTCAAGAGAATTTCTGTGGGTGGCCTAGTTGTGGGTCACATGAAGGTGGTTGGGAATGGCAGGTGAAATGTGCACAGAATAGCTATGCTCACTTGATAGCTCACTCCTGACCTCCATTACACATGCTCAGGAACTCTCTCCCTCCTCTCCTCATTTGGGAGCACAGTAGCCACCCACAACCACTTAGAAGTAGAATGTCACAGGTTCCATTGGTCCTATGTTTGGGAATTGTAGGAAAAGAGGGGGAACCCTCCAGATATTTGGCAACCTTTCCAACTCATCACCCAACACACCGATCTCCACTGGATGTTCCCCTGCCTTCAACTGTCAACAGTCATCTCTCCATGGTTGGAGAGCCCTAGAGAAGTTCCCTGGCTGAGCAATATCTCAGGTTAGTTCCAGTATGTACAGATCAGGACTGAGAGCAATGCCAGTTGGGTCCAGTGCTATGCTGGGTAATCTTCACTCCCTCGCGCACCAGTTCTTCCCTCCCTGGGCCACTACACCTGATGGGTGCCAACTGCCTCCATCAGGATAGGGGTGTCAAGGTGTCCAGAATTCTGGAGCAGGCAAATGAGTTCTCCACCACCATGCTAGCCTGGAGGGTTCTACAAGCAGTCAGACTTCAGCCTGGTCATTTTCCCAGGAAGGAATTTGATCACTCATAGACCAGATGGGATGGGCCACACCCCAACTCACCCTGGCTCCACTTCTAGTGGGTGAAGAAGTTGGGATCATCTTTGTTGGAAACAATAGACCCCTGGGACTGGCTACCTTGTTCTTCCCACAGCTGAGCCACTGTTTGCCTTGAACCTTTCTCAGATAGGGCCAGGACCCAAAGTTTCTCTGGTTGCCCTGGGAACTGTGATGTCACGCTGCTGTCATTTCACCTTTCTGTGACATCATGAGGTATCTGAACATGGTCCAGGATGTCACAGGATGCATTCACCAGGATACATGATTCCCAAGGCCCAGAGACACCCCCTGGGGAGAGACACCAAGTGCACTCCCCTGAGGGACCCTGGAATCTCTATGCCATTCAATCCCACGTTGCTGGATGCCAACCTGCTCCACTTGGAATATTGTAGTTATCTCATGATTTGTTGTCATTTCACAGGAGCATTATTAACACAGGCATTACTTTGAGAGCAATCCTGGCCAGTGTAGCAGGATTTTGGATGCAAACGTATAATTCAAACTTCAAAGGAATAGCCTTTCTGGAAGATAATTTCAGTGCAATGATTGCTGAGAAGAATTGTAGTAAAAAGAACCTCAAAAAGTATCCAAATTCAATGAGGCTTTTTTTTTATCTGCTAGCACATATTTTGCCTAGGCTCACATATCCCCTCATCTAACACCTCTTGACTGTTTGTATTTATGTTGACAGAGAGAGTCAGGACACCCAAAATTCAGAGAATGGCTCTGTACTCAAGAACACCCTGCCTCTGTCTCCCCTGTCCCTGAGATAAAAGATAAGATCCAGCACCTTCTCTGGGCTTTTCTTTTTGGCTAGATATATGCTGATGGTATTTTTAAATGTGAAAGTCCAGGAGGAGAAGTCAGAGTAATATAAAAATTAATTGATGGTGGTCATAAAGGCCTGGGGTTCAGGTTTGAATTAACCCAACAGTCTTCTTACATAATAAGGACCTGCTCTTACAATGTGTCCCAGATATTTCTGCTTATCCTTCCAGCCCAGGCCACCATGGATCACTGAAGAAAATTGTCTGGTCCGAGTTTATCCTCAACCCTTTTCTTGCTTACAAAGACTGGGATAAATTTTTCTCTCCTGACAACCCCAGAATAGTGGGTCTTGATATGCAAATAGTTTCTGACAGTATTGTTTTCAAATATAAAATTAAAAATTTATGAGAAAGTCATTTTTGTCTCTGAATGGTTTTCTTTCCAAGTGCACCACAGAGGCAGAAAGGAAGAGGATCCAGTCACCTGACACACTGACCCTCTTTAGATAACTCAAGTCCTTCAAATTTTTCAAAATTTTCTCTTCTGTTGCATCGTCAATTAAACATGTTTGGAGAAAAAGCAGTTTTAATTGGAAGCTCATTCCAATTAGAGTTTGTAGCACCAAACTGTAGTAGGAGTCAGCAGTGCTTCCCCAGTGACCTTGTCTTTTTATGATTTGGCCTGCCTAGAGATGGTATTGGCATCATATCTACAATTTTAGGTTGGAATTCATTTTACCTATGGATCTCCTGAGTTTTGATTCTGAGGCAACACCTCTTAGCTTCCTATAAAATATAGAGGTCAGCCCCACCCCAACCCATGATGCAACCCATAGGAAGAATTTCTACTGCAGATTATAAAACTGCTCTGTAAGAGCCAACACACTACTCCTCTCCCTGGGGGGAGAGCCTTGTCAAGTTATCCATGTAATACTGACAATAAATCTCTTGTGTGAGATTCCAGTGTGTGGCATGGTGCTTGAACTCTTTTCAGACTTTTTATGTGTCCTTTCATATGGGAAAACTCTGAAGAACTGATAGACCACCCAAATGCATTTGCATGAAAATGCTGATGTGGTGTTAAACAGTCAGTTCTTGAAGTAGAAAGGAGACTTAGGAGGAGTTAAGGGCAGGAAATTCAAAAGATCATTTGCACCAGTCTTTGGGAAGTGGTAGCCTTCTGGAGCACACTCCCAAACTCTGTAGAAATGAAGGAGGGTTGCAAGTCAACTGTAAGACAGCAGGGAAACCTAGAGGTGATAACAAAAGAGAGTTGCTCTTGGCACTGTATTTACTCACTGTGTTTTGCTTTGCATTGGGAAGATATTATTTTCTTAAAGGAATTGTGAATCCATGCTGTATAAATATCTTAGGTTTTTCAGATGTCACTCAATAGCCACAGTGCGTATTTGAAAACCTACTTTTCTGATTCATTGTAGGTTCAGTCACAACTCTAATGAAGCATTTTTGTAGTCTGTGACTGATGTTTTGTACTCAATTTTTTTACTTATATTAATTTAATTTTTTATATTTGTTCTAATTAGTTGTACATGATGGTAGAATGCATTTTGATGGATGTCATGCTGTGTAGAATTTGTTCTAGGGAGCAGTGTTCTCATTTTTCCTGAACCTGTGTAAATTTTTGATTGGGCTATCAAGGGTATGGCATTACACAAGAGCAACTATTTGAAAAAGTTAACTATTAAAGAATGAAATCAAAGAAATAAGGCATGGGGCATCTTTGTGGTGCTTAAAACCATAAAATAGAAAACATTTTGTATTTTATAAATGCTTTAGGATCTGGTTTTGGTGATCAATAGCTCCTACAACATCTTTAGTTTTAAATTTAGAATTTCCCCATATCAGGTTTTCCCCATATCAGTTTTGCATTTTACCAGAGATTTATTTTGGTTCAATCTGTGATGATGAGGAGCACTGTTTCTTTTGACAGCTATTATTTAGTGCTGAATTTGTAATTCTGTACTTATGTAAATTTAGGTGTTTGGCTGCTAGTGCTGTGGAATTAGGAAAGCATTTTCTAAGTGATCATGTGTCAGTAAAGCAAAATCAGCATACGTGTAATCTGCTGTCCATTGCAAGCAACACGAAAGAGCCATAAATTTGCAAAGATATTCATGTCCTTTGCAAGTTGAAATTATTATCAGTAATTATCTTTGCTTTCTGAAACATCTCTCAATTTCTTCCTGCTGATTTGGCATATTATTTTTAATCTGATGGATCTACTGGTATCTTTAGAAGACCATTAGCAATGCAAGAATTGAGTTTCTGTTTACTGATGTTACCTTTTCATTTCCAACATTTTTCTGAAAGTAGTGCCCCACACAGAAGTCCTCAACTCTTCCCTTTTTTAATACTCAGTTTTGCAAATTTGTGCAAAAATTCTCTTGCAGTGTGGTGCATGTGTCATGATGATATTATGCACTGAAAAACTGCACATAAAAATCAGGCATTTGCTTCATTCATAACTTTCAATTCTTTCTTGGAGCATCTTTGAACCAGGGACTGTGACATTCTCCAGGGGCTGCCAAATTGGCCATGTGCATTTTCACAGAGATCCTTTTGTCCTAGAGGTCAAAAGGATGAAAACTTATGTCAAGGCAGATTGGCCAGAATTTCTGTATCTCAAGGTGAATTGAAGGGTCCTTTGGAAATTCAGGCCAAGAGTGTTTCTGTGGGTGGCCTAGCTGTGGGCCACTACAAAGGTGGTGGGGCCTGGCTGGCAGAGTTTGCACAGAACAGCTATGCTTACTTGCTAGCTGTCTCCTGGTTTCCATCACACATGCTCTGTGACTCACTCCCTCCTCTCCTCCCTTGGTAGCACAGCAGCCACCCACCTTCACTTAGAAGTCAAACTTCCCAGGTTCCATCTGCCAACTGTTTGGGCATTCCAGGAACAGAAAAGCACCTGGTCAGAGTTTGTGTGATATTTTCCAATTCAATCATCACCTAAGCCACAGAGCTACACTGGATGCTCCCCTGACCTCAGCTGCCAACAGCCATCTCTCCATGTGACTGGAGAGTCCTAGGGAAGTTCTCTAACAAAGTGATATCTCAGGTGAGCCCAGGCACTTGGACTGAGGGCAATGCCACTGGGTCTGGTGCTATGCTGGGTAATCTTCACTCCCTTGTACACTGGTTCATCCCTCCCTGAGCCACTAGACCTGGTGGGGGCCAAATACCTGCATCAGGATAGTGGTTTCCAGGCTGCCAGAATGCCTGGAGAAGGCAAGGAAGGACTGCAAGCTAGAGGACCTTGAGGGTCCTGCAGGCTATCAAGCTTTAGCTTGGTCCCTTGCCCTGGAATATACTGGATATTTCATAGGTCAGATGGGCCACAACTCCCAACACACCCTGTCTCCACTTCTAGTTGGTGAGAAAGTTGGGATCACATTGCTTGGAAACAGACCCCTGGGTCTGGCTACCTTGTTCTTCCTTTCTAACATCACAGCTGAGCAGGCTCTTGCCTAGAATTTTGTCAGAAAATACCAGGACCGAATCATCTCTGGTTGCCATGGGAACCATGACATCATGGTGCTGTCCAGTCTGCCTCTCTGTGACATCATGAAGTATCTGCACAAGGTCCAGTATGTCACCGGATCCACTCACCAGACACATGGCTCCCAAGGCCCAGAAACATACCCTGGGGAGAGAAACCTAGTGCACCTTCCTTGTGGAGCCTGGAATCTCCCCAGTATTCAATTACAATTGCCTTATGCCAACCTGATCCACTTGAAATATCCTAGTTGACTCATGATTTGTTGTCATTTCACAGAAGCATTGATAACCAAGTCAAGCATTATTTGAGAAAGATCCACACCAGTGTAGTAGAATTTTGGATGGAAGGGAATAATTTAAAGTTGAATGGAAGTAACTTTCTGAAGGTAATCTCAGTTCAATGATTGCTAAGAGTAGTTGTAGTCAGTAGGAACTCAGAAAGTATCCAAATTAGGTGAGGATTTTTTAATCTACTAGCATGTATTTTGCCTAGGGTCCCTTATCCCCTGAGCCATCACCTCTGCCCTTGTGTATTTATATTTAGATACGGGGTCTGGTTAATGTGCTTAGGCCCTCCCAAATTTAGAGGGTTCACTTTCTTCTAGAGAACCTCAAACTTAGACTCCCCCATCCCTGAGATAACAGGTGAGATTCAGCACCTCCTCTAGCCCTTTCATGGTGGTCAGTTATCTGCTGGTTATTATTTTTGATTGGGAAAATCCATGAGGAATAGGCATAGTTACACAAAAATTAATTGATATTTTGGCACATGAGAATAAACTTTCAGCTCTGTAATCATGTTGAACAAACAGGGAGTTTATACACAGGAGAAAATGTAAAAAAAAAATCCTACCACAATTCCAGGACCTAAATTAGAAAACACAGCACTTCCCCACACCACTGTGAAGTGACTCTGTCTCCCACAGATGCAACTCAGAGAATGAGCAAATTCTTGAATCAACAAAGATGGAGCAGAAACTAACATGGTGCCAGGGTCCACTAGCCCTACTGCCATCCAGCAGAAAGGACTGTGCTCCATATCTAGATATGACAGTAACAATGAGAAGAGTAATAGTAATTGTATTTACTGAAGTTGGGGAAACTGGTAACCAGCTTATGAGTTGCAAACATTGCTTTCTTCCAGGGGTAAAGGAAACTCTGAGAAAACTGTCAAGAATGAAGTGTACCTTTGAATATATGGGAGGCCAGTGGATGGTGAGGAGCTGTAGAAGAGACACACAGAGCAAAATTACCTAGAAATGTCATAAACAAGTAGTCTTCATTTTTCCTGTCTTAACAACAAACAGTAATTTTCCACAGCAGGGACACATCTGAGAAGCACATTTTAGGCACTTTGCCATGAGCACATTGGGAATGGCCTTGCAGAAAGCAGGACAGGTGTGACAATGACATGTGACTTGATTTTATGGCACCACCTTTATTTATGTGGTTTGTTTTCGTGAGCAAGCTGTTATGAGCAAGTTGTGACTAATGCAGACTTCACATGCCATGTCTGTCCACAGTGTCAGAGCTTAGTGAGTGAAAATGAATTTACGAGTTGCACCACTTCCATTGATGGCAGTTCAATGGGTCAGATGATGTCATAAGCCAGACAACCACAGGTCTTTAATTATATTTCTAACCTCTAATATCTGGAGCACTCCAATCCTGTACACATCACACAATGAATCATACCTAGGTCAAAGAAATACTAAGAAAGCATTAAACGGACTTCAGGGTTATGGGGTGCTGAGCCAAGGGCACAAGCAGAGAGAGAGAGAAGAAGGCACAGACTAAGAACCATTGTAAGTGGTCACAGAAGAATTTTAATGAAGCAGCTCTGTAGACCTGTCATGGCAGAGGTCCAGATGGATGGTGATATAAGCATCTGAGGGCCAGTTTAGAGTATCAACTTGGAGTGGGCCAGGTCTGGTCACTGTGGGTAGGAGGAACCTGCTGAATTCTGATGGAAACAGGAAATTGGAGGTTTGATGCTGTGGCAATTTTCCTGGGCAAGACCCAATATGAGGCACCAAGTGAGGGGGCCAAAGTGTTGCTGTGTTTACCCTTAGGGGTCTCTTCCTTTTATGGTTTATAGTGAGGGAGTTGTATCTGGTGAGGTTGATAAACTCCCATGTACGGTGTTCCTGACATGAATTGGGATGTCCATATGTCCAGGTGCTCCTTATTTTGATTGAAAAGTTGGTACATACAACTATTTATCAGTTGGTACCTATAGTGATGCCAGGCAGATGGTGGTTGTTTATTTCTATAAAAAAGATTTGAATCATTGGCTCTTGAACTCAAAATGGAGCAGGCCTCGGCAACCTATAGTTTTACAAAATGGAGTAACTCAGAGTCAACACAGACTGCAAGCTGCTATTCTATACACCAAGTAGTCACTCAGGGCAGGTGCAGCCTGAGAACTGCTATTCTTACACCATGGAGCCACTCAGGGAAGGCACAGGGCAGTCTCTTTCCAACAGTCCTTGATGGAAATGTCATCCTACATTGCATGATTGAAATCATCATGCACAGAAGATCTCAGGCAACATTTGCATTCATGTATCCATATTTCCCTTGACAGGAGATTGTTTCACAGCCTTATGAGATCAGAAAACCCATTACTTATCCAGCTTGGCAGGCCACATCTAATGGTTACCTGGCCTGAGACTTTTTAACCATGTGCACAGGTAATCTATCTTTGATCTTTCTAGGGACAGTTTCCAGTGTGTGGTCAAACCAATGGAAAACAGTTGGGAAAAGCCAGTGTTCTTTCCCTTGGCCTTCACCTGAGCTTTAGGGTTCTCATTTATACTTATATTTTAGCAGTAATATTTTAATGATATGAGTACCCATCACTCATCCCAAACTGACTATTTTCTGGGTGATATGCTGACACTGCATTGCCTCACTCCATCCTGGGGGGATGTCTTCCCTGTGGTGTTAGTTGTTTCTCAGTGAATAGATAGGGAACTCACCCAGGGCAATCCAGGAGTCTGCTGATATCAACCACAGCAGCAATGTGTGAGAGCTCGGGTTTATTCTGACTGCTCTGCTGTTTTGGAGCTCAATAGCTACAACTCATAAAAAGTAAAAAAAGTTCATTGAGATGTTTCTTTTGGAAGCCAGCAGTTTCCACATATGTTATTATTTTCAACCAGAGCAATTTAAGAACTCAACAATTTTCTCTTTCTTCTTTGACCCTGCATCCTGTTCTGCTTGTCTAAACAACAACACAAGCCAGGTCATAGTAGACACTTAAAAACTAACATCCTTTTTCTTCCCACAAACAGCAGGGTCATGGCTCAGTGGCAGGCAGGCTCTGAGTTGTTTGTAGGAATACCCACTTTTCTCCCAAGATTTGGTGGTGCCATCATGCATGGTGCTTCTGCTATAATAATATGTTTCTAATTCCCTGAATTGAGATTTCCCTAAGCTTGCAGAGAAAAGCTGCACCATAATAAAATTTTCTGAGAAAATTGCAAGAATGGATTTCCATGAAACTTTGGGTCTTTTCTCTTTTCATCATTCCCACTCTGCCCCCAACATCTGAGCATTCTACCTCCAAGTTTTCTAGACAAGCCCCTTATGATTTTCTGTTGCAGAACTGTAATGTGCAGGGTGAATCGAGCTGAAATTGAAGTTCCTTCTCTGAGAAAGTTTCATGAGTGGATTTCAATGACACCCTGCATATTTTCTTTTCCCATCACTCGCACTTTTCTCCCCTAAGTTAGTGTTCCCTTCTTGCAGTGCTCACCGGCCAGCACAATAAATTCACAAATTCCTCAACTGCTTTTTCTATAAGCAAGCAGAGAAAAACTGCATTCAATGTGAACGTTTTAAACAGTTTCACGAATGGATTTCTTTGAAACCCCGGGTATTTGCTCTGTTATTCAATCCGACTTTTCTCACAAAATTTGGTGTTTCTTTTTGGCAGGGTGCAGTGGCCAGCACAATGAATTCACAAATTACCCAACTGTGCTTTCTATAATCAGACGGAGAAAAACTGCACACAATGTGAAAGTTTTTAAACAGTTTCATGAATGGATTTCAATGAATCCTTGGGTATTTTCTCTAGGCATCATTCCTACTTTTATTCCTAACTTTGGTTTTCCTATGTTGCAGGGTTCACTGGCTAGCACACTAAATTCACAAATTATTCAACTGTTTTTTCTATAAGCAAGTGGAGAAAAGCTGCACAAAATGTGAATGTTTTTAAACAGTTTCACCCCTGGATCTCAATGATACCCTGGGTATTTGCTCTGAGCATCATTCCTTCTTTTCTCCCAAAATATGGTGTTCCCCATTTGCAGGGTTAACCAGTTGCCACAATAAATTCACAAATTCCCCACCTGTGCTTTCTATATGGAGGGGAAGAATAGCTGCACTCAAAAATGTTTTCAAATGATTTCATGAATGGATTTCAATTACACTCTGGGTATTTTCTCTACCCATCATTCCTACTTTTCTCTCAAAGTTTGGTGTTACAATCTTGCAGGGCCCACTGGCTAGCACAGTAAATTCACGAATTCCACAACTGTGCTTTCCATATGGAGGCAGAGAATAGCTGCACTTAATGTTTTTTAAAAGTTTCAGAAATATAATTTGAAGAATCTTTGCACATTTTCTTTACTCCTCGCACCCACATTTATTTCAAAATTTGGTGTTCCTATCTTGTAGGTTTTACATGCTAGCACACTAAGTTAATAAATTCCTGAACTCTGCTTTCCTCAGCAGGTACAGAACAGGTGAACTGTGTTTGTCGTGAAATAATTCCAAATATGGATTTCTCTGAAACTTTGGGTATTTTTCCTTCCCATCATTCCCATTCTGCTCCTAATACTTGTTGATTCTAACTCCACCTTTGGTGTGCAAGAACACTATGTTTATCTGTTGCAGAACTGTAATATGTATGTTGAAAATAGCTGCAATTTAAGTATCTTTTCTGAGAAGGTTTCACAAATGGATTTCAATGAAACTTTGGGTATTTTCTCTTCTCATCTTTCCCACTCTACTCCCAAAGTTTGATGATTCTACCTCCACATGTGCTGTGAAAGCACACTATATTTTTGTTGTTCTTGTTGCAGAACCATAACAGTCATATTGAAAATAGCTGCAATTTAAGTACCTTTTCTGAGCACATTTCAAGAATGGATTTCAATGACTCTTTGGTTATTTTCTCTGCTCATCATACCCACTTTTCTCCCACAGTTTGGTGATCCTACCTTGAATATTTCTCTTGCTAGCACAATAATTTTCCAAATTCCTGAACTGGGCTCTCCATGTGATGGAAAGAATAGAGGCAATTGAGGGGACTTTTCTAAAAAAGTTTCACAAATGAATTTCAATGAATCTTTGGATATTGCCTTTACTCCTCATACCCACGTTGCTTTCAAAATTTAGTTATTCTACCATGCAGTGTACTCTTGCCAGCATAAAGCGTCTATAATTTCCTGTATTGTGCTTTCCATATGCAGGCAGAGAGTACCTATATTCTAAGTGACTTTTTGAAAAAATTTCACAAATGGATTTCAATGAAACTTTGTGAGTTTTCTAGTCTGATCATACCCACTTTGCTTCCATATTTTGGTGATCCTACCATGAAGGGTACTCTTGATAGCAAAACAAGTTTACATATTTTTGAACTAAGCTCTCCTCGTGTAGGCGGAGAATACATGCAATTTAGTTGACTTTTTTGAAAATGTTTCACTAATGGATTGCAATGAAACTTTTTGTATTTACTCAACTCATCATTCCAACTTTGCTCCCAAAGTTTTCTCATCCTACCTCCAAGTGTTCTTTTGCTACTACACTATTTAACAGTTGGAGAACTGTAGTATACTTATTTAAAATAGCTTCACTATAAGTGACTTCTCTGACAAAGTTTCACAAATGGATTTCAATGAACTTTTTGGTATTTTCTCTACTCATCATACCCACATTGCTCCCAATATTTGGTTTTCATACCTTCCTGGGTACACCATCTAGCACAATTACTACAATTTCCTGTACTGTGTGTTTCATATGGAGACAGAGGTAGCTGCAATCTAAGTGATTTTTTTTGAAAAGTTCCACAAATGAAGTTCAATGAAATTTTGGGCATTTTCTTTTCTCATCATTCCCACTTTGTTCTCAACTTTTGGTGATCCTTCCTTAAAGTGTGCTTTTGCTAGCACCTTCTGAGTAGGGGTTGCAGCACTGTAATATGCTTTTTAAAAATAGTTGCAATTTAAGTGACATTTCTGAAAATGTTTCACAAACTAATGCATGTCTGGCTATAGGCCCTCTGTGACAATTCCAAGGTTCCTTTTACCAGCCCCTGTAGGATACAGACTACAGGACAGTTTCACAGATACTAGCTACAAAATGATCAAAAAAGTGAAATTGATGGTTGAAAAAAGTGCCCGATGATGGCAAAAAGAGCACATTTTCAGTAGCATATTACCATTTTTGAACATGCATCACCCTGGAAAATAGGAATGGGACACAGACTCAAAGCTGAATATTCAAAGGCTTCCCTTTAATATTTAAAGGACATTTTTGGGTCAATCAATGCCAAAAGTTGTTGGAGATGAAAATCATCATAAGTTAAGGGACTGTAAAAGAAATTGTCATTGTAATCATCTCCCAAAATACTGCAGGACTGTTTTTCAGCTTCATAACATCTACAAAAACAGTAAAAGGAATTGTGAGATCATTTGTAAGTAATGATAATTACTGCCAATTTTTCATATTGTAAAGGACCTCAATGTGCTTCCAAATTCCTAACTCTTTCCTGTTGCTTATAAGGGACAATTGATTACACATATGCAGATTTTGCTTCTCTGGAAAATGACCTATGAGGGCAGGTTTTCTTACACCAGAATATCTGCACCCAAGCACTTAAATTTAAACAAGTACACTTTTGGAAATGCAGAACTGAGCTATGACTCTCCAAATGAAGAGTGCACCACATCATCAGAAATTGAGACAAATTCATCTCTGCTAAAATACAAAAATGAAGAAACAATATGGGGGAAATCTGAATTTCATCAACTGAAATTTTTAAAGAATACCTAAAGTTGTGAAAGGACATACTGAGGAGGAAAAGCACATACTAAAACATTTCCAAAATTCAAATTTTTTTTTCTTTTTCTTGTAACGGCTTACATCCACCACAAACATGCCACATGTCTAATGTCACTGATTTTCTTCTTTCAATGTTAGTTCTTTCAACTGGAGGTCCTTGTGTCATTTTTTACCTTACAAAGCACAATCAAATTATTCCCACAAACTGTGGTGTATATATATACAATGGAATATTACTCAGCTATAAAGAATAATAAAATTATGGCATTTGCAGGCAAATGGATGAAATTGGAGAATATCATGCTAAGTGAGATAAGCCAATCTCAAGAAACCAAAGGACAAATGATCTCACTGATAAGCGGATGATGACATATAATAGGGGTGGGAGGTGGGTGAGAAAGGAGGGACTGTATAGAGGGAAAAGAGAGGTGGGAGGGGTGGGAGGGGTGGGGGAAAGGAAAAATAGCAGAATGAATCAAACACCATTAACCTATGTAGATGTATGATTACACAAATGGTATGCTGTTACTCCGTGAACAAACAGAAACAACATGTATCCCATTTGTTTACAATCAAAATAAATTTTTAAAAAATACAGGTATTTAAATAACAAGAAAATACCCAAATAGCAAATAAAAAAAATTATTCCCACAACCATTCTAAAGATGAGGACACTGCAACTTTCACCCAGTTCTACACACCATATCTTAGGAACATCCATCAAAATTAACAATTTCTATAAAAATGCTTCATTAGTATTGAGACTCTACCTCAAATTATTGAGGAAACCAGGTTTTATATACACCCTGTGTCTCCTGAATATCAGCAGAAGATAAGGAATGTATTCAGCCTGAAATTATACAGTTTTTGATGATATAATAATTATACAAATGCAAAGCACAACGCAATGAGAAAATGGAGGACCGAGAGCAGATCTATGTTGTCTTCACCTCTTGGTTTTCCAGTTGTTATTGAGAATAACATGAAAAACACCTAGCTGTAGAAATCTCCCACATTTGCATGGAGAATACCTATGTAAAATGTAGGCTACTACCTCCAAAAGACTACTACATTTCACATGTGAATTTCATGCCATTAAAACGTGGTGAAGATTCCATCTCACCCCAATTAGAATGGCGATTATCAAGAATACAAGCAACAACAGGTGTTGGCGAGGATGTGGGGAGAAAGGTACACTCATACATTGCTGGTGGGGCTGAAAATTAGTGCAGCCACTCTGGAAAGCAGTGTGGAGACTCCTTAGAAAACTTGGAATGGAACCACCATTTGACCCAGCTATCCACTCCTTGGCCTATACCCAAAGGACTTAAAATCAGCATATTACAGAGATACAGTCACATCAATGTTCATAGCTGCTCAGTTCACAATAGCCAGATTGTGGAACCAACCTAGATGTCCTTCAATTGATGAATGGATAAAGAAAATGTGGTATAATATACAATGGAATATTACTCAACCATAAAGAATGATAAAATTATGGCATTTGCAGGCAAATGGATGAAACTGGAGAATATCATGCTAAGTGAGATAAGCCAATCTCAAAAAACCGAAGGACGAATGATATCGCTAATAAGTGGATGATGACACATAATGGGGGGTGGGAGGGGTTAGTGTTAGGGTTAGAGTTAGAGTTAGGGAGGGGGCAAGAATGGAGGAAGGAAGGACTGTATAGAGGGAAAAGAGGGGTGGGAGGGGTGGGGGGAAGGGAAAAATAACAGAATGAATCAAACAACATTACCCTATGTAAATTTATGATTACACAAATGGTATGCCTTTACGCCATGTACAAACAGAGAAACAACATGTATCCATTTGTTTACAATAAAAAAAATAAAAAAAAATAAAACGTGGTGAGCAATTTCTTCTTCAAGAACTTGCTGATTAAATACTGCATAGAATGTTCATGAGAATAATATACCCAGAGTTGTCTCATCTACAGGAATACCTTAGGAAATACTCTTAGGAAATCCAGGTCACTGGGGAAACACTGCTGACTGCCATAGTAGCTCCATCCTGAAATCTCTCGTAGGAATGACTTTCCACTTCAAACTGGTACTTTTTCTACTGTGTTCTACTCACTCAATATTACAAAGGGGGATATGTTTAGAGATTGGAGGGCTGGCATTTTCTATAGAGACTCTGTAAGGTAGGTGACTGTATCCTGTTCTTGAAATGATTTGCAGGAAACCATCCCAAGGCAAAGCCAAACAATTTCTAATGAATTTTTAATTGCAATTTTGAGAACAATGTTGCATAAAATCTTGGTTGCATATCAAGACTCACAATTCCCAGGGTATCATCAGAGAAAGATTTAACCCTATATAAGGAGGAAAATGATTGTAGATGAACACTGAGCAGATAATTATCCCTGTGATCCATGGTGGCCTGGAATATGAGGAAAGGCAGGCATATGTGGGAAACATTATGTGCTCATGTTTTTACTATAAAGGGTGTTTTGAGGATCATTTGCACATGAACTCCAAGCCTTTACAATCACCTGTGTATTTCATTCCTTTGACTTTTTATCTTTCCCATGGTCTTTTCCTTTGAAGCATACTAACCAGCAGATATCTGGTAAAATGCACCAACCCAGAGGAGGTGCAGGATCTGCCAGTATTCTCAGGTATAGGGGAGGTGGATTAAGGGGTTTCTCAAGGGTGAAGCCAGTTTCCCCAAATTAGGGAATGCCTAAGCAACTTAGCCAGATTCTGTCTGTAAATATAGATAGACAAAGGGAAGAGGTGATGGATCACAGGGTCAGTGATCCCAGGCACATTATTTACTGGCAGAAAAACAAAAAGAAAAACTAAGATAAACCTCATCCAATTTTCAACCATCCAGTAGTTTTGTTTGTAGCCATTCCTCTCAGGAATCATTACAGTGTGATGAGTTGCATAAAATCATATCCACTGAACTCTCATTCATTTATTCCATTCAAATTCCTTCTACCCTGGTGTAAATCCTGTCAAAGAAGTGCCTAACTTGGTTACCAGTACTCCTGGGTAGGTAGAGCAAAAGGCAAAAGAGCTGCCATATTCAAAATGGAAGGGGTTGGCATCCGGCATGTTGGGTTTAAAGGGCTTGCAGGTTCCAGGCTCCTGAAGTGGAATGCACTTGGTTTCTCTCCCCAGGGTTTGTGTCTGGTCTGAGCACAACATGGATTTCCGTACTTCCTTGATGCCCTGCAGATACCTACTAATGTCACAGAAAAGTGGAATAAGAGTGCAATGACATCACGGTTACCATGGCAAAAAGGCTATTGGTCCTGGCTGCCTCAGATCAAGATTCTAAGCAAGCGCCATTGAGCTGTGATTTTAAGAGGGAATAGGAAGGGAGCAAGTTCCAGGGGCCAACTCCTTTCAAGACATTTGATCCTAACATCATCGCCCAGGAGCAGAGTAGACAGGGTGTGTTGGGGGCACAGCTCTAAGTGCTTTTGATCTAACCAGCTCCATTCAAGAGAAGAGATCCCCCCCAAAAGACTGACAGTCCACAGAATTCTCCAGGACCACTTGATGACAATGTCTTTGGCCGAAACAGTAATCCTGGCTGCCAGGCCACCCTAATCCTGCTGCAAGCAATTATTCCCCAACAGGTCTAGTGGACCTTGGAGAGACAGAAGGGTGCAGGAGGGCACATGGGTCACCCAGCTTATCACATTTCCCTGTGGCATTGCCCTCCAAACTCATTCCTGCAGGTCTAGCCTCATCTGGGATTTTGCAAAGTCAGGAATCTAACCAGTCAAATAAAATGTTGGCTCTTGACAGTTCAGGGCATAAGAGCAGACAGTGCAGCTCCGTGGGTTTGGTGATGATTGAATTGGGAAACATCACACCAACTCTGGCGGGGTGCACCTCCTTTCCTGGAATGCCCAAACAGGAGACAGTTGGAACCTGGGAAGTTTGATGTCTAAGTGGAGGTGGGTGGATGCTGTGATTTCTAATGAGGAGAGGAGGGAGTCAATCACTCGGTATGTGGGATGGAGGCCAGGAAAGAGATAACAAGACAGAACAGATGTTCTGTGCTCACTCCAGCTTCCAGGTCCTGCCCTTTCTGCTGCTGCCTTACCACTAGGCTGCACTCAGAAATTCTCTTGGTATAAGCGTCCCAGTAGCCTTTCAACTCACTTTAAGTTGCAGAAATATCTGGCCAATCTGTCTTCATATAAGGCTTCATCCTCTTGACCTGACTAATGCATGTCAGGAAAAGGTCCCCTGTGACAATTCCAAGGTTCCTTTTACCAGCCCTTGTAGGATGCATACTGGAGGACAGTGTTACAGACACTGGGGCAATGAAGATGCAAATAAGTGAAATTGATGGATGAACAAATTGCCTGATGATGTCAGGAAGAGCACAGTTTACAATGGCATGATACCATTTTGAACATGCTTCACCCTGCAAGAGAGGAATGGTACACAGATTCAAAGCTCAATATTCAAAAAGGTAAGAGTAAAGGACATTTTCTGTTTATGAAATTCAGGTTTCACCTATATCGTGTCTTCATTTTTGTATTCTAGCAGAAATGGGGTGCTCAATGCAGAAGGGTGTTTCAGATGAATACCAAGATCAATGAAGGGACACTAAATGACATTTTCATTGCTATTGAGCTCCCAAAAAAATCCATGCTATTTATTGTGCTTCATTGTACTATAGGAATACAGAAAGAAGTAATTGTGAGATCATCTGTAATCATGATAATTACTGAAAATCGTTCAACATGTAAAGGTCATCAATGCACATGCAAATTCCTGGCTCTTTCCTGTTGCTTGCAAGGGACAGCTGAATACATATAGGTTGATTTTGCTTTTCTGGCACATGACCTATGAGGAAAGTTTTCTGGACACCAGAGCATCTACATCCAAGCACTTAAATTTAAACAAGTACAATTTTGGAAATGCAGCACTGAATGATGGCTCTGGAAATAAAGAGTGCACCACATCATCAGAAATTTAAACAAAAGCATGTCTGCTAGAATCCAAAAATAAAGACACAAAGTAAGCATAACCTGAATTTCATCAACAGACAATTTTAAAGAATACCTAAAGTTGTGATCAGATGAAGTGAGAAGGAAAAGCAGATATTAAATTATTTCCAAAATTCAAAATCTATTTTTCTCTTGTAATTGGTTATATCCACCAAAAACATGTCACATACGTAAGTCTCTAATTTCATTCTTCCAACATCTGTTATTGCAAATAGGAGTTCTTGTGTCATTCATAACTGTACAAAGCACAATCAAATAATTTCACAACCAAGGTAAAGATGAGAACATCACATCTTTCACCCAGTTATCTACAGCATATCTTAACAACATTCATCAAAATTAAGTTTCTATAAAAATGCTTCATTAGTATTGAGACTCTACCTCCAATGATGCGGGGAAACCAAGACTTATATATCCCCAGTCTCTTCTGATTGATATCAGCAGAAACTCAGATATGTATTCAGTCCCAAATCATTCAAATCTTACCTATCCAGATGCTAAGCAAAACAGACTGAGAAAGTGGAGGACCGAGAGCAGTTCTGTTCTGTCTTCACCTCTCATTTCCAATTGGCATTGAGATTGACTTGCGTAATGCCCAGCTGCAGAAGTCTCCCTCCTGAATGGAGGATGTGTGTGTGCCAAAGTAGGCCACTACCTCAAAAAGACCACTGCAGTTCACATGTTGAATTTCATGCCATTAAAATGTGGTGAGCAATTTCTTCTTCAAGAACTTGCTGATTAATTACCACTTCAGCATGTTCATGAGAATGAACAATGCTCTCAAATGCTTAGAGTTGTTTCATCTACAGGAATACCTACTTTGAGGAATTCCAGGTCACTGGGGAATCACTGCTGACTGCTATAGCAGTTCCATCGTGAAGTCTCTCTTAGAAATGACTTTTCACTTCAAGCAGGTAGTTTTCCAGCCATGTTTTATTCACTTGATTTAACAGAGTAGAAAATATGGAGAAATTGAAGGGTTAGACTTGTCTGCAGAACCTCTGAAAAGTAAGTAACTGAATCTTGTTCCACTCTCTCTGAAATAATTTACAGAAAAGCTACCCCAAGGCAAAGCCAAACAATTTCTAATGAATATTTAATTGCACATTTGAGAACAATGTTTCAAGTGTTTTGGGTTCCACATCTAGACCCACAGTCCAGGGGTTAGAGTGTAAGAAATATTTAACCCTACATAAGGAGGAAAAGAGTAGCTTAACACTGAGTTGACAATTATTCCAGCGATACATGATGTCCTGGGGCACAAGGAGAGACAGACACATGTAGAAAATATTCTGTGTTCATGTCATTACTATAAAAGGTATTTTGTGGATCATTTACACCTGAACCCCAAGTCATTGCAATCACAGTCTATTCCTCCCTTTTTGACTTTTTCTATTTCCCATGGTCTTTTCCTTTGAAGCATTCTAACCAGCAGATATCTGGGCAAAATGCACAGCCCAGTGGAGGTGCTGGATCTTTCTAGTATCTCAGGAGTGGGTGGCTGAGGAAGGTGGTTCTCAAGGGCAAAACCAGTTTCCCTAAATTAGGGAGTGCCTGAGCAACTTAACCAGATGCTGTCTGTAAATATAAATGGGCAAAGGGAAGAAGTGATGCTTTATGTGGTCAGTGATCCAACGCACAATATTTACCAGCAGAAGAAAAGAAAAACTCAGAAGATCCTCTTCCAATTTTCAACTTTCCCATCATTATGTTTGCAGTCATTCCTCTCAGGAATCATTGCAGTGTGATATCTTGCAGAAAATCATATGCCTTGAACTCTCATTCATTTATTTCTTCTACACTGGGGTGATTCTTCTCAAAGGAATGCCTAACATGGTTACCAGTACTCCTGTGCCTGTGCTGATAGAGGAAAAGACACAAAAGCTGCAGTATCCAAAGTGGACTTGATTTGGATCCAGCACATTGAGTTTGAAGGGGGCGGAGGTTCCAGGTTCCAGTAGGGGAGTGCACATTGTTTGGGTTTGTGTCTGGGCCTGGGGCAACATAGGTTTCCATGAGTGGCTTCCCTGAGATGAGATCTTGGCTGCTCTGAGGATACCTCCTGATGTCACAGAAAGGTGGAGTGAGAGCGTGATGTTGTCATGGGTGCCATGGCAACCAGAAAGGCTTCAGGTCCTGGCAGATTCAGATCAAGATTCTAAACAAACGCCAGCTGAGCTGGAATTGTAAGAGGGAAGATGAAGGGAGCGAGCCCCACGGGCCTGCTCTTTTCAAGAAATGCGATCCTAAGACTGTCAACAAGGAGCAGAGGAGCGTGTTTGGGGGCGTGGCCCCAGGTCCTTTGATGTAACAAGTTCTGTTCAAGAGCAGGGAACCCGCTGAAGACAGACAGCCTGCAGTATACTACTGGCCCACTAGGTGGCACTGTGCGACCTTAGCAGCACCAGGCATCATGGCTTCTGGCAACCCCAATTTTGCTGAAAGCAATTATTTCCCAACAGGTCTATTAAAACGGAATGAGATGGAGGTGTGTGGGAGGGAGTGTGGGTCACCCAGCTTATCACAGTTCCAGTGGCATTGCCCTCTGAAATCACTCTTCCAGGTGAGGGATCATATAGGCTGTTGACCAGTCAGGAACCTGACCTATGGTGCTACCATCTGTTATGGGGTGCAACTTAAGAACAGAATGATCACCAGTGAGAAGTCCAAATTTGAGTCTTTATTAAGCCAGTTGGCTGACTATCTCACACAATGCCCCAAAAAATGGCTATTGGGAGAATAGCCCCGACCATAGGATTGTAGGGGTTCTTATACCAAAAATCACATCAATTTTAAGTGTCTGTTACTATGATTCAAAATTACAAACTAATATCATGAGATCATTGACAGAGGGGGAAGAGATTCAAAATGACCCTTACCTAGGTACAAACTAAAAAATGGTCACTAACATCCACACAATCATTGTTTACATGGCACATTGTTTAGGAGCAATAGGAATCAAAAGAGAGCAATTTTTCATTACATAAGAATTGTCATTTTATATTGCTAAACATGTCACACCGAGTAACTGACGATGAGTACAGAGGCGGGGTGTTCCCACAGGAGAAGTTATTTCCTACATAACATGGAGTCTCAGAGCAAAATGGAGTCTGTCTGGTCTATAACATTCTCATGTAACCAGATCTGTCAGCACATCACACCATCCACACGGGATGTTTGTGTTGACAGCTCAGGGCAAGGGAGCATGAAGTGCAGCTCAGTGGATTAAGTTATGATTGAATTGGGAAACATCACTCCAAGTCTGTTGGGAAACCCCTCCTTTCCTGGAATGTGCAACAGGAGACTGCTGGAACCTGGGAGGTTTGATTTCTAAGTGGAGGTGGGTGAATGCTGTGATTTCCAATGAGGAGAGGAAGAAGTCAATCACTCAGCATGTGGGATGGAAGCCAAGAAAGAGGAGATGTTCTGTGCTCACTCCACCTGCCAACCTCATTTGCTGCTGCATTACCACTAGACTGAACTCAGAAATTCTCTTGATATTGAAACCAGAATTGGGGACAGGCAGTTAGTGTAGAATAGGGGACTGGGTCAAACTGAAGAAATGGAGGCCATGAAAGCCATCTGCCTCTGGAAGTTGGAGACTGCCCCTGGGAGAATGGAATGTCAATGATCTCCAGAACTGGTTGATCACCAAATTAACCTGCCCTTATCAAGGACCTCAGGCAAGGAGCTGCTAATTAATGCCCCCTGGGCCCTTGCCTGGCTGAATCACTTTGGCCCTCCCCCATCCATCCTCTTCTCACTTTATGCATCTCATCTGCAAAACCAGGCCTAGTCACATAAGCAGGAAGAAGAGATAAGTGGAGAGAGAACTGGAGAACAAGAGACCTTAACGTATAAGAGATGTAGGGTGCACTCACTTTTTGGGATTCTATAACATCATTCATGGTACCCTTCTCCCTCTCAGGAGAAATCTGTATGACCTTTAAATAAAACCTACTTAATATGCTTGCCTTGGCGTGCTTCTCTAGTGTTCAAACTTCAACAGTAGCGGGAGCAGAACTCGTCACCGGTAAACGGTGGTAACAATATGAGTTTCCCAGGGGCCCTTCAGCTCACTTTTAGATGCAGAAATATCTGGCCAATCCGTCTTGACATAAGGGCTCATCCTCTTGACCCAACTAATGCATGTCTGGCCATAGGCCCTCTGTCACAATACCAAGGTTCCTTTTCTGTCGGGGCACCGCGGACCCCTGGCCCTGGGTGTGGCTTGGCTGCCTGGGTGTGGCATAGCTGGCTTGGCTTACTTAGATACGTAGCCAAGATGGCACTTGGCAGGCTGCCAGTATGGTTGGCTTTTGCACAAACAACTGACATCATTTTGAGGAAGTTCCAGGGATTGGTTAAGTTCCCTCGTGGACAGTGCATGATCACTGCATGTCTGCATTTACTGCCTGTATCTGTTCATGCTCTCCCCTCGTGCTCAAATGCTGATTGGTTACAGTACTGTATATATTGGAGTGTAAGTTCCTCAAAGAAGGAGAACAAAGAAAGAACTGAGAGGAAGGGGGTGCGCGCAATAAAAGGGCTGAAAAGAACCAGGTGTCGTGTCTCTCTGCGGGCGGGGAGCGCGACACTTTTCCTATCCCCTGTAGGATACAGCCTACAGACAGTGTCACAGACATGGTCCAAATGCTCCAAATAGTAGAATTGATGGATGAAAAATGTGCCTGATGATGGTGGGAAGAGCACAGTTCACAATGGCTTGATACCATTTTTGAACATGCATCACACTGGAAGATAGTAATGGGACACAAGTTCCAAGCTGAGAATTCAAACAGGTTTCCCTTGAGGACATTTTTGGGTCACTCAATGCATCAAGGTGTTGGAAATGAAAATCATCATCAGTGAAGAAAAATTGTCATTGTTAATTGTCTCCCAAAAAATTCCAGGACAGTTCTTCAGCTTCGTTATACCTACAGATTCAGTAAGAAGTGATGTTGAGATCATTTGTAAGCAACAATAATTAGCGACAAGAGTTCAACTTTCAAAGAAAAACAATGCCCTTGCAAATTGCTGTCTCTTCCCTGTGACTTGCAAGGGACATCTGATTACACATATGCAGATTTTGCTTTTCTGGCATATGACCTATGAGGAATTTAAACAAGTACAAATGTGGTATGCAGCACTGACTGAGTTTGACTTCAACAAAATTATGTCAGCTAAAATCCAAAGAAGAAGTCAGAAAATAAGCATAACCTGAATTTCATCAACAGAAAATTTTAAAGAATGCCTAAAGTTGTGAAAGGACATAATGAACAGGAAAAGCAGAAGTTTTTTCCAAAACTCAAAACCTTTTTTTTCTCATAATTGCTTATACCCACCACAAAAATGCCACATTCCTAATGTGCCTGATTTCATTCTTTCAATGTCGGTTCTTCCAAATAGGTGTTCTTGTGTCATTTGTTACCCTACAATGCATGATCAAATTATTCCCACAACCTTGGTAAAGATGAGAACACCACATCTTTCATCTAGTTCTACACAGAATATCTTAAGGGCATTCATCAAAATTAACAATTTCTATAAAATGCTTATTTTTTTGAGAATGTACCTCAAATGGTACGGGGAAACCAGGTTTTTGTACCCCCTGTGTGCCTCCTGAATGATATGAGCATAAACTAAGATTTGTATTCAGTCACAAGTCCTAGAATTCTTTAATAATATAATATCTATCACAATACAAAGCACAACAGACTGAGAAAGTGGAGGAGTGAGACCAGTTCTATGTTGCCTTCAGCTCATGGTTTTCCAATTGACATTGAGGTCAACTTGGAAAATGTCCAGCTGTAGAAATCTCCCTCATTTGTCCTGGAGGATGTGTGTGTGCCAAAGTAGGCTTCTACCTTGAAAAAAAGACTGCAGTTCACATTGTGAATTTCATGCCATTAAAACATGGTGAGCAATTTCTTCCTTAAGAACTTGTTTGTTACATACCTCATCAACTTGTTCATGAGAATGATATAACCTATCAGTTCTTGAGAGTTGTTACATCTACAGGAATACCTACTCCTAGGAAGTCCAAGTCACTGGGGAAACTCTGCTTATGATACCACAGCTCCATTCCAAAATCTCTCCTAAGAATGTACTTCCACTTCAAACTGGTACTTTTCCAATCGTGTTCTATTCATTTGATTTAACAGAGGAAAATATGTTGAGAAAATGGAGAGCTGGCCTTATCTGCAGAACCTCTGTAAAGTAGGTGACTGAATTCTATTCCACTCTGACTCTGTGAAATGATTTTCAGGAAAACCATCCACGGGCAAACCCAATTGCTTTTTTTTTTTAATTTATTAATTTTGATTTGTTGTAAACAAATGGGATAAGACTTGTTTCTCTGATTGTAAATGAAGTAGAGTTGTACAATTTGTGTACTCATACATGTACATAGGGTAATAATGATTGTCTTAATCTGTTATTTTTCCCTTCCCCCACCCTTCCCATCCCTCTTTTTCCTCTATACTATCCATCCTTCCTCCATTCTTACCTCCCTCCCACACCCCCATTATGTATCATCATCCATTTATCAGAGAGATCATTTGGCCTTTGGTTTTTTGGGATTGGCTTATCTCACTTAGCATGATATTCTCCAACTTCATCCATTTGCCTGCAAATGCCATAATTTTATTATTCCTTATGACTAATATTCCATTGTGTATATATACCACAGTTTCTTTATCCATTCATCAATTGAAGGGCATCTATGTTGGATCCACAATCTAGCTATTGTGAATTGAGCTTCTACAAACATTGACATGGCTGCATCATAATGTTGTTAAGTTCTTTGAGTATAGGCCAAGGAGTAGGATAGCTGGGTCAAATGGTGGTTCCATTCCAAGTTCTCTAAGGAATCTCCACACTGCTTTCCAGAGTGGCTGCACTAATTTGCATCCCCACCAGCAATGTATGAGTATAACTTTTCCCCCACATCCTCGCCAACACCTACTGTTAAAGCCAATTTCTGTGTGTGTGTGTGTGTGTGTGTGTGTGTGTGTGTGTTTGGTGCATGTGAGGCAGGCACTCTACCAACTGAGCTTTATCCCCAGTCCTAAAGCCAAACAATTTCTATCAAATTTTTAATTGCACTTTTGAGAAAACCTTGGTTGCATATCAAGACCCACAGTTAAGGGGGCATCATTAAAACATTAGATTTAACCCTAAATAAGGAGAAAAACAGTTGTAGCTGAACACTGATCAGACAAATACCCCAGTGATCCACGGTTATCTGGTGCATGAGGAGATGCAGAAACATGTGGGAAACATTATATAGTTAGTTTGCTATTATAAAAGGAATTTTTGGGACCATTCACACCTGAACCCCAAGTCATTACAATCACAGTCTACTCATTCCTTTCTCACTCATCCTATTTCCCATGGCCTTTTTCTTTGAAATATTCTAACAAGCAGATATCTGGGCAAAATTCACAGTCCAGAGGAGGTGCTGGGTCTTGCCTATTATCTCAGGCATGGTGGAGGCTGAAAAAGTTTTTTCTCAATGGCAAAGTCAGTTTCTTCAAATTATGGAATGGTTTAATATCTTAGCCAGACCCTGTTTGTAAATATTCATAGGTAAATGGAAGTGATAATGACTCACAGGGTCTGTTATCCCCAGCAAAATATTTCTTGGGGGACATAAAAAAAAAAAAAAAAAACTCATCCAATTTTCAAACTTCCAGTAGTTATATTTCACCAATTCCTCTCAAGATTCATTACAATGTGATTAGTTTTTTCAGAAAGTCATGTCTATTGAACTCTCAATCATTCACTTCCATTTAAAATCCTTCTTCCCTGGTTGTGATTCTTCTCAAGGAAATGCCTAACCTGGTTACGAGTGCTCCTGTGACAATGGAGCAAAAGATCCCAGAGCCACAATCCCACAAAGTGAAAGGGATTGACATCCGGTATTTTGAGTTTGAAGGGTGCAGAGTTGCAGGTTCCAGGTAGGAGAAGGTACTTTGTTTCTCTCCCCATGGGGTATTTCTGGGTTTTGGGCAACGTGGATTTCCATGAGTGAGTTCTCTGACATTCTGACTGCACAACTGTCACCACCTGATGTCACAGAAAGGTGGAATGACAGCACGATGACCTCATCATCATGGCAACCAGAGAAGCTTCCTATACTGGGCACTTCAGACCAAGTTTCAAGACAGGTACCAGCTCAGCTGTGATGGTAAGAGGGAAGATGAAGGGAGTGAATCCCAGGGTCCTGCTGTTTTCAAGAAATGTGATCCTAACATCATCCCCTAGGAGCAGAGGAGCCTCGGTGTTTTGGGGTCACAGCCCTCTGGGCCTTTGATCGATCCAGCTCCATCCAGTACAAGGAACACACTGAAGATTGTTCCAGTCTGACTCTGTGAAATGATTTGCAGAAAAACCATCCCAAGGAAAAGCCAAACAATTTCTAATGAATTTTTAATTTTACTTTTGAGAACAATCCTGCAAGAAACCATGATTGCCTGTCATGACCCACAGCCCTGGGAAAATATGAGAGAAATATTTATCTGTATTTAAGAAGAAAAATGGTTGTAACTGAACACTGAGCAGACATTTCCCAGTGATTCATGGTGGCCTGGGGCATAAGAAGAGGCAGGCACATGTGGAAAACATTATATGCTCGGGTCTATAATATAAATGTGATTTTTGTGATCATTTGCACCTGGACCCCAAGACATACAATCACAACCTACTCATTCCTTTCTCACTCTTCCTATTCCCTCTGGCCTTTTCCTTTGAAACATTCTAACCAGCAGATATCTGGGCAAAATACACAGCTTAGTGGAGTTGCTGAATCCTGCCTGTTATCTCAGGTATGGGGGAGGCTGAGGACATTGTTTCTCAAGGGCAAACCAGTTTCCCTAAATTAAGGAATGCCTAAGCAACTTAGCCAGACCCTGTCTGTAAATATAAATAGGGAAAGAAAAGGGCGATGACTCATGGGGTCTGTGAATCCAGGCACAAAATTTCCTCTGGTGAATGTAAGACAAGGAGTAAATAATAGTGGGAGAAAAGAAACATGCATGAAAAGATAACAAATTTGGAAGGAATTTATTTCTAATGAGATTTGTGAAACTAGGCAAGAAATTTTTGAAGAGGCCTCCTTCCTCAATGAGCTAGTTTTCTTTCCCTCCATAACTGTTTCCAATGCTCTTTCAAATAGGAGTGGAAAGAATAGACATCCTTCTCTTGTTCCTAATTTAGAAGAAGTGATTTCGGTGTTGATCTTCTTTTTATGATTTGGCTTTGGGACTGTCATATGTAGTCTTCATGATGTTGAGATTAGTTCTTATTGAGCCTAATGTATTCAGGGATTTTATTAAGAAATGGCACTATGTTGTTTCAAAGGGTTGCTCTGCATCAACTAAGATGAGCAAGTAATTTTTGTTCTTAATTCTACTTATATGTTTAATTATATAAATTTATTTGCACATGTTGAACCATCCTTGCACTCTGGAATGAAATCCACTTGATCTTGATATAAAATATTCTTCATGTGCTTTTTATTATGATTTGCTAATATTTTATCAAGTGTTTTTGCAACTATGTTCTGAGGGTGTTGCTCTTTGGTCTTCTTTGGTTGATGTGTTATTACCTGTTTGGGGGTAGCAATGTAATACAAGTTTCATTAAATAAATTTTGAAGCATTTCTTTCCCCTTTTTTTCATGGAGTAGTTTGGGAAGCAACTAAATATTTTTAAAAATTTTTTAAGTTGCAGATAGACACAATTATTTTTATTTCTTTATTTACTTTTCTTTATTTTTTTTATGGTGCTGAAGATTGAACCCAGTGCCTCACATGTGCTAGGAAAGTGCTCTACAACAGAGTTAGAACATCAGCCCTCATTAATTGTTTTTAAAGTGTGTGGTAACAGTCAGTTAAGGTTACATTTGATTCAGGGCTCTTCTCATTTAGATGGCTTTTCAAAAACTATCTTTCACTGTGAAGAGTGCGTGTTTGAATTCCCAGTTGCTCAGGAGTCTGAGGAAGGAGAATCACCGGTTCAAAGCCAGCATCAGCAATTATCCAAGGCTCTGAGCAAATTAGTGATACCCTGTCTAAAAATAAAATATAACAAGGGACTGGGGACGTGGTTTAGTGGTTAATCACCTCTGGGATAAATCCCTCATACCAATACGTATATTAGTACATTATAATTGTTAATAGCATGTTCATTCTGACATATTCATGTATGTAATTAACAAAATTTGAATAGCCTCTTTTCTCAGTGCCTCACTATCCCATCTCCTCATCTCTCCTCATGAGTCTCTAGTCTGCTCTTCTTTATTTCTTCTTGTGTGAAATATTATTTCCTCATTCATTTTTCTTCCTACTGTTAACATGTAGGAGAAACACTTTATCCTTGATTTTCTCCAGGTTTCACTTAATGTGATGTTCTCCAGGTTCTTTCATTTCCAACAAATGACATAAATTCTTTTTTATGATTGAGAAGAATTTGTACAGCTGTGAAGCAAAGTGTACATCCTGTGTCCTCACCAGACATTGAACCTCCTAGTGCCTTGATCTTCACACTGTGAAATTTAAGTGTGAGTGGCTTATAAGTCACCAGTCTCCTTAATTTATTATAGCACCTTGATCAGATTATAAGAGTTCACTGTCTCACTGTGTTGTCACAGTTTAAAATTAGAAGCTCTTTTTTTTTTAAAGGACAAAAATTCCACTTCTCTAGCTCCACCCTCATAACCTAATAACCTCTAGGCCACACCTCCTGTTATCACAGTAGTGAGTAAGGATTTCAAAATAAAAGTTTTGGGAGGAAAAACTTTCAGATCATAGTAAAAGACGTGCCATTTCTTTGCTCAAGGTATAGTATAGATGCCTTGTGCATAAAACTCATTGCAGGTTCCCCAAAATTCTGAGACATAAAAATATCTGTAGCTATGAACCCCATATCAGCATCCCTAGGTGCATTAGGGCCAAGAGACCAACTGTCAGGTCAGAGGGCTTGAGCTTGTGCTGCAGAAGAAAATTGAACATGTAGAAGAGAAGAAGGATGGTGTTGGCTGAGATCCCAAGGTCACCATCAGAGAAAAATGTGTTTTTTTTTGTTAATGAAATCATATTATTTGGTCTTTTTCATTATTTTGGCCATGAATCTCAGGTTGTATCTTAGAAGAAAATGAAGGAAAAAAACCTTTATTTCAAATAATATCGCCTATCGCATTCCCCTGCCTGCAGAGAAACACAAAACCGGATCAGGGCAAGTTCTTTATTTTCTGCAGTCTGCTTCTTCTGGCTGGCTGGCGGTGGCCGCTCTTGCAAGCGCCTTACATTACATACAACAACCAATCAGCTTATAGATCACGAGGGGAAAGTATGGACAGTAATGGAGCATAATAGCGTGCATATAGCAATCATGCAGTGTCCACGAGGACCCATGACCAATCACATTAACTTCCTCAAATAACGCCACTTGTTGGCAGAGAGAATTAGTCTGCTGGAGGTACCTGGTTTTGTTCTCAGCACTTCCTTGGCACCTTGCCAGGTGCCATCTTGGCCACGCCGAAGGGCTGGGAGTCCGCGGTACCCCGACAGCTCCCCCTTTTTTATTTATTAAAAGAATGCTGGCTCGGGATCGTGCCTGTCTTAGGCAGAGTGGTCAACCATCGTCCTTACCCGTCATCGGATAACTGCAGAGCATGCTACAGCTCCTGTCTTAGGTCGGTACGAGGTTACCTTCTTCCTTACCCGTCATTGACTACCGATCCAGCATGCTCAGCCAGACTTGAGGAGAGCTGCCAGCCTCTAAGGCCATCATGGCTTGATGGAAAATGATGCGATCTCTGGCATGAACTTGGCGTATATGCATGATAAAGCGTGTGAGGAAGATAATTGCAATAATCATTAGCACACACAATGCTCCCATTCCTGCCCATTGCTTTACAAAACTGAAGGAAGAGGATAACCAATTTTGCGTTTCAGATATAGGGGCTACATTAACTCTAGTAGAATTAAGGCTAACAATTTGTGATCTAAGAATGACAGTAAGATTATCAAATTTATAAGACCAATTGGCACGTAGCTGAGTAGATATGATTTTAGACAAATTTGCTGCATAACTAAGATTATGATAAGCTATAGGTGTGACGCACAGTCCCGGCAGATGATAAATACACCCCACGCTTAACAGTTCTTGTAAAAGGTCCATTTGTTCTTGAAGTAAGTCCACATGCTGGTTCACCAAAAGTAGTCCTGCTTTTAGGTGTTGATCCACTGTTTGTTGAGTAGACAGAGCAGTAGCTGTCTGCTGGACCACTTCATTAAGCTTAGTTGCTGACTGTACTGATGTCGTCAAGGCTACAGCTGCTGCGGCGACTGCTGCTGCTGATGCAACTATGGTGGTAATGACTGCTACGGTGATTCCAAAATCCCTCTTATTTCTGGAAAGCAATACTGGCAATTCATCATCTGTAACAGAAACTGGCATAGGCAGAAAAGTAGGAATTCGCATGATGACCGCTCGGGAGAAATTGGTAGCATTCCAACATTGAGAAAGTTAGCATCTAGATTGAGAGCAATTAAGATTTGTGCTATTAGTGTTAGTTAGTAAAAACATAAAAGGAGGGAACACACAGACTGGGGTGGACAAGAATGAAAGATTTTGAGTACAATTAGTAGTAGTCCTGGCTCCACTCTTGTCAATTCCAGTCCACTTCCTAGAAGTCCATTCGCATTGTCTGAAAGATCCTCCTTTAAGAGCAAAAAAAGGTTGTAAGTTAGTATATCCTGAAGTCGAGGTAAATAGCAACCAATTATCAAAAGGATTAATGTGCCTTCCACCAAATTTGCTGTCATGATCATGAAAGTCATCAGTAGTACGCTGAGAAGTAAAATTTGGTGTGAAGGAAAATCCATGTTGAACTGGGGCTGTTTGCTCAGCATCTTGACAACCTGTCCAGGTGGGAAGTGTGGAAAATTTTGGATTACATGAAGGAAAAAGTCTAGGAGTTTTAAATCCATTAGTGGGAAGTGGTAATCTGTGAGGTATAAGTCCTGTAATCAAGGTGGCTGCCCCTTCCCATTCTTCCACTGATATGGTTATGTATGTACCATTAACAATGTGACCACCAAGCATACCGTAGCGTTCGGGTAGAGCATCAGGAGAATCCTTGGATGTAAAGAAAACCTGTACCTGCTTTTGAAGAACAATACAAGGGTTAAAGTCATTACTACTAATAGCATTATCCTCAGGTATATCAAAGCACAAGGTTCCAGGGAGGGAGAAAGTGGAAAAATTATATAGATGAGTATCTGGATCAAAAGACGTAGTGGGTAATCCTGTAGCCATCTTGGTGGTGAACAACGGAGGAAGTAAAGAGGAAGTATTAGTTAACGGTAAAGGATATGGCCAGGCTTTAACTATCACCCATAATTCTCGTGTCTTCACCAGTGTCAACATCATCATTAGCAGGGCGCTTATCAGCACGATGTTCTTCATCGTTACTTTGATGCACCAGTCTGGTCAACCTTTCAGGTATCCAAATTGGTGTTTGCTGATCCTGTGGGAAGACACAAACAGACCCTCGGACCCACCGAAGAACTGGATCTGGACCTTTCCATGTACCTGTGAGAATATCTTTCCACTTTACCCACATTTGAGTACTTGTGGGATTAGCATGTCTCTCTGCAGCCGTGCTTCCATTTTTGTCCACATTTAAAAATTTAAAATAAAGAGTACTAAATTTAGTTGTCTTTAGGTGCTCTAAAGTCAGCACCTATTCCCCCTTTTTGTTTTATTAAACAATTTTTTAATGTTAAATGAGTGCATTCCACTATTCCTTGTCCTTGAGGATTATAAGGAATTCCTGTGATGAGCTGTATACCAAAATTTTTTGTGAATAGAAGAAAACTTTTGGATGTGTAAGCTGGCCCATTATCAGTTTTGATGATTTTTGGAATGCCCCAGGCTGCAAATGCTTGTAAACAATGTTGTATAACATCTTTAACCTTTTCACCAGTGTGAGCTGAGGCCATGATTACTCCTGAAGCGGTGTCTACTGAAACATGTACATACTTTACAGTACCGAATTCAGGAATATGAGTTACATCCATTTGCCAAATATGATTAGGTAACAGTCCTCTGGGATTTACTCCAACAGACTGTACTGGCAATAGGGTGGCACAATGTTGACATGTTTTAACAATTTGTCTAGCAACATCTTTAGAAATATTAAATTTTCTTCTAAGAGTAGTAGAATTAACATGAAATTGTGAATGAAACATCTTAGCTTGTTCAAATAGTGTAAAAGCAAAGATGGTTTTTGTGGCTTTATCAGCCTTAGCATTTGCTTTGGCAAGTGGTCCTGGTAGGCCAGAATGAGCTCTAATATGTCCTACATAAAAAGGGTATTTGCGGTCTAAAATTAGGGCACGCAAGGTTCGAAAATAAGGAGCAACTGTGGATCCATCGGGAATATAAGGCACAGTTTCTAAACAAGGTATTGATTGTACTATATAATAACTGTCGGATAACAGATTAAAAGGTTGATCCTTCATGATATTAAAAGCTAAAACTACTGCAGCAAGCTCCACTACTTGGGCAGACAAGGAAGGGAGAATGATGGTTTCAGTTTTATCTCCAACTATTACTGCTCCCACTCCATTTTTAGATCCATCAGTAAATATTGTTTGACAATGATGCAAAGGCTGTGTCCTTGTAATTTTTGGAAATATAATTGGAGTATTTTTACAAAACTGTATCCATGGATGTTTAGGATAATGATTATCAAATGTTGCTGTGGTTGAGCAATATAAAATAGCCCAATCATCATCATGCTGAATCAACCACTGCATTTGTAGTTTAGTATAAGGAATAATAATAACCTTAGGGTGACTTCCAAATATAGTAATACAGGCCTCTAACCCTTTATATATCAACTGAGCTATTGCCTTAGGAAATGTTTGTAACTGTTTTGTGGGCGATGCTGGGAGATTGATACTCTGTAAAGGTCCTCCTTGCCATAGAATTCCATATGGGCTATGTTGTTCTGGGATAATAATCAACATTAGAGGTTGGGATGGATCACATCTTTCTGTATAATCTGATTGCAATCTCTGTTCTACCAACGTGAGAACCTTTTGTGCTTCCGAAGTAAGGACTCTCGGAGAATGGAGATTAGGGTCTCCTTTAAGTATATTAAATAGAGGTTTCAGCTCTCCTGTGGTAATCTTTAAATATGGCCTAATCCAATTTATATCTCCAAGGAGTTTTTGAAAATCATTTAGAGTTTTAAGCTTATCGGTTCTAATGGTTAATTTTAAAGGCTTTACCATAGTAGCTGTAAGCTTAGTACCTAGATATTCTTGAGTTTCTCCCATTTGTAGCTTTTCTGGAGAAATGTTTAAGCCATATTGTTGTAAAGTGGAAATTAGAAATTGTAAAGCCTTTTCCAAGAATTGTCTGTTTTTGTGGCAGATAAGGATATCATCCATATAATGATAAATCAATAAATCTGGAAAATTGTCTCTTGTAGGTTTTAAGGCTTTATCTACATATATTTGGCATAACGTGGGACTATTAGTCATGCCTTGAGGCAACACAGTCCACTCAAATCTTTGGTCAGGCTGTGCATGATTGAGAGAAGGTAAGGTAAAAGCAAACCGCCAACAATCCCTTCTATGTAATGGGATTGAGAAAAAAACAATCTTTCAAATCTAAAATGACAGTGGGCCAATTTTTAGGTAAAGCTGTAACTAAAGGCAATCCCCGTTGTATAGGACCCATAGGGAACATCTGTGCATTAATGGCCCTTAAATCATGTAATAGTCTCCACTTTCCAGACTTTTTCTTAATGACAAAGATAGGAGTATTCCAGGGAGAAGTGGAAGGCTGTAAATGTCCTGCCTGTACTTGTTCTTGTCTAATTTATGAGCCGCTTCTAACTTTACTGCAGTAAGGGGCCACTGTTGAATCCATTGTGGCTCATCATTTTTCCAAACTATTGGAATTGGTGTAATAACAGTGGCCCCTACATAAAACCCAGCCCTCTGAAATCATTTTTTGGAGGAGGTAAGGGCAAGGGTTGTAGTGATCCCTGTTGTTCTCGACCTAACCCTTGATTTTCTGTATAGTGCATCTTTTTCATCATATGTGTCACAGGTTTAGAATTAATATTTGTTGTCAATTTAGCATTCATTTGAGTTAAGACATCTCTCCCCCATAAGGAAATAGGTATTTTACAGATATATGGTTGAAAAATCCCTGAATGGCCAGGACAGCGAAGCAGCACTCTGGTTAGGTGATTGAGCCACACCCAAACCTTGTAAATTTTGATTAGCTGTAACTACAGGCCAACCTTTGGGCCAAACTGCTTCACTTATTATACTTTTATCAGCTCCTGTGTCCAGTAATCCTATAAAAGGCTTATGTCCCACTATTAATTGCATTATGGGCCTATCTTGGAGGTCCATAGTAAAATTAGCCCAGGGTCCTCCTGTAGACCCAAATCCGTTAGTTCCCCTTATTGTCTTCTTACTAGGCCACAAGGAATGCTGACTAGGTAAAATTAACATTTGTGCTATCCTATCTCCTGGAGAAATGACTGTAATTCCTTTGGGTGAAGAAACCATAGCCCTAACTTGTCCTTGAAAATCAGGATCAATTACTCCTGGGTGGACTATAAGACCTCTTAAGGTAGAAGAACTTCTGCCTAGAAGCAATCCTACTGAATTTGCCGGAATATTTCCTTCCCAATCTGTGTCTACCATTTGTACACCCATATCAGGGGTTAATACGAGTCTGGAGGTGGCACAGATGTCCAATCCTGCACTTCCTGAGGTGGCTCTTCTTTCCTGAGCTTCATTCCCTTCTCAGTTGGAGGATACCACTGTCGTGGCACTTGTTGAATCACCCCGTATATTTGTTGTGGGCCCCGGGGCGGGCCCCTCACCCCGTTTTTTTGTAACTTGGGGTTAGTTGGTAAAAGATTCCCTTCATTGTCCCTAACAGAATAACATTCACTAAGCCAATGATTTCCTCTTTTACACCGAGGACATAACTTGGGCCCCTTTCCTTGGCCATTGTTCCTGGAAGGGCAACATGCTCTCAAGTGTCCCATTTGTCCACATGTGAAGCAGGAACCAAGAAGTCCTCCTTTTTTACCCCCTCCTTTTTGTGCTAATGCTGTGGCAAGAACAGAGGTTTGTCTATCGAGTGCAGCAATAAATGCAGCACTATTTCCAGAGGCCTCATTAATGTCTTTGCAGACTCAAATAAGTAGTCAAGTCTTTATTTCTCCATGGCCTGATGGCATCTTTGCACCATTTATTGGCTTGTTCATAGGCTAACTGTTTTATTAATGGCATTGCTTGATCTGCATCTCCAAAAATTCTAGAAGCTTTTTGAATTAATCTATCAACAAAGTCTGCATAGGGCTCATTACTTCCTTGGGTAACTTTTGACAACTGTCCTTGTAAATCTCCTGACCCCTGTAGGGTTTTCCATGCTTTAATAGCAGCCACAGCAATTTGAGCATACACTGCAGGATGATAATTAATCTGTGCCTGGACTCCCTCATAAGGCCCTGTTCCCATCAACATGTCTCTGTCTACCTGTGGATTCCCTGAAGTTGCATTGCACCTTGCAGTGTCCATTGAAATTTCCTGCCAAGCTGTTTTCCACATAAGATACTGTCCCCCTGACAAGGTTGCTCTAGCTAGATTAGTCCAATCCAAAGGTAGCATATTTAAGGACATCATGGTCTCTACCAGTGAGACTGTAAAAGCCGATTGAGGCCCATAAGTGCTTACTGCTTCTTTTAGCTGTTTAACCATTTTAAAATCTAACAGCTGATGAAACCTTTGATTTTGAGCATCCTCAAATACTGGATATGTAGCATTTTGTAAGGAGGCCCACCCTCTATGTCTGCTATGGTTTTCCTTTTCCTTAAACTCCATAGGTGGTGCACTGGGAGCAATAGGTGTACTAAGCCGTCTAGACGCTAGATGGCGCTCAGGTTGCACGCTTAACTTTCCCATAGCTTCTTCAAGCTCCTCCCCAGTAAGTTCTTCTTCAGAACTTTCTCTTTCCGTATAATTTTCTCTTTCTGAATTCTGAGAACATGATCGTTCCTCTTTAATTTCTTCTAAGATCTGACTTCCTTCTTCTAAAGGCCCCTTTAAATCCCTAGAAGGGTTTTTTGATTTACCTTGCTGCATCAAACAAGATTTAACAAGCGACCATATTGCCAGAGTTCCCATTGGCAAAGGCTTGCGTCTCTCCGCATCGCGCAAATCCTCTCCTAGCTGTTCCCACTGAGGAAGATTTAATAATCCCTCGTCTAAAAACCAGGGAGAGACTTTCTCTACAGTATCAAGAAACTTTAAGGCCGTGTTTGCCTTCAATGGAGTTCCGTGATTTTTTAAAAGTTCTCTAAGAGGCCGCTGCATTCTAATCTTAGACAGATCCGTTCCCATGATTAAATTTTACAGTACTATGAGGTAGTTTACTAGTTTAAACACACAAACAAAAGACAAGCGCGCGCACGCACACACGCTCACTCACGCACGCACACACATACACTGTTTGGTATCACTGTATAAATCTGTATCTGGCCACTTCACTCGTCCCTCCTATGGGGATCCTTTTGTGATGAATTGTCCCTCCCACGGGGATCCTTTTGTTATGACTCGTCCCTCCTATGGGGATCCTCTTTTTATGACTCGTCCCTCCTACGGGGATCCTTTTGTGATGAATTGTCGCAGCTCCGCGAACCTCGAGATGTCTCACCTTTTGAACTCTCAGACTAATTTTTCTTGATTTGAGAACTTATGTGAACTTACCCTTATATTTTAACTTGTTCCCGGTCTTGATTCGGCACCATTTATCGCGTTTCCCTGCCCGCAGAGAAACACGAAACCGGATCAGGGCAAGTTCTTTATTTTCTGCAGTCTGCTTCTTCTGGCTGGCCGGCGGCGGCCGCTCTTGCAAGCGCCTTACATTACATACAACAACCAATCAGCTTATAGATCACGAGGGGAAAGCATGGACAGTAATGGAGCATAATAGCGTGCATATAGCAATCATGCAGTGTCCACGAGGACCCATGACCAATCACATTAACTTCCTCAAATAACGCCACTTGTTGGCAGAGAGAATTAGTCTGCTGGAGGTACCTGGTTTTGTTCTCAGCACTTCCTTGGCACCTTGCCAGGTGCCATCTTGGCCACGCCAAAGGGCTGGGGGTCCGCAGTACCCCGACAATCGCCTGCATTGATTGCAGGCTATACTGTTATCAGAAAAATGTGTGGATTCACCCCAGTACATCCTTTCCATTTCAGTTCTCAAGTTTCTCTGAGAATATCCAGGTGCCATTTCCCTATTATTACCCAATTGTGTCTGGATAATGTAATAATTGTTGGGCTCCCACTGTATACCAGCTTCCATCTATGTTCAGAATTACCATATATTATTGAGAAGAGTTCTCAATTTTAATATCATGTTGAGATTTTCCTCTTTCTCATCTTCACTAAGCACCAGGTACATATTGAAAACTCTACAATTTTTGATGAATTCAAGTGGGAGGGTTGCATAATAGAGAATTCCAACCCTCTCAAGAAATGAATCTCAATGGAGTAGGTGTACACATAGGTTTATAAGTTCAGTGCTGTCTTTGTTCAGGTATATTACCAGACCTAATATTTTTAATTCATTAACTGAGCCAACATTGAGAAGTATGCACTCTCAATTTGCATATATGATCTTCCATTGAGTTCAAGTGTGACCTTGATGCTAAATATGACCATCTATAAAATATGGTCAATCATAAAATATATAATATTAATATAAAGTATAAAATATAAATATGAATATAATATAAATATAATAAGATATTATATTTATATTATATGTAAATATAATATATGATATATTATGTAATAATGTAATATTAATATAAAATAAATATAATATATCACCTATAAAATATGGTCACACATATTATCTATATTCTAGAGCTATTATGTCTGAAAGAAGTTGAAGTATGAAATACGGAAGTGTTTCTGACCTCTATAGAAATGTTGGCCTTCATGTATTAATTATGCAGTTCCTAATACATGAGACTTGGGAGATTTAATTCAGTTCTTTTTATAATGACTATCTGTTTTACTGCCTCAACCAATCTCCATAATCTTTTGAACATTTTTCAATATGAATAGAAATACGTTTTTTTCTGTTTTGGAACTCTCTTTAAACCCCCAGTGTAAGTATCCATCTTATACACCTGCTATAATCAGGACCAGAATAAATATCCTAAGTGAGCCAAGTTCAGTTATCAAATATTAGTATGAAAATATTCTAATTGTTTTCTCCTCAGTAATCTGGAATAAGGGTGGTAATAGGGCTAGGGCACAGTTGGTAGAGTGCTTACCTCATATGCATGAGGCCCTGAGTTCAATCTCCAGTACCAAAAAAAAAAAAAAAAGAAAAAAAAAAGATTCAGAAGGGCGGTAATAAAAATCACAGTTAAGATATATTCAGAATCATTTCACTTAAGGTTTTCCTTAATTAGAAGAATTTGACCTAAATGGACTTCCAAACAAGTTCCAGTTTTCATATTCATGAATTAAGCGAATGTATTTCTCCAGTTCAGAGACCGAAGCATAAATTTGGTACAGAAAATTTGATGTTAATCTAATGATGAAATATTTTCTATACAAGGCATATTTGTGCTTTAAGTGTCTGAAATAGTATGTATTTTTAATCCTTTCCAGTCACATATTAAAAATTACAGTCATAGGAAATCATGTGTGTGAGGCTAAATCATTTCATCAGTCTTTACATCATGTAGATTTATAAGGCAAGATATTAAGGGAAACCAGAACATTTAAATGTTCATGAAAATGGAACATCAATAAAAAATCTGAGGTACTTGGTTAAAACATTGAAGTGCTGATTTTTGTTTATTTTAATTTTTAATTGGAATCTAGTATTTGCACTTGAATATGGGACCCAGCATTATAATTCAGCAGGTGTATACAGTGTGAAGTGATCAATTCAGAGCAAATTTCATCTTCTTGATTATTATCTTTTTTATGTTTGAAATCTGAAAACTCTCCTCTGGTTATTTTGAATTCTATAAGTATTTATCATAGACAGTAGTCACCCTATTGCACCATAAAACCAAAGAGTTTCTTCCCACTCTTAACTGTCTGGGTACTTCTTGCCCATTGTCTCTTTCATTCCCTTTCTTATAGATCTAGGAAGCTTTTTTGTTCTCAGTTTCTGTGAGATCAAGTTCATTAGCAGCAACATGCAGTACCTGTGAAAAATGTAAACTCTCTACCACAACAAGGAAAAGGCAATCTTATCTCCAAGTAATGATCAGATAAAGTGACTCAATTATCTCCAATCACTCATTCTGTGTTTTGGGGTGGTCTCTCGTAAGTCCATAAAAAAGAAAAAAAAAAAAAAAAAAAAGAAAGATACAAATCAAATGTCCATAACTGTCCAAGCTTTTATGGTTCACATTTTATCACCAGGACACAGTTTGCCAATTTTGTGGTATCTATGTACACATAAATGGCATATACCCATACTTATAAATTTATTTCACATTAATCAAAATATTATACATATATTTTTACATTATAAGTTTAAATTCATATTAGGATGGAAAAATAACTTTAAATATTGTTTTAGGCTGGGCACACTGGTGCATGCCTGTAATTCCAACGGCTTGGGAGACTGAGGCAGGTGTATTGGGAGTTCAACATCACCCTCAGTAATTTAGCAAGACCCTGAACAACATAGCTGGACCCTTTCTCAAAATAAATAATAAAAGGATATGGGATGTAGCTCAGTGCTTAGGCTCCCAAAAGCACTCATTCTTTGCACCCTTGACAGAACAATGTCTCAACCTGGCCATTACTGCCTGGCCTCCCTTGACAGCCCATCAGGGCTCATTCAGATCAGCATCCTGGGTCTATCCTCACTTGATGCCCACCCTGCCATGCCCACCTGAGACCCTGCACTGTCTCTTTTACACAGTCACCCCAGCATAGCTGGTTGCTCTGGCCTAGATCCAGACAATACTCATTTGTTCCATGGGGCACTTACATTTAAAAAAATTTGTTGCTAGTACTTCAAAATAACAGATTTAGTTCAGGATGTGCAGCTCAGTGATAGAACAGTGTGTTAACGTGTGTGGCTCTAGGTTCCATCGCCAGCACCTAAATGAATAAAAACTAAAATATCCAGACTTACTGACACATGCCTACAATACCAGAGGCTCAGGAGGCCGAGACAGGAGGATTTGCAAATTTGAGACCAGTTTTTATGCTCTTATTAAAATGTATTTTGAAACCAAAAATTTTAATGACACCATTGAGGTCATCCTATATCACATAGGAGTTTTGGCCACAAATAAAATATGTCAAGTTAACAACTGCTTCTCTTTCACCTGAATTTGTAAAATTGCTCTATTTAAAAATTACCATAGCGTTGGGTTTGTGGCTTTGTTGTAGTATCCTTGGCGAGTATGTACAAGGTACTAGATTTGATTCTCAGCAACACATATGAAAAAATAAAATAAAGGTCCATCAACAACTAAAACAAAAAGAAATATAAATTATTATAAATATGTGATCTCATTTTAATCAAATTATTTTTCTACCCCTCCTCCCTCTCCTATTCCTCCCATCTATGTAACTTAAAAGGAATCTAATGATGTCACCTAATGCTAATTCTGGTGTCTGGGATACCAGGTTTTGTTGTGGTTCCCTTCCCCTGCCCTGTTTTCCACTATTCTGCTGTATAGTATGAATTCTTGAAGAGTCTTTGGCATTTTTATAATACAATGTAATTTGTTTTCTAAAATATTAGCACTATTTTTAAAGGGACTTGGGTATTGAATAACATGATGAGGAAAGCACCTGGCATAATGTGACTGAGTGATTCTGAGAGACCCCCAGTTCCTCTCTAGGGACTTACTTACATTTTTTTTTAACCTAGAAAGTCCTTCCCTTTGCCCTTTAGAAAATTTCTACTCATCCTGCAATTCTTGGTTGAATGTGAAGGATTTCCCAGTACCAACACCTAGCCCATCAGAACCTTCCTCTGGGAAGTTAGAACGTGAGCAATGATAAAGGGAAAGACTCAGAGTGGGTCATAAAACAGCAGTATCTATGGAGAATGGTACAGGAGCTCTGAGATCACCTGGCACAGCCAAGCTCCTCCTTTCTTGAGCTTTACCCTCAGTTTCCTTTGATCTCTCCAGTGTCCTCTAACACATTGATTTTATTTAAAGCATTCATATTTGGGTTTCTGCAACTTGCAGCCCATGTCCCCAACTGCTGTCCTGTCTCCTCTACATTGAGTCAGTCTGACAGAATAAACAGTAGTTGCACAGAGGTTGTTACAGAGTCTCTCCTGAGAGCCAACCTTGAGAAAGAAGACCATGGTCAGACACTCATCCTGCATCATTTTGAGAAGCCCTGGACTGCCTGGTGAGGAGAGCACAGATGATTCTTATTTGTCAAGAAACTGTGCCCATCCTGTGCTGGAAGGCTGAGGAATATGCTGAATGCCACAGAGCTAGAGAATAGCAAAGGGCGGGTCCTGGGCCAACAAACACAACTTTAATCCAGGTGAGGTTACTCTGCAAGCAGGCAAGGACCTTGCTATGTGCTCACCTGTGCCTCCTCTGTATCCATACTCTGCCTGACACACAGATGGCACTCAAAATGTGCTCACCTTTATGCTAATAAAGTGTGATCATCAACTGTACTGTTGAAATGCTGAGACTGACTCAGGTGAGCACAGTTGTTCAATGTCATCCATTGATTATGTGGGTTCCTGACATGACCAGAACCCAAGTTCAGTTGTCCCTCAGCCTGAGCAGTTGCCACTGGGCAACTCTGCAAGACTCCTTTAATTCCTTTCAGATGGAGCTCTCAAGGAGAGTTGGAACAACCAGGTGGAGTAGGGGTGGAAGTTGTACAAGTGAGATTGACTGAAGAGCCAAGTGAGTGAAGAAGAGCAGAGTCACTTGGGATGCTATTAGATGGGGGTGGAACTGGGCCAAGCCAGACCGAAGAAGTTTCCAGGGCTAGAGGGGAAACATAAAATCCCCGTATGTTAAGCAGGCCTGAAAAGGAGAAGCCAAGTGGCCAGAATACAGTGAAGCAAGGATGTGGAGTCGGTGTGGCCCTGCAGAGCAAGCCAAGAGGGATCCATCTGTTGGGCGGAGTCTAAGAGATGAAATTGAGTGGAGCTGAACTGATGGGCAGATAGTCTGGTTGAACAAAGTGGGGCCCAGTGGAGCCCAGCAAATGGTTGGAATTGGCAGGGCAGAGCTCATTGGAGCCCTGAAGCCCAATTCTTAGTCTCAAGGAAACGAGGTGGAGGAGCAACTGGTTCCAGGTGGCTTAGGTGAGCTCAGTCAGGGAATGAGGAGCACAGGAGGTGAGTAGACGGTGTACTGGGTTCATTTACATCAGGCAAGGGAAGCCCAGGGAGCCCAGAAAGGCACTAATGCTTTGGAAATTATTTGGAACATTGCTGTGGGCCAAATGGGAAAGCAGAGCCCTTGGTCTTCCCCTTCTCTAGATGTGAGCTCAGAGTCTTTTCTGTTGAAGATTCAGTTTCCCACTTTTACAATTAGGGAATGTGTGAGGAAGAAGACACCATAGTGAGACCTTCCTTAGTTCCTCCCTCTCACTAGAGGCTGTCAATTTTCCATGTATTTCAGGTGACTTGGGATCCATGGGGTTTCTGGGAAGGGTCTTGGTGAATGTCTGCATAGAGACTTTGTTATTTTGGAAGCAACCATTTTCCTAGGCGTGTTCACAGAGACTCCTGGGGTCTACTGTGTAGATGGTGTAACCTGGAGGTCCACAGAGGGTAAGCATATGGTGTAGATATCCCTGGAGCCTAGATCTGATGCCACAGTCCACCTGAATCACCTATGATGCAGGGAATTCCTGGTGCCTGGGCAGTGAGATAAGCATAGATGGGGGAGGTGACTGTGACACTTGCCAGGGATGACCTTGGGGGACTCACTGCATCTGTAAAGCAGGACAAGGAACAGTGCCTTCCTCTGAGGCTGGTATAAGACCAAGCCCCAGTTTTGCAATTCTCTAAAAGACAGTTTGGAATGGGTGGGTGTTGGGACTGATGACATGTTAACTAACTCAGGCTGACTTCTTACTCCCTGGCGAGTGAGCAAGATCAAGGCCTCAAAGGCGGTTTCAATAGTTAATGACGATAAATCAGACCACTGTCAGGGATTGGTTAAAAACAGTTCCGCGAATGTGATCAGCTCGTGCTTGCCATATAGTCCAGTGGGACTCTCGCCTGCGTGAACCCCCCTGCCTTACTGACCTTTAAGCTGATTGGTTCCCGCCTAGCCTCCACCCTACATAAAAGCTGTGTGATTTCCTCAATACGCGAGTTCCTGCTGTGACGGGTCTCCCTGACGTGTCTGATTGTCCTCCGCCGGGAGGGCTGGGAGTGGGTGGTCAGTTGGCCCTACCTATCCCAGTCTGACCTTGTTGGGAGTGTCCCCTTCCCTTGTTGCTGGTCGAGAAGAGCAGGGGGGCTTAAGAACCCGACAGGTGGGTAGGGGATCTGCATTATGACTGTTATCATTTAGTTTTACATATGGAAACATACGGCTTTTGTATCTTAAAATAAAACTGTTATGGATGCACTCTGTTCTAGGAATAGAGGAAATAGATGTGAACAAAACTGCCAGGAATCCCTGCTTCTGTCCTTGTGAGGGCTCCTGTTATTGGGGTTCAATATCGTTCGATCCCCAGAGAGTCAAAGCGCACACACGATAATGCAAGACACACAATGAGGTTTTATTGCAAGCTCGAGCTTGGATCACAACTGGTCTCTTAGACCACTACAATGGCTGAGTGGGGAGCAGCCCTGAGGGGTGAGAAAGCACTCTATTTAAGAGATTTTCAAGCATTCACATACAAAGACCTGTATATTGTTGGTTAACATTTGAACAGCTAAACATTTGTCCTCTTTGGTTGCATCCCGCCAATCTATTTGGGTCCCACCAGAACTGAATGGTCCTGGAGGAAGAAGGGAGGAGGGAAGGGGTGAACTATGCAGGAGATGAGTTGTGGCTAGGCCCCCTTGTTTTTGATAGATAAGGTTCCCAGGCAGCTGCCCAGTTCTCGGACAGATATCTCTTAAGAGCCTTGATAAACCACAGGAGCCCAGTATGTCCTGTTTGTCCTGTATTGGCTCTTGAGGGTAGCACCTGTGCACCCTTTCCTGGGGGGGTTTCATGGGCCAGTTCCTGAAATAGCTTGTTCATACAACATGGCTGCACAGATGTCACCTTGTTCTCAACACTGTTCCACTGGCATGACCCAAGAATTAGGGCAGTTAAAGGACATGGAGCATTGATGAAACCCCAATTATCAGTGAGCTGTTGTGCTTCCTCAAATTTTGAAGTTTGAGCATTATAGAAGCTCACCGAGGCAAGTGTAGAAAGCGAGGTTTATTTAGATAATAGTAACAAAGCCTTCCCCTAGGAGGGAGAAGTGGGACATAGCTGGAGTCCTAGAAGTCCAAGAAGTGAGAGCATCTTGCTGCTTTCATACATGTTGGTTTTCTGTTCTCTCCCACCCTGTTTTCCCTTCTCTCTCTTCTTCCTGTGTGTTGGGGGCTATGCCATGCGGATGGTGCCGGGATGGCGCCTGGCAGCCAGCCAGAGGTTGCTTTGATCACATTGGCAGTGAGGAGGTTGATTAACATAAACACACCCAGGTGATTTGTCATTGGCCATATCCAATTAAGTCCATGCACACAGCGTGCGCACAGGTGTTCCCGAGTGCTCCTGATTGTGCCTGCTCATTTTGACCTTTACCATGATTGGGCAGCTAGCTCCTCGCCTAATCTTTGCATAATTGACATCAGCCCTACCCTTCACCTCCTGGGGGGGATATAAGCCAGCTCTCCTCGAGCGCCGGGGTTTGAGGTTCGAGGTTTGAGGCCCCAGATTCGAGGTTCGAGGTCCCAGGTTCGAGGTTCCAGTTCCCGGGTTTCCTGATTCATCAATAAACCATTCTGAATTTTAGAGCCTCGTTACTCTTTTGTCTCCCGCACCAAATTGACTCCACTGGACAGTGTCAAATGGTGGCCTGTAGGGGAATTCTGAGTTCGTCTTTCCTCCCGAGAACTCAAATGGTGAGTATCGAGGTAAGCTGCAGCCCCTGTCTCTAAGGCAGTTAGATGCTCAAGATAGCTGACCAGGTAGTGAAGTGCAAAAGTGCGTGCATTTTGTGTTGTTTGTGTGTTTGTCAAATTCAAGAGTCTCGCTCTAAGTAGCGAGGTAAGCTGAGGACCTGTCTCTCTGAGGCAGTTAGGTGCTCAGGAAAGCTGGCCAGGAAAGCTGAGCCCCTGTCTCTCTCTGGGGCAGTTAGGTGCTCAGGTAAGCTGAGACCCTGTCTCTAGGGTGGTTAACCCCTGTCCCTAGGGCAGTTAGGTACTCAGGTAAGCTGAGACCCTGTCTCTAGGGCAGTTAACCCCTGTCTCTAGGGCAGTTAGGTACTCAGGTAAGCTGAGGTCCTGTCTTTCTAAGGCAGTTAGGCACTCAGGATAGCTGGCCAGGTGATGAAATATAAAGGAGCTCCGGAGTGCATGTATTTAGTGTTGTTCATGTGTTCGTACTACTGTTAGTGTGGTCTTTGTCCTGTATCAAATTTATTTATTAGTAAAAGATGGGTTCAGAAATATCACAAAATCAGTCTGAAGGGATAATTCAAAAAGAAGGCATACAAAATGTATTACAAGAAGGAGAGGAAGTGCTAGAAGAGATGGAGGAGGAAGTTAGCTGGAGTAGTCAAGAACAGGAAGGAGGTTCTGAGGAGGAAGGAGATACTGGGGAGGAACTAGAAAATAGACGAGTTAACACTGCAGAGTTGCTAAAAGGCAGGAAAGATCATGAGATAATTACCCCCTCAGATCCCCCTTATGATAAAAGGGGGGAGGACCCAACATTTTGTGGACATTCTTGTCAGCCTTGTTGTGGTGGAGTCCCAAGTGATACCGGGGATTGCTGGGACCCTGTGGAAGGCCCAATAAGACTGTCCTGCCCAGTCTTGGCGGACAGTCAGGGGCAGCGATTTCATCAGGCCCTAGAATTTAAAACAGTAAAAAATCTTAAAGAGGCAGTTGCTACTTATGGGCCCCAAGCTCCGTTTACCGTGAGTACGGTGGAATCCATCACAACACTTAATCTGACTCCTAGTGATTGGGCGAGTATGTGTCAAGCAGTTTTGCATGGTGGACAATATTTAATGTGGAAAGTAACCAATCAAGAACTCTGTGCAGAGACAGCTCGTAGAAACGTAGCCACAGGTTTCCATCAATGAAACCTGCATATGTTGCTGGAACAAGGACCATACGCTGAACAAAAGCAACAAATTACATATGATCCAGCCATCTATCTTCAGATAGCTACTGCCGCCGTTAGAGTGTGGAAAACATTACAAGGTCGTGGGGACCTGCAAGGGCAATTATCCAAAGTTATACAGGGCTCAAATGAACCATATGCAGAGTTTGTAGACCATCTGTTACAAACAGCAGGCAGAGTGTTTGGGGATTCAGAACAAGCAAGCCTTTAATAAAACAGTTAGCATATGAAAAAGCTAATAAATGGTGCAGGGAAGCAAGTAGGCCATGGAAAAATAAGGTTCTCAATACCTATTTAAAAATATGCAGAGATATTAATGAGTCAGCTATACAGGGTCAAGTAGTAGCAGCTGCTGTCACTCGAGGAGTAGCTCAAGCTATGAGGACCAAACACAAAAACTGTTTTTCATGTGGACAGCCAGGACATTTTAAAAGGGACTGTCCAAACCCAAGTCATAGTACATACAAAAAAATACTCAGAGTATGTCCAAAATGTAAAAAAGGAAAACATTGGGCAAGTGAATGTAAATTTGTAATTGACATTAAAGGAAAACCACTCCCAAAAAGCGAGATGAGGTGTCGGGGTTTCCAGGACCCCCAGCCTTGGGCATGGTCAAGATGGCGCCTGACGCTGAGCCAAAAGCGGCCAGCTATACAGTAAACAACCAGCGAATTCCAATGATTGGCTAGTTAACGATGTGACTAGAGCATGCCCCCCTCGTGTACCTATCCTATGCTTGCAGCTGTCCGCGTTTACCTCGTGTACTCTCCCCTGATTGGTTGAAGTGTATATAAGCCTGGTGGGTGGGAGAGTAGAGAGGCAGAAGCGGAAGAAGTGGCGGAGGTGGAGGCTGAAGATGAGCTGGAAGCTGAGAGTGCGCGGAAGCTGGGAGAAGCTGAGAGAAGAGAAGCTGGGAGTGCGCGGAAGCTAGGAGTAAGGGAAGTGTAGGAGAGGGACTGTACATAATAAACTTCCAAAGCTTCAGACGTTTGTCGTGTCTCTCTCTGCGGGCAGAGGGAGCGCGATAACTGGTGCCGAAACCCGGGACATGAAGGGAAGATGAAGGCCTTATAAAAGAAAACAAGGTAAGATATTTGAAAAATTTTTTTTGTATACAAGTTAAACCGGTTATGAAAAAGTTAAAGGGTATCAGGATACGCTATCAGCGGTCCTGGGGACACGCGGAGTGCGGTCCGGTTGAAAGGTATCGGGACGCGCCATCAGCGGTCCTGACGTGTAGAACGCGGGTTAAAAGGTATCGGGATCCTGACGCGTAGAACGCGGGTCAAAAGGTATCGGGATACGCCATCAGCGGTCCTGACGCGTGGAACGCGGGCTAATTAAAGTGAAAGTAGAAACACATTTGAAGCGGTCCAATTAGGGTGTAGGTAGTACGTGAAAAGCCGCTATAAAAATTCTAATGCACACTTGATAGTTTTCCTTTCAGTAATCTCGTTGCTCCTGGCAGCTAGGCCACTGTTTGTTATTGTAACTGCCATAATTAAAGCTATTCAAATTAGTAACAATGGGGTCTGAAACGTCTAAATTCAGAATGCAGCAACCCCTCAGGGAGTTATTAAAAAACCATGGGACGCCATTAAAGGAAAAAACAGCTAAAGTATTTCTTGATACTGTGGAAAGGATTTCCCCTTGGTTTTTGGATGAGGGCCTTTTGAATACCCTACAGTGGGAACAGCTGGGGAAAGACCTTCGTATAGCGGATAGGCAAAATCCTTTGCCAGTAGGCACTATGGCTATTTGGTCTCTTATTAAATCCTGTCTGCAAGATAAAAACAAAAAACCTTCACTCACCGAGCCTTTAGCTGAGGGAAGACAGGTTTTGGAAGAAATAAAAGAGGAACGCTCATATTATTCTCAAAATTCAGAAAAAGGAACTAACTCAGATGAGGAACTATCGGAAGGGGAATTATCAGGGGAGGAACTGGAAAAAAGAGTACAAAGATTAAGACTAGATAAAAAGCCCCCTCTAGTGCCCGTGTTGCCTAGTGCACCTCCCATAAATAGGGAACCCTCTCATGAAGCGTCCGGTTTCGGGTTACGCTCAGAATGGAGTCATCTTGGATCTGTAGTGTATCCTGTTTTTGAGGATGCTCAAAATCAAAGGTTCCACCAACCCTTAGACTTTAAAATAGTGAAACAGTTAAAAGAAGCAGTTAGCACATATGGTCCTCAGTCAGCTTTTACTATAGCCTTAGTAGATACCTTGACATCATTAAACTTAGTGCCCCAGGACTGGACTAATCTTGCTAGGGCCGCTCTGTCTGGGGGACAGTACCTTATGTGGAAAACATCATGGCAAGAAATATCTACGGATACCGCCCGCCGAAATGCAGCAGCGGGGAATCCCCAAATCAATAGGGACATGCTTATGGGCGTAGGACCTTATGAAACCCTTCAGGCACAGCTTAATTATCACCCAGCAGTCTATGCGCAAATTGCCGTGGCTGCAACCAAGGCCTGGAAAACATTACAAGGAGCAGGAGATTTGCAGGGCCAGTTGTCAAAGGTAACTCAAGGGAATAGTGAGCCCTATGCGGATTTTGTCGATAGGCTAATTCAAACAGCATCATGCATCTTCAGAGATGCAGAGCAAGCCATGCCCCTAGTAAAACAGTTGGCTTACGAACAAGCTAACAGGTGGTGTAGGGAGGCCATAAGACCATGGAGAAACAAAGACTTGTCCGCCTACTTAAAAGTGTGTAGAGATGTAAATGATACTTCGGCGCAGAGCAGTGCCTTTGTAGCAGCCATAGACAGACAAACCACCTTGTTGTCTGCTGCACTTGCACAAGCCCAGGGGAGGTTCCCTTCAAGAACTAATAAAGAGCCTTTAGGATCATGTTTTGTGTGCGGACAGAAGGGACATCTAAAAGCCACTTGTCCAAACAAAAGGCCACCCTTTGCCCGGGGTGGGAACATCTATACAAAGAATAACCTGGGAACCGGACCTGGGCTATGTCCAAGATGCAGAAGAGGAAGTCATTGGAATAGTGCCTGTCAGCCTATTAGAGATAGGGAGGATAATTTCCTAGGGTTGAATCCTAAACTTCAAAAAAATGGGAGACAGGGCCCTCCCCGGGGCCCGCAACAAATATACGGGGTAATTCAACAAGTTCCCCAACGGTGGTATCCTCCCACAGAGAAGGGGAGCGCAGAGCCACCTCAGGAAGTGCCGGATTGGACATCTGTGCCACCTCCAGACTCATACTAACCCCAGATATGGGGGTGCAGATGATTGATACTGATTGGCATGAAAAAATCCCACAGAACAGTGTAGGACTATTACTAGGTAGAGGTTCCTCAACACTAAAAGGACTTATAGTACACCCAGGGGTTATTGATCCTGATTTCACTGGACAAATAAAAGCCTTGGTCTCTTCACCAAAAGGAATTACGGTCATCTCTCCAGGGGATCGCATTGCACAAATGCTTATATTGCCCAGTCGACATTCTTTGTGGCCCAGTGAAAATACAAATAAAAGACAAGGAGGTTTTGGATCAACAGGAACCACTTTAATAAACCTTACTATGGATATGGGACAGAGGCTCCTCCTAAAATTAAAAGTGGGAAATATGGAATTTACAGGTTTATTAGATACGGGAGCAGACAAAAGTATTATTAGCGCAATGGTCTGGCCAAAGCACTGGCCATTGATCACAGCAGCTCAGAGCTTGAGAGGCTTAGGAGTAGCAGAAAGCCCCAATCAAAGTGCTTCCTCATTATCGTGGAAAGATACAGAGGGACACACAGGAATATTTCAGCCATATGTCTGTAATGTTCCTATTAGCCTATGGGGACGAGACGTCCTGCAGCAAATGGATATGAAACTCACCACTGATCAGACTTACCAAGGGACTCCTGTAAGAAATATGTTACAAAATATGAACTATGATGACAAAAAAGGATTAGGAAGACATAGTCAAGGATCTACCCAACCACTGCCTTTACTTCCACCAAAAAATAATTCTCATGGACTGGATTTTTCCTAGGGGCCACTGATAAACCATCAATCCCTATAATATGGAAAGATGATAAGTCTCGCTGGATTCCACAGTGGCCCCTAACAAAAGAGAAGCTAGAGGCAGCTCATAAGTTAGTACAAAAGCAGGTACAAGCAGGTCATTTACAACATTCTACTTCTCCTTGGAATACTCCAAGATTCTTAACAAAGAAAAAATCAGGAAAATGGAGGTTATTACATGATTTAAGAGCCATAAACGAACAAATGTACCCTATGGGACCCATCCAATGTGGACTCCCTCTTGTCACTGCACTACCAAAAAATTGGCCTACTATTATTCTGGATTTAAAAGATTGCTTTTTCTCTATACCCTTACACAAAAATGATTGTTGGAGATTTGCTTTTACTTTGCCCTCTCTTAATCACACTCAGCCTGACCAGAGATTCAAATGGACCGTGTCGCCTCAAGGTATGGCTAACACTCCTACTATATGTCAAATATACGTAGATAAAGCGTTAACAACTACTAGACAAAAGTTTAAGAGATTGTTGATTTATCATTATATGGATGACATACTTATTTGCCATCCAGAAAAAGAAGTTTTGTTAGAAGCATTACAATTTATAACTCAAGCATTAGAAAAGAGAGGACTAACAATAGCTCCTGAAAAATTACAATTAGAGGAGATCCAAGAATATCTGGGTACAAGGCTCACTGCTACTACAGTCAGACCAACAAGGTTGACCATCAGGACAGATCAATTGAATACCTTGAACGATTTTCAGAAACTCTTAGGTGACATTAACTGGATCAGATCCTATTTAAAATTATCCACAGGGGAATTAAAACCTTTATTCGATATATTAAAAGGTAATCCTGACTTGAATTCCCCTAGGAAACTTACTCCCGAAGCACGGATATCCTTACAGCTAGTAGAGAATAGACTTCAGCAGTGTTACGTTGATCGTTGTGATCCTACTCAACCATTAAGTTTAATCATAATCTCAGAGAAGCATACCCCTTTTGGCATAGTTTGGCAAGGAGGACCTCTGCAAAGTATAAATCTCCCTAGCTCTCCGGCTAAAACATTGCAATCATATCCCCAAGCTATTGCTCAGGTAATATTCAAGGGAATAGAATCTTGCATTACTGTTTTTGGAATCCATCTGTCTATTATTATAACTCCTTATTCCACTCAGCAAATTAAATGGCTAATTAATAATGATGATGATTGGTCAGTATTATATTGTTCCACTTCAGCTCAGTTCGATAACCATTATCCCCAACATCCCTGGATTCAATTCTGTAAAAATACTCCCATAGTTTTTCCAAAAGTGACTAGTGTCCAGCCTCTTAAAGACTGTGTAACCATTTTTACTGATGGCTCCAAAAATGGAGTAGGTGCAGTACTTATCAGTAAACAACTTCACACCATAATAGTTCCACCCAACTCAGCACAGGTTACTGAACTTGCAGCTGTAATATTAGCCTTTAAATTAGCAGATAATCAGCCATTCAATCTTCTATCTGATAGCTTATATATCGTTAACGCTTTACAGGTTCTTGAAACGGTACCCCATATTTCTTCCATGTCCATGGTAGCTTCTTATTTTACTACGCTACAAAACCTTATCCTACAGCGTAAACATCTATTCTATGTAGGACATATTAGAGCTCATTCTAATTTACCAGGACCTTTGGCCAATGCTAATGACTTGGTAGATATGGCCACCAAATCGATCTTTGTTTTTTCCATAGAGGAACAAGCAAAACTCTTTCATGAAAAATTCCATGTAAATTCCACTACTTTGAGCAGAAAATTTCCTATATCTAAATGTATGGCTCGACAAATAGTAAAAAATTGTCAACATTGTGCTCCTTTAATCCCAGTACAATCCTTTGGAGTTAACCCCAGGGGACTGCTGCCTGGTCATATTTGGCAGATGGATGTAACCCATATTTCTGAATTTGGTACTGTTAAGTATGTACATGTGTCAGTAGACACTGCTTCAGGGGTCATTATGGCTTCCGCTCATTCTGGAGAAAAGGTAAAAGATGTCATTCAACATTGCCTACAAGCATTTGCTGGCTGGGGCATACCTAAAGTTATTAAAACAGATAATGGTCCTGCTTATACTTCCAAAAGCTTCCGGTTGTTTTTACAAACATTTAACATCCAATCAGTCACTGGCATCCCCTATAATCCTCAGGGACAGGGCATTGTGGAAAGAGCACATCTTACTTTAAAAAATTGTCTAAATAAACAAAAAGGGGGAATAGGAGCCTCCTACAAGTCTCCTAAAGATAAACTTAATTTAGTTCTTTTCATTCTAAATTTCTTAACTCTGGATAGGGACGGCCATTCTGCAGCTGATCGACATTATAATCCCCATAATACTCCTCAAGTATGGGCAAAATGGAAAGATATTCTGACAGGTTGTTGGAAAGGACCGGATCCAGTCCTTTGTTGGGTCCGAGGGTCTGTTTGTATTTTCCCACAGGATCAACAGACTCCAGTCTGGATTCCAGAAAGGCTAATCAGAGTTTTACAGCATGCAAGTGATGCTGCTCCTCCTCGCAATGGCGAGTCTGAGCCTTCCTCCAATAACAAAAACTCAGACGGAAAGGCAAACCCGGAACCTATGGGCCATTGTTAGCCTGGCCATATTTTTCATTTCTAACTAACACATTTTTTATCCTTCCTTTTCTTGCTTTTCACCAATTCCTCTACAAGCCTGTCAATTCTATTGATGATTTTTCAGGTCGTGCTGTTTTTGGTGACAAGGATATCTCTAGCCTTCTTTGCTTTAACAGGAGGAATTTCTGCACTTTGCCGTTGGAATCATACTACAAATCAGACCCAGAGTAGAGCAACTCGTTCTGCTGACCCTAGCTGTAATATTGCTTTTCCTCCCACGTCAGCTTGTGTATTTCCTCCCTTTTATGTTTCTACCAACTAACATTTCTAATAACACCTCTTAACTGTTCACTAACCGTGTGCTATCTCTCACAATGCTGGAATGGTTCTTTTGCCACCCGTGCAATTTGCACATTTCTATCTTCCTACCAGTCCTAGTTTCTGTTGCAGATATAGAATTGCCAGTGTTATTATCAAGAAACAGAAGAGGCTTTGACATTGCAACAGCCGTGATCGATGCCATCACAGTCCTTGCAGTAGCAGCATTGACACAACCATAACAACAATCATTTGGTCGAAGATACAGCTGCAGCCTTGCAGACCATAGAGACTCTATCAGAAAGTGGACTCACTATAAGAACAAGTGGATACCTTGCAAGAACTTTTGGGACTGGGATGCGTTTATTCCCTGAGAGCTGTTTTGTGTTGCCCGTATTGTAACTCTACTGGGATGTATACTGTTTCTGTATTTAATATGGCTATATGGTTTTTCTTCTGTTTATAGATTTGTCAAACAGCGGGCAGGCTTAGGAGCTATGGTGGTACTCCTCTGCCTTGGCCCTCCTTCTCTTCATTCGTTTTGGCATGCATCTACAAGCTAGCCAATAGAGAGATCAAATTATCTTTCATCAGGCCATGACCGCCCTAAAGGCCGACAGCCCCCCATTAGTATGGCTCTTGATGCTGGACCGGTAGTCAAAGACGGGTAATGAAGGAGGTGGCTGTGTACCAACCTAAGACAGGAGCTGCAGCATGCTCTGCAGGCTCTGATGACGGGTAAGGACATATGCTGACCACTCAGCCTAAGACAGACACGGTCCCGGGCCTTAGTTTAATAGTAAAGAAGGGGGATATGTCGGGGTTTCCAGGACCCCCAGCCTTGGGCATGGTCAAGATGGCGCCTGACGCTGAGCCAAAAGCGGCCAGCTATACAGTAAACAACCAGCGAATTCCAATGATTGGCTAGTTAACGATGTGACTAGAGCATGCCCCCTCGTGTACCTATCCTATGCTTGCAGCTGTCCGCGTTTACCTCGTGTACTCTCCCCTGATTGGTTGAAGTGTATATAAGCCTGGTGGGTGGGAGAGTAGAGAGGCAGAAGCGGAAGAAGTGGCAGAGGCGGAGGCTGAAGCTGAGCTGGAAGCTGAGAGTGCGCAGAAGCTGGGAGAAGCTGAGAGAAGAGAAGCTGGGAGTGCGCGGAAGCTAGGAGTAAGGGAAGTGTAGGAGAGGGACTGTACATAATAAACTTCCAAAGCTTCAGACGTTTGTCGTGTCTCTCTCTGCGGGCAGAGGGAGCGCGATAATGAGGGGCCCTTGGGCTCGGGCTCCACAAATAGGAAGGACAGCCAGTGGTAGATCCCATCAGAATGATCCCTTGAACCCATTATCCATTAATTCCCTCATCACACATACCACAGAAAGCGCAGGATTGGACCTCTGTGCTGCTGCCAGAATAGTATTAACTCCAGAAATGGGGGTTCAATTAATACCTATAGGTATCTATGGACCTCTTAAATCAGGGACAGTAGGTTTACTATTAGGGTGCAGCTCTGCTGCCCTAAGAGGACTCCATATAACACCAGGAGTAATTGATCCAGATTATGAGAGAGAGATAAAAATAATGGTCAGTTCCCAAAAGGTATTTCTTTTATAAATCAGGAGGAAAAAATAGCACAAATACTGGTGATACCCAGTGAACATGACAAATATTTAGCAAGAAAGAATAAAAGAAATAAATCAGGTTTTGGATCCACAGGGGAACCTATGACCACGCTTGCCTTAGATCTAAACACTCACCCCATATATACTATAAGAATAAATGACAAGGAATTTAATGGGTTATTAGACACTGGAGCTGATCTTAATATCATAACATTGACCCAATGGCCAAAAGATTGGCCTCTTCAAAAGGCTGACCAGACCTTACGAGGTTTGAGGGTTGCCTCAAACCCACCCCGGAGTGCACAGTTATTGAAATAGACAGATACAGAAGGAAATTACTGTACTTTCCAACCCTATGTCTTAAGAGCTTCACCCATTAATTTATGGGGGAGAGACATATTAAGACAATTACAGATCAAGTTGACTAATGAACATACACATATTAACCTGATAGCTTGTAGTATCATGGTGAACCAGGGATTCATACCTGGAAAAGGACTGGGAGCACATTCACAGGGAATAACAGATATAAACTGGGTAAGACCATATTTAAAATTAACAACTGATGACCTTGGACCATTATTTGATATTCTTAAGGGAAGTGGTGATCCCGCCTTGCTCCGGGAAATTACCACAGAAGCTAGAAAAGCATTGTGTAAGGTAGAAGATGTCATTACTAAGGCACATTTAGATCGGGTAGATATAACTAAGCCTATATTACTGATAACCATAGCCACCATAGGAAGTCCTACAGGGGTGTTTTGGCAACAAGGACCTACTTACTGGGTCCATCTTCACTATAGCCAAAAGATAACTCTAGCGAGTTATCCAGAATTAGTGGGAAAGTAATAGAAAAGGCAATAACTAATGCTATAGGAATTTTTGGCATTGTTCCAAAAAAAATTATCACTCCTTATAAACCAGAAACTATAATTGATCTTGCACAAGAATCAGAAGTATGGGCTACCATTATATGTAATTATAATCCAAATTTTAATAAACACTACCCTGGGGACCCAACGATCCAAATGTTCATCAGACACCCATTCATATTTCCTAAGGTCACCAGAAAAGATCCCATACCAAATGTTATAACTTGCTTTTCTGATGGGTCCAGTAATGGAACAGCTGCTATAGTCACGCCAACACAGACATTTACTTTTCTTTATCCTTCACAGTCTGCCCAGAAGATAGAGCTTCTAGCCATTTGTCAAATTTTCCAAATGTTCCCAAATTAGCCATTTAATCTGTTCTCTGATAGCAAATATATAGTCAAAGCTCTAAATATTATAGAATATTGTACCAAAAATATCCTCAGCATCTACCATTCATTCCTCATTATCTACAATTAAAAAGTTAATTTGGGACCATAAGGAACCATTTTTTGTTGGACATATTAAGTCTCATACCGGGTTACTAGGGTAATGCTTTAGCAGACTTAGCTACTAGAGACATACATATTTTTTCCACCTTCTTAGAAGCAGAAAATTTTCATAAAAACTTCCATGTTAACACTAACACTCCAAAAACATTTTAGATTAACTAAGGAACAAGCTAGAACTATTGTCAAAAATTGTCAACATTGTGTCACTTATCTCCCAGTACCTCAAAATGGTGTTAACCCTAGAGGATTACAAGCCAACCATATATGGCAAATGGATGTTACTCATATCCCAGAATTTGGAAAGATTAGATACATGCATGTGTTCATAGATACTTATTCAGGATTTATTATGGCTTCCTTACAGTCAGGTGAAAAAACAAAAGATATTATAAATCACTGCCTATATACCTTTTCTATTCTGGATGTTCCAAAAACAATAAAAACAGACAATGGTCCAGGCTATACATCCTTAACCTTTAAACAGTTTTGTTCTACATTTAATATATATCATGTCACAGGTATTCCTTATAACCCCCAGGGACAAGGAATTATAGAAAGAGCTCATCTAACTATTAAGACCTTATTAATAAAACAAAGAGGGGGAATAGGGGAGTCATATCCACCTAAGAACAGATTATCCATAACCCTTCTTACCTTAAATTTTTTGAATTTGGATAAATCAGGAAAATCAGCAGCGGATCGACATGCTGCAGTTGACACTGACATAAAGTCACAAGCTTTATGGAAAGATGTTGTAACAGGAGAATGGAAAGGACCTTCCCCGGCCTTGATTTGGGGAAGAGGGCATGTGTGTGTATTTCCACAGGAAGAAAAGACGCCAATTTGGATTCCAGAAAGGCTAGTCCGAGCAGTTAAAACGGTTCATCAAGATGCAGCCGACCCCTCTGGGTATTCTGCTGTTACTGATGATGGTGGTGAGTTTCGTCCAGGGAAACTCTGGACCACAGGGTATTGCCTTGACTGGTTCCAGTCTCTCAAGGTGGTGCAGTCTTTCCTCAGTTCTTTTCCACTAATGAATCTATTGGGCAAGTTACCCTTAGGTACACATCACCATTGGACTCCAAGTTTACCCTGAATTTATCACTAGAGAATGCATTATGCCTCGCCTTTGGCAGTGGCACACCTTGTGTACAGTTGATCGATCGTACTTTGGCAGATATTACCTTAAATAAAGAAAACAACTCCAATACAAATGTCACTGGTTACATGCCCAAAGCTATTAATAATATCCATTTGGTCCTTATGCGGGCCTAAGGCATGTATGGATATAAGACCCCTGGTTTTCGTAAAAGGAGGATCTATAAGTAAAGGAAAGTGCACTGATCAAAAGGTTAATGGAGTTAATACTGAAATATGGAGAGAGAGTGAAACAATTGCTTTTTCATATACTCCTGTGTGCCTAACTCTCCCTTTCCTTTTTGTGACTTCTAATGAGAACTTCTCTAGACAGTTATTTTCCCAGATCACACAACAATGGATGGATGGATTCGACGAGCTGGTAACAAGGCTTCGATGGCAGATCCTTGCCATGAACCCCACTAAGGTGGAGGTCAAACTGGGAGGGCTTATCACGAGAGCATTAGATAAACTAACACAATTTGGCACCAAATTTGGGGGACTCTTAAGTCCCATACTAATAAGCTGTTGATTCTATTCTACATCTACAAATGCCTCAAAACCAGTCAACAGGCTCATAATGTGATCATAAAATAGGCCATGGCCGCCATTGAAGCGGGACAATCTCCCAGTATATGGCTTAGTATGCTAGATCGGTAGTCAAAGATGGGTAACTATGGGAAAACACTGTACCAACCTAAGACAGAAGGGCCAACCCCACTTTGGTATCCTTTGATGATGGGTAAGGACAGGATGTTGATTCCCGGGACCTAAGACAGACACGATCCTTGCCAGCTTCCTTTTCATTTCATATAAGGAAGGGGGAGATGTTGGGGGTGATGCCATGCGGATGCACCGGGATGGCGCCTGGCAGCCAGTCAGAGGTTGCTTTGATCACATCGGTGGTGAGGAGGTTGATTAACATAAGCACACCCAGGTGATTTGTCATTGGCCATATCCAATTAAGTCCATGCACACAACACATGCACAGGTGTTCCCAAGTGCTCCTGATCGTGCCTGCTCATTTCAACTGAAAGACCCTCCGTCCCCCTGTCCAAGGAAAATCACGCGAACACTGGCTGCAAAAGCAAGAGGCTATTTATTAGGTACACAGGCGCCTGCGGGTGCGCAGCAAAACCTCAGCCGGAGCTTCGGTGAACTGGCACACCGGGCTTTGGGGTACAGGTTTTTTATAGGGTAAAGGGGCAGGTTTCACGTGCGGTAAGCAACAGATTTCTTATTGGTTATTTTGAATCCAGCATTTAGACGTCCTTGGAAAAGCCATAAATTTACTTTAACTGGAGAGGGGGATGATAGATAGAGACACAGACAGAGACACAGGCTTCCCCAAATTGCCGCAGCCTCGCACTTCCGCACCTGCATAAACACAGGTTTTTCCCTAATTGCCCGCAGTACGGGTTGTGAAAATGGTAAAGAATGTATAAACACAGACTTCTTTCATTTTATCTGTGAAGGCCCGAGAAGGAACCTTGTTAAGGATAACCTTCCTGTGGGGGGGGTCAGAGCGGCTCAGAACTTAGGATAACACGCTTCACAAGCCATAATTTTACTTTTTCATTTACAGTCCTTTGTTATCTCATCCTATTTACTCTGTCCTTGGTCAGGAATCTGGTATCAGAAGTTTTACAGGACAGTTTTATAGTTCCTGCTTATCAGCTCCTGTTAGTTCAGACATGCTCTGACTTTCCCAATTATCCTGCCTCTTTCTTAGCTAAATCTTCAGATAAATTCCTTTAACATGCCCCGTTAATAATTTTTCTTTTTCTCTTAAAATAGGCCTGAGCTGGTGGGGCAGGGGTCTTTTCACAACCTTTACCATGATTGGGGAGATAGCTCCTCGCCTAATCTTTGCATAATTGACATCAGCCCTACCCTTCACCTCCTGGGGGGGATATAAGCCGGCTATCCTCAAGCGCCGGGGTTGGAGGTTTGAGGCCCCAGTTTCGAATTTCCAGTTCCCGGGTTTCCTGATTCATCAATAAACCATTCTGAATTCAAGAGCCTTGTTACTCTTTTGTCCCCCGTGCCAAATTGACTCTGCTGGACGGCGTCACCTGTGTAGGCCCAGGAGATGCAGGTGTGGGGGTCAAAAGCTGAGAAGCAGGGGGCTGGAAAGACCAAGGTGGGGTGATCCAGGCAGTAGCTGCCCAGGAGGCATTAATTAGCAACTTTTACAATTCTGTAGAGAGGGACAGTTCCTGGGACAGGTTACCTTAGCAACAGACTAAGAGGCAGGTTATCTTGGTAAGGGTGGGGGAAGATCTCTGGAGGCATTAACATTTCAATAGCCCCTAGAGGGACTTCAACATCCCAGACCTAAATGCCCCCACTGTCATGAGAGGACCTGGTTACCTATCTACACTGCCTGCCTGTGTTAAAGTCTTGCTTCCCTGACCCCTTTAGGCATCTGAGCCCCTGTTACCATTCATGGCCATGTGTCACCTGCTCAGTTATTCTTAAACACTCCCCTCATCAATCACTTAGCTGCCCCCAGGCTCTTTCTACCTGTGAGATAAAGACTTCCTTCAGGAGCTGGTCCTCACCTATGTCCAGTTGCATCTCTCCATTCCTCTCAGATGTTTCAAGAGCACCTGACTCACCCCTCCAGTACATAACTCTGCTTGGTGTGAGTTTTTCCCTTGTAAGAAATTCTAACTCCTTTTTAGCACTAGATGGTGGCAGAACTATTCTAAAGTCTTTTTCTAGAGTCCACCAGTATCTGCCAATCTATCTGCTGGCTTGGTTAAGGGAAGTTTTCAAAATTAGAGAGCACTTCAGTACTGGTTTTGCAAGAAGCCTTTTTTTTTTAACTCTTAATTAATTTTATTGATGGAATTATTCTCCAACTATGAAAGGTACTGTTTTGTAAGCCCATGGTCCACAAATAATGGAGGCAGGTTGGGCAGCAATCCTTGGATCAGCAAACTTTCCTTTATTCTGCAGCAAGGTGCATCAATCAGGCATGGGAGGGCCAAAGTTCTGGGTATGAAGATGGCCCCCCAGGTTATAGTGTTGTGCCCAAAGGCTCGAGACCCCACAGAGACCACCAGAGACCACGATCAATGCAAGCAACAAAGAGTCATTTATTAGCAAGCTCGAGCCTGGTCCTCCGCACCCTTGGTGACCGGTGATGCTAAGAGGCCCCGAGCCCTCGGTTAGCAGCGTTTTTATAATGAAAGGCAAGCAGTTTTACAGTGTTCTTTTAATTGGTTAACATTTGAACAGCTAAATATTAGTCCTCCTCTGGTTGGGTCCTGCCAATCTATTTGATTCTCATTGGGTCCCACCAGAACTGAACAGTCCTAGTGGAAGAAGGGAGGAGGGAAGGGGTGAACTATGCAGGAGATGAGTCGGGGCTAGCCCCCCCCATCCTTGACAGATAAGGTCTCCAGGCAACCGCACATTCCTCAGACAAATATCTCTTAACAACCTTGGTAAGCACAGGAGCCCAGCAGTCCTGTTTGTCCTGTATTGCCTGCATCTGGGTGATTGAGACAGTTAGCAGCACAGATATCACCCTGTTCTCAACAATAGGAGAAGTTTGTGATTTCTTCATATATCATGGTGCATTTTATTTTTCCTTTATTGGTCTGATCATTAAAGAAAAACCAGCATTTTAAATTTTTAGTAAGACTTTTAACATCTTTTCTTATGCAATGTCAATTGTAAATGGAAAATTACATGAAGGCAAATTTTAGAGTTTGCACACCCATGCTGAATTCATACATACCAGAGCAGTGACAATGAAACATGACACAGATGCAATAGTTTTCACTACACTTTGGTGACTGCTCACACTTTCTACCATTGATAGGTTAGTGAGTTGGAAAAAACAGAAAGGAACCTGACTGTAGATTGCCCTGGTTTTCCACAGATGCAATAGTTTTCACTACACTTTGGTGACTGCTCACACTTACTACCATTGATAGGTTAGTGAGTTGGAAAAAACAGAAAGGAACCTGACTGTAGATTGCCCTGGTTTTCCTTTCCCTGCACATTCTCAGCTGGAGAGGTGGGCTAACACAGTGAAGTACCATGAATGCCAAAGGAGAAGACAGGGGTTCTTGATCTTGGTGAAGAATACACTGCTTTCTCAGTGCATTTAAATGTAGTTCTCTTTGGACCCCACAGTGTGGTCTTTGTGGGGTTCAGTACCTCCCTTTGTGTATTTATTTTTAGATAGAACACACTCATCTTATGCCCCATTCCTTCTCTATTCCCACTGTGTTTTGGCCCACTGGACTTCTGTGATGATGGAATTTAAAACTCCTTAATATGCATGAAGAAACCAGATGCAGAATACATGCTGTAAGTGCAAAAGGACAGAAAGCAGACCTCAGCAGATTCAGAGAAGCCTCTATTCCTTCACAGACTTGGGTGCTCTTGGGGCCCATTTTCTGGATGGGTAAAAAATGTCCATCAGTTACAGAGGGGATTTTGGCTTTATAGGGTTCAATGAGGATGATGTAATCATTGGAAACTATTCACATGCAGTTTTGACTGTCAGGGGTTAGATGTACAGGTTAAAACCAGACCCTGAGGAGTGAGTGTTAAAATCTTGTCCATTGTCATTTAGGACAAATTTGCCATGGGGGAAGTTCGAGGTTTAGGGCCCAGCATTGAGTATCCACTCCTTTCCCCCAGGGACCATTGTTATCAGTAAAGAATGTACTGGGACAGTTTTAATGTCTAGTAAACTTTCTCCTCCCTCCTTGCAAGCCACATCATCCCTCCATTTTTCTTGTGGAGCTGTCTTATAGAAATATTATTTTCCATAATACTTCACATGTGGTTACATCTATGTGCTACATTCATTCATGTGGCCCATCATCTTCTTGAAATTCACTCATGAAACATAAGCACTAAGATACAATCAATAAAAATTTATGATAGCAGTAGCAGGGTATTCAAGCAAAGACGGGGCCACTTTGAGCCAGGGATCTTGACTGTGTAGGAGGAACACCAAGGGGCTAGTTCTCCTTCGCCTGCCTTCTACCTCCTCCTCCTCCTCTTCTCTCTTTTTGTCTCTCCATTCCTCCTTCCTTCCCTTCCTACCATAGAATTAAGAACACTAATAGACACTCTTTACTCAAAAACATTTATAAGTGCCCATTACAGTATTGTAAACTATAACCAAAGAATTATACAGAAAATATCTAGAAGTATTTTATCTTATATAATTGAAATTGCATATCCATTGAAGAGCAGCACCCCACTTCACCCTAACCCAATACTGTGACAACAAACATGGCTACTTTGTTTCCATGATTTTTTTTTTTTTTTTTAACCAGGGATAGGACCTAGGGGCACTTAACGACTGATCCACATCCCCAGTCTGACTGGGGATGAGGATGAGGTCTCACTGTGTTGTTAGGGGCTTTCTAAGTTTTTGAGGCTGGCTTTAAACTTATGATGCTTTCTGCCTCAGCCTCCCATACTGCTGAGGTGTTGCCAAGAATTTGACACTTTTAAATATCTAATGTAAATGGTATTATATGGTATTTGACCTTCACTTAGCATAATTTCAGTCTTCTTAATATTGTCTCAAATGCCAGGTTTCAAATATTTCTAAGGGCCAAATAATATACTCCTTTAATTATTCAGCTGTTCTGAAAATAAATTGTTTCTCTATCTTGACACTTGTTCATGATGCTGATATCAGCATGCAAGTGTTGATATCTCCTAAAAATTCTGATTTCAATTTATTTGATATATAACCTGAGGGATGCTGGTGACATATGGTCATTCTGCATGTAATTTTTGGTTCAAATTTTATGCTGATTTCCCAAATCGCTATACCACTTTACATTCCCACAAATAATATATATGAGCATGACAGTTCCTCCATATCTTCTGAAGCAGTTCTTTTTTCTCTTTTGTTGATAATCACCATTCTAACAGGTGTGGGGTGATACCTTGAACTAGTTTTCCTTTTATTGTTTTTCATTGACAAATTACAGTTGTCATATTCATTGGTAGGAGGCATTTAATTTTCAAACACAAAGTGATTTTACTAAATCAATTTGATGGCTATCTATATTCATTGTATTTTTAATGTACAATTCCTTATTGATTAGTAAAGAGCATCTGTCACTGCCTGTGGACCATTTGTATATTTTCATTGGAGACATGTCTCTTGGATCATTTGCTGTTTTTGTTGTTTGTTTATTTTTGGAACCAGATCTTGAATTCAGGGTGCTTAAACCCTAAGTCACATTCCAAGATGTTTTTATTTTTTATTTTGAGAAAGGATCTCAACAGGTTGGTTACAGTCTCATTAATTTGCTAAGGACAGCCTTGTACCTGTGATCCTCCTGGCACAGTTTCCTGAGTCACTGGGATTACAAGCAAGAGCTACTGCACCCATCTTCTTTGCTGATTTTTAATTAGGTATTTATTATTATAGAGTTCCAGGGATTATTCATGTATTTTGAACATTTTGCTCTTCTCAGTTGATGTTCAAGAAATTTCTCCCATTCTGTCATTTGAATTTTTTCTCTGTTCATATTTTACTTTGCTGTGCAGAAGTTTTGGTTTAATGAAATTTCAACTATTTATGATTTTATCCCCTGTCCTTTTCACATCATAGCCAAGAAAACATTCCTAAAGCAATATTGTGAAGGTTTTCTTCTGTTTTTCCTTTTTGTATTTTCCTCACAAGTTTACTATTAGATTGAAACATAATAACTTCACCTACTTATGGGGTATGGCATACTATTTTGATACATGCAACACTGTGTGGTGATCAAATCAGAGTGAAGATAATATTTGTCATCTTAGGAGGATGAGTAGAATTTGGTAAATAGGGCTCCAAAATTTTCTTCTAGGAATTTTATAGATTCCTGTCTCATGTTTACATTTTAAGTGCTTTTGTGTTGATGCTTTCATATGGTGAAAGATAATATTCTGAATTCTTTCTTCCCCACATGGATATGCAATGTCCTCAGCACCATTTCATTAACAGGCTATCCTTTCTCTATTGTATATTAGTGACTCCCTTATCAAAGGAGCTGACAGTATATATCTGGGTTTATCCATGATCCCTTTATTGTGTACTGGCCTGTATGTGGCCTTCTATTTCAGAGCAATAGTGTTTTAATTCCTATAGCTTTGTATTATATTTTGAAATCAGGAAGTGTGATTCCTTCAGCTTTGGTTTGTTTCAAGTTTGCTTTGACTATTCAAGGTCTTTCTCAGTCCATTTGTGCTACTATACCTGTAGATCACAGATCAGGTAATTTATGCAGAATACAAATGTATTTTTATCAGTATTCTGGGTACTACAATTTCCAAAATCATGGCCCCATTGTCCAGTCATAAAGAACATGAGTAACAATATTGGCAAGGATATCAGGACAAAGGAAGCGGAAAAAAAGGCACACTCACACATTGTTGATGGGACTGCAAATTGGTTCAACCACCATGGAAAGCTATAGGGATATTCCTTAGAAAACTTGGAATGGATCTATCATGTGACCTAGTTATCCCATGCTTAGTTATATACCAAAAGGACTTAAAATCTGCATACTACAGTGATGTAGCTACAACAATGTTTATAACAACTCAACTCAAAATATCTAAGAAATGAATACAACCTAGATACCCCTCAACACATGAATGGATAAATAAAATGTTTTACATATGCACAATGGAATATTATTCAGCCAGAAGAAAAAAATGGCTTCATGATTTTTGCTGATAAATGTATGGAGGAACAGACTATCATGCTAAATAAAATATTCCAGTTTCAAAGAAAGCAAAGACTGAATGTTCCCTGTGATATCCAGATGCTAAAACAAATAAGAAACAGGAGGAGTGGAATAATAGATGTTCAATGGATAAGACAAGGGGAAATGAAGAGAAGGGTGGGAGATGGGTATAGGAAAGACAGGGAATGAACAGAACATAACTTTCCTATGTTTATATATGAATATAAAACCAGTGTAAATCCAGATCTTGTTCAACCAGAACAGGATCCTAATTAGAATAAGTTATACTCCACAAGTGTACAATATGTCAAATACACTCTACTGCCATGTATATCTAAAAACAAGGAATAAACACAAAACAAAAACATCAAGAGTTGCCATCTTCTGGTTAGGGCCTTCTTGCTTCAGCAAGAGAGACACCAACTCAAGAGGAATGCATCTAGCATATTCTGTGTCTTCTTCCTGCTTCCACTTTTTCTTCCTAGTCCCTCATCCTATTAGAAAGTGTTGCCCATATTCAGGGTGTGTCACCCACCTCAGCCTGCTGTCCCACATGCCAGTCATTATTGGAAACACTCTCACAGTTGAATCCTAGGCATTTCCTAGGTATCTCTCAATCAAGCTGATAATCCAGATGAACCTTCACATACACATATCAAATAAGGAGGTTTAACTGAGAAAGCATATCTCCATGAATTTATGTCATCCAGGGAGCAGGTGTGCCATGCTACACAGTACCACATGTGCATTGACTCATGTTAAGGGATCTAAGGCATCACAGAGTAACCACATATTTCCTATCCTCCCCAACACAGATTTCAAAATGTTAATATGTTTTTCATTACTAATGAAGACCCAAAGGGCTGATGGTGGCATAGCCATTGGTCACAAACATCTAGGCACAAGGATGAATTGACTCAATTTCCACATGTGTCTTAAGAACATAATGCAGTTCACAAAGTAGATGATGACACAAAACCCTTGAGCAGCCAGATGGTCCTGGTGGCCCTCTGTTCTGGGGATTCTTTTGGAGACAAGCTGGTGTTGTGAAGGTGCTGGCCCTGCCTGCCCAAGTGAGCCATTGTGTACCCCCTGGAGAGGGCCATACTCCCTATGAAAGAGACACATTCTGAATTGAAACTCCACCCCCCTTTACCCCCACCAAAATAAAAAAATGCAAATCACACTTTGAGGAAAGAACTACTACATTTCATGGATAAGGTGTTTTCAAAGCACAACATTCACAAAAATAGGAAATCCTTAAAGAAAATGGTAAAAGACTTCAGGAGAATTTGATCAAAGTAAATATAATTAAAGGGAAGTTAATCAATATCTTTAGCCTTAGGATTTTGTGAAATAATGATCTCTCTGTTAAGCAGATGATAATGCATAATGGGAGGTGGGAGGGAGGGAAGAATGGAGGAAGGATGGGTTGTATGAAAGAAAGAGGGGTGGGAGGGGTGGGTGAAGAAAAATACAGATTGAGACAAACATCACCTTATGTAAATGTATGATTACACAAATGGTGTGACTCTAATTAATGCACAACCAGAGAAAGAAGTTTTACCCCATCTGTGTATAATCAATCAAAATAAATAAATTATTTAATAAAAAGATGGTGGGCAAATGGTTAAGCCAAAAGACTGGTACATCCAAGGCCCAGTACAACACTTAACAAAGAGAAAATAAAGTCTTGACACACAGCAACTTGAATGAATCCCTAGAAACTCACACTAAATATCCTAAAGCTTACACACTGCTGGAGTCCACTCAAACAGCACTGGTGAGAGGACCAGGTCATACCCAGGAAGAACAGCTTTAAGACTGTCAGGACTTAAGGATATGGCAGGGCCAGGAAAGGTTAGAGGTGACAAGAGTGAGAGAGAGAAGGGTCCCTCAGCACTGAAGGCCTTCTACATCCTGACTATGCTGCTGACTGCACCTGATGAGGCCACAACACAGGTTTTCAAGATAGGGTCACTTGGGAAGGTTGGGTAATGGTCACACGGGTCTCACTTCACCAGTTCTGACTCAGTGTGCATCTCAATTACCTCAAAATAAAACATAAATTCTTTTAATGGACACCATCTTCAGGACAAAGTGAGATAACCCCACTCACTGAGTGATAATTCTTAAATTATCAAGAGGCAAATAGTCCAAGTCCAGAGTCTGGCACAGAGGTAAACTCCCTCTTGGCCATCAGAGATAAGCAGTGCTCAGCCACAAGGTGGTTGGTGGGAAGGACAAAGCAAGGTCAGGCAGGGCTTGTGAGGGCCAGGTGGTTGTGAGCAATGGGTCACACTCAGACTCAAGGAAGTGTGTGGGGCATGCATATTTATAACATTTATATCAGGTGAGTCTCTGACATGGGATAGTCATTGACAAGAGAACATAGATGATTCCTACATTTCTCCTTGGATAACTGGACTTTTGGAGCACCATTTTGAGCAGGTATGGGGTAAAGGGAAGATTGATAGAGAAGGGCCTAGTTCTGGATGTGGTGAGTTTGTGTGAACTGAAAGACACTACAGGTATTATGTGTTGGCTGTATAGGCAGGGCTGGAGTTCATAATGCACCTCTGGGATGGAAATTTAATGGAGATTCAGCATCTTGGTTGGGATGAAGGTATAAATCTCACCACGAAGCTCAGAGGAGAAAGAAGGCAGCATGCATGTAGACCTTCTCAAGCAAAGAGGAAGGCATTTTAAGAAATAGTCAGTGGCCAACAGTGACCTCACAGCTGAAAGACATAAACAGGTATAAATTCCAATTTCTAGTATTAGTGAGCTGGGTGTCACTGGTGACATGGTGAAGACAGCTATGGTCAGAGAACAAGCTAAGTTTCAGCCAGTGTGGTCTGAGAATACAGAGTGAACAGGACTCATGTGGATCCTGGAAGAAAGCAGAACAGGAGGGGCTGAGGCTGAGGGGACTGTGGAGATGCATGGGATGAACAGTGAGAAGAAGAGGCACAAGATTCCTGGCCTGAGTGGAAAGAAGAGTTGAGAACAGAGAGGTCCACCATCTTGGAACTGTACACGGAGAGCAGCACCAGCCGGGCAGCAACCCACCACCCATCCAACCTGAGGGAGATAGGAAGAAGCCACAGAATGTCTTTGAATTTGGAACTGCAGTGTGATGAATAAAATTGCCTGTTGTTTGGAAGTAGAACAGAATGGAAACTTGAGTTTAGATCTGGCAGGCTGTGGTTTTGCAGTCTGATACACAACAGCTCTGCTTATGGATATTTGACCATTGAAGCTTGCAGTAGGTGCAGGTCTTTGCAGCAAGATAATCACAGTAGAAGAAGCAGGAGCCAAATAGAAGGAAAAGAACAATCCCTCTTCACAATTAGTGCAGAAAAGTCCCTGAGGTGTATGAACTGAATTACCTAGGCTGTTGACAAGCTTGTACTTACATAAGGAATATAAATTGCACCCTCCAACAGAATTGCACCATCTCCCTTGCCTTGATGTACTCCAAAATTGCTTATGTATAATACTAAAAGCCCTGCTGTGCATGGGAGTCAGGCCTTGGGAATTACCATTCTGAACCCTGGCAACACTAATAAACTTGCTTCCAGATCTTGGTGTTCTGAACATCATTTCTCACTGCATTTTCTTATTTCAGTATTCATTGTGACTGAGGAAGGCATGGTGACCTGCAAAGCAAGCAGAGCAGGGTCCACTCATACTAATTTCCTTTATGCCCACCACCTAACCCTATGCCCGGGACACAGCTAATAAGTGTGTTTATTTGACTTAAGGGGTTTCTGTTCCCTTAATGTCATTAATTAAAAACAACCAGCAACTCCTTCAGGATGTACTGCCTATTTTCCTTTCCCTATATCTTTAAAACATTTGAACCCAAGGGCAATGCCAGCGCTGTGTCTCTGGACTGATGGAAGCAACCCTGAATGCACAAAAGGGAGAGGGGCAGAGGATCCAGAGGCAATTTGCAGTCCCTGCTTGCTGAGCAGCCTGTACTTCTGTGGTGAATGTGGCCCCCAGCCCTGATAATCCCCCCTCATGATCAGCAAAATCTACAAACTTTGAACTTGGTTGAGCTTCCAGGGAGACTGGCAGGGGACAATATATGCAGAAGGCACTTGGTGACCCCACCTGACCTGAATTCCCCTATAACCATACCCATCCTCAATCACCTGCACTCACAGAGCATCACAACTTACTCTGGGGGGCGATTTCCTCAGTCAGTAAGATTGCACCACCCAACTCACTTCTAGGCTATAAGCTTGGACCAACATGAGTCCAAAGTTGGGGGTAAAATGGGTTTAAGAGGTGGCAGTCACCCCTCTCTATGCACATAGTCTTGCAGCCTGAGGATATGGCTCCCACCTCACCCCATGTCAGAATTCCCTTTTGCACAGTGAGGAACTTCCAGTCCTGTGGTAATGTCCTGGCAACACTGAGAACGTGGCAGAAAGATGTTGAAGGCCCCCAGGCTGTGCCTGGCTGGCAGAATGAAGGGAAGGGTCTGTGTCCCTTAATGGTGGGTGCAATATTTATACATGGTAGGCAGTCAAAAGACTCAAAGGATGTTTGGTTTCTTGTTCATTTCCAAAATTCGTTGGTCTGGCATGTCAGGATCTCACTCCAGTAACAGGAACTTCACCCACTCCAGTTTGTAAAACCAAATCTGCTTCCTAACTGCATCTCCCAGACACTCTAAGTAGGTTAAAGGGTGCTCCCTTCTCTGGCTTCCTTCAATATCCAGTGTGTGGCTGAATAGAATGCAATTCCAGAGTGTGTTCTTGGAACCAGTGATCGCCTAACATTGTGCAGAGGGCCATCATCACCAGAAATCTGGCTTTCAATTTCTGGCTTGGATGGGTTCCAGGATACCCATAGATATCAAAACACAGGGATGTAAATTTCCTTATAGGAAAAGGCATAATATTTGCATTTAGCATATGCACATGCTTCTGTGTACTTTAAACCATCTCTAGATTGAACAAAATAGCCTGTACAACATAAATGCACTGGAAAAATATCAGGCAGTATGAACAACCAAATGTATGTGTTTATTTAGGACACATGGAATCCTTTGTGAATATTTAGCATCTAATTTATTTGAATATGAGGTTGTGTAACCTGCAGATTCAGAGTCTCAACTGTACCCTAATCCCCTGAAAGACATAAATGTCTACACATTGGAATTTGGGCAAATCAGGAGGGGCCAGTCCACTGTAAGGGAAGTGGGGCTTACTTTTTACACATCCCAGTGCTATGGGTAAGGCAGTATAATTTCATCATTTAAATGACATGTGATAAGGTCCTATTATTTTCTTGCAATTTGCTGGCAATTATGTGGCTATTTCTGTCATTTTCCCTATGAGGTCACATAATCCCAATAAATTATTGAAGTTAAAAAGTATAAGGATATTTAAGATAAAATAGTTTAAATATATATTCATTCTAAATTGACTTCAGTTTTCACAAAAACAATCTCAAGAATAAACAAATACTTTATTTGAATTAAAGGAGTCAAAATTTGTAACACCAGATAAAAAAATCAGGATACCTGATACTACAAATCATGTGAAACTAAGCAATTTTTTTATGTCCATGTTTTCATCTAAAAAATATACAAGTATCATGGCAAAAACATTCTGAACTTCCATGAAGAACTCTAAGGATTGATGGAGCATTTGTTCATCTCTAGATGCCACATTCGGTAACAGGGTCAGTTTAGTAGAGCAGAGGCACTGAAAATAATTTGGGAGGGCTGAACAAACAGAGTGTGAGTAAGCACCACTGTAGACAAAGCCTGTCAACTATGACAGAGTGGCCCTTCACCCCAGATCACACCTTGAAGTTCCCTCCAATGTGTACATAATTTGGGGACCATTGCCTATCATTCTTAGCCCAATGCAACTCTCTATTTGTGAAAGTTGGACCACACCTTCCATCATCATATTCCCACTCAAATAGTTTACACTTTTTTTTTTTTTTTTTTTTTGGGTGCTGGGGATCGAACCCAGGGCCTCGTGCTTATAGCCTCTCTGGAACTGGTTTGCTATTTCTCTGTGGTACTAATGAAAAGGTTCAGACTTGAGTGATATATTTTCAGGTGGGATCTTTAACCACACCATGCCCTCCTTCAATCTCTAACACTTATTCCCTCAAAGGAAATCACTGTCACTGGAAAATAGGTACAAAGTTCTGTAAGGGGAAAATGAGTGTTCCCTGGGTTATAAAAGAGAGGATATGAACTCAAAATCTGCTTGCTTAAGAGAAATAAAGAGATCTCACAAAGATATATCAGCCATGTAAGAAGACATGGTCTACAGGCTGATGTGATGTATGGGTAAACCGAAGCTGTCATAGGCTAGTAATAATAAAGTTTTCAGGGCAGATCTTAAATAAATGTGAGGAAACTGTATACCTTTCATGCATGTTATGATATGCAGACCCAGGCCTGATCTTTGACCATATTGGACTCAACCTCCCCATCCTTTGAGCTGATGGAACCAGCTTTTGCATACAAAGAACAGACACCCAGCCCTTGGAAGGACACCACATACTTTAAAAGCAGTCAATGAAAGCATAACCCATGTTGTATCTTCCACATTCCCAGATAATTGAATACCAAAGACAACAGTGACCTCCCTAATGCAAGCTAATTCTCCATCTGACACCTTCAAGTCAGGTTTCATGTGTCTGATACCTACCCATATTTTAGCCTTTCAAGTAGTGAGACACCCATCCTACTCAACAGAATTCCCTTAGTCTTGTAGATCTCTCCTTTCATATTGTTACTACTCTTTAATTACAAAGAATAAAAACTCACTACCTGCAAAAAAAAAAAAAAAAAAAAGTGGTATAACAACAGCAGAATCCAGAATTTCTAGGTGGAAGTTATCAGACTGGATGGAGCAGAACAGAAGCAGCAGAATAAACATGTAAGAACTGTTTCCATGGTTTATTTCTCGTGATATTGCAGAAGGTGTAAATATATTTCATCAAAGTATGTGTAAGGGAGGTTTAGGTACCAATGGAGAATCATTTTATACATTTACTGAACTGTCAGAACAACTGCCCAGTGACCAAGTTGAGATACATAACAAATAGTCTCTGCCATCTGATGACCACACATGATTTTACTTCATTTTCAATTCCTAGATTTACAAAATAAGGAAAACTTGTTATGAGTGGAGATACTTGAATGTGAGTACAGTATTTGGTGATATTTGCTAAAAGAATTACTTGTTAGTTATGATTATTCTATTATAGTTAGATCACAACTTTTCTTACCACAGATGTTTACTGAAGCATGGAAATTTCACCATGACTATTTTACTTTCAAATATTTAAAGAAGAAATGGTATTGCAACTTACTGGTAACCCATTCAAAAGATTCTTTCTTCCATCTTTTAAAATAATTTGTGAACCATTAATATATCATATGCTACCATTAGAAAAATGATTTTACTTTGTACACCAGAACAAAACATCAGGAACATAGGGTGTGTGCAGTTCAAAATTACTGTGCAGGTGGACATAGTGGTACATGTCTGCAATTCCAGTCAACTTGGAGGCTGAGGCAAGATAATCTCAAATTTGAGGTCAGTCTTGACAACTTATTGAGACTGTATCTTAAAATAAAAATAACTGGGACTGTTGCTCAGTGGTAGAGAACACAGAATTCATTCCCCACGTGTATAAACATAGTGTAAATTTAAAAGCCCTACTCTCTGGTAACCTCTTATGTAGAAACTAATATAAAAATGGAATAGTCTTTTCCTTCTATCCACCAGTCCATCTATGCATCCATCCTTTTAAGAATTTATTTTTTTTCTGAGAGCTGTATTTGAACTGCACACTTTTATTCCTGGTTTCTCATAACTAGACAGTGAATTCAGTGTAGTGAATTCACTGAATTCTTTCTTTCAATCACTGCCACTCTAAAAATGAGAATCATACATTCTTCTGTGATTAGAGTTGATGTGGGCTTGAGTAGTGACCAAATAGTGGCACTGACCCATAGCCCATTATTTATCCCTGCTTTTCTTTCTGCCTAAGGCATAATCTGCCCATTTCCAGATCCTGTATTCTGCAGTTGTCACTCAGTGACATTATTTTTCCTATCAAGGAATCTCATCCTTGATCTTACATAAGTATCTCCATCCCAGGACACAGAGGAAATTGTGTTCTTCATATATAGGTCTCCAGGTCATATTTCTGGAACTAAAAAATGCCCTTAAAAGAATAAAGGAACTAGGTTGGTACAGTGTTTTAGCCTATCATCATATCCATGATGGGAACAAGAATTCCATGAATTCATGGAATTGTTATTACTGTACTGATTACCACTGGGTTGAAAGTATATGTAGCTCTGCCAAAATGAAGCATACTGAGATTGGAGATGTTGATATCATGAGGAAGATACTTCTGAGAAAATGCAATGGGGATACCATACAAATTTATGTTTTGGATCACCTTAAACAACTCATTTTCTCTCTGAATCTTACATATTCTGTGCATGAATTGGTCATAATTTTGAGCACCTATTCAGTGACAAGAGTTCCAAATGTTAACTCGTATTGCACACATGACATAATATAGTCACTTGCTAAGGATAAAGGCAATGTTGACAAGCAAGTTAAATTTAGAATCCTGCAAGGTTTAAGACTCAAGGTTAGTCTTCTATTCAATAAAATATGTAACTGTGCATTGTGATATCTGATGATTTTGTACTGATTTAATTAATAGTCTTCAAAAGATATTCAAATAAGATTATTTTTACCTTTCTCCATAACCTTCTGAAGTCCACCAATATTCATCCTGTTAATATGTTTCAGACATTTCCCTTCATTTACATCCATATATGCACATTTAGATTACATCATACATGAGGAAAGTCAAGTTTTATGTAGATGAGTGTTTGAGCAACAGTACAGATCTAAAATGTTACACAGAACTTAACTGAATATGAACATCTTAAGCTTCATTGAGATATAATTCAATTATTCTAAAACTCAACAATTAAGGTTGTACACTTCAACTTATACATTCTCAGATTTGTGAAACCATCACATATCAATTTATGAAAGATTTTTTTATTTAAAGAAACCTATCATTTGCTCATCTTTCCCTACCATAAGCACACAAATGGGAATTGGTTGCTCTCAGTTTCTATAGATTTTTCTGTCATGGCATTACATTTAATAAATGATGGGGTCAAAGTGTTCTCAGTAGCACCATCTCAATGTGCGATAGACTCCAAGTTGCAAGTGAGTCAGGGTCCTACCTTTCATATGCATGGACACAGAACATAGGCCCAGTAATGGGAAAAATGATATTTTGCCACACCAGGAAAATACCTTTCCGACTGGCAGCTGGCAGGCGATGGAACCCAGGGTCCTTGGACTGATGTTCACATTTCACTGAGTTGGTAATAAAGAGATGAAGCAGGTCTGAATTTAAATACCAATGAATTTTAAGGTTTTTTTCTCTTTGATAGTGGATTTTCTTAGATATATATTTTTTAATTGACTGTAAATCCTTGGGACTATTTTCAGAGAATAACTATTTTGTTTCATCTGTTTATTTATGTTTACTGTTCTAAGTATGGAACCAATGGCCACATGCATGCTAGACACGTGCTCTACCACTGAGCAAAGCTTTTAGTCCCTAGAAAGAATTTCAATGGTTGCCTTTGGTTTCAAAATATTATTGACCAATATACCAGTGTGTGGTTTCATAAAGGTACTCAACATGTAAAGTCAGAAGTCTGTAGACATTATCAACTACCCCATGACCTTTAAATTGTTTGAATTTATCACATTTGTAATGTAATGTGTTATTACATTAGAAAACATGAAATTCCAGTTGCCAGTATCCTAAGGTAGAGTCACACTTCATATGCACCTTAGAGCCTTTGATGATTCCAACACTACTTGTGTCACTACACTTAAATTTTTTAATTTAATACTACAATAGTCACCATATATTCATTAGCTGGGTAAAATTAGTGCAAGTGTTGAAAGCTGAACTTCAACATAAATTAGAATAATATTACATAATATAATAAGAGATTGGAGTAAAAACTGCCATTAGTTATAAAATTACATTTTTAGAGAATGCTGATTAAATAAAGATTAGCATGAAATGAAATTGTTAATATGTGGTAGTGGATTTATGCTTTCTGGGAATCTTCTTTCATACATGCAGATAAGGTTAAGTTCTATTATTGGGTAACAATATAAAATTTGGTGAAGTTTAATAAAACAAAATGTATATTGACCACTCTCTATTGCTATTAGTTTTGTTTCTTGGACTTAATTTTTCACCTTTTAGATAAAGTAAATGCCATTTATTATAAAATATATTCTATAACTTCATGTTTTGTTTCACAATAGTTATAAAATTTATAAAACAATTTTGCATTTATCATAATTTTATTATGTCCTAAATTTTCTTATGTATTTCTGGTTTAATTAACTATTTATTTTCCTGTATACTACTCTCATGTGTTTCCATTCTAGATTTGCATGTGTACTCATGTGCTAGTGTGTGTGCACCCACAGGTGATTGAACACATTGGACAAAGATATCATTAAAAATAATACTTTGTGGTTTTCAAGATGGCGGACTAGAGGGTGGTTGCATTTCATATTGCTCCAGGACTCAGATTCAAAAGAGGAGATATTGAGAGACTTGGGACCAACTCAAAGCCACCAGGTGAGTCTCTCCCTTTGGGGAGGTGTCCCAGATGGGGCGGTAGTCCCGGAATGCAGGGAATTTTGTGAAGTAGAGTTGCCCAACGAGACACCCTCCCCTCACTGGAGGAGTGAACTTGGACAACTGGCAGCATCGTAGAGGAGGCCACTCAGCATAGCACTTGGACTCGGAGCAATCACTGGGGCTCCAGGCGGCTGTCCAGAGGAGGAGCTGCGCGATGAGCAGTTTGGACTCAGAGCGACCACCCCTGAACACTGGGGCCTGCCCAGAGGAGGAGGAGGAGTGCGGCGAGTCGCTTGGACTCAGAGTGACTGCACCAGAGCTACAGGTGGTTGCCAGAGGAGGAGCTGCGCCGCGAGCTATTTGGACTCAGAATGACTGCTCCTGAACACCGGGGCCTGCCAGTAGGAGGAGAGGGAGCGCAGCGGGTCGCTTGGACTCAGAGTGACGGCAGCAGAGCTACAGGCGGTTGCCAGAGGAGGAGGCGAGTGGTGACTTGTTTGGACTCAAAGCGACTGCTCCTGAACACCGGGGGTCTGCCTGGAGGAGGCATGTGGCAGGTCGCTTGGGCTCAGAGTGACCGCTCCAGAACACCTGGGGGGCTGCTCGGAGCAGGAGGAGGAACGGGGCAGGTCACTTGGACTCCAAGTGATGCCCAGGGCTATGGGCGGTTGGTGGTAGGAGGAGGCGCAAAGTGAGTTGCTTGGACTCCTAGTGACCGCACAGGAACAACGGGCGACTGTCCGGAGGAAGAGGCGTGCAGCGGGTTGCTGGGCCTTGGAGCGAATGTACGGGGCTCCAGGAGGCTGCTCAGAGGAGGGGCCACAGAGCCAAGCGATTAGGTGTAGAGCAGGGTCCCAGGACCTAGGAGGCTTCTTGGTGAAAGTGCCACACAGAGACACGCTTAGGGGCAGAGCAAAGGATCCAGGACTATGGGCAGATTCTCTGAGGAGAGGCAGCCTAAAGAGACTCGCCTGCAAAGGGTGAGGCTCCCAGACCCAGGAGGTAGGTCCGGGCCCCTGGGAACATTGCAGAGGAAGGCAGCCCAGTTTAGGGGGTAGTTGTAGATTAAGGGGAACCTGTAGGAGGGGAACTGACGAGCGAGACCTCCCCACCTAGTGAGTCTTCCCTGCCGGGTGAAGTTTTCCCACAAGGATGGTAAAACCAGAGACACAGGCACAAACAGGCCTTGCCTCAGCCCGCAGCCTAGTTCCCCTTTGGAGGACCATTGGTCAACAAGTGGAGGCACCTCTGCCCACTATCAGGGAATATACCCCACCTGAAGGCCACCACCCCTAGAGAGGCAGCTTCCTTATGGAGCAACGCATTATCAACTTCCTCCAAAACCTCAGGCTACTGAAGGCTAAGAGGGAATATACTAGAAATCTTCAGGGAATTATAAGTCAATAGAGGAAATCTGCAATATCTTAGTGGTCCACTGATACCTGAACAATATGAGAAAATAAGGGAAGAAAATGCCCCAAACAAATCTAGATGTTACATCAATAAAATCCAATGACAGCATGGCAGAAGAAATGACAGAAAGGGAGTTCAGAATGTACATAATTAAAATGATCAGAGAAGCAAACGATGAGATGAAAGAGCAAATGCAGGTATTGAATGATGAGATGAAAGAGCAAATGCAGGTAGTGAATGATCGCACCAATCGACAGTTAAAAGAGCAAATACAGGAAGCAACAGATCATTTCAATAAAGAGTTAGAGATATTGAAAAAAAAAAAGCAAACAGAAATCCTTGAAATGAAGGAAACAGTAAACCAAATTAACAACTCCATAGAAAGCATAACCAATAGGATAGAACACCTGGAAGACAGAACCTCAGATATTGAAGACAAAATATTTAACCTCAAAAACAAAGTTGAACAAACAGAGAAGATGGTAAGAAATCATGAACAGAATCTCCAAGAACTATGGGATATCATGAAAAGGCCAAATTTGAGAATTATTGGGATTGAGGAAGGCTTAGAGAAACAAACCAAAGGAATGAACAATCTATTCAAGGAAATAATATCAGAAAATTTCCAAAAAATGAAGAATGAAATGGAAAATCAAGTTCAAGAGGATTATAGAACTCCAAATACACAAAATTACAACAGACCCACACCAAGGCACATTATAATGAAAATACCTAACATACAAAATAAAGACAGAATTTTAAAGGCTGTGAGAGAAAAAAACCAAATTACATTGAGGGGGAAACCAATACGGATATCAGCAGATTTTTCAATCCAGACCCTAAAAGCTAGAAGGGCCTGGAACATTTTTCAAGCCCTGAAAAAAAATGGATGCCAACCAAGAATCTTACACCCAGCAAAACATACCTTCAAATTTGATGATGAAATAAACTCCTTCCATGATAAACAAAAGCTAAAAGAATTTACAAAAAGAAAGCCAGCATTACAGAACATTCTCAGCAAAATATTCCATGAGGAAGAGATGAAAAACAAAGAAGCAAATCAGCAAAGGGAGGAATTATCCTAAAGGAATTGTCAAGTAAAGGAGGAACCAAGTCGTGTCAAAAAATAAATAAATAAATAAAATTTAAAAAATGAACCAAATGACTGGGAATAAAAATCATATCTCAATAATAACCCTGAATGTTAATGGCCTGAATTCATCAATCAAAAGACAAACTGGCAGATTGGATTAAAAAGAAAGATCCAACAATATGTTGCCTGCAAGAGACTCACCTCCTAGAAAAAGATACTCATAGACTAAAGGTAAAAAGATGGGGAAAAACATACCATGCACATGGACTCAGCAAAAAAGTTGGGGTTCCATCCTCATTTCAGATAATGTGGACTTCAAGCCAAAGTTAGTCAGAAGGGATAAAGAAGGACATTTCATACTGCTTAAGGGAAGCATAAACCAGCAAGACATAACAATCATAAATATCTATGCCCCGAACATTGTCTCATCCGTGTACGTCAAACAAATCCTTCTTAGTTCCAGAAATCAAATAGACCACAACACAGTAATACTAGGTGATTTTAACACACCTCTCTCACCACTGGATAGATCTTCCAAACAAAAATTGAATAAAGAAACCATAGATCTCATTAACACAATCAACAATTTAGACTTAACAGACATATAAAGAATATACCATCCAACAAAGAACGAATACACTTTCTTCTCAGCAGCACATGGATGCTTCTCCAAAATAGACCATATTTTATGCCACAAATCTACTCTTAGCAAATACAAGAAGATAGAGATACTACCTTGTATTCTATCAGATCATAATGGATTGAAATTAGAAATAAATGACAGAATAAAAAACAGAAACTTCTCCAATACCTGGAGATTAAATAATATGCTATTATATGACGAATGGATAATAGAAGACATCAGGAGGGAAATAAAAAAATTCTTAGAAGTAAACAAGAAAAAAGACACATCATAGCAAAATCTCTGGAACACTATGAAAGCAATACTTAGAGGAAGATTTGTTTCATGGGGCGCATTCAAAAAAAGAAGTAAAAATCAACAAATAAACGACTTAACACTACAGCTCAAAGTTCTAGAAAAAGAACAGACCAACACCAAAAGTAGTAGAAGACAGGAAATAATTAAACTCAGAGCTGAAATCAACAAAATTGAAACAAAAGAAACAATACAAAAAATTGAAAAAATAAATAGTTGGTTCTTCGAAAAAATAAACAAAATTGATAAACCTTTAGTCACACTAACAAAGAGAAGATGAGAGAAAAACCAAATCACTAAAATTCAGAATGAACAAGGAAATATCACAACAGACACAATTGAAATACAAAACATAATTAGAAGCTATTTTTAAAATCTATACTCCAACAAAATAGAAAATTTCGAAGACATCAACAGGTTTTGAGAGACATATTGATTGCCTAAACTGATGGAGGAGAACATACAAAATTTAAATAGACCAATTTCAACTGATGAAATAGAAAAAGTCATCAAAAGCCTACCAACAAAGAAAAGTCCGGGACCAGATGGGTTTTCAGCCGAGTTCTACAAAACCTTTAAAGAAGAGCTCATTCCAATACTTCTCAAAGTATTCCATAAAATAGAAGAGGAGGGAACCCTCCCAAACTCATTCTATGAAGCCAATATTACCCTGATTCCTAAACCAACCAGAGACACATTGAGGAAAGAAAATTTCAGACCAATATCCTTAAAGAACATTGACGCAAAAATTCTAAACAAAATTTTAGCAAATTGCATAAAAAACATATTAAAAAGATAGTGCACCACGATCAAGTGGGTTTCATCCCAGGGATGCAAGGTGTCGCGTTCCTTCTGCCCGCAGAGAGAGACACGACACATCAGTTGTTCATCAGAGCTCTTTATTCTTCTCTCTTCCTCCTCTGATCATCCTCTCTACTTTTTACAAGGCATTTACAGTCATATTTATATGAATCATGAGCCAATCAGGTTACAGAGCATGTGGGGAGAGCATGATAATAATGTAATACAATAAGGGCGCAGCGAGCATGAGTCACCTTAATAATGTAATACAATAAGCATGATAACAATGTAATACAATAAGGGTGCAGCGAGCATGAGTCACCTTGTCCAATCAGAGCAGACCATTCTGGCACTGGCTTAGTGCCAGGGCAATCTTCCTTAAGCAGTGTCAGCTGTTTGTTGCAAACCAGGTTGCCCCGGCTCAGTGCCAGGTGCCACACTGAAGTCCTTGATGTTGCAACCCAGGCTGCCCCGGCTCAGTGCCAGGTGCCGCACTGAAGTCCTTGATGTTGCAACCCAGGCTGCCCCGGCTCAGTGCCAGGCTAGGATGGGGTCCGCGGTACCCCGACATCTCCCCCTTTCTTTTATTTAAAAAAGAAAAGGCTTGAGACCGTGCCTGTCTTAGGTTGAGGGGTCCAGCACATGTCCTTACCCGTCATTAAAGACTGTAGATCATGCTACAGCTTCTGTCTTAGGTTGGTACATGGCCACCTCCTACATTACCCGTCATTGACTACTGGCCTAGCATTATAGCCATAAATAGGGGGAGGCCTCTAGCCTTAAAGGCAGTCAGGACCAGGAAGGATGATTTGATCTCTTTGTTGGGTGGCTCATAATTGATAAGTTAAGCAAATGAGATATAAAACACCTAAAATATTAGTTCTTGGGAGCCAAGGTTAGTCCATTGTTTTACAAAACCTAGAGCAGTAGAGAACCATATGACCATTTTAGATACAGGTGCCACATTTACCCTGGTGGTATTGACTCTCATAATTTTAGCTCTTAGTTGAGAGGTTAAATTGTTAAACCCATATGACCAAGTACAAGTAAGATAGTGAGAAAGATTTCTAGACAACATAGCTGCATGGCTATCATTATAAAAAGTGATAGGGGCAACACAAACTGCTCTTAAAGAAAGAACACATTCCAGACCCATAAGTTCTTGTAATAAGTCCACTTGTTTTTGTAATAAGTCCACTCGTTGGTTAACCAGCAGAATTCCAGCTTTTAAATGACCATTTAGAGTCTCTTGAGTTTGCAGGGCAGTGGCTGTATTTTCAGCTAGGTTATTGAGTTCTTTTGCTGTGGGTATTGATGTAGTTAATGAAACTGCTGCTGCAGTCATGGCTGTTGCAGAGGCTGCAATGGCAGTGATCACAGCTGTTGTGATGTCAAAATTTCTTTTGTTTCTTGATAATAGTACTGGTAGTTCTGTATCTGTAACAGAGAGTGGGACTGGTAGGAAGGTAGGAATACACATTAAGACTGCTCGTGAGAACCTAGAAGCATTCCAACATTGAGAGAGAAGTTTGGAGAATAGCAGCTTGATAAATACCCTTTAAAAACTTTAAAACTTTATGCTTTAAAACTTGTATACTTGGAAAATATGAATACATTTAATATACAAGGAGTGACCATTTTACAATTACTTTGACACTTTAATCTTACTAAATTTAGTTTTTAAAGAAAAATTTAGACTCTGTAACATAGTACAATACTCTTAACAGTTGTTTAACCATAATTGTATAAACCCCAATTTTTAAGACTAATTGTTTTAAAGAATAAAACTTAATAGACACAAAGTTAAGAGTAAGTTAGTGTTTCTATGAAATCCTTGCCATTTTACCATGTCATTTTACTATGTAGATTAAACTTTGGTTTATATTAGAACATTAGTATTGCACTTTAGGAAAAACCTTAAATAGCTTTAGCTGTTTCACATACATACAACCAACTTAGTTACACACAGACTTGTTGAAATTTGCCCTTTACTTACACACAGACTTTCTTAGCATTTAGACCCTCATGTATTTCATTACATAAGCATTTTTTTACCCAGAAATATTTTTTTCCTTTTTATTAAATATATTTCCAAACCCAGAACCTTTTATTTTTTTTCTATTTGTTGACCCCTTTTTGTTCACATTCTGAAACAACTTTTATGAAATTTTTGAATTTAGATAAATTACACCATTTTAACAAGATAAAATACTTTGTTGTTTATAGTACTCTAACTGAAACACAGTTGAAACCTTTAGAACCCTTTGTATATAGAATTGTACTTGTTAAGACATAACTCTTAGTAACCTTGTTTTTAGTCAAGACACAAAGCAATTTTAAACCCTTTTAATTTACCAACCTATGAAAACACCAATAATGTTTAAGTATGATACCCCATGGAATTTAAGGAGTTAAGAGTACTTGATGTTATTTAACAATGAGCATTTTAATTTTGGAAATTAATTAGATGTCTCTACAAACACATTTGAGTAATCCCATATATGTTAACTTTAATTCACTTATTTTGTAAAAACCAAGAAAGCAGGCAGGTGTCCTGAACAGTATTTGTTGTCTCTTTCCTGTTGAAGAAAAGTCCTAGAAACATTTGATATTAGACATTGTTTAACATTAACATTCCATTAGTTTGACCACCTAGAGACTTGCAAGTTATTTTTAAAGACATTTCACTTTTATTAATTTACCCAATTAAAATTGAACCTTTTTAAATCACGTGAATAAAAGTATTTGGATCCATTTATAAATTTTAATTTTAGGAGCACTCAGTTTTGATATAGACAAAACATGACATTAGACAGCACAACATAACACATAACACAAAATCAAAGGCCTTGTAACTTTTAAAAAAATCATTAACCTAGGTATGCAGGATCAAAATTATGAGCTCAAAAATACAGCATTAAAGAAAAATAAAACAAAACAAGAATCCTGGAAAATGAGTAGTTCTGTGTAGTAGCCCAGAAGTTTAAAACAGACATCCTTTTGTTTTCTTTTTCTTATCTTCAGGTTACCCCCCTTTCCCGCTGAGACTGTTGCAGTGTACATTTCAATGTAGGCTTCAGCAAGGCCAGGCAAGGGGGAGGGAGGATTACCCAGGACTTTTTAACCCTTTTTCTTCCTGGTTGAGAAATCAGGTTAGGTTTGAATGCAGAAAATCACAAAACATTATTTCTTACTACTTTTGAGGAATGGAGCTGCTGAGATCTCTGCCTAGGGGGAGGACTGCTTCAAGGACACGGGTGTTCCCTCCCTAGGTGGCCATGGAGCTTCGTGGAAGGGATTAGGAGGGGGGCCTTTTTCTGTCTCTTGTGATAGTTTCTCTTGATTTAACAATCCCTTATCTAAAAACCAAGGGGCTTTGTCTTCTACAGTTTTTAAAAACTTCCTAGCTGAGGAAACCTTTAAAGGTGCTCCATTAGTCTTTAATAAAGCCTTTAATAGTCCTTCCATGCGAACTCTAGACATTTCTGAACCCATGCTTTAGCTATAGTGGCCGCCTTCCGCGTGCCTACTTTCACTTTAACCGGACCGCTTCCTGCGTGTCCCCGGACCACCTTCCATGTGTCCTGATCCTCGCTTTATTGCGAACTTTTACTTTAATTGGACTACTTTTCGTATGTCCTGATAATTGTAATGTAATGTCCCTGGACCACCCTATTAATCGTTTTATTGTGATGTAATATTAAGGCTGCCTTTATTACTATTTTATTATTTATAACATTAATCTATAAAACTTTTAAAAACTTATTATAACTTTAATCTCAAAAACTTAATCTTAAAAACTTATTATAACTTTAATCTTAAAAACTTATTATAACTTTAATCTTAAAAACATTTAATCTTAAAAACTTATTATAACTTTAATCTTAAAAACTTACCTAGGTAGTTGCTGCTGATCTAGAGGTCCCTGGTTCGATCCCGGGTTTCGGCACCAAATGTTGCGTTCCTTCTGCCCGCAGAGAGAGACACGACACATCAGTTGTTCATCAGAGCTCTTTATTCTTCTCTCTTCCTCCTCTGATCATCCTCTCTACTTTTTACAAGGCAGTTACAGTCATATTTATATGAATCATGAGCCAATCAGGTTACAGAGCATGTGGGGAGAGCATAATAATAATGTAATACAATAAGGGCGCAGCGAGCATGAGTCACCTTAATAATGTAATACAATAAGCATGATAACAATGTAATACAATAAGGGCGCAGCGAGCATGAGTCACCTTGTCCAATCAGAGCAGTCCATTCTGGCACTGGCTTAGAGCCGGGGCAATCTTCCTTAAGCAGTGTCAGCTGTTTGTTGCAAACCAGGTTGCCCCGGCTCAGTGCCAGGTGCCACACTGAAGTCCTTGATGTTGCAACCCAGGCTGCCCCGGCTCAGTGCCAGGTGCCGCACTGAAGTCCTTGATGTTGCAACCCAGGCTGCCCCAGCTCAGTGCCAGGCTAGGATGGGGTCCGCGGTACCCCGACACAAGGTTGGTTCAACATCAGGAAATCAATAAATGTAATTCACCATATCAATAGACTTAAAGTCAAGAATCACATGATTATTTCAATAGATGCAGAAAAAGCATTTGATAAAATACAGCACCCCTTCATGCTCAAAACACTAGAAAAAATAGGGATAGTGGGAACATTCCTTAACATTGTAAAGGCCATCTACGCTAAATCCATGGCTAATATCATTCTAAATGGTGAAAAACTGAAAGCATTCCCCAAAAAACTAGAACAAGGCAGGGATGCCCTCTTTCACCACTTCTATTCAATATCGTCCTTGAAACTCTAGCCAGAGCAATTAGACAGACCAAAGAAATTAAAGGGATATGAATAGGAAAAGAAGAACTCAAACTATCCCTATTTGCTGATGATATGATTATATACTTAGAGGAACCAGGAAATTCCACCAGAAAACTTTTAGATCTCATAAGTGAATTCAGTAAAGTAGCGGGATATAAGATCAATGCACATAAATCTAATGCATTTTTATACATAAGTGATGAATCTTCCAGAAAGAGAAATTAGGAAAACTACCCCATTCACAATAAATTCAAAAAAAATAAAATACTTGGGAATCAATCTCACAAAGAGGTGAAAGACCACTACAATGAGAACTACAGAACACTAAAGAGAGAAATTAAAGAAAATCTTAGGAGATGGAAATATCTCCCATGTTCTTGGATAGGAAGAATTAATATTGTCAAGATGGCCATACTACCAAAAGTGCTATACAGATTCAATGCAATTCCAATTAAAATCCCAATGACGTACCTCACAGAAATAGAGCAACCAATTATGAAATTCATCTGGAAGAATAAGAAACCCAGAATAGCTAAAGCAATCCTTGGCAGAAAGAGTGAAGCAGGGGTTATCGCAATACCATATCTTCAACTCTACTACAAAGCAATAGTAACAAAAACGGCATGATATTGGTACCAAAAGAGAAAGGTAGATCAATGGTACAAAATAGAGGACAGGGACACAAACCCAAATAAATACAATTTTCTCATACTAGACAAAGGGGCCAAAAATATGCAATGGAGAAAAGATAGCCTCTTCAACAAATGGTGCTGGGAAAATCGGAAATCCATATGCAACAGAATGAAACTAAACCCATATCTCTCACCATGCACAAAACTAAACTTAAAATGGATTAAGGATCTTGGAATCAGACCAGAGACCCTGCAGATTATAGAAGAAAAAGTAGGCCCAGATCTTCAATATGTCAGCTTAGGACCAGACTTCCTCAAAAGGACTCCCACAGCACAAGAAATAAAAGCAAGAATTAATAACTGGGATAGATTCAAACTAAAAAGCTTTCTCTCAGCAAAGGAAACTATCAGCAATGCGAAGAAAGAGCCTACAGAGTGGGAGAAAATCTTTGCCAATCATACTTCAGATAGAGCACTAATCTCCAGAATCTATAAAGAACTCAAAAAACTCTACACCAAGAATGCAAATAACCCAATCGACAAATGGACTAAGGAAATGAATAGACACTTCACAGAAGAAGATATACAAGCAATCAACAAACAATGGAAAAAATGTTCAACATCTCTAGTAATAAGAGAAATGCAAATCAAAACCACCCTAAGATTCCATCTCACCCCAATTAGAATGGCAATTATCAGGCATACAAGCAACAACAGGTGTTGGTAAGGATGTGGGGAGAAAGTTACACTCATACATTGCTGGTGGGGCTGCAAATTAGTGCAGCCACTCTGGAAAGCAGTGTGGAGATTCCTTAGAAAACTTGGAATGGAACCACCATTTGACCCAGCTATCCCACTCCTTGGCCGATACTCAAAGGACTTAAAATCAGCATATTACAGAGATACAGCCACATCAATGTTCATAGCTGCTCAATTCACAATAGTCAGATTGTGGAACCAACCTAGATGTCCTTCAATTGATGAATGGATAAAGAAAATGTGGTATATATATACAATGGAATATTACTCTGCCATAAAGAATGATAAAATTATGGCATTTGCAGGCAAATGGATGAAATTGGAGAATATCATGCTAAGTGAGATAAGCCAATCTCAAAAAACCAAAGGAAGAATGATATCACTAATAAGTGGATGATGACACATAATGGGGGGTGGGAGGAGTTATTGTTAGGGTTAGAGTTAGGGTTAGGGAGGGGGCAAGAATGGAGGAAGGAAGGATTGTTTACAGGAAAAAGAGGGGTGCGAGAGGTGGGGGGAAGGGAAAAATAACAGAATGAATCAAACAACATTACCCTATGTAAATTTATGATTACACAAATGGTATGCCTTTATGCCATGTACAAACAGAAACAACATGTATCCCATTTGTTTACAATTAAAAAAATAATACTTTTTGGAATCCTGACCCTTACTTCAAAAACTTAGTTCTTCTCATACCTGACTGCTAGTGAAGACCACATGACACTTTCTCATTTTATTATCTTAATTATATTTTCCACAATTTACATATTGAATTTCTTGCCAACAATGTGAAGAAATTTGGAGATGCGATCTTTAAGGAGCTAATGAAAGTCAACAGAGATCTTGAAGTTGAGGCCTTTATCCAAATTGACTGATGTCTTAGGAAGGAGAGATTCCAGAGATGCACACAGACAGAAGAAAAATCATGTGAAGAGGAAACAAGAAGGTGGCCATCTGGGAGCCAAGAGGTGAAGGTCTCAGGGAAATCATCATGCTAATACTTTCATCTTGTATTTTAACTTCCAGAAATGTAAGAAATAAAATTCTGTGGTTTACATAACCCTCTGTGATGTTTTATTATGGTAACTCTGGCAAATGTATATGCTCCACATATATATTTCCTGTCATCCTCAACACCAACCATACCATGAGTTATCAAACAGAATGAGAACTGAAAGCTGGCTTAATGTGGCCAAAATACTGAAAGAGGAATAAAAGAAGAAAAAAAGAAAAAAAAATTGGACCTCTTCATAAAAACTCATATATACACAGAAGAAAAAAAAGTTATGTATACACACAGTCTTTGGAGATCTATAATTTTGCTGAGTTGGCAATTCAAGTTTTACCTTAAAAATTACATAATAAAATAAAAGGTAACTAATTTGATTTTGTGATTACACAGAATAAGTTGGAAATTAACCTTATTGTCTGTTACAAAGTTTCATCTATGTAATCAAATGTGACTCAAATAACAAATAGGCCTGTGTGCACCTCTAAACACAAACATGGAAATACAAAGATTTTTTTTCCTTTGGGATTAAATCTAGGGGGTGGTTTTCTACTGAGTTCCGACCATGGACCATTTTATTTTTATTTATTTATTTTTATTTTGAGGCACGGTCTTGTTAATTTGCTGAGATTAAAATCATGTGCCACCAACCTTATCCTATAAACTCTAATCTTAAAAATGCACAAAATTGCCATGTACAGTGTCAAATGCCAGTAATCCCAGTGATTCAGGAGTCTGATGTAGAAGGAATCACAAGTTTAATGGCAGCTTTGGTAACTAAGCAAGACACTGTCACAAAATATCAACTCAAAATGAGAGGGCATGTAGCTCAGTTTTAGAACCTATGGTTTCAATTTCCAGTATTGTAAAAAAGGAAAGAGTTATATAAAATAACACAAATTTTACTAAAATTTTCCTTATTAGGCACATTTTCCTTCAGTAAAAACATCTTAATTTTCCATATGCATAATATGAATTGCCATGAAATAGCCATAGGAAGAAGAGATGCACTAAAACAAACACAAGTTCAAATTGAATCAATTTTTTGCACTTACAAATAAGCTAGATAATATGGGATTCCATAGATTCAGCTAAAATAGATATTGTGACCTTCAATGCATATGGAAACAAGAATTTCAATGATTGAAACTTAGAGTATAACATCCAATTAACCCAATTAACCAGGGGTGATTATCATGACTCATTCTGTTTGACATTCCAATTTTCCTTTCACAAACGTGGAAAGAACAAATGACATCTCATAGCCTATGACAATTGTAATTCTATGTCTCATTCATTGAGTCCCCTCATATGCAACACCCAATATTATTATTAAAATTATCCAATTAATATAAATATTGCTACATATTTTTGTTACAACTGTTGTTAAAATGTTTGTTCAGTGTCTATTTCAACAGCCCCATCTCAGTTTACTTTTATCTCAAAGGTGCAATACATCTCTTTTAGGGTACCCATTAAATAACCTCAATAACTTCTATATCACACATTATCTTTGCATCCTCTATTCATCAAACAGCAAAGATCTGACTTTAAACCAATGACATTCTCCTCCAAGAAAGTGATTAGGTCACACGCATTAAGAACACACCGGTCTAAGACTTTTGGTGGCCATGATGGCACAAGCCTGTAACTCCAGTGATTCAGGAAACCAAGTCAAAGGGATCACAAGTTTGAGAACAGTCCTTGCAATTCAGGAGTGCCTCATCTTCAACAAACAAACAAGTGAAGCTAAGACCCAATTGAACAGTGCCCCTGGGTTGAATCCCCAATAACAGAAAAGTATTTTAAATATTTTAGTTATATTGGAACATGGACTATTAAAATATTATTCATTAGATCTGTCAGCATTTTTTTAGTTTGCAGAGAGTTATCCTACCTAGACGGGATAATGTCTCCTTAAATAATTTTGTTAATTCCAGTTCAGCAAATGTATCATTGAATGGTTCTATGTCTTTAATTTATTCTTTTAATTATACATGACAGAAGAGGGTATTTTGACATATTTATACAACATGAAGAATTTCGTATTCTAATTAGAATCCTGGTCTTGTGGTTATATATGATATGGAAATTCACTGTTGTATGTACATAGGAAAATTGTTTCAACTCTTTCCTATTATTATTTCCACTCTTTCCTATTCCTATCCCCCACCCTTCCCTTAATTTCTCTTTTTCTGATTCAATAAAATTCTATTCTCCACCACACATTTACATTGTGTTATTATCCCCATATCAAAGAGAATGTTTGACCCTTGGTTTTGAGAATTGGCTTAATTCACTTAACAAGATAGTCTCCAGATCTATCAAATTGCTGGCAAATGTTATAATTCCATTCTGTTTATGGCTGGTAGTATTCCATTGCATATATATACCACATCTTCTTTATCCATTCATCTGTTGAAGGCCACCTAGGTTGGCTCCATAGCTTAACTATTTTGAATTGAGCTGCTATAAACATTGATGTGACTGTGGCAGCGTATTATGCTGATTTTAACTGTTTTGGACTTGTACCAACGAGGAGTTTAGTTAGGGAAAATGGTGGATACATTCCTAGTTTTTTGAGGAATCTCTTTACTGCTTTCTAGAGTGGTTACACCAATTTGCAGTCCCACCAGTGATGTATGAGTGTACCCTTTTTTCCCACATCCTCATGAACATTTACTGTTGATTCTATTCTTGGTTGTTGTCATTCTGACTTGAGTGAGATAAAATCTCAGTGTGGCTTGAATATGAATTTCTCTTACTGTTAGAGATGTTGACCATTTTTCATATATTTGTTGATCATTCCTATTTCTTCTTTTGTGAAGTACCTGTTCTCTTCCTTTGCACACTTATAGATTGGGTTATTTTTTATGGTGCTAAGTCTTTTGAATTCTTTATGTATCCTGAAGATTAATGCTATATCTGAGGTGCAGGTGGTAAAGATTTTCTTCCATTCTACAGGGTCTACATCTTGTTTCTGTCCTTAATCTCTCTACATTTAAGGTGACTTGTAAGTCTTATACTTCACATCAACTTGAAAAATATTTGTATTAGCCTGTCCTTTATTTAAATGGGGTGACTTACTTATGTCATATGTATGGTAATGGCTTGGGCACCAGGCCTCCAGCTGCTGAGCAGGCATTTGTAGGGAGACCTGATATGTGATTCTAGGTAGCATCATGCATGTCACTCTTTTGAAGCTACAACCTGTCCTGCCTATTGTAATCCCTAACCCAACAGGCCAGCAATCAAGCTAGGACCACAAAGAATAGGCTGCTTAAATTCAGGGACAACTGCTTTTATGAGTTCAGCATGGGAACAAGTTCTCAAAAATCAGTATATTTGGGATAAATGTGGGCTACAAAAGTAGACAACTGGAACTCAGTTTTCATCTCCACTACTGACCCTCCTAGAGTGTGGGGTGAATTACCTGACTCCCGTGTTGCTCAGTGTCCCATTATTACAAATACATTGTTCTCTTACAATCCCCATTTCCTTGTTTTACTCCTCTTTAGTAGTATATACTACTGCTATACACTACTGCTATCTGTTACCATTTATATTATTCAAATTAGACATATAAATGTATGTACATATTTTACATTTTTTCATTGGGTGAATTTTACTGTAGCTCATATTTAAATATAACTGTTATGAGCATATTTGGATTAATTACTTGAAATTAAGTGTGAAAATATGTTTCCCCAATACTTACCAGACCACAGTCCTGAAATTTCTTTCTCATTTGAAGCAAATATAAATCCTTCCTCACTGAAGCAAGTTGCAAAGAACTTCAGCTGATTTTGTAATCGTGTTCTCATATAATATTCTTGAAATGGAGATGTCACGCATCATTTGGTGTCTAGTTCTAAATTACTGTCTTGTAGTCTGCTCTTCTTCACTTTCTTATGTAGTGGTTCATATTTTCCATTTACTCTTATGAACTCATGCGGCCTTGCAGTTTCCATAGCGTGTTTTTCACCATGTCTGGGGAAGGAATTATACCTGCACCCCATTTCAAATTTCTCCTGTTATGATAAGTTAATGTTTGTCCTTGACTTTCTAAATTCAGTCCTCAGGTATTTCCCAAAATGATGCCAAGTCCTTTCTAGAAATTTCAGAAGCATTCTTTAAAAAGTAAAAACAAGATAGATGGATAAAAATAGATGGATAACAATTCTTCTATTTTGATAAGCGTCACTATCCAAAACCTAAGATAATGAGAAAAGAAGAGCAAATCGTGTGGTTTAGAGGAAGTTAGTTTTGGCTTTGGAGTCAGGCAGAATTGATCCTGAATCCTGAACCAGCTGTTTCATAGTTGAGGGACTTTGAAAATGTTGAAAGAATTTCCAAGGAGACCCCATGACCTATGAAGAGAGCAGCCAGGTCCAGGTCCAGGACTCTCAGGCCTTGGGGTGCAGGAGGCTGAGCCAGGAGGCTGAGACCAGGCTGGGTCTCACGTCCAGTGCTGCTGAGGCCCATCAGACTCATCAAACCACTGCAAGTCCAGCTGCAGTGTTGGCGTAGTCAGCTTTTTCACCACCGTGACCAAAAATGCGATGGTAGAGGAGGAAAATCTCTTCAGGGCTCATGGTTTCTGGGTCTCTGTTCACGGACGGCCAACTGCATAGCTCTGGGCCCAGGCGAGGCAGAACATCAAGGTGGAGGGTGTGCAGTGGGAAGCGAGCACTGTGCTCACCAGGGACACAACATAAACCCTAGGCACGCCCGACCCACCTCCTCCAGCCACACCCAGCCCACCTGCAGTACCACCCAGCTAATCCTGATCCTGGGGTAATCCACTGATGAGGTTACACCTCTCGTAACTGGTTCATTTCACTCCTGAACATCCTCGTGTCGTCTCACACGTGAGCTTTTGGGGGACACCTCATATTTAAACCATATCAGGTCCCATGTGCAGATACTCTTCCCTTCCATAGAACTCCCCAGAACAAGGCCCCATAGTCTCCCACCCACAGAGCCCATCTAAGGCGACAGGGGCCATGTTTCCAAAAGGATTTCAAGGAGACCCCATGACCTATGAAGAGGGTAGCCAAGTCCAGGTCCAGGACTCTCAGGCCTTGGGGTGCAGGCTAGAGAAAGGGAATAAGCTCTGGCCTCAATGGGGGCTTCCCCAGTGTGGAAAGCCACATGGTGAAAACTGGGTGCAAAAAAAAAAAATGTTCCTTTTCCCTGGACTGTTATATTAACCTCATTCATGAGAAAATGCTGAATAAATCTGTGTGCCAAAATATCAGCAGTTCTTTATTCTCACCTGTGTCCATAACTTTCATAATGAGTTTTTACTCTTATTTTTGTCAAAATTCAGAATGCTGGATCTGGGACCTCCTTGTTTTCTATAACTCAACAAAAGCATTATCAAATCAACTGAGTATTAGTCTGAGTATTAGTCAGACATTTACCTCAAAAAATTTGAAGGCTTCTCCTTTTCCTTTCAAAACCCTGTCATCTCCATGAGAATAAGGTCCTCCATGAAAAACCACATAGGCAGGGAAATGATAGTAATTTTTTTGACAGCCTACTAAACTTACTGTGAAGTTCAGTGACATTTTCGACCATCAGCTAACCAACCTGCTGCAGAAACCAGCATAACCCAACCTAAATTGATATCCAGGCCAATCTTGACCTAATACATTGTAGAGTGCTTTGCTGTACAGTAATAAACACATTATATCCAGGTTGCCAAGATTCAATCATATGAAATGCAGGAGTTTTCTGGCAAAGAGCAGGTGCCTTATAGATAGTGGTTTTCCTTTCTTCTGATTTAAATCTAGAGTTGAATCTCTTGATAGATTGTATTATATCATGCAGCTCTCTGTAGATATATGTATGTGATTTGTATTAAAATTCTAATACCATTAAAGGTAAGTCATCACATTCCTTCCATTAGGTTCAATGCCAAATTGCAAAGCAAGATTAAATCTAAGCTGTTTAAACTCAAAAGACTAGACTGCTTACAGATTTGAAGATGTGGGACACAAACCTCATGAGACACCTAAGATACTTTGCTGTGTGATATCAAAAATGAGATTGGATCTGCTCTGTATCCAGTAGGAAACTGTGGTCTACTTTTGGATACTTCCTGCTTGGAATTCCCAGGTCTCTCAGGGTAGTGTCTCTCCAGTTCTCTGACCCTGAGTAGAATATGACTAGTGACACCCACCTGAAATCCCAGTGGCTGGGGAGGTGGAGGCAGGAGGATCATTGGTTCAAAGTCAGCGTCAGCAAAAGCAATGTGCTAAGCAACTCAGTGAGTCCCTGTCTCTAAATAAAATACAATATAGTGTTGGGGATGTGGCTCAGTGGCCAAGTGCCCCTGAGTTCAATCCCCAGTACCAAATATACCTCACTGAAGTAAAGGAAGTCGTAGTTCTCAAACATCGAATGTGTCTGTTGTGAACTGAGATGGTTTGGAGGTTTCAAATATAGAATGACTTTTGAGCACGTGGTTTACATATACTTCATTATATATTTTATTACTAATTTTATATTTTCAATGATAATATTATGGATATATTGCCTTATGTTATTACAATTGATTTCACCTGTTCTTTCTACTTTTTAATGTAAATATTAGAAAATTTTAATTTACATTTTGACTTACAATTGATTTGTGTTGGACATTGCTGCTTTAGGGAATTTTTTCTAGCTCAAAACCAAGCTGCATATACATAAGAGCAGAAATGAAAAAAGTTAAATGGAAATTAATGTTTATTAACATTTTTATCCATGAATAACACATGCAATTAATAAATTAATATGGTCTTATATTTCAAGTTTAAATGGAAATATCATCCTGGCTAGTCTACACTCCAGTACTGCAAGGAAACCCAGCTTTAAAATAGCTACAGTCTGAAGCTCTGGGTTCAATTCTTAGTGAATCAAAAGCAAAAAAAACAAACACGGACCAGCTATGGTGGGGTATACCTATTATCTCAGTGACTCAAGGTTTTTGAGATAGGAGCTGGCTTCCATGATGCCCTCCTGTAATCCCCAGTGGCTCTGGTGGCTGGAGTATTAGGATTGCATTTTCAAAACAGCCTCAACTGTCGGGGTACCCGGGACCCCTGGCCCTAGGTGTGGCTAAGATGGCGCCTGGCAGTGAGCCAGAGCAGTTAACTTTTGCACAAACAACTGACATTATTTTGAGGAAGTTCCAGGGATTGGTTGAGTTCCCTCGTGGACAGTGCATGATCACTGCATGTCTGCATTTACTGCCTGTATCTGTTCATGCTCTCCCCTCGTGCTCAAATGCTGATTGGTTACAGTAATGTATATATTGGAGTGTAAGTTCCTCAAAGGGAGAGAACAAAGAAAGAACTGAGAGGATGGGGGTGCGCGCAATAAAAAGGCTGAAAAGAACCAGGTGTCGTGTCTCTCTGCAGGCGGGGAGCGCGATACTCAACAGCTGAGGAAGCCCTAAGCAAGTTAGCAAGACCTTGTCTCTAAATAAAATTTAAAAAGGTCTGGGGATGTGGCTCAGTGGTTTAGCACCTCTTGAATCACACCCTGGTACTACCCACCCCAGAAAAACAGCATTCCCATCAGAACAGATAGCAAAAAAGTTAAATGGGATTTTAAGTAATTTTAAGTAATTTTCATTATGTCATTTCCACTCATGAACAATAAGTACATATACAATTCATAAGTCAAAATGAAATTATATACAATGATAAATGCAAATTTTCTCCTCTCTGGGTTAGATTGTACTACTGCAAGAAAACTCTCCCTTAAAATAGGTGCAAGTTGAAGCTCTGGGTTCAACTCACATCAACTCAAATGACAAAAAGTCAAAGCTAGGAGTGGTGGTACATGCCTGTGATACTGAGGCCAGCCTAAGCAAATACATGAGGCCCTATTTCAAAAAATAGGAAGGAGTGGGATTAGGTGTCAGGGTAGAGTGTCCTTGGGTTGAGCCCCTAGTATTGCAAAAAATAAAAGTAACAGCCCAAAGTCTGTCATTCTGTTCTGATTAATTCCTGGTTTGGCTGCAATCTTCTGTCACTAAGAGGTAGGTTCACTAGGCTCAATTACCTCTTTCAAGATCCCTTCAAATCCTGGGGTTGGGGATGTAGCTCAGTTGGTAGAGTGCCTGCCTCTCAAGCACAAGGCCCTTGGTTCAATCCCCAGCAACACACACACAAAAAAACGATCCTTTCAAATCCTGCCACAGCTGGGAATGTTACACATTTGTAACCCCAGCAACTGTGGTGACTGAGGCAGGCAGACCAAATTCAAGACCAGCCTGGGCAATTTAGGTAGACCCAGTTTCAATATTAAAAAATAATTTTTTTAAAGAGCTGGGGATGGAGGTTAGTGGCAAAGCAAGTACCCCTTGAGTTCAATCCACAGTCCTGGAAAAACAGAGTAAAAAGTTTATCCAGAACTGGATGTAGTTGGCATGAGCCTGGAATCCCAGTCAGTAGGAGAGATGAAGGAGAAGGATTGCAATTTCAAGGCCAGCCTCCCTCTGCACTTAAGCAAGGTACTGAGCAACTCAGTGAGACCCTGTCTCTAGATAAAGTTTATCAAAAAGGACTTGGACTTAAGCACCCCTGGGTTCAATCCCTGGTACAAAAAAATTTTAATTAATTAATTTTATTTTATTAAATGAAAGCTTCCCTGCCCTGCACAGTCCCCACTCCCAGTTACGTGGACATAGGAAGCAGATGGCTTTGGCAGCATGAGTGCTCCATTTCTATTAATTATCTCCACCCTGAACAATTCCAGTTGCTTCCCTCCTTTTTGCTCTTTCCTTTTTTCTGTTCCTCATCTTGATTTTCCCACATCCCTAGTGTTTGAGCTCTGCGGCCTGTGTGGGTCTCTCCCAGGTGCTGCAGGGCAGTGCCCACTTCTGTGAGGTGGGTCTGAGCTTCAGGGACCTGGAGACAGGGGCTCATTGCACTGTAGGGGCTGGGTACCTCACCTGCAGGTGCCAGAAGCTGTGGTGAGAGTCCATGGGGCAGGGTGACCTTTGAGGCAGGAGTGTCCTCCCTGTCTTTTCCTATTAAGGGGCGCCCTCCCTCCCCTGGAGGCTCCAGGTGTCCAGGTGCACTGTCCTTAGCCAGGCTTCTTACTGGTTCAAGGGAAAAGTCACAGGGCTTCCTCATCCCATCCAGCATTGCTTCTGAATGTGTGTTTTGGGGAAAAAATGTTTTCCTTTGTGCCCATTCATGGCTTTTTAGTAATAAAAATGTGGGGCTCAGTAGGAGAGCACTTTCCTAACACTCAGGACCTGCCTTCCAGTCCAGCACTGCAAAAAAAATGAGGTCTCTCCCAAAGAGTCAGATGGCTGTGACCTCACTGCCCAAGCTTGTGAAGATCTGTCCTCCACACTGGGGAGCAAGATGCCTTGATCCAGCTCTACCTGACCAACAATGCCCTGGGGACAGATGCAGGCATGCAGTCTCTCTGCCAGGGGCTTAGACATCTGGGCTGTAGACTCGAATCCTCCCGGGGGAGGTGACTCTTGGCTTTCTGAAGGGCAGGACACGTTGTTTCCAGCTGGGAGCCTGGGGTTCAATAACTGTCTGAATCACAACTTGGAAAACAAATCTAGGAACTTGAAAGTACCTCCTCAGGAGCTTCAATCCCAGAGATGAGGTGCCTGCCCCACCTGCTGGCTGAGACCTCGCTGGACCTCCTGAGTCAGCTGGGTCACTGTGGCTCAGCAGGACTTGCTCTTCTGCCTGCATTCAAGTGCCTTCATTTCAGCTAGAGAACATATTTTCCAAAGTTCTTTTTCTTTTTTTTAATACTTGCCTCTGTAAAACAAGGGAAGGAGTTTCTTCTTCCTAGGGTGGTTGTTGTTCCTGGAATTATATTATTATTATTATTATTATTATTATTGTTATTATTATTATTATTTTGATATTGGGAATTGAACCCATGGGTGCTTAACCACTCAGCCACATCCCCAGCACTTTTTATATTTTACTTGAAGGTAGGGTCTCACTAAGTTGCTTAGGGCCTCACTAAGTTGTAAAGCTGGCTTTGAACTCGTGATTCTCCTGCTTCAGCCTCCCCAGCTGCTGGGTTTACATAGTGCCTGGGTCTTTTATTTTTTATTAAAATCAGCATACTTGCTGAGCCCAGGTCTGCAGCATTAGGTCTGCTGTCTCCAGCACTGAGCAGACCTGCACCTCAGCTCCCGGTCTCACTCCTAAGTCCGCACCCCTCCTGGTCTAGCACCCATGCTGCAGCTGACCATCTATCAACACAAGGGTCACCACTGCCCACAACCATTGATTATTCCTGACCTGGAAGTAGTGGAACAGTACCCTTCTTGATCCACTGCATTATCAAGTTCCTCTCAGACATCAGGCTACTGAAGAATAGGAGGTTTCAACAATACAGTAAAATTTTATTGCAGAATTCTTCTTTAATTAGTAGTATTATTATGATTATTCCAACTTTTTTCTTTTACTAATATTTTTATCACTGTATTTTCCTCATATATCTGTTTCCTTGGAGATTCTTTCTGCCTTTCTTATGCTAGCAAACTATTTCTTTTAATTCCATGTTAACTATTCCTATGACATAATACCTCTATAGACTCACTTCTTATCTCATTAACATTATATCCTACACCCCTCTCCATCCTCTTTGTCCACCATTAGAAATTGTGGTCCTTATTGCAAAACTATTGGTTATGCTGTAGATAATAAGTTGAACTCATCATCTGTTTATTAAGACAACATGGTTAATATCTTAATTCATACTGCTAGAGGGGAAGACAAATAAACAAGATGAGAAAACAAAGGAAGAAAGTGTCCCAAACTTAGATGCTATATAAATTGAACCCAATTTCAGCATGGCAGAAGAAATGTCACAAAGGGAGTTCACAATATACATAATTACAATGATCTGAGAAGTGAAAAATGAAATAAAAGAGCAAATGCAGGCAATGAATGATCACACCAATAAGCAGTCAAATTAGCAATTGCAGGAAGCAAAAGATCATTTCAGTAAACAGAGATTCTGGGAAAAAAACAGAAATACTTGAAATGAAGGAAACAAAACCAAATTAAAAACTCAATAGAAAGCATAACCAACAGGCTAGATCACTTGGAAGACAAGAAGACAAAATATTTAATCTTGAAAACAAAGTTTACCAAACAGAGAAGATGGTAAGGAATCATGAACAGAACCTCCAAAAATTATAAGGTATCATGAAAAGACCAAATTTAAGAATTATTGGGATTGAGGAAGGCACAGAGATACAAAACAAAGGAATGAATAATATTAGAAAATTTCCCAAATCTGACAAATGAATTGGAAGATCAAATACAAGAGGCTTGCAGGACACCAAATGTACAAAATTACAATAGATCCACACCAAGGCACATTATAATGAAAATAACTAAAATACAAAATAAAGAAAGAATTTTAAAGACTGCAGGAGAAAAGCATCAGATTACATACTGGAGGAAACCAATACAGATATAAACAGATTTCTCATCCCAGTCCCTAAAAGCCAGAAGGGCCTGGAACAACATATTTCAAGCTCTGAAAGAAAATGTATGCCAACCAACAATCTTATACCCAGCAAAACTTACCTTCAGATTTAATGATGAAATAAAATCCACCCATGACAAACAAAATCTAAAAGAACTTACAATAGAAAGACAGCACTATAGGACATTCTTGGCAAGATAGTCCATGAGGAAGAAATGAAAAAAAAAAAAAAAAAAAAAAAACAATGTAAGTCAGTAAAGGAAGGAACTTCCCTAAAGGAACAACCAATTTAAGGAGAAATCAAGTCAAGTCAAAAACCAAAAATAAGCCAAAATGATCAGGAATACAAGTCATATCTCAATAATCACCCTGAGTATTCATGGCCTAAACTAATCAATCCAATCAGATTGGATTAAAAAGAAAGACCCAACAATATTCTGCCTTCAAGAGACTCATCTCATAGAAAAAGATGCCCACAGACTAAAGGCGAAAGATTGGGAAAAAACTCACCATGCACATGGACTCAGTAAATGAGCAGGGGTTTCCATTCTCATTTCAGATAAAGCAGACTTCAAGTCAAAGTTAGTCAGAAGGAAAAAATAAAGGACATTTCATACTGCTTAAAGGAAGCATAAATTATGCAAGCAAATATAACATCATAAATAATTATACCCCAAACCATAGTGCATCCATGGACATTAAACAAATTCTTATCAATTCCAGGAACCAAACAGACCACAAACAAAATAATACTAGGTGACTTTAACACACTGCTGTCACCATTGGACTGATCTTCCAAACAAAAATTGAACAAAGAAGCCATAGAACTTAATAACACAATCAGGGCAGGCCAAGATGGCAGACTAGAGGGCGGCTGCATTTCACGTTGCTCCAGGACGCAAGATTCAAAAGAGGACATAGTGAGAGACTTGGGACCAACTCAAAGCCGCCGGGTGAGTCTCTCCCATTGGGGAGGCGTCCCGGATGGGGCAGTAGCCCCGGAATGCAGGGAACTTTGTGAAGTAGAGTTGCTCGGCGAGACGCCACTCCCCCCACTGGAGCGGTAAACACGGACAACTGGGATCATCGTAGAGGAGGCGGCTCAGCACAGCGCTTGGACTCGAGCAACCACTGGGGCTCCGGGCGGCTGCCTGAGGAGGAGCTGCGTGGCAAGCTGTTTAGACGCAGAACGGCCACTTCTGAACACCAGGGGGTTGCCCGGAGGAAGAGGAGAAGCCCGGCGGGTCACTTGGTCTAGGAGTGACTGCATCAGAACCACAGGCAGTTGCCAGAGGAGGAGCTGCGTGGTGAGCTGTTTGAACTCAGAGCGAGGGCTCCAGAACACTGGTGGCCTGCCTGGAGGAGGACAGCGGTGGGACGCTTGGTCTGGGAGTGACTGCATCAGAGCCACAGGTGGTTGCCAGAGGAGGAGGTGAGTGGTGAGTTGATTGGACTAAAAGCGACTGCCCCTGAACATCGGTGGCCTGCCTGGAGGAGGAGCGTGGTGGGTCACTTGGTCTCGGAGCCACTGCTCCTGAACACCCGGGGGGCTACCCCAAGGAGGAGGAGGAGGAACAGGGCGGGTCACTTGGACTTGGAGTGACTGCCTAGGACTACGGGTGGTTGGCGGGAGGAGGAGACCCGAAGTGAGTTGTTTGGACTCCTAGTGACTGCGTCGGAAACTGGGCAGCTGTCCGGAGGAGGAGGTGTGTGGCGGGTCTCTGGGTCTTGGAGCTATTGTATGGGGTTCCAGGTGGTGGCTCAGAGGAGGGGCTGCATAGCCAGGCGATTGGTGCAGAGCAGGGTCCCAGGAGCTAGGTGGCTTCTTGCTGGAAGAGCCGCACAGAGACACGCCTAGGGGCGGAGTGAAGTTGCCAGGGCTGCGGGCGGATTCTCCGGGAGAGGCAGCCTAAGGAGACTCGCCTGCGAAGGGTGAGGCTCCCAGGCCCAGGACGTAGGTCCGGGCCCCTGGGATAGTTGCAGAGGAAGACAGCCCAACCCAGGCGGTAGCTGTAGATTGAGGGGAACCTCTAGGAGGGCAACTGACCAGCAAGACGTCCCCAACAAGTGAGTCTTCCCGGCCGGGGGAGGTTTTTCCACAGGGACAGTAAAACCAGACACACAGGCACAAACAGGCATTGCCTCAGCCCGCAGTCTAGTTCCCCATTGGATGACCATTGGTCAACAAGTAGAGGCACCTCTGCCCACTAGCAGGGAATATACGCCACCTGAGGGTCACCACCCCTAGAGAGGCAGCTTCTTCGTGGAGCTCTGCATTATCAACCTCCTCTCCAAGACTTCAGGCTACTGAAGGATAAGAGGGGATATACTAGCAATCTTCAGGGACATTAGGAGTTGATAGTAGAAATCTGCAATATCTTAATGACCAACTGATTTCTGAACAATATGAGAAAACAAGGGAAGAAAATGCCCCAAACAAATCTAGATGTTACATCAATAAAATCCAACGACAGCATGGCAGAAGAAATGACAGAAAGGGAGTTCAGAATGTACATAATTAAAATGATTAGGGAAGCAAACGATGAGATGAAAGAGAAAATGCAGGCATTGAACGATCGCACCAATCAACAGTTAACAGAGCAAATTCAGGAAGCAAAAGATCATTTCAATAAAGAGTTAGAGATATTGAAAAAAAAGCAAACAGAAATCCTTGAAATGAAGGAAACAATAAACCAAATTAAGAACTCCATAGAAAGCATAACCAATAGGATAGAACACCTGGAAGACAGAACTTCAGATATTGAAGACAAAATATTTAACCTCGAAAACAAACTTGAACAAACAGAGAAGATGGTGAGAAATCATGAACAGAATCTCCAAGAACTATGGGATATCATGAAAAGGCCAAATTTGAGAATTATTGGGATTGAGGAAGGCTTAGAGAAACAAACCAAAGGAATGAACAATCTATTTGAAGAAATAATATCAGAAAATTTCCCAAATCTGAAGAATGAAATGGAAAATCAAGTCCAAGGGGCTTATAGGACTCCAAATACACAAAATTACAACAGACCCACACCAAGGCACATTATAATGAAAATACCTAACATACAAAATAAAGACAGAATTTTAAAGGCTGTGAGAGAAAAAAACCAAATTACATTGAGGGGGAAACCAATACGGATATCAGCAGATTTTTCAATCCAGACCCTAAGAGCTAGAAGGGCCTGGAACAACATTCTTCAAGCTCTGAAAGAAAATGGATGCCAACCAAGAATCTTATACCCAGCAAAACTTACCTTCAAATTTGACGATGAAATAAAATCATTCCATGATAAACAAAAGCTAAAAGAATTTACAAAAAGAAAGCCAGCATTACAGAACATTCTCGGCAAAATATTTCATGAGAAAGAGATAAAAAACAAAGAAGCAAATCAGCAAAGGGAGGAATTATCCTAAAGGAACTGTCAAATAAAGGAGGAACCAAGATGTGTCAAAAATTTTAAATATGAACCAAATGACCGGGAATACAAATCATATCTCAATAATAACCCTGAATGTTAATGGCCTGAATTCATCAATCAAAAGACATAGACTGGCAGATTGCATTTAAAAGAAAGATCCAACAATATGTTGCCTGCAAGAGACTCACCTCATAGAAAGAGATACCCATAGACTAAAGGTGAAAGGATGGGGAAAAACATACCATGCATGTGGACTCAGCAAAAAAGCTGGAGTATCCATCCTCATTTCAGATAATGTGGACTTCAAGCCAATGTTAGTCAGAAGGGATAAAGAAGGACATTTCATAGTGCTTAAGGGAAGCATAAATCAGCAAGATATAAAAATCATAAACATCTATGCCCCAAACAGTGGCTCATCCATGTATGTCAAACAAATCCTTCTCAATTTTAGAAACCAAATAGACCATAACACAATAATACTAGGTGATTTTAACACGCCTCTCTCACCACTGGACAGAACTTCCAAACAAAAATTGAACAAAAAAACCATAGATCTCAATAACACAATCAATAATTTAGACTTAACAGACATTTATAGAATATACCATCCAACCAAGAGCGAATACACTTTCTTCTCAGCAGCACATGGATCCTTCTCTAAAATAGACCATATTTTATGCCACAAAGCTAATGTCAGCAAATACAAGAAGATAGAGACACTACCTTGTATTCTATCAGATCATAATGGATTGAAGTTACAAATTAATGAAAGAGTAAAAAACAGAAACTACTCCAACACCTGGAGATTAAACAATATGCTACTATATGATGAATGGATAACAGAAGATATTAGGAAGGAAATTAAAAAATTCTTAGAGGTAAACGAGAACAAAGAAACATCATATCAAAATCTCTGGGACACTATGAAAGCAGTACTTAGAGGAAGATTTATTTCATGGAGCGCATTTAATAAAAGAAGTAAAACTCAAAAAATAAATGACCTAACACTACAGCTCAAAGCCCTAGAAAAAGAAGAACAGACCAACACCAAAAGTAGTAGAAGACAGGAAATAGTTAAACTGAGAGCTGAAATCAACGAAATTGAAACGAAAGAAACAATACAAAAAATTGACAAAATACATAGTTGGTTCTTCGAAAAAATAAACAAAATTGATAAACCTTTAGCCACACTGACAAAGAGAAGACGAGAGAAAACCCAAATCACTAAAATTCGATATGACCAAGGAAATATAACAACAGACACGAGTGAAATACAAAACATAATTAGAAGCTATTTTGAAAATCTATACTCCAACAAAATAGAAAATTTCGAAGACATCAACAGGTTTCTAGAAACATATGAATTGCCTAAACTGAACGAGGAGGACATACACAATTTAAATAGACCAATTTCAAGTAATGAAATAGAAGAAGTCATCAAAAGCCTTCCAACAAAGAAAAGTCCAGGACCAGATGGGTTCTCAGCCGAGTTCTACAAAACTTTTAAAAAAGAGCTCATTCCAATACTTCTCAAAGTATTCCATAAAATAGAAGAGGAGGGAACCCTCCCAAACTCATTCTATGAAGCCAATATTACCCTGATTCCTAAACCAGACAGAGACACATCAAGGAAAGAAAATTTCAGACCAATATCCTTAATGAACATTGACGCAAAAATTCTCAACAAAATTTTAGCAAGTCGCATACAAAAACATATTAAAAAGATAGTGCACCATGATCAAGTGGGTTTCATCCCAGGGATGCAAGGTTGGTTCAACATCAGGAAATCAATAAATGTAATTCACCATATCAATAGACTTAAAGTCAAGAATCACATGATTATTTCAATAGATGCAGAAAAAGCATTTGATAAAATACAGCACCCCTTCATGCTCAAAACACTAGAAAAAATAGGGATAGTGGGAACATTCCTTAACATTGTAAAGGCCATCTACGCTAAACCCATGGCTAATATCATTCTAAATGGTGAAAAACTGAAAGCATTCCCCAAAAAACTAGAACAAGGCAGGGATGCCCTCTTTCACCACTTCTATTCAATATTGTCCTTGAAACTCTAGCCAGAGCAATATGACAGACCAAAGAAATTAAAGGGATACGAATAGGAAAAGAAGAACTCAAACTATCCCTATTTGCTGATGATATGATTGTATACTTAGAGGAACCAGGAAATTCCACCAGAAAACTTTTAGATCTCATAAGTGAATTCAGTAAAGTAGCGGGATATAAGATCAATGCACATAAATCTAATGCATTTTTATACATAAGTGATGAATCTTCAGAAAGAGAAATTAGGAAAACTACGCCATTCACAATAGCTTCGAAAAAAATAAAGTATTTGGGAATCAATCTCACAAAAGAGGTGAAAGACCACTACAATGAGAACTACAGAACACTAAAGAAAGAAATTCAAGAAAACCTTAGAAGATGGAAAGATCTCCCATGTTCTTGGATAGGAAGAATTAATATTGTCAAAATGGCCATACTACCAAAAGTGCTATACAGATTCAATGCAATTCCAATCAAAATCCCAATGATGTACCTTACAGAAATAGGGCAAGAAATTATGAAATTCATCTGGAAGAATAAAAAACCCAGAATAGCTAAAGCAATCCTTGGCAGAAAGAGTGAAGCAGGGGGTATCGCAATACCAGATCTTCAACTCTACTACAAAGCAATAGTAACAAAAACGGCATGGTATTGGTACCAAAATAGAAAGGTGGATCAATGGTACAGAATAGAGGACACGGACACAAACCCAAATAAATACAATTTTCTCATACTAGACAAAGGGGCCAAAAATATGCAATGGAGAAAAGATAGCCTCTTCAACAAATGGTGCTGGGAGAATTGGAAATCCATATGCAACAGAATGAAACTAAACCCATATCTCTCACCATGCATGAAACTAAACTCAAAATGGATTAAGGACCTCAGAATCAGACCAGAGACCTTGCATCTTATAGAAGAAAAAGTAGGCCCAGAGCTTCAACATGTCGGCTTAGGACCAGACTTCCTCAACAGGACTCCCATAGCACAAGAAATAAAAGCAAGAATTAATAACTGGGATAGATTCAAACTAAAAAGCTTTCTCTCAGCAAAGGAAACTATCAGCAATGCGAAGAAAGAGCCTACAGAGTGGGAGAAAATCTTTGCCAATCATACTTCAGATAGAGCACTAATCTCCAGAATCTATAAAGAACTCAAAAAACTCTACACCAAGAATGTAAATAATCCAACTGACAAATGGGCTAAAGAAATGAATAGACACTTCACAGAAGAAGATATACAAGCAATCAGCAAACATATGGAAAAATGTTCAACATGTCTAGTAATAAGAGAAATGCAAATCAAAACCACCCTAAGATTCCATCTCACCCCAATTAGAATGGCGATTATCAAGGATACAAGCAACAACAGGTGTTGGCAAGGATGTGGGGAGAAAGGTACACTCATACATTGCTGGTGGGGCTGCAAATTAGTGCAGCCACTCTGGAAAGCAGTGTGGAGATTCCTTAGAAAACTTGGAATGGAACCACCATTTGACCCAGCTATCCCACTCCTTGGCCTATACTCAAAGGACTTAAAATCAGCATATTACAGAGATACAGCCACATCAATGTTCATAGCTGCTCAGTTCACAATAGCCAGATTGTGGAACCAACCTAGATGTCCTTCAATTGATGAATGGATAAAGAAAATGTGGTATATATATACAATGGAATATTACTCATCCATAAAGAATGATAAAATTATGGCATTTGCAGGCAAATGGATGAAACTGGAGAACATCATGCTAAGTGAGATAAGCCAATCTCAAAAAACCAAAGGAAGAATGATATCGCTAATAAGTGGATGATGACACATAATGGGGGGTGGGAAGGGTTAGTGTTGGGGTTGGAGTTGGATTTAGGGAGGGGGGCAGGAATGGAGGAAGGAAGGACTGTATAGAGGGAGGGGAGGGGTGGGAGGGGTGGTGGGGAAGGGAAAAAATGGAAGAATGAATCAAACAACATTACCCTATGTAAATTTATGATTACACAAATGGTATGCCTTTATGCCATGTACAGACAGAGAAACAACATGTATCCCATTTGTTTACAATAAAAAAATAACACAATCAATAATTTAGTCCTAACAGACATATATAGAATATTCCATCCATCAACAAATGAATACACTTTCTTCTCAGCAGCACATGGATCCTTCTCTAAATAGACCAAATGTTATGCCACAAAATTACTCTATGCAAATACAAAAGATAGAGATACTACCTTGCATTCTATCAGATCATAATGGAATTAAACTAGAAATAATGGTAAAATAAAAAATTGAAACTACTCCAACATCTGGAAACTAAATAATACACTATTGAATGACGCATGGATAACAGAAGACATCAGGGGGAGATATAAAAACTCTTAGAGGTAAACGAGAACAATGATACAACATATCAAAATCTTTGGGACACTATGAAAGCAGTAGTAAGAGGGAAATACATTGCATGGAGTGCATTCAATAAAAGAAGAAAAAGTCAACAATTAAATGACCTAACATTACAGTTGAAAGCCCTAGAAAAAGAACAGATCAACACTAAAAGGAGTAGAAGACGGATAATAATTAAATCAGAGCTGAAATAAATGAAATTGAAACAAAAGAAATATAAAAAATGGACAAAACAAACTATTGGTTCTTTGAAAAAATAAACAAAATTGATAAACTCTTAGTTACACTAACAAAGAAATAAGAGAGAAAATTCAAATTACTAAAATTCAAGATGAAAAAGGAAATATGACAGACACTATTGAAAAACAAAACATAATTAGAAACTACTTGGAAAATCTATACTCCAACAAAATAGAAAATCTCAAAGACACAAACAGGTCTCCAGAGACATATGATCCACCCAAATGAATCTGGAGGACATACTCAATTTATATAGATCAATTTCAAGCACTGAAATAGAAGAAGTCATCAAAATCCTACCAACCAAGAAAAGTCTGGGACCCGATGAATTCTCAGCCCAGTTCTACAAGATCATCAAAGAAGAGTTCATTCCAATACTCCTGCAATACTCAAGTATTCCATGAAATAGAAGAGAGGGAACCCTTCTAAACTCATTCTATGAAGATAATATCATCCTGATACCAAAACCAGACAGAGACACATTGAGGAAAGACAATTTCAGACCAATATCCTTAATGAACATAGATGCAAAAATTCTTAACAAAATTTTAGCAAATGGCATACAAAACATATTTAAAAGATAGTGGACCGTAATCAAGTGGGTTTCATTCCAGGGATGCAATGTTGATTCAACATCCAGAAACAAATAAATGTAATTCACCACATCAACAGACTTAAAGTTAAGAATTACATGATTATATCAATAGATGCAGAAAAAGCATTTGATGAAATATGGCACCCCTTCATGCTCAAAACACCAGAAATCACAGGGATAACAGAAATATACCTCAACATTGTAAAGGCTATCTATGCTAAGCCCATGGCCAACATCATTCTAAATGGAGAAAAACTGAAAGCAGTCCCCCTAAAAACTGGAACAAGGCAGGGATGCCATCTTTCAACATTGTCCTTGAAACTCTAGTCAGAGCAATTAGACTAAAAAAATTCAATGGATACAAATAGGAAAAGAAGAACTCAAACTACTAACTGTTTGCTCATGACATGATTCTATATTTAGAGGAGCCGAAAAATTCCACCACAAACTTCTAAAACTCATAAATGAATTCACTAATGTAGCAGGATATAAATCAATGCTTCTAAATCTGGTGCATTTTTATTCATAAGTGATGAATCCTCTGAAAGAGAATTTAGGAAAACTACCCCATTCACAATTGCCTCAAAAAAATAAAATACTTGGGAATCAATCTAACAATGAAGTGAAAGACCTCACCTCTACAATGAGAACTACAGAACACTAAAGAAAGAAATTAAAGAAGATGGAAAGATCTCCCATGTTCTTGGATAGGCAAATTTAATATTGTTAAAATGGCCACATTACCAAAAGTGCTATACAAATTCAGTGAAATTCAAATTAAAATCCCAATGAGATTCCTAATAGAAATAGAGAAAGCAATCATGAAATTCATTTGGAAGAATAAGAGACCCAGAATAGTTAAAGAGCAAAGCAGGTAGTATCACAATACCAGAACTTCAACTATATTACAGAGCAATAGTAACAAAAACAACATGGTATTGGCATCAAAATAGACAGGTATACTAATGGTACAGAATAGAGGACACAGAGACAAACCCACAAAAATACAATCATCTCATACTAGACAAAGGTTCCAAAAATATACAAGGGAGAAAAGATAGCTTCTTCAACAAATGGTGCTGGGAAAACTGGAAATCCATATGCAGCAAAATGGAACTAAACCCTATCTCTCATCCTGCTGAACACTCAACTCAAAATGGATCAAGGACCTTGGAATCAGACCAGAGACCCTGCACTTTATAGAAGAAAAAGTAGGTCCAAATCTTCATCATGTCAGCTTAGGACCAGACTTCCTTAACATGACTCCCAGAGAACAAGAAAAGCAGGAATCAATATTTGGGATAGATTCAAACTAGAAAGCTTTTTCTCAGCAAAGAAAACTATCAACAATGTGAAGAGAGTGCCTACACAGTGGGAGAAAATCTTTGCCACACATACTTCAGAGAGAGCACTAATCTCCAGAATCTATAAAGAACTCAAAAAACTCTACACCAAGAATACAAATAACCCAATCAACAAATGGGCTAAGGAAATGAGCAGACACTTCACAGAAGAAGATCTACAAGCAATCAACAGATATATGAAAAAAAGTTCAACATCTCTAGTTATAAGAGAAAGGCAAATCAAAACTACCCTAAGATTTCATCTCACCCAAATTAGAATGGTGATTATCAAGAATACAAGCAACCATAGGTGTTGGCAAGGATGTGGGGGAAAAGAAACATTCATACATCGCTGGTGAGGTTGCAAATTGGTGCAGCCACTCTGGAAAGCAATATAGAGACTCCTTAGAAAACTTGCAATGGATCCACCATTTGACCCAGCTATCCCACTCCTTGGTCCTAACCCAAGGGACTTAAAATGGGCATACCACAGTGATGCAGTCCCATCAATGTTCATAGCTGCTCAATTCACAATAGCTAGATTATGGAACCAAACTAGATGGTCTTCAATTGATGCATGGATAAAGAAATCATGGTATGTATACACAATGGAATATTACACAGCCATAAAGAAGAATAAAATTATGGCATTTGCAGGCAAATGGATGAAGTTGGAGAATATCATGCTAAGTGAGATAAGCCAATCCCAAAAAAACCAAAGGACAAATGATCTCTCTGATAAGTGGATGATGATTCACTACAGCAGGTGGGAGGGAGGCAAGAATGGAGGAAGGATGGATTGTACAGAGGAAAAAGGGTGGGAGAGATGGGTGGAAGGAAAAATAACAGAATGAGACAAACATCATTACCCTATGCACATGTGTGATTACACAAATGATACAACTCTACTTCATGTACAACCAGAGAAACAAGTTGTACCCCATTTGTTTACAATGAATCAAAATAAATTATTAAAAAATAAAATTAAATCAAAAAAGCAAGTCATACCTTACCCACTCACAGTTACCACCCAGTTAATCTCTCAGTGGATTAATTCACTGGGTTAAGGGTCTCATAACCCATTTTTTTTAACCTCTAAACCTTGTATTACCATGCATGTGGGTTCTAGGGGAACACCTCATATCTAAACTGTCAGCACTTCTGCTGCAATGTGTCTAGCTGCCCTGAGTTTGTATTTTCCTTTAGGATCCATTGGAATTTGTATTTGATGTATCTGATTAGGTTTCAAAAGACTTAGGCAATAATTTTCAGTAAAAAACTTTGCCTTTTATTTTCCTTTTATTTTTCAGTTCTAAGTATATATAAGTTAGAATGTTTACTCACATACATCAGATCACCTTATGTACTGAATTATTTTTATATACATTTTTTGTGTGTGTGCAGGGGATTGAGCCTACATCTTCCTCATGCTAAGCATGGGCTTTACCACCAGGCTACATCCTTGGACCTACACCTTGACTTTGAACCTCTCTCCATGACTCTGGATGCATATTAAGCTGTTTTGCAGTTCCCTGGAGCTCACTTCTGCAGCTTCCAATCTTACCAAGCCACATCCATATGAAATTTTAAATTGCAGATACTATATTTTAGTTTTTTTTATTTGATTTTAATTTTCTATTCACTCAGAAACTAATCTTTTCTTCTATTATATCAGTATTAATAATATACTGATTGCACTTATTTTACAATATTATCATCTAATTCCAATAGCTGAAGCATCACTGGATCTAGATAAAATAATCATGTTTATTTTAGGCTCTTAGGTCAGGGTCTCCAAGCTCATGAATTCTTATAAATATTTGTATAAATTACTTAGGAAACAAATACTTATTATTGTTTCTTTCAGAGGAAGTGTGAGACTTTTCCTATCTCCATTCATGAGGATGAGGGATGATGATTCAAGTTACTAGCAGAGCGGAGTCAGGCTCATACTAGGTCCCAGAATCAAGTATGTTCCATCTGCCTGCTATCACCTCAACTCTAGCCTCCAACTGTCTGCTTTTCTGTTTTGTTTCAAGTGCACTTTCGTGAGATACACAACTTGAATGCTGAAGACTTCAATATGGGAACTGTGTAGTATCAGAAAACCAGGTGATCCATATGAGAATGGAGTGGAGAAAGTTGCCCATAAGTCACTGTAGAGACTTCAGACTCCAGAGCCACAGGAGGCACCAGGAATCTCTCACCCCAGAATCTGAGCATCACAGCACGTGGAATGGGTACAGGCTAATTTGAACTTCAGATCAGAGAGAACTTGGGGTTGTCCAAATGACTGGGATACACTTTTTTTTTTTCCTTTGGGTGCTGGGGATTGAACCCAGGGCCTTGTGCTTACAAGGCAAGCACTCTACCAACTGAGTTGTCTCCCCAACCTCCTGGGATACACTTTTCTATCAAGGGAACTCACAGGATATTTTCAGCTTCACTCTCCCCAGATGACTATTATCCATAACAGAATCAAATCAAGAGACAAGTGAAATATTCCATTAGGGACTCCATAGTCTTGTTCTCCCAAGTGAGATCCTGTTACCTTACAAGAGATGCTAAAATTACAGGTTGCACAGAGATGAGCTCACAGCACCCTTTCTTTAAAACTATGCAGGTGATTCTGAGGTGCACCAATTGCCCCTCAACCACCCAGGTAAGTGCCTCTCTGTTCCACAGATGTAGTGAGTGAGTACATGGGAGGACGTAGGAAGGGTGCAAACTGGGTCTCTTAGTGAGGATTTGGTAACTTAGGAGAGACATCAGCTCTAACCACTATACTCAATCAGAGAGCTGTGCTCTGTAAAATGCAATGAGGAAAATCTTCCTAGGATATGTCATCCTTTAATTTTAAGACATAGAAATTACTCAGTGTTTTCCACAGGAAATGTCAATTATTTCAGGTTCTGATTTAATTTTCATCAGACAACTCTAGCAGTGCTGAAGTTAAACAAGTTGTCTATGCTATCTCCTCTCTCATGTTATTTAGTCCTATAAAAATAATCAGGGAAGTAATAAGTTTCCCTGTCTACTTTCTATTAAATATACTCAATTGACTTCTCTCATCTTCCCGCACAAATGGAACTGTAATTGATATGTGACTTCTACACTTTGATGAATGAAAAAGTAATTTTGTATATTCCAGAAGGTAATGAAGGTCACCTCACATTACCACAAGCATCTATTGTATTTTATCATGAAATCTTTCTTGTCCTACATTTAGTGTCACAAATTTTAAATGAGTGGAGCCAACCCACGTGTGTGCTCTGCCTATGAGCAAGTTCCAAGTGAGAGGGCAGTGGTCCTGTGTCACCTTCACATGAAAAAACCTGATGATTGTTTCCCTTTCCTTGCCCGCAAAGACCCAGGAACATAATATTCAATTGCTGAGTAGAAAGAATATGTGTCCATTCATCTTGTCTCTTTTCATTATTCATTTAAAAATTCTCTTTTCCATTTCCCTAATGGAATGTGTCTGAAAGGCATTTTGATAGAAAGAATATTTAGAGAAGTTGAACTTCATCCTGTTCAGGTCTCTGTGCTCAATTTTTTTAAGTACATCTTTCTGTGCAAATGCATTTACAGAAAAAAAAATGTGAACCTGCCTTCTTTTCTTCTTCTTTAAGCAAACTGGAATTGACTTATGTCTTTATTGAGTTCATCAGGGAAATAGATTCTCCTGCCGGTATGTTTGGGTTTCCCAGTAATGACAGCTTGGTGTCTGTGATGAAGTGCCCTTGGGGTTTCTTCTTGTTGTTAGAAAAGTAATTTTTCTTCTACTGAATCTGAAGATAGGCTTTAAAGTACTGTTAGTGTCTAGCTGCAAGTGTGAACCCTGAGCTGTACTTAAATCCTTCCAGTTTACAGAAACAATGGATTATAATCAGTCAGACTTTTCAGTAGTACCTGTCATTCACTCACCCAAATATCCTCCAGGATTTTCTTCTCCACGCTCCTGTAGCTTGCATATTTCACAGCAGCTGTGCATGCAGCATGGCACCTGGTTATTGATGGTTGTGCCATTCCTAGTGTGTACCCTCTTCAATGTTGCCCAGCTAGAACTGTGCCACCAAGTAGAGTTTACTGCCCAGTTTCCACTAGTACCAAAGCCACATGAAGCAGGACCAGTCGTCCCTTCCAGATCTCCTTTGTCCATTGTTACCTTAGCATAGAGAAGGTGACAGGAGCAGTGGTGACATTTAACTACATAGCAATGACAAATCAAAGTATGCTCCTTTCCTTTTGTTGTTGTTGTTCTTATATTATTATTTTCATAGAGGGATTGAACCCAGGAAGAGGTGCTTAACCACTGAATCACATCCCTAGTTCTTCTTAGATTTCATTTGCAGACAGGGTCTCGCTAAGATGTTTAGGGCCTCACTGAGTTGCTGAGGGTGGCCTCAAAATGTGATACTCTTGCCTCAGTCTCCCAAGTTTCTGGGATTACAGATGTGTACCATCATACCTGGCCCATGTGACTTTCCCTGTGATTTATATCACTCCCTGTGGAAGGTCCAGTTTTTTGGTGACAGTTTGTTTTCTCTAGTTTATAAAATGGGACTGTTGGGCTGGGGATGTAGCTCAGTTGGTAGAGTGCTTGCCTCATAAGAACAAGGCCCTGGGTTCAAATCCCCAGCACAGCAAAAAAAAAAAAAAAAAAAAAAAAAAGTAAAATGGGACTGTTTTTTTGGAAACAGTATGTTTTCCAAGTACCATTGCAGTGCTAAAAGTCTTGGCTGAGGAGGCCCTTGATCACACTGCAGGAAGGGCAGGAAATTTTCATCTTGCCCCCAGCCTCTAGACTCCTCTGTGCTAGACAGATGTTAAGGCAGAATTCATGGTTAGGAGGGGACATGCCAGATAATTACTTTTGCTTGTGTTAAGAAGGGCTTCTATTCACCAGAATGCTTTTTTTTTAAAGGAGATATTAACACAGACATAGCTTTATGTTTCTTTAAATTACATATTTAAGTGAATATGGTATATGTGTTTGATGTATATGACTTACCATTACATTAGTATGTCATCTGAAATTTAGAACAAAGCCATGCATGGTGGTGTATGCCTATGGTCCCAGGACATGGGATGTTAAGGCAGGAGGATTGCAATGCCAAAGCAAGTCTCAGCAATGTAGGAAGGTCCTAAGGAACTTAGCATGACCCTGTCTCTAAATTTAAAAAAGAGGGGAGGGACCTGGGGATGCAGCCCAGTAACTAAGCACCACTGGGCACAAACACAGCTGAACAGCTCCAGAAGTGTGTGATCTCCCCTTGTAATACAGAGTTAGTTTTTGTAATTAGTAGTGTCTGCTCTCTCTCCCTCTCACATGCTCTGGAGAAAAAAATATTCATTTTTATGACTGCTACTGTGGAATTACACTTTCAGAAAAATAAGAATTTCTGGTTATTTTTAAAAACAATGTACTATGATCTTCATGTCTGAATGTTTTTGAAAATTCATAGCTTATTCTAATCCCTGTTTTTTCAAAAATGTTTATATTGCATGATTAGTGTTTTTAAGTAACACTGAACATAATTTCATCTAATGCTCTGAATACATGTGATTAAAACATGCTACTACAAGTTTTAAAATGCTATGAGTTTGTGTGGCCCAAATTTTAAAATGAATTAAACACAATGGAAGCAATGTTTCCATTTTACAGAAATGGCATAAGAGAACACAACTTCATAAGTATCATTTTAAATTTTCATTCTAAAATGTTATAAAGGATTATATATGGATAGACAAATAGATAGATGGATAGATATATAGATAGAATGTCATTCTTTAAAGCTTCTTCAGTATCTTTATTACCGTAAATGAAACAGGCATATGAGAAGAGACTTATGTCATATTTATGTACAAAGACAAAAGAGAAAACTGGGCCGTGTGTCTGTGATCATGTGCAACCCCCCAATATGTAACAGATGATCCCCTGAGTAAAATATTTTTACTTTCCAAGGGCTTGCAGGGAACAGACCTAAATGTGCTAAATGAGTGAAAGGATAAAATTGTCTTTTTGTCTGATCACATTTTGGAAAAGATGAACCTTTTCTCTATTGAAGTAAGGAATTTCCCTTTGTCATAGATGTGCATATCCTCACTCATGTATGGAAGTTAAAAATATTGACCAGACAAAAATTTAGCTCAGCAGAGACTGGGAAGGGGCAATGGAAAGAGTGATGAGAGAAGGGTGGGGGCACCTGTGCACAACACAGGGCTGGGCTAAGCAGGTCTCATGTTGTGTAGCTCAATATGGTCCCTAGAGTCTACCACAAGCAATTCCACACAAATACATAGGTAGAGGGGAAGAGTTTTCAGGACCACTCACATTTAGAAATTTTAAATTTGAGGAAATGAAAATGTTACTTACTCTAATGTGATCAGCAAACCATGTAAAGATATATTTAATGATAATATTGTACTCCAAGTCTATGTTCAAATAATAGTCCAATTAAATATTAAAATGGATTGTACAGAGGAATGATGTGGGAGGAGGGCAAAGGGAAAAATAACAGATTGAGACAAACATCACCCTATGTACATGTATGATTACACAAATGGTATGACTACCTCATGTACAACCAGAGAAATAAGTTTTACCCCATTTGTTTACAATGAATCAAAATAAATAAATTAAAAAAAATTAAAACCATATCAATTGGGCATAGTGACATGATGTCATGTTTCACAATACTGTCCAAAATGTTGAAAACTGCAGAATGATATGATGTCTAATATGCTTAGACCTTGATTCATATGACAAAGGAATCTGATGGGCTTTCCTTCCCAACCCTCACTATCAACTCTTGCATTGTACAAATAGGCTCTTCAAATTCCATATGAGCATGCACACTCCTAAGACTGGGATTCAGGGAGGGTGTCCTCCCTGAATGATGACAGAGAGCTTCTGTCCTGTCCCCTGGTCTCCTGGACTGTGCTGTGCTAGCCAGGTGAGAGCCTAATAAGACACAGATAAAAAGGTACATTCTAGAGAATTTCCTGGTTTGACAAAGGGGGCATATTTAACAGAATGTTTCCTGTTAAAATTACTTTTAACCCAGAATTAGTTATATATATTTCTTTAAATTGCTTTCTTATTATATAATGTTGAGATAAATTCAAGCCATATGTTTGACGAGCATATCTAATTGATATGGATAAGTGTGATTTGATTGTTCAAGTGAGATGACTAGAGAAATATGTACTGTGCTGTAGCCTGGTTCCCCTTGGAGGAAGCAAACGTACTGCTTATGGTGACATGAAATTATGCCAATTTCCTGGATCTGCGCTTGAGAAAGGAAGCTAATTTTTCCTCTTGCTATGGTGGACTTTCACCTCCAGGAAAAAAAATAATTTCCATTCATCTTAAAGCTCCACTGGAGCTTTGATTTTCTGAATATTACTGCAAATCCATGGCATCTCTACACTCCTGACGGTCCTAAAACTACAAAGTTGACAGGACGAGAGTTTCTAAAGTAACACCGCAACAAATACCATTAAGGTGCCCTGATTTATAGGTCATTAAAATGTAGTCCTTGAAGAGCTCTGTAGTTCCAAGTAATTCTACAGCTCATATTCTTATTAGTTGAATCTTTTATTTAATATTTCTAATTATTTTATTTATTGGTATATCACAATTAAACATAACTGTGTAATTCATTGTTGCATATACATACATAACTATGTAATTCATTGTTGCATATACATACATGCACACAGTAGAATTTGGTGACAATTCAAGTTTTCAAAATGACTTAAACTGAATTAAGGAAAACTTGTATTTCACAGAATCACGTAAGTGAAAGTAGTTATATAACTATTTTTAAATAGTAGTTATTCAATGATAATGTGTAGCCATTTAAGATTATTGTTTGACCCAGAAGTTCAGGAGACTGAGGCAAGTTTGAGGCTAAGGTCAGCAAATTAGTGAGGCCCTAAGCAACTTAAGAAGACTCTGTCTCAAAATAAAAAGTAAAAAGGATTGGGGATATGGCTCAGTGGTTAAATAGCCCTGGATTCAATCCCTGGTACCAAAAACATATTTTTAAAAATATTCTTTGAAAATTTTATCACTGGACATTTTACCTTACATGAAATAACAACCAATAACAGGCTTATGCCATTATCAGTACATATATGTCTCAAGTTATTATTTTTGTGAACCATAATGCTTAGAGATGAGTGGAACTTCGGTATTTACTATGTGTTCCTGGAATTACTGTGGGACCAACTCAAATATGTTGGATGAGTGAAGGGAGAAAACTGCCATATTATTTGGTAATTACTTTTTAAAACCTCTACTTTTTTCTCCCGGATCCTCTTTTCTTACTGGCTTCCCTTTATTGAGAATGACAAGAAAACAAGGCCATATTTTACATAAGAATTTTACAAATCAGTGGGAATATTGCAGTAAAATTTATGTAACCAGGAATATATTACAATTTCAAATACAAGGTCCATTAATCCTATTACAGCTACCCTTTTCTAAAAACGCTATAGAATTTTATTTCAGGAAATTCACATTTCAAATGTTTTAATGAAATACCTGCCTCAGGTCTGAATTCTTAAATGATATTCAGTTTTTCAGAGTAATTAACATTTTTGCTTCCCCTTAGAATCTTACATTATAAAAACACTAGATATAAAATAAATTATCCTTATATGCTTGATTTTCAGATAATTCCTTTTTGCTACGTGACTGGGAAGATTTTAGAATACCATGTCACTCACAAGGATATTTAATTAAAGGCACACACTCTACAAGAAGTATTGTCCCAGCAGAACATGCACCAAATTTTTCAGCATAAATTTCAGGCATAGGCCTCTTAAATCTGGAGGAATGTCACCTTTCATTTGTACCAGATAACATCTTAGGGGCTGGGAGATAGCTCAGTTGGTAGAGTGCTTGCTTTGCAAGCACAAAGCCCTGGGTTTGATCCCCAGTACCACAAAAAAAAAAAAAAAAAAAAAATCTTAGAGCCCATCTTTCAGGATTAGACTAGATACTTGTCTTTTAATTAAAAACTTAAAATGGAATAAAAATGGGTCAATTTTAATTGCAGTTCCATTTACTACTCTATTATAGACATTGAAAAAGAAAAAATGAACTATGCTCTTGGTATTTTTTCTGGAATATTCTAACATAAGCCAATTACTCTGATTTTAGAATTAAAAAAAACCAGTGACATATGTAGGCATATCAGACGATTCCATTGGGCAGGGTTTTCTAAAAGGGATATTGCAGATTTCTACCATGTAGGAGATTTCTTTTTTTCTTTCTTTTTATTTATTTATTTATTTTTCTTTTTGGTACCAAAAATTGAACCTAAGGGCACTTAACCACTGAGCAACATCCCCAGTCCTTTTTAAAATTTTATTTAGAGACAGGGTCTTGCTGAGCTTAGAGCTTTGCTAAAAGCTTCTGAAGCTGGCCTAGAACTTGCAATCATCCTGCCTCAGTCTCCCACGTTGCTGGCATTACAGGCATGCATCATTGAACCCAGTGAGAATTTCTAATTTCCAACCTCTCTTTTCAGGCAGCAACAGGGTTGATGTGTTAGTAAAAGAATGACTTTACTGTCCCAAGTCACATTCATGAGCAATAATATAATAATAAAAATAGAAGTTGACATTTCTAGAGAGTTCATTATGTGCCACAAACACTTCCAAAGTTGGTAAGCACACCTTAATTTTTTCACACATAATATTTCCAGGATATACATAACATGACTATTTAGGTTGATAGCTGAGATGACTGGACCTCAGGATTAGGTAGTGCTTAAGTAGATGCTATTATATATGGCAGGTTCTACAAACCATTCTGAGTTCAGGCTTCACACCAACATTTTCTTGTTCATGTATTACAACTGTTTGATCTGGCAGTAAATAAGCTAGAATTAACATGAAGCTGACATGAAATAACTTGGTGCATGTCCTATCTGTGAACACTTTTCAGGTGGGAAGGTTTCATTTCCAGTTTCCTGCAGTCAACCCCAGTCAAATTCACTAAAACTGTAGACCTCCTATTATGTACCTGACATACAAGATAAGGCACATGAAAATCAAGCAAAACTCTGTCTTGCTCCAGAAAACTTTGGACACAGGGTAATAGGAAGGAAATATTCTAAGGTAAATGACAATTGTTTTTTGTTTATATTTTTGCTCTTCTTTTTTTGGTACCAGGTTTTGAACTCAGAGATGCTAAGTAATGGGCCAAATAATCAGCCCATGTTATTTTTCATTTTTAGAGAGGCTCTTGCAAAGTTGCTTAGGGCCTTGCTGAATTGCTGAGCCTGGTCTCAAACTTACTATTATCTTGTCTCAGCCTCCTGAGCTGCTGGGATTACAGGAGAACACCACCAGGTCTGGCTGGCAATTCTTAATATCAACACTGAAGTACCATTATGTATGTCATTGTAGAGGCCTCAATGGCACATAAAATCCAACCAAGTCTGAGAGGTGTTGGGACAAGGGAGAGTGTGCGGATGGGTTCTGGAGGGTGTGAAATTCAGGTTTTATTTGCTTTTTTGATTTTGTGCTGGGGATTGCTTGGTGGTAAATGCACCACCACCAAATTACACGCAGACTTTTTTACTGTGTATTTTGAGACAGGATCTCACTAAGATGTCCACACTGACTTCACCCTTCACCCTTTTGCCTCGGCCTCTCAAGACACTAGGATTTCAGGCACCACTGTGCACAGCACCAGAATTGAGTTTTCATGAGGAACAAAGATACATTTGGAAGAATCCTCTTTGTTTTCCTGATGGCAGTGGTGTTGGTTGAGATTAATGAAGATCATATTTGCAAAAAGAAATTTTTTTCATTTTTCTCCTGAGGTGTTCACAATATTATTCTTTCCCCCATAAAATGAGCAAAAAAAAATTGTACAGTAATACTCACATAAGAAACACCATGTATACTGAATTTGGCATTGAGATCTTAGCCAACATCATTCTTCTTCTCTTTCACGTCTCCTTGCTCATTACTGGGCCCAGAACTAAGTCCACTGACCTGCCTATTGATCTCTTGGCCCTAATCCACCTAGTAATGCTGCTAATTGATGGATTCATAGCAGAAGATATTTTTACACCTCAGGAGGGAAGGTGGGGTGACATTACCTATAAATTACTTATCTACCTGTCTATAGGTTGACGAGGGGCTTCTCCACCTGCACCACCTGCCTACTGAGTGTCCTGTAGGCCGTCACACTGAGCCCCAGAAGCTCCTGCCTGGCAAAGTTCAAACATATATTCTCATGACACAACTTATGTTCCCTTCTTTTCCTGTGTGTCATCTATTCATCTGTTAGTAGCCACCTCTTCATCTCCATTAGTGCTACCCCCAATTTGACCTCAGGCAACTATATGTATGTCACAGAATCCTGCTCTTTTGTGCCCATGAGCTTCTTCCTTCAGCACACATTTTTCACCTTGCTGACCTTCAGGGAAGTCACCCTTATAGGAATAATGACCACCTCAAATGGATACATGGTGGCTCTCTTGTGCAGGCATAAGAGGCAGTCCCAGCACCTTCACAGAACCAGCCTGTCTCTAACATCATCCTCGGAACTGAGGGTCACACAGACAATCCTGCTGCTCTTGAGTTGCTTTGTGGTCATGTCCATTTTGGACAGCATTATCACTTATGCAAGAATCACACTGAATGATGATCCAATATTTTACTGCATCCAGATTCTTGTGGCCCATAGCTATGCCTCATTCAGTCCTTCGGTGTTTATTGCTACTAAAAAATGTATAATTAGTATTTTTGAGATATATGTGGGGAAGACAGTAAGTATTTCAGTAGCCAGTGATGGATGAAGTCTGTTAAGATGAGGAAATGTGTTGACTTTAGAAGGATTTTCATTATGGCAGAGTGTATTTGCTTTGGTTGAAATGCAGTACAAAGTGCCAATTCTTCTATCAAACTCATTTGCTTGGATATGTGTGGATGCCAAATCATAAAGGAAAGTAAAAGCACATGCCTCTTTCATTTATTATGTTTATGTTTCTCATTGCTTCCCCAAGGGGGCCTGGGAGGTGGATGCCACTTGTCATGTGTTCTCCAAACTATTTTTAGATACAATAGTTCCAATGTTTTTCAATAATTGCATTGTCTCAGACATCTGTAGTTTTGCAAACTAGATATGCAAATATTTGCTTCCAGAAAATATCAAATAACCAACAAACACACACACACACACACACACACACACACACACACACACACATACTACATGCAAGTAGTCAAACAGAGATTTCCACATCATTATAAATATCACATTCAGGGAGTTAACAGTCACTTCCACACCAATGCTCATAAAATACTTAATATTTACAATATTAAAAGGTAGAATCACCTCAACACCTGTAGCAATAAGAATATATGAACAAAACATGGCCTCTGCAGACACTGGAATATTACTAAATCTTAAACTGGAAGAAAATTCTGAAACATTGTGCAACAAAGGTAGTTCTTCAAATTACTCTCCTCAGTGAAGCGAGTCAGTCACAAAAAAGCAAATATTATATAAATGCACATAGAGAAGATGGAAGTTGAAATAGTCAAATTGATAAGACAGAAAACAGAATGGTATTCCAGACACCCAAGAAAGTGAGCAGCAGGGACCTTTCATTTGGTACATGCAAAATTTCCATTCATTAAGAAGAAAAGTGCTGGAGATGGACAGTGGTAACAGTTGCACAATTATGTGAATGAACTCAATGCTGCTTGACTCTGCATGATAAAATGGACAAAATGCTTATATTATATATATTTTATCACAATAAAAGTGTTTTCAATTATATTAACCCAGTTGTGTAAAATAATATCTTCTAAAATTAAAAAGTAAAAGATTCTGAACATGCCACAATGTAACTTGGTGAACTTTAAAACAGAAAATTTGTCCCAATAACGTGAAGATTTATTTTGAAAAGGTGAAAGCTTATTCTCAGTCTCCCTCAAGAAAGATGTTCTTCGTGTAGATTCTGTTAAATACCACTCTGTGCGTTTCAGCCTTTGAGAGACTTAGCATTGCAATAGATAGCTCCAATGTTATGGCTTTTGGAAAGAAAAGTTGTATCTGAGGCCAAAACACCAAATTTAAGCAGTAAATCAGGCATGGAAATTTACCTAATCATGATAGCATTGTGCTGAAAATAACACACTTGTAATATATTCTTTTTAAGTTGGAAAAATCAATCAAATGTAAAATACTCTCAAATAAAATTTCTGTTCAAAACTGTAACAAGGAATCAAAGTACATGAGTATAACATTTTAAAATTTTTTTTGCAGAGACAAACCCTCATAAATGCAGTTATCCATGTTACATTATGGTACAAAGGTACCATAAACATACATTGGAGAAAAGATAGCCTGTTCAACAAATGGTGCTGGGAAAACTGGAAAACCATATGTAGTATAATGAAATTGAACCCCTATCTGTCACCATGCATAAAACTAATCTGCAGTGGACCCTGTGTTCTACCACAAGAAAATACAGGCCTAGCTCTCCATCATTTTGACTTAGAAACCAAATTCCTCAACAAGACCCCTAAAGAGCAAAAGTATAAACAAGAATCTATAAATGGGATGGTATAAAAGCCTCTTCAAAGCAAAGCAAACAATCAAGAATTGAAGAGTCAGAACCAACAGAATGGAAGAAAATCTTTTCAACCTACACCTCAGATAGAGGAATAATCTCCAAGATATGCACTGAACTCACATATTTAACACCAAAAAAAATTAATAAGTGGGCAATGTAACTGAACAGCTACTTCACAGAAGAAATATAAATGGTCAACAAATACATGAAAAGATAACCAACATCTCCAAGTAGAGAAACACAAATCGAAACAACACCGAGATTCCATCTCACTCCAATCAACATGGCAATTTTCAAGAATACAAGTAACAATAAATTTTGGCAACATACTGGGGAAAGGATCACTCATACATTGCCAGTGGGACTGAAAATTGTGCAGCCACTCTGGAAAGCAATATGGAGATTCCTCAGGAAGCTTGGAATGGAACCATCATTTGACCAAATTATTCCACTCCTTGGTTTATACCCATAGGACTTAAAATCAGCATACTACAGTGACGCAACCACATTAATGTTTACAGCAGATCAACTCACGATAGCTAATCTAGGGAACTAACCTAGGTGCCCTTCAACAGATAAATGGGTAAAGAAAATGTGGTATACACGCACACGCAATATTAGTCATAATAAAGAATGAAATTATGGCACGTGCCAGTAAATAGATAAAACTGGAGACTGTCATGCTAAGTAAAACAAGCCAGTCCCAAAAACCAAAGGCCAAATGTTTTCTCTGAGATGTACAAAAAGCTGGTTCTTTGAGAAAACATAATTGATAAACCTTTAGCCCCACTAACAAAGAGAGAAACAAAATTCAAATCACTAAAAATGATGACAAAAAGAAATATCACAGTGAATATAGATGATAATCAGAAACCATTTTAAAAATTTATTCTCCAATAAAATAGAAAATATTGAAAACATGAACAAATTTCTAAAGACATACGATCTACCCAAAGATAATCAGGAAAACATATATAATATATAATATATCCAGATCAATTTAAAGGATTGAAATAGAAAATGCCTTCAAAAGCCTACCAATTAAGAAAAACTCAGGACCAGAGAGATCATCAGCCAAGTTCTACAAGATCTTTGAAGAAGAATTAGAACCAATACTTCTTAAATTATTCCATGAAACAGAAAAGGGAACCCTAATAAATTCATTTTATGAAGCTACTATTATGCTGATACCAAAACAAGACTTAGACAAATGAAAGAAAGAAAACTTAAGAAAAATAACCCTGAAGAACATAGAAACAAAATTCTCAATAAAATTCTGACAAAGTGCATACAAAAACATATTTAAAAGATAGTGTACCCCAGTCAAGTAGGGTTCATTCCAGGAATGTAAGGTTATTTCAACTTATGGAAATCAATAACCATACTTCATCACATCAATAGTCTTAAAGACAAGAATGATACGATAACTCAGTAGATGCAAAAAAAAGTATCTGACAAAAATACAGCACTCCTCCATGTTCAAAACACTAGAAAAACTGGGAATAGTAGAAACATACAAGCTATATATGCTAAACCCAAGGTCAACATTTTAAATGGAGCAAAATTAAAAACATTCCCTCTAAAAACTGGAAACAGACAAGGTTGCCCTCTTATCCACTCTTACTCAACATTTTCTTTGAAACTCTGGCCAGAGCAACTAAACAAAAGAAGGAAATTAGAGGGATACAAATTAAAAAAAGAAAAAAAATCTTAAACTGAACCTATTTGCCAATGAAATGATTCTATATTTAGAAGACCCAGAAAATGGTTGGTTTCATTTGCTTTTTGTCTTGGGGTCTTTAACTTTTACATAGTTGGAAGGATAAAGACTTCTGATCAATAAAGGGTGTGACCTAGAAAGAGGAAAAAAATAATGGGTCAGAGGGGAAGACATCCACATATTTATTTAATGAAGGAACATCAACTAGGTGCTCAGCAAGAACAAAATAAAGCTCATTAATTCCTTTTCTTACAGCTTAATTTTTGGTGGGGACAGAAGGAAATACAAAATATGTAAAAAATAGACGTGTCTTACAAATGCTATGCAGAAAGCAGAGTGGTGGTGTCAAAGTGTTGGGAGTGGGCAAGTGAGGAGCTATAATTTTAAATAGTATGGTCCCTGAGGATGCTGCTGCAGGAAAACACATTAATGTAGAGATGGTCTCAAAAACAGAAGAATTGGGAGAGTGGTCAGAAGTGAAAGACAGCATTTCCAGATAGGTCAGTCCTGTGAATGAGTCAAGGATCTGGCTTTCACTTCCGTGAAATGGAAGAACCTGGAAGGCTTTGGGAAAACCATGCTAATACTGTGACTTACCCTACTTAAAGAGTCTCATGTTACCTTGTAAAATACCATGTTAGTACTGTGGTATGGTCATCATTTTGTAGATAAGGGACTACATCCAAGGTAAAATGGGCAGTAAGTGAGGGAGCCAGTGTTGCTTTTAACTTCTCCAATTCCAACACTGTTCTCTGTGTAATAGGAAAGATAGGCCTAAGCACTATGAAATTGTGAAAATGAAAATGCAGGAAAAACTGAGAAAAGCATTTTATGAATTCAAATGAATATTATTTTATAGTTGCCTTTGCTCTAGTCATACACAAATAACAGTCAGCACCATATAGAAGACCTATTCATTCTTTGGAGAACCCAAAGTAGTCTCACCCATGCCCTTCATAATTGGACTCCTTCCTCTGGATTCTGTTTCCTTATCTACATATGAAGCCTGTGAGCCTGCTCTCCCAGGAGCATTTGAGGTGTGATGTTCTTTGTTGATTCTGAGATATTCTAGATGATTGTTTCATCTTTAACAAGAATTGCAGGATTGTACAAATTATGGAGACTTTATCAGTCCAAATTAATAACTTGAGAAGTTTGTTGACATAATTGTGAGGTTCATTTCAATCCCCTATTAATATCTTATTGATAAAAGGGTCTTTCTCCAGGAGTGCAACCTAGGACCCCAAGGAAGATTTAGAGTTCCTGAAAATGAGTGTGAAATATAAAATGCTGTTGCTTCTCTAGTGATGTTGGACTGATCTTGTCTCCCATGTGTCATCCTTATTACCCTCTTTGTGTGTGTGGTACTAGGGATTGAACCCAGGTTCTTGTGCATGTGAGGCAAACACTCTACCAACTGAGTTATATCCCCATCCCCTTATTACTTTTTAATTACCTTGTGAACTTATTGACTCTGACAGATTTAATTCTTTATGAAAGAAAATTTAAGTATGTTACCTTTATGATGTTTCCTAGAAGTGCAGCCTAAAATACATCTGACTTTAATAGAAGAGTTAAATTTGGCTTTCATTTTTTTGCATTGTATTTCTTCTTTTTTTCCTCACTCCCTTCTACCCACTCCTTTTTGTATGAATAGTTTCTTACTAAACATTTATGAAATGTTCAAATCTATGATGCCCCACATAGAGAACTTTTCTGTCATAAAAAAATTTAGCAAGCATGGATTGGTATTATGAAACTTGATCCCTTCCCCAGAGAGTATGCATAAAATCTGTGTTGTCAATCACTCATTACTTTTGCTTAGGCAGTTTTGCCAGCACTCTTGAACATGCTAAAATGAGATAATTCTATTTGTCTCTTCATACAGGTGCATTCTCTGACTTTTCCAAAGTGTGGCCAACAGTACTTTGGTGTCCCTCAAACTTTCTGTTTATCAGTCAATCTGTCTTTCTGGATGTGTGCTCTTTCTTCAATTCCATTAATCATCAGATGGTGTGATTGGTTCATCATGCACACTGAAAATATAAGCTCTTATCAGTTAATAAAAGAAAACAGAAAAGTGGTAAACAGTTTATTTCATTTCTTCTGTGTCTGCTTTTTTATTTGTGCCTGTAGAAATGTGTAGATTTGCTGAGATGCTTCCAGTGAAAAAAGTACACACAGCCTGACAAAACATGGGGTGCAAAAGCCTGAAGGCCTAGCCTAAGGATGTGGAGATTTGCAAAGGTTGTGGGAACTTGAGAATTCAGGATACACATGGTTAGTTAAGAACTTGATAACTATAATGGAATTAGCTATTATCTCCCATCTCTCCCCAGCTCTTTTCAAACTTACCTCATCTTAAGAATCACTTGACCTAGGCAAGGTGATGCATGCCTGTATTCCCAGGGGCTTTGGAAATTGAGGCAGGAGGATCATGGATTCAAAGCCAGCCTCAGCAAAATATTGGTGCTAAGCAACTCAGGGAGACTCTGTCTCTAAATAAAATATAAAATGGGTCTGGGGATGAATGTCCCCAGTAGTTGAATGTCCCTGAATTTAATTCCAGGTACCCCCCCCAAAAAAGAATGATTTGAGGGATATGAAAAATACCAATTCAAACTCTCACATTGCTGAAGACTCTTAATTTAGTGGATCTGGCATTGAACTTGGGAAAGTTTTTAACAAGTACCATTTTGATCTTTATAAAGTGAGTTTTAGGAAACACAGAGACCAACAGAGTCTAGGAATGTTTCTGCCACAAATGACTTTCTGTGACATTGCTTCAGATAAGACATTGGCTATCAGCACCCTATACATGATGCCAGGTCTTTGCTCATTTTTCTGCACACAGTCCAGTGAGTTATGTATGCCCTTCGTTAGGCCTCCTATGCCTGAAGTCTCAGCTCTGGTACCATTTCTCTGCAGTTCTGAAAGAACTTATAAGAAGTTCGTGCTTCTTATAAGGGGAAGTCACTTACAAATACTTATTATTTTCCTTCCACTATCTATCTCCTTCCTTATTTTTCACAGAATTTCTCTTACCTCATATTTCTTAATTTAAAATGGAAACCCTAGGATGAAGGGGTCCTGTATGTGCTGTATTCAAGTTGGTTCCACAAAGGTAAGAGAAAGGTACACAAGAGGATGAGTGCTGACAGATTCTAAAACTCTCAGCTTCTGTTAGTGCTTTCCAAAGGAAGCATCAAGGGATCCATGCCATTAACACAAAACTTTCCTCCCCTTGACATGTCTGTGTACCACCTCACAAATATGGAAGATGAATATGCAGCATAATGGGCAAGAGGTCAGATTCTAGAGTTAGTGAGCCAGAGCTTCATTGTTAGCTCCACCACTTGGTGAATTTTTTGGATAAAATAAAAGCCTTTCTGTTATCGGACTGTTGTCTTAATTAAATTCAGTAATTCATACAAAGATCTCAACACAGAGATCTTAACAAGTACCGCTTTGATCTTTATAAAGTGAGTTTTAGGAAACACAGAGACCAACAGAGTCCATCATTTAAAAATGGATAAATTGTGGTATGTGTCAAACAGGTGTTGTGCCAGGTATTGGATATATGCAAAAAGCACAGGCTTTGGAATGAGGTACACTGGGGTTTAGAGATGGAGATCCACAATCTCATAGATCTGTGATCTCAGGTAAGTCCTTAAATGCAAAATGAGCAAAGATCAATGGTCTACAGAGCACTAACTCCACGTTGATTACTCTACATCCATTAGCTCCTAAAATTCACACACCCATTCTAACAGAATATCAGCCCATCAACAAGCATCTTTTATTTATAACTGTCTTTTTATTTATAACTTTTAATCCCTTCCCTTCCATAACCAGGTCATTTTCTAGCAAACCCAAGTTAGAGTGTCATTTCATCTATTAACACATTTCATAAAGTATGGTAGTTATACCACAACCAGACTTCTGATTTAAGTAAACAAACATAGTTGCGGACAGGGAACACAGATAAATATCTTGCTTGCTGCATTAGTGTCTTTCATTTTCTGAACCATTCTTCTGAATTCAGGGAAGATCTGACCCTATCCAGGAGGTAAGTGTTCCTGGAGGTAGAGAAAGAATGACATTTGCACTTCCCACTCCCAAGTGAGACTGGCTGAGAGTATTACAGTGGATTTTTTTCTATGACTATATGCAGACAAACCTGGAAAATCAGGCTTGAGATGCATAATTTAGGCCATGTCCCAGCTGCATTTTTCCTCTCTAGAAACATGCCTAAACACACACACACACACACACACACACACTTCCACACTATCACAATATCATAAATAATCCCAGGATGCTCATCCAAGTGTCTTCTTTATGACACTAAATCCTCTTTAGAACTGGTTTCTTTGAAATAACAATGGTGAGCTTTAGCACATGCTCAGGCAGAATGAAATAAAAGCCAATTTTGACAAAAGAGTTACTTGATTTCTTTCATCAGGCACATTTTGATAAGTTGTGAAAAGTTCTTGGCATTTCAGGTCTAAAAAAATTCTAAAATACCAAAGTTTTATGGTAGGCATAAAACTGTCCCAAGTACTTTTCAACTTGAATGTTTCTGTTTTTAAGACTAACTGCTGTCAAGAGTTCCATTTCCTCATTTCTCCCAGAGTTCATTTTGCTTTTTAGACAATTAATTATAAACAAATGAGTATAACACCACTCAAAAGGGAGTAATCCTTGTATGAAAGGGAACAAACTGCAACTTCCTAATTCTCTCTACAGATCATATCAATTTCCTTGAAGGAGACTCTAGCCCTGATACAGTCACCTAATATATTTTTGTTATTGCCCCAGGGCAAATCTAAGATAAGTTTGGAACCATAGAGAAAACTATTTATGAGTAGTGTTATAAGTATTCCTGTTACAGTGTGATTTCCAAAGGTCACAGCACTATGTAACCAGTACATCAGATAGCAAGCATCTCCAGTTTTCCCACCAGGGCTGGTTCTTTATCCTACATGGTAAGATCTGCAGATTGTCAATGATGAGCAGCCAAGTGATTCCCTGCTCTCTCCTATTGCAAAAATGTTTTGGTGGCCTGGATGGGTAACCCATATACATCTGGATAGAAAGCCTGCTTGTGTGAGCTCTTCATAAGGGCAGGCAGAGATGTGTATGCCTGGAATATGCAACCAAAACAAAGCAAGTAAGTAGGTAGAAAAACTCTCATATTAGAAAGTTGCCAAAATTCCTTTTTTGAGACATCATTTATATAGTTGCAGAAATGCCCCTTCTACTAACTTGCGTACCAGTTCTAAGAAGAATGTCTGTGAGCACAATTTCTCTGATAGTCCCAACAACTCCAAGGCCAAACAGTAGTATCTGGGCAGCATTGATCTTGGCCAACAGTGTGTGATGACTGCCAGTACTTCTCACTCTGAATTGGTTTTGGGTCATTAGAGAGTTCCTCAACTGAAACGAGCTTGCATGTGTTTATTGACACAATTATCAGTAGTTGTCCTACCTGAAGAAACCCTAGACTTCAATGACCTAATACATAAATACATACCTTTCAGTTTCTGGAAGTTCAGTGTAGGTCTGGCTGCCTTACTCCATAAGAAATGCAGGTCACCAAGGTCTTTGCTGCAGGGAAAGAAAGACGAGTAGGCAGCACCTGATTCACAGTTCTTTGGGTAGAATAAGTCACATGACCACACACTAAATCCAGGGGCAGCTGGGCTTTAAAACAGAAAACATGGCTAGAAAACATGAAATATTTGGTGACTGCTAATTTTCTTTTAGGTATTACAATTTTATTATTTTTTGTTTTCCAGCAACCTATACAAAACTGTTGTATAGGTTAAAGCCAGGAAAAGAGACCTAAACAAATTATGAAGTAGTTTCTTCCTTCATGTTTTTTTTTTCATTTTTTCATTTTTTTTTTTTTTGGTGATGCTGACTTGAACCTTGGGTTTCACACATGCTAGGCATGAACTTCAACACTGAATTACATCTTCACAAAATTTTATGCTTTTTTTATTAGTTCAGAGAGTACCCGTAGCCATATTCAAATTATGCAGCTCCAAAATTATGTATGTGATGGGTTCTGGATCCTAACAAGAGATCTGTCATGAATGGCAATAATCTTGCCTTAAAGGAAAATACCATGCACAGGCCTTAAGTCTGAGAGAATACTTTTCTTTGGCAAATAACCAGAATCATTACTAGAAGAATTATGAATATATACTAGGTTCTCTTCTTAGTGGCTATAGTTTACATGATCATTTCGTTCCTGTATTAAGGTACATTTGCAAGTCTCAGCCAAGGTATACATAATGTCACACTGTTTCTCATCTTTTCCTCAACACAAGGAAGATGACATAAAGTTTCTCAAGTCACAGTGAAATTGCTGAGAAAACCAGAATCCTGTACTATGGACAATTCTAACTCTATCCATACAAAAATGAAAGACAGGAAATATTAACAACTTCTTGAAATCAGAAATTTTCCTACTTCAGTGAGAAAGAAGTAGAGATAGTTCAATGCTCAACCTGGTGCATCAACTTGTTTTGGATAATAAATGCACAAGGAGGTGACAGGAACACATTTTTCAAGGGCATACAGAATCTTGGAATATGATGGATAGGTGTACACTGATTTTTTTACCTTTATCAAAAAGAGTTTAAATTTATAAAGAAAGAAAGAAAAAAAGACACAGTGGAAGTGGGAAAGGGAAGGGGGAGGGGAGAAGAAAACTTGGAAAAAAGGGAAGAGACCAATAGAACTGTGAGAGAAAGGTAGATGGATAGAAAGAACAAAAAAAAGACTTCTTACTCAGAGTCATCAGCCCTCCAAAGTTGTGCAGCATTATAAGGTGGTTGAATGTGCCATTCATTGCTGGGAAAATATGTTGCAATCCAGTACTCTAGATCCTCAGAGCATGCACAGGAAGGCCAGTACATTTACTAAGGTGCTATGGTTGGGTCTTCCCTTCCAAGATGACATAGGAAAGTAAAGGGTTTAAAGTCTAGCACTCAGAAGTCACCAGAAGAAGCCCTCCCTGGACCTGTAACCAAGACACTATCTTTTCTGAGTTACCAATACATGTAACATTCTTGCTATGCTTTTACTGTGTGCACTGGCAGATTGCCAACTACACCAACAATTATTCTCACTCTCCGTCCCCCTGCAACCCTAGGCACACACCAAGCCTAATGTGTCCTAACACACTGCAGCTTCAGGCAGGCTTCACAGAGCCTGTCCACTACTCCGTGCTTATTCATGGATGCTCCTTACCTTAAGCAAACACAGGAAATTCCTTATCCTCTGGAGAGTTACCCACAGGATCAGGAAACCTCAAAAGAATTCCACATTTGCTGTGGCCTGGCACTTCCTTACCTCTCTAGAGGACCAGGGTGGGCAGATGTATCCATACCTACTGTGAAATGAGTGTTTGCTCAACAGGGCTGAGCAATTTCTGAAACTTCAGAACCCATGCACTTTCTAGAATTGTCTTAAACTGTAATACCAACACTCAGAGTGTTTTCATGCCCACTGTATCAGTTCCATTGCAGAGAACCCTAGCCAGCTGCCATATTACTTCCTAGGGGACTGATAGAAGGAGCAGAATGTTGATGTTAACACTGATGGCTTCATATATAAAAATGAATGAAGTGAGAGCACCTCTGGGGAATGGGAGGCCAGGAGGTCAGGAGACAAGAGATGGCGGATGGGGAACAAAAATAGAAGAGTGTCACTGTGGAAGCACAATACTAAATGGTAGCACTTTAGCATACTTTGTCTACTTTGTGTGTGTTTAAAATTGTCATTAGTAAGGGCTGGGGGGGTAGCTCAGCTGGTAGAGTGCTTGCCTCGCAAGCACAAGGCCCTGAGTTCGATCCCCAGTACTGCAAAAAAAAAAAAAAAAAAAAAAATTGTCATTAATAAAATACTTATTTATAGCAAGTGCCAGTATGATAGAGGGTTCTAAAGGGCCATCAAAGCTCCAAAATGAAAAAAAAAAAATCAAAAGTGAAATCTCCAGTTCAGGTTGCCCTCCCTTCCCATGATTCCTCAAATTGTTGAGAAATTATATTCCTCCAGCAAATGAGCTGACTGCCAGTGAAGCAAGCTTTGTTAGTGGTTTCCTTTGTATAGCATATGAGGATTATTAATTTGGGTCATAAAATATTTGAGAATCCAACAGTCCATGCATATTCTCAGATGACAGTGCTCACTGTTTTGTACATGTTACCTTTAGAGTATGTAGTTTAGCAAGTCATAGTGCACATGTCTATAATGACAGCAGCTGAGAAGGTTTAAGCAGGATCATAAGTTGTTTCCCTGAATATTTAAGAATTGCATGTAGTGGGGTGGGGTTTCAAGGCAGGGTGAAATATGCCTGTAATTGAAGTGACTCAGGAGGCTCTGGTAGAAGAAATGCAAATCTTAGACACGGCATCAGCAACTTTGAAATGTCCTTTCTCAGAACAAAAAAAATTAAAAGAACTAGAAATGTGGCTCAGTGGTATAACAGACCAAATATCATTGTTAATTCTCATCAACAAATTATGACAGCTTGCTTTGAAATAAAATATTAACTTTCTTTTTCAAATGTAAGAGTACATGTATTTCCTTTATTTGCCCCACCATGATTATATAATATAGCAAAAGCATCTTACTTTCTACAAAGAAAAACATACAAATATTTCTTTTTCTGCATTTGTTATACTTGTATCTACACCTATTTTCCATGCTTTTATGAAGAAGTATAATTTCCCAAATGAACTATGAAGTAACCCACATTCACGATGTTGTCTTAAACCCAGATGTTTATGTGTATAAGAATCTTATCATCATCACTGACTTTCAATAGAGGAGGAAGGCTACTAAGCAGAAAGGTCAATAGGTAAAGTACAGTAAATGTGATTATCCCATCTGTATTTTACTGAGGAAGGTGACAGAATACTCATGATATTTTTTAAGACCAAATTTGAAATGTGAAATAATATTATAATAAAAAGCACAAACTATTTTTCCCTTTTTTATTTCTTTCTCTATTTTGTACTGGGGATGGAAGAAATATTTGTATGTTTTTCTTTGTAGAAAGTAGATGCTTTTGCTATATTATACAATCATGGTGGGGCAAATAAAGGAAATAAATACATGTACTCTCACATTTGAAAAAGAAAGTTAATATTTTATTTCAAAGCAAGCTGTCATAATTCATTGATGAGAATTTATAATGGTATTTGGATTTATGGTGCCTAAGACTGAAACAAATGCCAGTGGAAAAAACAGAAAACCATCTGGAAAGATGTTCTATAAAATGCATAAATTTGAAATTTATATATTATTAAATTATAGATTAGAAATTATCAAATTTATGAAAAGTTTTCTGGTGAATTTATCTATAAAGATTATCACTTATTAAAGTTCTACATAAGTATAGTCTTGAAAAATGCATTTTTCTTTTTAAAATTTTTTATTTTAGTTAGTTGTACATGACAGTAGAATGCATTGTAATATATCATATATAAATTAAATATAACTTCTCATTCTTCTGGTCCTACTTGATGGGGAATCCCACCTTTCATACTTATATATGTACATAGGTAATAATGTCTGATTCATTCTACTAACCTTCCTAAACCCATACCCCATCACCTCCCTTCACTCCCCTCTACCTAATCTGAAGCAACTCTTCTTCCATAGCCTTCCCTTATTGTAAAGAGACTTTGATCTATACTTGCTCTGTGTGAAAATTTATCTAAAATTTAATCATGTGTTGAAGGGTAAAACCTATACAACTACTAGAAGACAGGAAAGTATCTTTGTGGCCCTGTGTTATGCAAAGATTTTTTGACTATAATAAACAAAGCCTGATCATTAAAATAAAAAAGTGGGACTTCATCAATATTAATAGCTCCTTTTAATAAATGTCAAGACACAGACTGAAAGAGCATATCTGCATAGCATATACATGGATTTCTATCCACATATTTAATAACTCTCAAATTGAAACAAAACCATGATAAAAATATGAAAAGTATTTTAAGAAAGATGTGAGTGGTAAAGCACATGAAAATACACTTAACATCACTTGACAGGTAAATGCAAATAAAATGAGATGCTCATCAGTGGGTGAGTGGATAAGCATGTTTTATATATACATACAACAAAATGCTTCTCAACAATAAAAGATATAAATGATACATAATAAATCATAAATGAATTCACACTAACTAAAAAATATCAGAGAAATACATATTATATGATTTCATATATATAACAATCTAAAATGTGTAAGAGAATTATAGTGACAAATAGAAGGTGAGTGGTTGCCTGTGTGGTCAGAGGGACCAGGATTGTTTAAACATATCAAATTATACACTGTAAGAATGTACAGTTTAGTTTTTGTAAAGTGTGCCTCAAAGAAGCTGTTGCTAATAGACTTTCCTGTTCTCCAAAGTTCTATTTTTGGCTTACCCACCTCAAGTTCTCTTAGTTTTTTTCCCCACCTTTGATTATTTTCTCTTCCCCTTCTCTTACTTGAACAATAGAATTCTCTTTTCATCCCATGATGAACAATTCTGCTTTTGCCCTGCAGTCTTAACTTGTGACTTGAGCTAAATCTTGGACCTCTGGCCCTTATTCATCTTGTAACAGATCAGAAATTATCGGGTCTAAGCACATGGATTCAGAAACTCTGCTTTTCCACTTAAGCCAGGAGATTCAACAAGTTACTTAGCATCTCTATGCTCATATCATCTCATTTATAAAATAGTGAAATTGATAAAACTCATACAATTTGCTGTAAGGTTTAAATGAATTAAAAAGAAAAATATGTAGAATTATATTTGGCATTTGGTAAGTATTCCACATATTTTATCTAGTATTATTATTTCTATGATTAAAAGCATTTTTTATTCAGTTATTTCCTGAAGAGGAATCGTGACAATACAGGAGTTAAGTAAGTAATGACCCATCAACTTAGCAGAATATTCTTTGTACTATAAAAGCCCCTTAATATGAGTGTGTAATCATATGGGAAAATGCTTATTAAATGTAAATAAATCAGGCTCCAAAATCTAACATTCAGTGTCATTTCAACTATGCACAAAAGCTAAAAGAAAAATATAGGAAGAATAGGACTTAAATTATAATAAAATGTTAATGGTGCTATTTTTATAATTTAGAAAAATTGCTTTATTACAGAGTTGTGTATAATATATACTTTTATTAACTAACTTTTTATCTAGCCAATCCCTTCACTTGAAACCATGAAACACAACCCAGGGCTGAGGAATGTTTGATAGTAAGGGAAGTAAATGAAAGAAAAGATGCATGAGAGGAAGAGAAAACTTATCAGGAAGATGAGAAATGTTGGGGAACTTTCACTCTCCCTTCACACCCAGAGCCAGGACCCTCCAGTTTTATGCCCTAACCTCAACAGGCATGTCCAGGCAGCCTCTTACTGAAGATCACCCTAGTGCCACCTCATGATGGTAAGTGCAAGGATCATGAATGAAGTATAAGTGGCACAAACCACTTTCTGATCTTCCATTACAAACAAATGTTAAGCTTTTGTCACACTGGGAAAATTTTGACCCAGGTCTTACTCTTCATTTACACATATTTATTTCCAAGGAGAAAACAATTTTCCTCTTAAAAGATCTGCTCTTATCCTGTGATGTCTGTGGAAACTTATTTCTGTATTCAATCACTACTCATGAGATGTGACACTGCAAGGAGTTTTCTTGGTCACTGGATCCCTGCTTCTGGCCAGTCAACTTTTGGTTATGTGAAACTTTAATGGTTTCAGCTGGATGTCTTTCTTAGTCATGCTGACTGTGCCAGCTGCGGATGAGTAACGTGGCAAATTGATACAGTTCTGCCGGGGACTCTGTGTATAGAACTTTTGTCTATTCAAGTGCTAGGAAAATAGAGAAATCTTTAATAACCATGGAAGTTTTTCACTGTTTCTCAAGAAGTGAAGAACATGGAGCTACCATTATAAAGGATGTTTTTGTTTTTTTTTTGGAAATGTGGTTCTCACTCTTGGACTCAACTGAAAAAAAATTGGAGATTTTCCGTTGGACATCCTTGCTAGAAACCATACAAAAGTACAGAGAGCAGCCTGCAAAACACCCACATGGTCTCCCATGGGCAGCTTAGGGCTGGCTGCAGGGAGAGGGTATTTAATGTCAAAAACACTGCTCCACAAAAGGAGATCATTATTGAGGCAAATCTGAGGCTGCATGTATTCAAAGAAAATTGTTCTAAATCTGCTTAACTACTAAAACATGTGAACTTACTGATGAATTGGAAAAAAACAAAGAAAGAAATTCTAAAATTATTAATATTTTGCAGTACCTTTTAAAATGTTTCATTATCCCTTTTTACATATTTGAACACATACAATGTATATTTTTATCCTGCTATTATTTTATGTAGCATTTGTATTTTCCTATAGTGTTCAGAATACTTTGCAATCATTATTTCCAATGACAGCTTAATGTTCTCATCTATGTAAATTTTTAACCATTTTCCATGGTGGGCATTTTTCAGTATTATGAATAGTTTAAAAAAAAATCAATGCTTTTGATTATAAAATGTTTTTATATATCATGTTATTTCCATAGTATAAGAGAACCAAAAGAGGAATTCGTGAGTAAAGATAATAAAATGACTACTTTTCATTCAACAGTCACTATGTGCCAGGAACTTTACATACAGGGTGTAAATAAAATTTTTAACAATCCTGCCAGAAATAATATTTATATTTTAGACATTAAGAAAGCTTCAGAGAGAACACAGCTATTGAGTGGTGGCAATGAGATTCAAGTACATATTAATTTCATTTCAAAATAACATTTGTAATGGTTAATTTTATGTGTCAACTTGGGTGGGCCACAGTACCAAGACAATTAGCCAAACATTTTTTTGGAATGTTTCTTCGAGGGTGTTTTAAATTGACCATTGCATTTGAACAAGTGGACTACGAGTAAAGTACACACCAATAATTTGGGAGAATCTCATCCAATCTCTTGAAGATCTGAATAGATTTAAAATGAGACTGACCTCCTCTAAGGAAGAGGAAAGTCTACAGCAGACCTCCCTGACTTAACAACACTATAGCTCTAGCCTGACAGCACACTGCAGACTTTTGACTTGAAAACTTTGACAGGCAGGCATGTGAACCAGGATCAGAAAATAAATTTATTCAATGTATACACAATCCCACAATACACAATCCTATTTTTCTGAAGAGTTGTGACTAACATCACATTCCATGCCCAAAAATTTTCAGTTTTTGTTAAGTATTTTCAAATTGCTTATTAAATGAAAATTCCTATCAGTAATGTATGTGAGGAAATTAAATGAATAAAGGAGAGGCACAATTTTCAGGTATCTGTATCATTCCTGCATCCATCTTGGTAAATCTTATTTGTATATTATATGGAAAAGAACATTTCAAATATTGCTTGGATACACATTTATTTTTCTATCTAAAGAAATTGAACATTTATCTACATTTTTTAAATAAATATTTACACACATCCCCAATTTTTTTTAAGGATTAAAACTTACATGTGTTTCCTGGAACGTATGTTCATGTGTAAGAGGATTTGATCTAATTTTTTTTTCAAAATGGATAATATGCTGGATTAATGGTTTTTATTGTTGGATGCATTTGTCTTTGATTTTCGCTTCCACAGAATGAGAGGGCTGAACCAGAAGAGCGTCACACAATTACTGTTCTTTAGAATCATCTGGGGCACCTTTCAAACCAGAGTTGCTGGGGCTCAACTTTAGGGTTTTTGTTGTAGTTGGTCTGGGGTGAGAATAATCTCTATTTCTTCCTCTTTTCTGTTCTTTTAAATTTTAATGTGAAACCAGATTTGAGAAAAAACTAACTAGTTGATTGATGAGGTCATTCCATCTCTAAAATCCAGAATGGAGGGGAAGCCATTTGTGGTATATTCGGAGTGCTGTTCTCTCCAGTAGAAACCTCTGATCCCCTTGTGGGGTTTGGGAAACATAGGAAGAAAAATGGAGTTCATTTTTCTCTTTCTCACTTTCTGTATATACATGCTGGAGATGTGTGAGGACACTGGTCTAGATCACAGACAGTTCTGCTTTCCTTGTAGAGAATTCAATGATTACTTACGCTTATATTTTTACAAAATCTTTGCCCAAAACAAAACACTACCAGAGTAAAATAACATATTTACCTCTAAAAACTCAGGCTCTGGACTATTTTGCTGGCTCTTTTCTTGCCCGTTTTTGCATTCCATGGCTGGTCTGCACCCAACATTTCTGGTAGCTCTCATTCTTCACTTATATCACATGAGATCTTCAGGAAGTGGTTCTGTAGCCTGTTACAGATTAGATCCTCTGGGGAGCACTGGAAAATGTTGGATCCTTTCAACTTCCAGCAGTTCTGAATTAGTCTGTGGTAGAGCCAAAGAATCAGTGCTTTATAATATTCACCATATTTTTAAAATATGTACTCAGATAAGAGATATATGGCTATGGAAGTGTGGGTATAGATTCAAGTTATATTTGGGGAAGGAAGTACTGTTAGGAAAGAATACTGTAGACAGACTATTAATATTTTAATCAATTAAGGGGAAAGAAAAGGTGATTTATGGTCAAATTTAGATAACTGATACTCATATGCAAAATAAATACCTTATTTTAATGTAAGCTCAAGTGGAAAGCATTGAAGGACCTGAGTTTTCTGATATCCAGTCAGAAACTGGCAGAATGGGAATAAGTTACACTCAATTAAGCAATATCTAGGTGGCCCAAAGGATTTGGAAAACTTGGAGAGAATTTTGGCCAGCACTATTTGGGAACAAACACAGGAGGCAGGATAAGTAAAGTTGGCAGTGGTTTTCTTGTTCTGGGCAGAGCATACTAAAGGCAATGGAACAGTCAGTGCAAGGGGACAGGATGACCAGGATACAACCTCACAAACTTTGTCAGAGGTGGCTCCATCTGCAGGGAGGAGTGTAGTTGAGAATAAGGGCTGGTAAAAGATTATTCCTGGAGAACTTTCTCTTCTCAAGTACCCCTTGTTGGAAAATGAGTTCTAGGAGAGCAGACTCACATCATTTTGTTGTTAACCACTGTATATTCAATACATACCACTGTGGCTCACGCATAATAGTAGTAGGTTCTCAGATATTTTGTAATTGGTGGTGTTCTGTTGTAACACATTCTCTGTTGATAAGCAGCAAAATATTACTTGGTGTCCACTTACTGGTAGGGGGCAGGTGCTAACATACTTTCCATTTTAGAATATGGGTTGGGGGGGCAGGTAAGTCTATGTAGGGACAGTTGGTTGCTATACTGAAAGGAGAACAGTCTTGAATGGGGAATGGCTGAACTATCTCCATCAGGTTAATTGAGGCCTGGCACACTGTCACAATCTTTCTTGACACCCATCTGTTCATTAGTAACCAAGGCAGCTGAATACAGTTCCTTAAAGGGATCTGCCATGGGCTACCTACTCCAGTTTTCAAACAGAAGTCAGAAAACCATAAAAGAGGCAGATATTTTTCTTCAAACATACCTTAAAATCTTCCCCAGTGCATCTGTAACCATTTTTATCTTCAACAAATATTTCAAGCATTGCTTTTCCAAGTTCCGAAAACCTGGAATGAGTTATTGTTAAGGAACCCAATATAATCCATTATATTTGGCACCATCCACCTTAAGCATGCCCAGGTCAATTAGAGTGATCAGACCCAGGAGGGTGTAAACCTTTCTCATGAGCTAATCTCTGCTTCCATCAACCAACCATTTTCCTTCAGCTCTAGGCAAATGCAATTTATCACATCTCACAGATTGCTCTGCAGTATTGTAATCATTGAACATTTTTTTCTTTTATCTTGTGGTTTGATACTGCTTGCTCCCTTATCATCTACACTTACTGATTCAGATGTGGAACTTTAAAACAGGCTTTCATGGAAGTTCAGACAAATAAGTCTTTTTATTTATTTTTTATTTGTTCAAGTTGGTTATATGTCGGGGTACCGCGGACCCCACCCTAGTCGGGCACTGAGCCGGGGTGGCCCAGTTTGCAACATCGAGGACCTCAGTCTGGGGCCCCTGGTTTGCAACAAACAGCTAACACTGCTGACTCATGCTCGCTGCGTGCCCTCTTGTTGCCCTTATTGTATTACATTGTTATCATGCTCTCCCCACATGCTCAGTAACTCTGATTGGCTGCTGTATATGAGGTGATTCTTGTAACTGCCTAGAGACTGATCTCAGGCTGACTCTGATTGGCTTATGCTTGCTATATAACCCAGACACTTCCTCGAATAAAGAGAATTGTTTGTTGGGCATTGTTTGTCGTTCATTGTTCGTCGTTCATTGTTCGTCGTTCATTGGTCTTTGTCTTTTGGGCTTTTTTGTTCGTGTGAAAAGGAAGCGTACGCGTTATCATTGCCTCCGCCGGCGGAGGGCAGTGATAGTTATACATGAGAGAATGCATTTTGACATATCATACATAAATGGAGCATAGGTTCTCATTCTTCTTGTTATACATAATGTAAAATTTCACCAGTCCTGTAAGCATATATGCACACAGGGTAATAATGTCCAATACATTCTACTATCCTTCTTAACTCCATAATCCCTTCCCTCCCTTAACAGACAAATGAATCTTTCCCATCATCTCTATCCAGGCAATGTACATCCTCTCTTAATTGGCCTGTTTCCACTCTTGGTGAGGCAGATCTTTTTTATTCAGTCTAAGTCTACTGATTCAATTTGCTAATCTTTTCTGGAAACCTCCTCACAGACACTCCCCAAAATAATGCCTTGCCAGCTATCTGGGCATTCCTTAACCTAATCACTTGGAGTCATAAAGCAACCACAAAACACAAACTTTATCATAGCAGTATTGTAATAAGTGTTGTATTGTTTTCCTACAACTCACATACTATATGACTACAAACCAGGTGACTCAAAACACCAGAAGTTCATTTTCTCACATTTCAAGTGGTGAAAAGTACAAAACAGTGGTGTCAGGCAACATTGGTTCCTTTTTCGTGCCCTGAGGAATAATCTGTCTGATGCCTCTCTCATAGCTTCTGGCAACTACCAGTAGTTATTGATTGTCTTTGACTTGTTGATTACTTCTCTAATCACTGTCTTTGCTTTACCTGGCCTTCTCTACAACTATATGTTTATCACCTACTTTTCTTATAAGAATATGGATCTCTGAATTTAAGGTCAACTGCAATTCAGTTTGATCTTAACTAATTAACAGGGGCAAAGTCCCAGGCAAGATTGTTCATTGTTCCTAGTTGGAACTATATCCACTTCTTTAACGAATTGGTAGTCCATTAGATGTACACTCCTCAGCTTGCCCAAAGCTCCATGGGTGAAATAAAAATGTTCTCATGGAAAAGGAACAGGTCTTTTATCAAACACAATTTTTATTTTTTTAATCAATAAAGAAGTCTATATGTCTGGACCAAATAAGCATTATGTTAGTAAAATTACAAAACAAGTTATGTTGACAAATCTATTTTTAGGATCAGTAATGAGATGATAAAATAAAATTGGCCTTCACAACCCAGGTACTCACTAGAAATTGGGATGTCAGATATTTAGACTTGGCCACATTCAATTCTGTTATTTTTCATTATAAACCAGTATAAACACATGCAGTAGAGACAAAGTGAGAACTCTATGTTTTTGTGTTAGGGAGAAAAGTTCTTATTCAAAAGTTAGCATATGTCTCTGTCTTTGAGACAAATAGCCTTCAAAAGAACCATTTTAACACCGTTTATTCCTGAAAGAATACAGGGAGTGAAGCAGACAAATATGCATTAGGGTAAAAAGTCTTCTGGGAGGAAATGATTGAAAAATGGACTCTTTCTTGTATATAAAACTTAATTGAGACTTATTCACTATCATAGAGTAAGTTCTCTTAAATTGTAAAATTAGGGAATCTTTAGTATAGTCACAGACTTGTGTCATTATAATACTAATTATAGAATTATTTAATAACACAAAAAGAAATTAATTCTATGTCCATTGGCAGCCATTCTTCATTGCCTCACATAAGCATTAAGCAACCACTAATCCTTCCTGTTTCTACCTATTCTGTACTTTTCGTAAAAGTGTAATCATCCAGTGCATGGCCCATAATACTCTATCTTCCTTTTCTTAGTATAGGTTTCACAGTTCTTCCATGTTGTTACATGTACCAGTAGTATATTTCTTTTCATGTAATCCTCACTTCATTTTATTTAGTTTAATTAACGAACTGTGGATACCTATAGTTTTCTTTTGCTTATTTTAAAAATGGTATAATACACAAGATGAATTTACCACTTAATCATTTTAGTTGTATAATTCAATGACATTAAGTAAATTCACTGTTTTGCAAACCATTACCACTATCCATCTCCAGAACTTCATCACCTCAAACTGAAATCCTAAAGAATTTAATTTCTAAACACTGACATTCAATCTTTTCTTCCTCTAGTTTTTGATAACCAGCATTCTAATTTCTCTGTACATAAATTTGCCTATTCCAAATATCTCAATTAATGTGAACAGGTAGTATTTCTCCTTTGGTCTCTGACTAATTTTGCATAGTATAATGTTTTCAAGAATTAACCCTACTTAAGCATAGATCAGAACTTCATCCCTTATTAGTGTCATAAATATTCCATTTCATGACTAGACCATGAAATGGCATGTTGCTCCCAGGATAACAACCAGGAGATACATAACAATAAGGAGGCAGAATCATCAGTGTCCCTGCAGTAACTAATTGTGGGAAATTCACACAGAGGTACCACCATGTACAGAGGTACCACCATGTACATGATGAGAAAGCTTCACGGGAGGGATAGATATAGAGGTAAAATCATATTTAGGTAAAACCTAAATAAGCAGCCAGGTCATAAACAAATAGAAAAGAGTTCATGTAAATGTGGGACAAAGTTGTTGATCACTAGACAATAAGATTCAGTTCCTTGCTTTCTGAGGACTGGCAGCTACCTCCCCTGAAATGGACAAAAAAAAATAGTAATCAATGTCATTATTCCCTATGTAATTGGTGAAGATCAACAGCACCCATTTTGCTGATAGTAAAGTGAAATGTACTTCTTATTACTCTTGCCCACAAAAGTTACTATTAGATTACAATATTTGTATACAAAATTAATTTAAATAAAATCAAAGTTTGTGGGTGTGTGGTTGACCCAAAGGGTTAACACATGGAAAAAAATATAGGGTAATTTTTGTGTGTTTTTAGTGTTTGGACAGAACTTGTATATAGTCTAGTGGCTCATTTGAATAAAAAAAATTGTTTTTCTGTGGTGGCATGTGCTACTGTACCTGCATGATCTAAAAAGGAACAGATTTAGTTTATAATGGAGTATAAAGACTGCATTGTAGAGAAGATTTAGAGACTATGACATATACTATCTATCCTGTAATTTAGAAAGTATAATAGCCCTTATAAATTATAAAGTAGAATGAAAGAGGTCTCTAAAATCAAAAGATATGTAATAAAATACATTATGTGGGCAGTGTAAATGTTTACATCATTTTAAACTTGTTTCTAGTTATATTTTCTTGTGGTGTGTACAAAACTAAATAGGTGGGGACCAATAGTGGTCTGTTTTTCTAAATTTTTGGAGGTCAGTCAAGTCTCTTCAGGGGTTACTCTTAGTAAGTTCATGAGGAATGCTTGGCTTCCTCAGTCTTTTTTCTCTAACAGACTTGCCAAGAGCCAGGGTAGGTGAGAGTCCTGTTGAACACATAACTTTACATGGAAGCACTGAGAATATTTCCTTCTTCAATGACTCCCTTCTTCACTGAATAGGCTTCCTCCTTCTTCACTGTAGGCTCCTAGTCTCTGGGGTGTTCACAATTCCCTTGATTGGAAGACTGTATGATTGTCCAGAATTGCACAGCCTTTAGGAGTACTATCATTCTATCAGGTAAAATGTTAGAGTTCTAATTCAACATATGGAATGCTGAGGCTTATTTTCATATCTATATATGCTTCCTATAACTGTACTAATCTCCCCATAAACAAAAAATGTATAAAGATCTGATTTATAAAAATTACATTTCCCGAATAAGTTTGATTAAAATATGTAAAAAATTGAGATGTTATAATACTATTTACCCAACAGTAGGTTTTACTGTTGCATAGTCAAGTGCAACACTGTATATCTGTAAGATAATGATATGATTCAATTCATAAAAAAAGTTAATATGCTAATAAACATTTGCTAATATTTATAAGCAAATTGCATACCTAATGGTGAATATAGCTGAAAATGCACTCTAAACTGGGCATGATGGCCCATGCCTATAACACAAACAAACTGGGAAGTTTAGCAAAGAATTTCACAAGTTAAAGTCAGCCTCAGCAATTTATTGAGTTTCTAAGCAACTTAGGAATACCCTGTCTCAAAATTTAAGAAGGGGGTGGTTGTTCTGGGAACATGGCTCAGTGGCTAAGCATTCCTAAATTCAATCTACCCACAAAACAATAAAACTTAAAACATTACAATACAGTGTAAAACCTCAAAAAGTAAAATTCTTATAAGTTTTTTCTCTACTATTCAATGGTGAGAATAAATTTTTATATCCCTTCAAAGATGAACTATCTACACTATGCTATGACATTTATGATGATGTTATTTCTACCACACCACCTTATAATGTTTAATAAATTTTAAGTAAAAAGGTAAATTCAATTACTCACTTTATATACTTAAAATGATTTATTTTACTGATCCTCACATACATCAAGTTGCAAGGTACTGATAAGGACTTTACAATACCTTTTAAAAATATTCTTCAAGGTTTTTATTATAAACATTTTGCTGTTATGTAAGGCATACATTTTGGACAAATGCTGTTCAGCCTTCACTACAGGTATGAGGTTTGAGATGTTCAATAAAGTTTGAAATTTGAATAAATCCTTGGACACACTATTTAATTTTTTGGATTTTGGGGCAATATGAAGTCTCTAGTGTTCACTAATGCTTGCGCAATGGTTCAGAGCTTTGAAACAATTTTTTTCCACTAGTACTCTTACTCAGTAGTATGTATTCTTGGTGCTAAGTAATGGGTGAACAATTGTTGGAGACACTGTCATTTTTTTTTTTACCTTTGTATAATTTATCTCTGCTATGATTGCTGTGATGTGGAACAAAATACTTAAAGGAATGGCACAGTGTTCTCATTTGTAGAGTTTCTCTCTAGTATGAATTATCCAATGTCTACTAAGGTATGATATATGAGTAAAACCTTTCCCACATTCTTCACATTTGTAAGGCTTCTCTTCAGTATGAATTCTCTGGTGGTGAATAAGGCCTGGTTTTCTATTAAAGGCTTTGTCACATTCTTCACATTCATAGGGCCTCTCTCCAGTATGAACTGTCTGGTGTTTAGTAAGGAGTGATCTTTGATAAAAAGCTTTGTCACATTCTTTACATTTCTAGGGCTTCTCTCCAGTATGAATTCTCTGGTGTTTAGTGAGGTATGATCTTTGATAAAAAGCTTTGTCACATTCTTTACATTTGTAGGGCTTCTCCCCAGTATGAATTCTATGGTGTTTAGTGAGGTATGATCTTTGATAAAAAGCTTTGCCACATTCTTTACATTTGTAGGGCTTCTCTCCAGTATGAACTCTGCTGTGGTAAATAAGGCTTGATTTGTCTTAAAAGCTATGTCACATTCTTCACATTTGTAGGGCTTCTCTCCAGTATGAATTCTCTGATGGCAAATAAGATGGGGTTTTTTAATAAAGGTTTTGCCACATTCTTTACATTTGTATGGCTTCTTGCCAGTATGAACTCTGCTGTAGTAAATAAGGCTTCACTTGTCTTTAAAAGCTTTGTCACATTCATCACATTTGTAGGGCTTCTCTCCAGTATGAATTCTCTGGTGAAAAATAAGTGGAGATATCTGATTATAAGCTTTGCTACATTCTTCACATTTCTAAGGTTTCTGTCCCGTATGAATTCTCTGATGGCGAATAAGGTTTGCTTTTTGATTAAAAAAGCAAAAAAGCAAAAAAGCTTTGCCACACACTTCACATTTGTAGGGCTTCTCTCCATTGTGAATTCTCTGGTGGCGAATAAGGTGTGCTATTTGAATAAAGGATTTGCTACATTTTTCATATTTGTAAGGCTCTGGCCCGTATGAATTCTCTGATGGCAAATAAGGTGTGATTTACTATTAAAAGCTTTGCCACACACTTCACATTTGTAGGGCTTCTCTCCAGTGTGAATTCTCTGGTGGCAAATAAGATGTGCTACTTAAATAAAGGATTTGCTATATTTTTCACATTTGTAAGGCTTCTGGCCAGTATGAATTCTCTGATGGCAAATAAGGTGTGATTTACTATTAAAAGCTTTGTCACAGTCTTTACATTTGTAGGGTTTCTCTCCAGTCTGAATTCTGTGGTGGTGAATAAGGTCCAATTTTTGATAATATTATTTCTGACACTTACGTTTACTTAAACTTTTCCATATTCTCCTTTGCTTTAAATAGTCAAGGTCACAATTTTCATATTTTCCATTTTTCACTTTTTGAAAAATATGTTTTATGTCGTGGCCTGGTGAAATTTCTTGGGTATGATAAGAATACATGACTGAAACAAATCAAAATGATAATTATTTTACTTACTAGTCTGGGATAGATATATTTTTTATAAATAACCTATGAAATTATAGCAATGTTACAATAGCAGCAGGGTAGAAGATTAGTAAATCCAAGGTCATCATCACTCCAGAAATGTATAAACTAAGTGAAAGTGTACAGACAAAATTACTTTGTGAAAATTTCCCAAATTACCATAGAGATTACAGAATCCAACATGAGTACATTACTAAGAAGAGTATTAGAGTAAAGAGGGAAGGAAAGTATGCTACTTTTATCAACCACAGTCTTTCCTTCCCCCTAATACGGCATAGGGCAATTGGGAAAAAATCAACCAGCTACCTTCACTCTCAGTAGAATATGAAACATTGAGAAACATTTCTGGCTTTCTTGAAGAGTGTCTAAAAACTTGTTTCTGTCTACCATGACAGAGACCTGGAAATAACAAATAGATTTTGCATAATGATACTACAGATATTCAACAAGGATAAAAAGGCTATGGAATCATAAGAAAAAGAAAGGACAAAATTTTTAATGAGAAAAGTACACATGTCTAGAGAAGATTCTCCACGAAAAATGTCTGAGAGGTGTTAAAAACCCTGTACAACTTATGTTCATACTACTTGAATAAAGTCAACATGTGGCAATCAAAACAAATAAATTACTTTTTTATTTTTTCAATTTGTGTTATTTGCTGATATTTTTATTGACAAATTCAACTTTGTGTATTTACTAAGTATTTCATGGTATTTTAAACTATATATACAAGGTGAAGTGACTAAATGTAGTGAGTTAACACACGCATTACTGAATATAGTTATCAAATTTGTGCTTATAAAGTATTTCATTCATTCACTTAGTGTTTATCAAGAACATAGTACACTAGACTCACCAACTGATTAAAAAAAAAAAAAACTCTTAACTTTCTTATGGCCATTACAATAAAAACTTATAGACTTTGACAATATGCCAATACTCTACAAAACACAGTAACTGGTTACCACAATTTTACTCTCTGGATTTCTGAATTCCACATGTGAGTTAGATGCACCTTCAACTGACTTTCTGTGTTTGCCTTATTTCGCTTAATGCAAAGTCCTACATATTCATCTTATGTCACTTTAAATGACATAATATTTTATAGCTAAATAGTAATAGCACAGAAATACAATATTTTTATTTATTTGTTCATTAATGAGCACATAGGTTGAGTCCATATCTTGACTATTGAGTCAAACTATTAAGTGCAAACTGAACGCACTTTTTTATAATAAAAATAATTTTTTTTTACGGTGCTGGGGATTGAACCTAGGGCCTTGTGCTTGCGAGGCAGTCACTCTACCAACTGAGCTATAGCCCCAGCCCTAAAAATAAAACTTTAAAAATAAATATAATAAAAATAAAAATTTAAAAACCTATAGACTATATAAAGGGAAGTGGAATATATATATATGTATATATATACATATACTATATATATATACATATAAAATAAAAATATATAAAGGGAATTGGGAGATGAATCAAAGCATGCCACTGAAAAGCAATCAACCACAATCTAAACCATTAAGCAAAGTAGGAAAGACTGTAAGATTTATAGAAAAACACATATAAAATAGGAAAGTGAATTTTTCACTTTTAAAATTTATTTGATTAATATACTATACAAAACATAAATCAAAACAAAAAGCTTGACTAAGAGAATTAAATCTAAAAGAAGGAACTGTCATTTCTCTTCAGAGAGGGTGAAAAGAAATGAACCAGGTCCTGCTGCCCTAGTCCCTCTGGGGCACTTGCTCCCCAGGCCAGTGGGGGAGGTGGGGGTCCCCAGGACAGGATGCAGCCTCTGCTGTACAGGCCCTGAGTGCCTACTGGGGCTGCGCACTGGCATGCCCATGCTGTGAAGGACTAGTGTACCTCTTCCTCTGCTTGGATGACCATATGGTGGCAGTGGTCTATTGGACCCTGGACCCAGGACCCCCTGGTTGCCTTATCTCCTTGCTCAATCCTGCCCATCCTTGTTGAAGCCACCACTGAGGAAATGGTGTCTTTGAGTGGCAGTGTGGTATGGCAAGAAGAATGGCAGTCACCCCAAAACCATGGAGGTCAACAGGAGCTTCAAGGGCCCAAGGATACACCGGGACTAGGGAAAGCTCTGCCATGAAGCACAGACTATGACCTTTTAGGACTGCTCCATGATGGCTCCACAAGACTGCATCTTATCCCAACAAAGCAAAGACCTTAACCATACTGGAAGAGGAGAAAAGTGCTGGAGCATGAAGAATGAAACAGTAAGCACCCTAGAGCAGTTGGTGTTTCTCCTAGCCAAAAGAAAAAATGTAGAGTAACACATCATATTTGATGAATTAGAAATGCCCACCATCCTTTGGGAAGATTTACTGGCTGTATGTAAAAGGCCTATTTTATGATATATAAAAGCTGCTCTCAACTTTTAAAACTTTTGCTATATCTGAACATTTGTAAATATAAAGAGGTTTCCAACATATGATAGAGTTAGAAAATAGCAACTTGAGGACTAGGGAGATAGCTCAGTTGGTAGAGTGCCTGCCTTGTAAGCACAAGGCCCTGGGTTCAATTCCCCAGCACCAAAAAAAAAAAAAAAGAAAAGAAAAGAAAAAAAATAGCATCTTGTAAATGCCTATTTGTTTTAAAAAATCTGAAATGTCTTCTGGAAGTGACTTTCATATGGAGTTGACCACCTCTAGGATTGACACTTTTCCATTTCTGTACAGTGGGTCTGAGGACATGTAGAAGACTTTGGTCATGAGAAGAATGGTTATACTTAAAAGACTTTAAAAAAAAATTATACAAGATCCAAGATGGTGGACTAGAGGGAGGCTGCATTCCTTGTCGCTCCATAACTCCGGTTTCAAGCAGAGGATATCTGCTTCTTGGTGAGGCAGTTTTTGCTGCTTATTGATCCCCTGGTGTTTACCCCATTTGTCTGCTGTGATGACCTGCAGTCTGCCAGCATATTGATGCCTTTTTGGAGTGCTCACTGTCAGGTGCCTATCATCCGCCATTTGCCTGCCTCTCACCTGTCCATCGCCTGCCTTACACCTATCCAGCACCCAACACACAAGGTTCACCTCCCAATCGTCTGACAACAGTCAACAACTTGTTTGCCGATCGCCAGTGGAGAGCCAGCTGCCTGCTGGTGCCTGGAAGTTCTCGGTCACAATACCTGCAGGTCTGATTACACGTGGCTGCCGCCATTTTGAGACAACAGCCAGGCCCCGTAGGACCCCTGGCCGGACTGAGTGAGCCCCATCTCCAGGATTCCTCAGCCCAACCGATCACTCCCTGCCTCTGGGGCCCTCACATTGACTGACTGCTCCCTGCCTCCAGGACCCCCAGATCAACTGACTGCGCCCTATCACCGGGACCCCAGACCGACTGATTGCACCCGGCCTCCAGGATGCCACAATCACACCAAACACACTGGACCTCCAAGATCCCTGCCTGACCAACTTCATCCCGTCTCCAGGACCTCCAGGTGACCACGTCCACCCCTGAGCTACAGCTCCCCATTTGCCAACACATTTGGAAGTCAGAGTGACCATCTTGGATAATCCTGAAAACCATAGCTCCAATCTTTAGGTGGGGCAAAACCCATCCTGAGACGCCTGCTGGAGGTTTGAAGCTCATTGTCAGACAGGGTTTAGGAAACCTAAAGGGCCACACTATAAGCCTATAGGGGGAAATCTGCAATAGCCCAGTTCTGCACTGCTAGAGGGGAAGATCATGGACAACAAGAAAAAACAAGGGAAGAAAATGATCCAAACAAATCTAGATTCTATATTAATAGAATCTAATGACAGTATGGTAAAAGAAATGTCAGAAAAGGACTTCAGATTATACATGATTAAGATGATTTCGAAGCAAAGGATGAGATAAGAGACCAAATGCAGGCAATGAATGATAATACCAATAAGCTGAAAGAGCAAGTGCAGGAAGCAAAAGATCATTTCAACAAAAAAAACCAAACAGAAATACTTGAAATGAAGGAAACAATGAACCAAATAAAAACTCAATGGAAAGCATCACCAAAAGACTAGACCACCTGGAAGACAGAACCTCAGACAATGAAGACAAAATATTTAATCTTGAAAATAAAGTGGCCCAAAAAGAGAAGATGGTAAGAAATCATGAACAGAATCTCCATCCTCAAGAACTATGGGACATCATGAAAAGACCAAATTTAAGAATTATTGGGATTGAAGAAGGCACAGAGATACAAACCAAAGGAATGAACAACCTATTCAATGAAATAATGTAGGAAAATTTCCCAAACCAGAAGAATGAAATGGAAAATCAAATACAAGAGGCTTACAGAACACCAAATGCACAAAATCACAACAGATCCACACCAAGGCACATTATAATGAAAATGCCTAACATTCAAAATAAAGATAGGATTTTGAAGGCCACGAGAGAAAAGCATCAGATTACATATAGGGGGAGACCAATACAGATAGCAGCTGACTTCTCATCCCAGACTCTAGAGGCTAGAAGGGCCTGGAACAACATATTTCAAGCTCTGAAAGAACATGGTTGCCAACCAAGAATCCTATACCCAGCAAAACTAACCTTCAGATGTGAAGATGAAATAAAATCCTTCCATGATAAACAAAAGTTAAAAGAATTTACAAATAGAAAGCCTGCACTACACAATGTTCTCAACAAAATATTCCATGAGGAGGAAATGAAAAACAACAATGGAGGTCAGCAAAGGGAGGGACTACCTTAGAGAAAAACCACTCAAAGGAGAAACCAAGCCAACTTAAAAACCAAAAATAAGACAAATGACTGGGAATACAAATCATATCTCAATAATAACCCTGAACACTAATGACCTAATCTCATCAATCAAAAGACATAGAATGGCAGAATGGATTAAAAAGAAAGACCCAACAATATGTTGCCTGCAAGAGACTCATCTCATAGAAAAAGACATTCACAGACTAAAGGTGAAACAATGGGAAAAAACCTACCACGCACATGGACTCAGAAAAAAGCGGGGGTTTCCATCCTTATAGCAGATAAAGTGGAATTCAAGCCAAAGTTAGTCAGAAGGGATAAAGAAGGACATTTCATACTGCTTAAGGGAACCATAAATCAGGAAGACATAATGATAGTAAATATTTATGCCCCAAACAATGGTGCATCCCTCTACATCAAACAAATCCTTCTCAATTTCAGTAATCACATAGATCACAACACAATAATTCTGGGTGACTTTAACGCACCGCTGTCACCACTAGGTAGAACTTCCAAACAAAAAACAACCAAAGAAACCATAGAACTCAATAACACAATCAATAACCTAGACTTAATAGACATATATAGAATATTCCATCCATCATCGAGCAGATTCACTTTCTTCTCAGCAGCACATGGAACCTTCTTGAAAATAGACCATACGTTATGCCACAAAGCAGCCCTTAGGAAATGTAAAAAAATAGAGAGGCTGCCTTGTGTTCTATCAGATCATAATGAACTGAGAATAGAAATCAATGACAAAATAAAAAACAGAAATTACTCCAACACCTGGAGACTAAATAATATGCTATTGAATGAAACATGGATAACAAAAAACATCAGGGAGGAGATAAAAAGTTCTTAGAGATCAATGAGAACGACGATACAACATATCGAAATCTCTGGGACACTATGAATGCGGTACTAAGAGGAAAATTCATTGCATGGAGTGCATTCCAGAAAAGAATGAAAAGTCAACAACTAAATGACCTGATGTTACAGCTCAAAGCCCTAGTAAAAGAAGAACAGAATAACAGCAAAAGTAGTAGAAGACAGGAAATAATTAAAATCAGAGCTGAAATCAATGAAATTGAAATGAAAGAAACAATTCAAAAAATTGACAAAACAAAAAGTTGGTTCTTTGAGAAAGTAAACAAAATAGACAAACCCTTAGCCACACTAACAAAGAGAAGGAGAGAGAAAACTCAAATTAATAAAATTCATGATGAAAAAGGAAATATCACGACAGACACCACTGAGATACAGAACATAATGAGAAGCTACTTTGAAAATCTGTATTCCAACAAAATAGAAACTACTGAAGACATTGACAAATTTCTCCCAAACTGAACCAAGAAGACATACACAATTTAAACAGATCAATATCAAGCAATGAAATAGAAGAAGCCATTAAAAATCTACCATCCAAGAAAAGCCCAGGACCAGACGGATTCTCAGCCGAGTTCTACAAGACCTTCAAAGAAGAACTCATTCCAATCCTTCTCAAAGTATTCCAGGAAATAGAAAAGGAGGGTATCCTACTGAACTCATTCTATGAAGCTAATATCACCCTCGTACCCAAACCAGGAAAAGACACATCAAGGAGAGAAAATTTTAGACCAATATCCTTGATGAATATAGATGCAAAGATTTTTAACAAAATATTGGCAAAACGTATCCAAAAACATATTAAGAAAATTGTGCACCAAGATCAAGTGGGGTTCATCCCTGGAATGCAAGGATGGTTTAACATTCGTAAATCAATAAACATAATCCACCATATTAATAGACTTAAAGATAAGAATCATATGGTTATTTCCATTGACGCAGAAAAAGTGTTTGACAAAATACAACACCCCTTCATGCTGAAAACACTAGAAAAAACAGGGATAGTAGGAACATACCTAAACATTGTAAAGGCTATTTATGCTAACCCCATGGCCAACATCATTCTTAATGAAGAAAAACTGAAACCATTCCCTTTAAAAATGGAAACAAGACAGGGATGTCCTCTTTCACCGCTTCTATTCAACATTGTCCTCAAAACTCTAGCCAGAGCAATTAGGCAGACCAAAGAAATTAAAGGGATACAAATAGGAAAAGAGGAACTTAACCTGTCACTATTTGCGGATGACATGATTTTATATTTAGAGGATCCAAAAACCTCCTCCAGAAAACTTCTAGACCTCATCAATGAATTCAGCAAAATAGAAGGCTATAAATCAACACGCATAAATCTAAAGTATTTTTATACGCAAGTGACGAAACGGCTGAAAGGGAAATGAGGAAAACAACTCCATTTGCAATAGCCTCAAAAAAAAAATAAAATACTTGGGAATCAATCTAACCAAAGAGGTAAAAGATCTCTACAATGAAAACTACAAAACATTGAAGAAAGAAATTGAGGAAGACCTTAGAAGATGGAAATATCTCCCATGTTCTTGGATAGGGAGAATTAATACTGTCAAAATGGCCATACTACCAAAAGTGCTATACAGATTCAATGCAATTCCAATTAAAATCCCAATGACGTACCTTACAGAAATAGAGCAACCAATTATGAAATTCATCTGGAAGAATAAGAAACCCAGAAGAGCTAAAGCAATCCTTGGCAGGAAGCATGAAACAGGGGGTATCGCAAAATCAGAACTTCAACTGTACTACAAAGCAATAGTAACAAAAACGGCATGGTATTGGCACCAAAATAGACAGGTAGATCAATGGTACAGAATAGAGGACATGGATACAAACCCAAATAAATACAATTTTCTCATACTAGACAAAGGTGCCAAAAATATGCAATCGAGGAAAGATAGCCTCTTCAACAAATGGTGCTGGGAAAACTGGAAATCCATATGCAACAGAATGAATCTAAACCCCTATCTCTCACCCTGCACAAAAATCAACTCACAATGGATCAAGGACCTTGAAATCAGACCAGAGACCCTGCATCTTATAGACGAAAAAGTAGGTCCAAATCTTCAACTTGTTGGCTTAGGATCAGACTTCCTTAACAGGAGTCCCATAGCACAAGAAATAAAAGGAAGAATCAATAACTGGGACAGATTCAAACTAAATAGCTTTCTCTCAGCAAAGGAAACTATCAGCAATGCGAAGAGAGAGCCTACAGAGTGGGAGAACATCTTTGCCACTCATACTTCAGATAGAGCACTAATTTCCAGAATATATAAAGAACTCAAAAAACTCTACACCAAGAATACAAATAACCCAATCAACAAATGGACTAACGATATAAACAGATGCTTCAGAGAAGAAGATCTACAAGCAATCAACAGACATTTGAAAAAATGTTCAACATCTTTAGTAATAAGAGAAATGCAAATCAAAACCACCCTAAGATTCCATCTCACCCCAATTAGAATGGCGATTATCAAGAATACAAGAAACAATAGGTGTTGGAGAGGATGTGGGGAAAAAGGTACACTCATACGTTACTGGTGCAGCCACTCTGGAAAGCAGTGTGGGGATTCCTTAGAAAACCTGGAATGGAACAACCATTTGACCCAGCTATCCCACTCCTCGGCCTATACCCAAAGAACTTAAAATCAGCATACTACAGAGATACAGCCACATCAATGTTCATAGCTGCTCAATTCATAATAGCCAGACTGTGGAACCAACCTAGGTGCCCTTCGATTGATGAATGGATAAAGAAACTGTGGTATATATATACAATGGAATATTACTAAGCCATAAAGAATGATAAAATTATGGCATTTGAAGGCAAATGGATGAAATTGGAGAATATCATGCTAAGTGAGATAAGCCAATCTCGAAAATCCAAAAGACAAATGATCTCACTGATAAACGGATGATGACACATCATGGGGGGTGGGAGGGGGGCAAGAATGGAAGAAGGAGGGACTGTAAAGAGGGAAAAGAGGGGTGGGGGGAAGGAAAAAATAACGGAATGAATCAAACATCATTACCCTATGTAAATGTATGATTACGCAAATAGTATGCTGTTACTCCATGTACAAAGAGAAACAACATGTATCCCATTTGTTTACAATAAAAAAAGAAAAAAAACTATAATAATAAAAAAATTATAACCATTCTTTTGTGTATATATTATACTCCTCTTTACTGCATATAGAGTTGAAAATGCTAAGAATTTTTTTTAAAAATATCTCCTTTCTAAGGTGCCTGATATATATGTTAAAAGTAGAAGTGGTAAAATATTATTTTACAACATGTTTTGTAAATTTATTTTTGTTTAAATTCTTATACAATGTTTTTTTGGGGACAATAGCCAAACCCCCTGAGGAGTAGTACCCATTGTGTGCTGGTTCTCTAAAGCACCATGCCAATGTGCTTACAATGGGAAAAGAGTAACTAATGTTGCTATGTATATGGGTTTTGTTTTATTTTGGTGTGTACACAGTGTATATAAAGGAGTAATGAGTCATAATCTACATGTAGTATTTCTAGATGTTAAAGAGTTTGCCAGCACATGACAAAAGTAGAATTAGCAAATAAATTTGTATATTTTCTCTAAAGGTTTTAAAATTCCTAGGAAGGATTGTCCTCTGGAAATTTGAACATTATAGTGCACTTTACTGGGAAAGGGCCAGAATGCTCATACTTTGAAGACATTCTCAAATTAGAAATATTGATATATGTGTGCAGTTTTTACAAGACTATCATTTACATAGTGGACAAACTGAGTCCTTACTTGAAATATTTAGTGTGTCTAGATGTTCAGAAGTGCCTCGTGTATGTTACATGTGGAAGTAGTAAAACATCGCTTTGTAAGACTGACTGTTCTCTCTGATATGTGGATGCTAACACACAATAAAGTGGAGGAAGCAAGAATAGAATTTATAGGATTAGACAAAGACGAGTTAAGGAAAGGAGGGTGATGAGAATAAAAACAGTTGTATGAATCAGACATAACTTTTCTATGTTCTTATATGAATACACAGTCAGTGTAACTTAATATTGTATACAAACACAAGAATGGGAAGTTATGCTCCAGGTATGTATAATATGTCCAAATACATTCTACTGTCATGTATACCTAAAAATATAAAATAAAAAAAGTTTTAAAAAGAAGAAAATCTAAAGAAATACAACTGTATGTAGCCTACAGGGAACTCTAAAACTAAGGACACAAATAGAATGAAAGCAAAAGAATATATAAGTGTTACATACAAAAGTGATCAAAAGAAAGCTGGGGAGGCCAAATTATAGAAACATAACTTAAAACAAAAAGTTGTATGATATAAAATACAATTTAAATTAAAAAAAAATTGAAAAGAGGCAAAGTAGAATATTATGTGAAGATGAAGGGCACCTTTCCCTAGAAAACTGCAATAAGAATAGCAATACTTACAACTCACATCATATTTCCCAGATATGTAGTATTAAACTTGATCAACAAACTGGTAAGTAGTAAAACAAAGGTTAATAGATATTAAAATTATTTTGTAAACACCATAGAATAAAGTTAGAAATTAGTGTTGAAAGGAAGGTTCAAAAACCCACAAATATGTTACAATTGATTGTACACTGTTAAACATGGTCTTGTTCCAGAACTGAAAGATAAAATTAAAAGACTTTTCTACTCTTCAAGATAATTTGGAGACTTCATATAAATATCTATCAAACTCCCAGTGTTATGTTATTTTTTCAGAATCCGAAAAAACCTATTCTGGATATTTTATGGAATCTCAAACTTGTATGAATACCTTGAAAATATTCAAAATACAAAAAAAAAATTGGGAGAATATTTTCATGATTTAAACACATTAAAAGCTATAATATTCAATTGGTAAAACTGACATCAAGTTTGACAGAAAGGCATATTGAATTCTAGTGTAATAAGCCCTTTCTTTTATAGCAAATTAAGGCATATTTGTGCACCAATATTTGTAATAGTATTATACAACAGAGCTTCACTGGGGAAGCAAACCAAACATCCCTTAAAATGAGTGGATGAGGCAATTTGGAATGTAGAAGCTATAAAATATTTTTCAATTTAAAAAGCTATAAATTTTTGTAAAATCTTTATTCAGGATAAATCTTCAGTACATTATAATAACTGAAATGTTAGTCACAAAAAAGACAAATACGGCAGAATTCTATTTATATGAGATACCTAAACAAAGCAAAACAACAAAAAATGAAACAAAACCAACAAGAAACCCTTTCTGAACAGAAATGAGAATGATATTAGTGATGGGAGAAGACAGAAATGTGTTCCTGTTTACAGGAATTAGTCTATTGACTTTTGAGATGTAAACTTTCTACACATAAATTACATAAAAGTTTAAATTAATGTTACTGAATATTATACTTGATATTTTAGAGACAAGTTTTGTTTTATGACTTTGATCACAATTAAATTTCAAACAACACATAAAAGTTAAAAAGAATTGCAAAATATTTGAAAGATACCTTTAAATTCCATAGCATTTATAAAATTAATAAAACATACTCATGAATATGTAGGCAAAGGACAGGCATATAATCCAGGTACTAGGAATACTGAGGCAGGAGATTACAATTTTAAGTCCATCCTCAATAACTTACTGAAAACCTCTCTACAAATATAAATAAAAAAGGGCTGGGGATATAGTTATTATTAGAGCACCCCTGCATTCAATCCTCATAATATGAATATATTTAAAAAATCTAATTACTATGTACATAGGCAGTATGAAAAGTCAATCCAGATAAAAAATGTCATTGAAAAAAGATGTAATATTTATAAAGGTGAGTAAAAACACATATAATTTTATTGGCAATAGAAACAAAAATTGTGCCCATCTTAATTTCAACTTACAATGCCCAAATTCATGAAGTAATGGAAACTGCCATCTAATCATAAAGTACAGATAAAAATAAAATTCAGTGGTATGAGGAAACCTACTTTACAAAATGACACCTACAATATAAAATGAAAGGAAAAAATTTAACCAATAAAATTGTCTATAACCACAGATATATTACAAACTCTTTTATATAACTACAACTATGAATATAGATTCAAAAAAAGCATTCATTGTGAACCTTGACATTCATTTCACAGAAAATTCATTACAAGTATTCATAAAGAGCTCTGACAAAGTAATTTTAATGAATACAGAAACTGCTTTGTGATAGTTATTTATTACAATTGTTTGACCCAGAGGTCTCCAAAAATGTGCACAGATTTCCTAGTTTCCCATAAATAATGGAACATCTTTTAGATCATGCTGACCCTCACAAGCACAGGGAAATTTTGGTGGTTAATTTGAATGAATTCAAACATCACTGAAGAAAAAAAGGAGACTTTAAAGAATTTGAAAGCATGATAAACATAGGGCAATGCATGTTTAATGATAACAAGAGAAATAAAAGTAAGTTTCTGAAATTTTTTTTTTCTGCTGGATGATTTCTTCATTAACATTTTAAAATTTAGTTTCCTCCTTGACTTTTGGGCCTCAACTGTTTCCTGTGCTGTATAGGCCACAATATTTTATATCACCGAATTACTCTAAGTACCACTTATCTAAAATGAAGGATATATAACATCAAGATATGGAAAGATTAATGACTAAAAGGAATGTCATTAATATTTTATCTGTACCAAAAAAATGCCATTTTTTTCTTAAAAGCACAAATCTGAAACTTGTTCTTGCAGAGAAGTTTCCAAAATATACTCTGCAAGGAGAGGAAATTAAATATTAATAATTAATTAAGAATTCTGAAGGAAAGTTATGCTTACCCAGGAAGACCAAGTTTCTATAGTTTTCTAACATCACATCTCTATGTAAGTTTTTCTGAGCAGGCTGTAGGTATTCCCACTCCTCTTCAGTGAAATCAATGGCCACATCCCAGAATGTCAACAGTTCCTGAAATAAGAATGGGTAATTGAGTAGCATATTGAACACATGATCATTCACAGAGTTTGTAATTTAACTGAAGTTGAAATGAAAGTTAGAAGAAAGCCTCTCATATAGGGGATGACTTTAAATATTTTTAAGATTTTTTAAACACAGTGATACTATAATATAACTGAGAACAAATTGTGACATCAGTTCAAAAGGAATTATTTACATATACTACACTTTTATGAAATAAAATATAGAAATCATGCATCAACACAAAAAATACAATTATTGTTTTATATATCATGAGCTAAATTGCATGCATTTCTCAGATGATTAAATTATGGTGATTAAGAAGGTGAATTCTCAAATTTTAATTGTACAATCATGAATCAGAGATTAAGTAAAAAGTAGAAAATGATTCTGTAGCTCTGGGATAGTGCTGCTTTTTCTGAATATGTATCAAGCTCTCTAGTGATTCCAATACCAATGGTACAAAAGAAACTTTTGAAATCCAATGAAGTAGATAACTAAAGGAAACATTTACTAGTAAATTTGAATTCAAATAGTTTATGGTATTCATGTATTGTTTTATTTTGGTTTTTTTAAATTTTTATTTGTTCTAATTAGTAGTATATTACAGTAGAATGCATTTATGTATTTTGATAAATCACAGTATAATTTCTCACTTTTCTGATCGTACATACTGTAAGATCACATCAGTCATATATGTACATGAGGTAATAATGTCTGTTTCACTCTACTATCCTTCCTATCCCCATACCTCTTCCCCTCCCTTCACGCCCCTCTATCTAATATACAGTAAATCTATTCTTCCCTAGCACCCCCTTATTGTGAATTAGCATCCATTTATCAGAGAGAACATTTGGCTTTTGGTTTTCTGGGTTTGGTTTATTTTGCATAGCCTGATATTCTCCAATTCCATCCATTTACCAACAAATGCCATGATTTCATTCTTTTTTATCCATTCATCTGTTGAAGGGCACCTAGTTTGGTTCCATAGCTTAGCTATTGTGAGTTGAACTGCTATAAACATTGATATAGTATACTGATTTTAAGTCCTTTGTGTATAAACCGAGAAGTGGGATAATTGGGTCAAATGGTGGTTTCAATCCAAGTTTTCTGAGGAATCTCCATATTGCTTTCCACAATGATTGCACCATTTTGAATTCCCAAGAGTAATGTACACATATACCTTTTTTGCCACATCCTCACCAACATTTATTGTTGCTTGTATGTTATTAAAATAGCAAAGAGCAACAACAACCTGGATTGTATTGTTTTTTTAATGTCAACTTATTTTTAAAATATAAATAAAAATTTTACATATTTTTCCAATATCAAGTTTTGATACATGTTTATATTGTATACTGTTTATAACAGGATAAACATATCTGTCTCTTCAAACACCTCATTTTTATTTAATTTTATTGGTTCCTCTCAGTTCTACATGTCAGTAGAATCTGTTTTGATAAAATTACACAAGCATGGGATATATCTTAACTATTCTAATTAGGATCTTATTCTTTTGGGTTGCCACAATCGTGGTACTTATTTAGGTATTTTCTTATTTGTACATAGAAAAATTATGTTGGATTTCTTTCTACTATCTTTCCTATTCCTATCCTCCTCCTAGTCACCATTGTCTAATCTACTGAACTTCTCTTCTTACCCTTCCCCACTCTATGTGATTTAGCTTCCACATATCAGCACAATCATTTGACCTATGTTTTTTTGGGATTGGTTTATTTCACTAAGCATAATATTCTCCAGGTCCATCCATTTACTGGCAAAAGTCATAAAGTCATTCTTATTTATTGCTGAGTATTATTCATTGTGTATGTAAACCACAATGTCTTTATCCATTCATCTTATGAAGGGCACCCAGGTTAACTTCATATCTTAGCTATTATGAATTATGCTGCTATAAATATTATTGTGGTTGTGTTGCTGTACTATATAGTATGTTCAATATATATTATATATATATATATGTATTAGATAACATATTAGATGTAGGAGGGCACAATGACTTCACTCTATGTTTATGTGGTGTTGAGGATTCAACCTATTGCCATACATGTGCTAGGCGAGTGCTCTACCACTGAGCCACAACCCCACCCCCAGAATATGCTAGCTTTAAGTCATTTGGGTATATACTCAGGAGTGGGATAACTGGGTTAAATGGTTGTTTCATTCCTAGTTTTGTGAGGAACTCCATATTGCTTTCCAGGGAAGTTGCAACAATTTGCAGTCCCACCAACACTGTGCGAGCATTCAATTTTCCCCACATCCTTGTGAAAATTTGTTGTGTTCTTGATACTTGTTATTCTGACTAGAGTGAGATGGAATCTCAGTGTAGTTTTAATTTGTATTTCTCTAATATCTAGAAATGTTGAACATTGTTTCACATATGTGTTAATCATTCATATTTATTCTTTCAGTTCTTCTGTCCTTTTATTTATTTATTTTGGTGTAAAACAGTTGGTCTTTGTACATGCTAGAAATTAACAACATATGCTGCTGGCAATTTCTCCCATTCTGTAGGTGCTCTCTTCATGCTATTGTTTCTTCTGCTGTGAAGATATTTATTTTGATGCCATCTCATTTATTAATTTTTTATTTTAGTATTTTGTTTGGGAAGTCAGTTTCTGTGCCAATGTGTTGTGCTGGGCTTAAGTTTTCTTCCAGTATGTGCAGGGTTTCTGGTATAATTTGTGTGTTTTGATGGACTTAGAGTTAATTTTTCAGCAAGGTGAAGAATAGGGATTAATTTTTATTCTATTACATATGGATTTCCAGTTTTACCAGCACCATTTGTTGAAGAGGCTATCTTTTCTCCAGTGTGCAGTTTTAGCCCTTTGTCTCATATGAGGTAGCTCTATTTGTGTGAGTTTGTCCCTGTGTCTTCGATTCTGTTCCACTGGTCCTCTTGCCTATTTTGGTGGCAATACTGTGCTGTTTTGTAATTATAGATCTATAGTGTGATTTAAGGGCTGGTATTGTAATGCTTTCTGCTTTTTATTTCTTGCTAAGTACTGCTTTAGCTATTCGGGGTCTCTTGTTTTTCCAAATAAATTTCATGAGTGCTTTTTCTATTTCTATGGAGACATCATAGGAATTTTGATGGGAATTTCTTTGATCTATATAGCTAGCACTTTTTGTAGTATGGCCATTTTAACAACATTGATACTCCCTATTCAAGAACATGGGAAGTGTTGCCATCTTCTACAGTTTACCTCACTTCCTTTCTTAATGTTCTGTAGTATTTATTGAGGAGATCCTTCACCTCTTTGTTAGGATGATGCCTAAGTATTTTATTTTAATTTTATTTTTTGGAGGCTATTGTGAATGGGACGGTTTTCCTAATTTCCCTTTCAGCTGATTCATTATTGGTGTATAGAAATGCAATTGATATACGGGTATTAATTTTGTATCCTGCTAGTTTGTTGGATTCATTTATGAGTTCTAGAAATTCACTGGTGGAGTTTTACAGACTTCTAATTATACAATTATGTTGTCAGCCAAAAGAGACAGGTTGAATTCTTCTTTTTGCATTCATATCCCTTTAATTTCTTTCTTTTGCCTAATTGCTCTGGCTAGAGTTTCAAGGACTATGCTAAATAGATAGTGGTGAATGTGGGCATCCTTACTTTTAATGGAGGAGTTTTTAATGGGAATTATTTCCATTTCTCCATTTAGAATGATGTTGACACTGGGTTTGTCATATAAAGCTTTTACAATGTTGAGGTATGTTACATCTATCCCTAGTTTTTCAGTGTAGTTTAAAACAACACTGAGATTCCATCTCACTCCAGTCAGAATAGCATGCATGGATGCTACATTTTTTACATGCAATATCTGCATCTATTGAGATAATCATGTGTTTTTTTTTTTCCCTTAAGTCTATTTGTGTGATGTATTACATTTGTTGATTTCCATATGTTGAACCAACCTTGCATCCCTGGGATGAAACCCACTTGACCATGGTGAACTTTCTTTTTAATGTATTTCTGTATGCAATTTGCCAGAATTTATTAAGATTTTTTTTCATCTATGTTCATCAAAGATATTGGTGTAAACTTTTTGTTCCTTGATGTGTCTTTGTCCAGTTTTGTTATCAGGGTGCTACTAGTTTCATAGAATTAGTTTGTAAGAGTTTCTTTCTTTTCTACTTTGGGGAATAATTTGAAGAGGAATGATATTAGATCTTCTTAATAGATCTCAAGCTGAGAATTCCTTCAGTTCTACACTCCTTTATTAGTAGGGTTTTGAAGGCTTCTTCAATTTCATTACTAGAAATTGATCTGATTAATTTTTCTATGTATTTCTGGCTCAATTTGGTTAGGTAATATGTCTCTAGAAATTTTTCATATCTTCAAGATTTTCTTGCTTATTGGAATATGAGTTTTCAGAGTAGTTAATGATTCTCTGTATTTCAGTAGTGTTTGTGGTGATATTTTGTTTCATCATCAATTTTAATAAGTTGCATTTTTTCTCTTTTATTTAGCTGAACTAACAGTTTATCAATTTTGTTTACTCTTTCAAAGAACCATCTTTTTGTTTCATTGAGTTGGGCTCTGATGTTATTTTCTGTCTTCTATAGATATTAGTATTGATTTGTTCTTTTGCTAGGACCTTGAGAATGTAATGTTAGATTATTTATTTGGCATCTTTTTGATCTTTAAATGAATGAGCTCAGTGCTATGAACCTTCCTCTTAGAGTCACCTTCATAGTGCTTTGACATGCTGTAAAACTATTCTCATTTACTTCTAAGTACTTTTATTGCACCTCTGATTTCTTCTGTTATGCATTCATAATTCAATAGTGAATTATGTAGTCTCCAGGGTTCTAGTAGTCTCTACTTTTTGTCTTATTATTGAGTTCTAATTTTATTTCATTATGACCTGAGAGTATGCAGGGCATTATTATTATATTTTGTATTTGCTAACAGTTACTTTGTGGCCTAAAATAGGGTCTATTTTAGAGAATGTTTCCTGTGCTGCTGAGGAGGTGTATTCAGTCATTGAGTGATGAAATATTCTATATGTATCTGTTAAGTATAAATTATTGATTACATTTTTAGGTCTATAAAATCTTTATTTAGTTTTTATTTGGAAGATATATCTAGTGTGGGGAGAGGTATGTTAAAGTTAACCAGTATTACTGTGTTTTGACCTATTTGATTTCCGATATTGAGGAGAGATCTTGATGTATGCAGCAGATAACTTGATTTGGATTTAAGAAGGAACACAATTTGGGATAGTTTTTTTTTTTTTTTTTTTTTTTTAAGACACTAAGCCAGGCACAGAGGTACATGCTTGGGAGGCTAAGGCAGGATTTTAAGTTTGATTCCACCTTAGCAATGTACTGAGACCCTAGTGAGACCCTGTCTCAAAATAAAAAATAAGAATAAATAGTTCTGAGGATGTGGATCTGTGCTTAAGCCACCCTGGGTACAATCCCTAATTTAAAACAAACAAACAAACAAACAAAAAAGCAGACAAGGCTGTATGGGTCAAAGAATCCCTGAGAAGGATGATCAGTGTTATCTCAAACAAGATTTTCTTTAAAGAGGTGATAATCACCCCCCCAGAAAAAACAATGTCTACTTGAGAGAGAAGTATTAATAGGGATAAAGCCTCTTGTGGACAAGTTCTAAAAGCATGGATTCTGTTGACTTTACCAAATACCCTGTAATACCCCAATCTTGCCTGTTTAAAGAAATTAAAATAAAACCACTGATGAATACTCATTTGGGCAAGATCTGAGAGCAAAAAAATAACACTTTCAGATATTAATTTTACAGTACCTAAAACATACAACTTACAAATAACAATGCCAAGTAACTATGGCTGGTTCAAACTGATAGATTTAAGAAATGAGTTATTTTCCTGTGAAAAGGAACCCCTAATCACTGCTTTTGAGTTACAGGACTTCAATACAAAAGTAACCATCTAGTATTGCTGAGTTGTCTTACATTAGGAATTTAATAATCTTTTGTAATTTGTTTAATAAAAGTCTATCAAAAGTGTTAGCTGTGAGGTTTATGACTGAATAAAAAAAATCCTTCACAATATGAGAATGATTTGCTTATGGCCAAGCCCAAGTATGAACTCTGATTTTCAAATACTATATTGCTGCAATAAATTGCCTTACCGCATGTGGATATGAGGTGTCTACTACAATGACTTAGTTTTGTAAACAAGTCACCTATCTGGGATTCCAGATTAGCCAAGGAACTTGAATTTCAATGTCAGACTTTTTTTTTTTTGCAGTGCTGAGGATTGAACCCAGGGCCTCGTGTTTGCAAGGCAAGCACTCTACCAACTGAGCTAAATCCCCAGCCCAAAGCAGGTTTTCTTAAGCCTTAAAGAAGTCAGGAACCAGAGACAGTTACATGGCTTCCTGGATATGTCAGTGTTATGAGATAGATATTAGTTGTTCCCCTAAAGTTCATACATGAGACTATGCAAAAAATATTTAGATGTAAAATGATTATGTTATGAGAATCTTACCTATTTAGTACATTAATCCTCTCTGATAGGGACAGAGTCATAACTGTCGGCAAGTAGGGTATGGCGGGAAGAGGTGGGTCCCTGGGGGAATGCATTTGGGGTTTATATTTTGTCCTTGTTGGGCAGGGTACTCTCAGCTTTCCTCTACCACACTCTCCTGCCATAATGTTCTGCCACATCTCAGGCCCTGGGGAATGGAGTCAGCCATCTCTGGACTGAGACCTGTAAAACTGTGAGTCCAAAAATAAACTTTTCCTCCTCTGAAATTTTTCTTGTACAGAATTTTGGTCACAGCAATGAAAAAACTGACTAAAACAGACTGATACTGCCTTATCTGGTTTCCCAATTTTGGGCCAACAGGTAAACTTCCATATGATGCCTTAAAAAGGAACAAATAAACTATTAGACTTGTCCTCAGAATTCCATGCTGCCTTTGAGAAGTTAAAACAAGCCTCTAGACATTCCCTACCCTGGGTCAGCCTGGGTCAGGTGTTATGACTATATATAAATGAGAACCAAGGTACAATCCTTGAAGTCCTTTTACACACATTGAAGACATACTGTGATTAGTAACCTATGTGTCAGAACAGCTTTACCACACAGTGAAAGGAGGATTATCCTTCCTTTGGGGTGTGATTGCCACGTGTGATTTACCATAAGAGGTTAAGAAAACCCACTGTCAACCCATTACTGCATTTGTTCCTCATCAAGTCCTGTCCTGCTAAAACAGAATGGATGTCAGCTGCCTGCAGAGAGTGTAGTAAGATTTCAAAGCATCATATTTGACAAAACAAATGTCAACTTTAGGAGAAATCACATCCACCTTAAATCAAGAAAACCTGCTGCCAGCAGATAATAATGAACCAATAAAACATTAATACTCAGCCATCTTAGTGACTCTTCAGCAAGATGGATATGCTTGATTAGCTTATCACTGAGCCAAACTGAAACCTCTTTACTGACAGAATCAAGTCCACGGGCAATGATAACTGGATAGTTGGATACTCTGCAGTCATGTCACAACAGATATTAAAAGCTGACACTTTGATGCTAAAAACATCAGCCCAGAAAGTCAAGCGAATTCATTTGAGAAGACCTCTGACCGACCAAATGAAAGAATGTAGACTTTTATACTGACTCAAAATATGTCTTCAAGATAGAACATGCACAGGGAGTTTTCTGGAAAGAAAGAGGACTCCTTGCAACTATGAACAAAGACATTAAACATGCTCTTGAAAATATTGCCAATAATATAGGATGTTTCTACACCAAAGCAGATGGCAACCATGCAATGATCTGGCTATAATGTAACTGACACTTAAGTGGTCAGGAGAAGTCAGCTGCTAATAGGGAAACAAAAGGGTGAAAAAGAACAAACTCTTTATCAGGGCCTTAAAATTTCAGCTTGTATCAAACCAATTACAAACATTTTCATATTAAGGAGAATGAGAAAAGGGACAAAGAATGGAGTTTTCCTTCTGGGAAAACACTGCCAAATGCAGACAGAAATCCCATGGGCTCATCCTTCTGCCTGAGACATTGGCCTGCTCCTAAGAAAATACTTCCAGGAGAGTGTTCAATGTGAGAAAGGGGTCATGGTACACTTCACCAAGCCTGAATTGTTAGGGCCATGCCTCCAATGGACAATTCAGCAAGTGATTCAGAACTCTGGTTTTTTGCACTCAAAAAATTTAAAGGCTTAATATGTAAAATATAGTCTTTTGATGACTGACAAGTAGATTTTACCCAAATGCCCTGTCATAGATTCTGCAAATATTTGCTTGAACTGGTAGACACTTTCTCTGTGCGAGTCACACTTATTCTACCAAGATAGAAAAGACTTCAGAAATAACTAGATTCCTCTAAAGGTAGCTGATCCTAAGATATGTACTTCCCTCAATGTAAAGTAACCATGGACTATTGCTCATTGCAGAAGTGACCAATGAGTTAGAAAAACATTGCATATCCAGTGGAAGTGATGTGTATTCTGGAAACCCTAATCTACAGGGAAAATAGAAATAATCAAACACACACCTTGAAAAAGATGATAGCTAAAATATGCCAAGAAACCCACTTGCAGTAGGACAAGGTTTGCCAAATGCTATCCTCTATAAGGTATCAACAGAACAAGTATTAAATTGTATCCACAAAGAAATAGTGTATTAGAGATCCTTCCTTGTACCATGGTGGGAGAAGGGAATATATGGCAATAAACAAACAAACAAACAAACAAATATACCTAGGGTAATACATATGAACAACAATCAGTCAAACATTAACTGTTGTATAAGAGTCTTCTTTTTCCAAGTTACCACCAAAGTTGCAATTGTCTCTCCATCTCTTCTAGTAAAAGAAAATATTACAACAGGTAAAACCCTTCCATTCTAGGAACCACTTCATTACCTACTTTAATCCCACATCAGTTTAGAAATGTAGTCACTCTTGTTTCCTTAAAAATTGACAGTGGGGAAAATGTAACAGGGGTTCACTTTTTGATTTGAACTTCATCCTTACTGCTTTGCACTGTGATTTAAATAGACTTGTTTTAATTTTTCTTGCCTTTTCTCCCACTCCCCTTTTCTAACCATGGGAAGAGCAAAATTAACCTTTTTCCTATCCTTGGCTAATTATTTCTCCTTCAGCCGCTACACCACAGAGATGAAGGAATCAAGACTTCAGGGCTGAAGGAAAGGGAGGAGAGATAGGGAAAGAAAGGATTAAAATTTATCCAAAATAATTCAAAATCCCACCATCATGTACATTTATAAGAATATCATCCTAACTAGGATAAGATATATTCCATGCTTGTACAATTATACCAAAATAAATTCTACTGTCAAGTATAACTAAATAAGAAGCAATAAAAAAAATAATTTCAGGGCTGGCACCAGAAGATCTAGAAATGTCTTTCTCTCAGAAATACAAGTAAATTATAAATCCTGACAGGGCACAGCTAGAGCATAGTCTTAGAATCACTTCATTAAAGGACCCTTGTTCCCCAGGACAGTTAAAATTTCAGCCTGTGGGGCAGGAGTTCCCCAGGTTTTTCCTTTACTAGAAAAGCATTAAAACTTTTTTTCCCCCATTTTCTCAAAACCTTCTCCTCATTGTTGGATCAGCATTGGGAACCAGGAGAGAAAGCAAGTCCTTATCTACCTAACCTTTGAGATGTTTACTTTCTCACTATTTCAGTGCATCTTTAAAATAAAGATATTTGTTACCCAACTCCAAAGTTGGCATATTTGACAAAACTGACACTAAAAATTGTACCTTCAGAAAGTTCATCAAATTCCCCCAGTTCAAAATTAGAAACATATCTACCTTTGGATCCCCAGTTTTCCAGTCTCTCTCTGTGGCTTCTTTCATTATGTGTGTGTGTGTGTGTGTGTGTGTGTGTGTGTGTGTATGTGTGTGTGTGTGTGCGCGCGCGCATGTGTATGAACCTTCCATATTTATTGGGAGCAGAATGGGACACTAACAGAGGAGGTCCCACAGAAAGAACCGAGACTTCAACAATATCATTTTCTAGGCTCAGGTTGGCCTTAGTTTATGACTTTTTCTGGTAAAATCCACTTGTATCTTGCCTCTTAGGAAACTTTTTTATATATTTCAAATACTGCTGATACAATACATACTTTATGAAATACTGAGGCTGAAATTAGTGAATGTCTGCAGTTTAAATTGACAACCCAGAGAGTGGCACTGCTGACTGCAACCCAAACATGCCTCACTCAAGAGTAAAGTCAAGTCAAATGGAAAATTCTCCCATAAACATCTGGCTCACTGAAGGGCTGCAAGACATTCCCCACCATGAAGAACTGTGTTGTGCCAATGTATCTACATAAAGTGAGTTTTTCCTTGGCAACACCTGTATGAATTCACTGGAATTATCTTCTTAGTTCTTTAGAATAGTTTCATCTCCTTTTATAACTTTGAGGACCCAGAGAACAAAGATTATCTTTGTTTATCCCCTTAATACTAGAATCTAAGTGTCATCAAGGAACAGAAATAAGAGTTAAGGAAAGAAAATCTTAATGTCCAATTCATGACTTACTTAGATAGAACCAATACCAAGATATTCTTTTGTTCCCCATGGTAGTACAAGAGGCTATTGCTAGTACAAGAGACTCCATTCCCGAAACTCAAGCTGCTGTTGGAGGGGAGAGTACACAGGTGCTGAAATATGGCAACTGTGGGACCATGCAGGTTTTAAATGCAGGACCAGGAAAAGATATGGCAGTGACTGAGGACATATCACCCTGTCATGTTTCCTAAAGGGAAACTCAATAAAAAGACATTCTGATATGATATCTGTGCCTCAGGAGAATAGATGGAGAAGAGATACAAGGGTGTTTTACATGTGAGTGTGCAGTGATTTTTCTCTGATTTCCTATTATGTGAGTGATCATAAACAGTAACAAAAATTATTTTTAAAAATGTCATGAATAACTAGTTGAAGAAGGAATTACAACATGGTGTTACCTAAAATGTAGCATGGGTAAGCATTAAAAATGTAGTGAATAGGATGCAGGAAGACAGCATTTAGAAAGACCATACTTTCCATAGACTTGAAAAATAGTAAAACAGGTAAACTCTGAGTAAAAAAGAGTGACAAGGAATGCTACAGAGCATAATGCTACTCTAAATATGAATTTATTACATGACTCAGGATTTTCCTGTAATGACCTTCCCTGTCTTTATGACCTATTCTGGGTCAGTGTAGGTACAGGCAAGGAGCTACACAAAGAGGGCTCCAAATAACTCAAAGGTAACCAATCAGGCACAGAACAATATGAGCAGGGCCATGGTTGCCAGTCCACTGTCACCATACGGGCCAGAAAGACAAAATATTAAGCTGTATCTATATTGAAATGGAATTCGCTTCAGCATCTGACCTTAGAAAATCCCTGGTCCCTACAACGAGTTTTGACTGCTTCCAACAAACCTTCCTCCTTTGTTGCACAATACATAACCCTACACACTTACCATTTTCTGGCTTCTGCTGTGTCCAGGAAGAACAAATCTTCTATCTCATGAACATCACAATTGAGAGCCTATGACAAAGCCACGTAGGCATCAGGGAATTTGAAGATAGATTCAGATTCTTTGCTTGAAACAGAGACAACAATCTTCCAGATTATGAATCCGCCCCCTATTATCTGTCTGTATCTCTCATTGAATAATTCTCATCCCATCAGCCCTGAGTGGACAAAGCTCCAGGCTCAGATTCTTCTAGCCCTGAGTAACAGGTAAAGAAATTCAAAACAAGATTGACAGGTTCTTGGCTACAACCCTTTTAAGAGACAGTTTCCAACCTCAAAAAATAGTTGACCTTGTGAAGGGTATATTTGATATGTGTAATCTAAAATTCTATCAACTTATAATGAACAATATCAATAATGTATACACACAAATTTAAGTAACAGTGAGAATTACTTTAAATTTTAAGGTTTTATGTTCTGGTTGTGTGTGTGAGTGTGATTGCATGAGTGTTTGTGTGTGTGTGTCTGTGCATGTTTGAATCCAGGGATACTTTGTCACTGAGCTATATCCCCAGTCCTTAAGATTTATTCTGAGACAGTGTCGAATTGCTGAGGCTGCCTTCAAAGTTGTGATCCTCCTGCCTCAATAACCCACGTGACTGTGATTACAGGCATGAAACACTACACCCAGATTATCTTCTTGTAATTTGAAGAGGTAGCCTGATCTCTGCAAAGGAGAAAACTACTACAGCTGCCCTGTACATGAAAATCAATTATGAGCCATATGTGTAACCTTGAAATTATACTAGTCACCTATTATGTGAAAAAAATTGCAATAATTCATTTGACCCTTGCCAGGCATAGCAGTGCAGACCTGTAATCTCAGTGGCTCAGGAGACTGTGGCAGGAGGATCATGAATTCAAAGTCAACCTTGGCAATTTAATAAGGCCCTAAGCAACTCAGTGAGACCCTATCTGTAAATAAAATACAAAATAGGGCTGGGGATGTGGCTCAGTGGTAGAATACCATTGGGTTCAATCTCCAGTCCAAAAAAATTATTTAACCCAGCATCTGAAATATTTTCATTTTAATACATGACAAATGCAAAATTATAACTTAATTGTATGTATGTTTAGCACTAAACCTTCAGGACTCCCTGTGTATATTAAATTTCCAGAATATTTTGATACAGGCTAGCCACATTCAGTTGTGCTGCACTCTCAGTGTCAACATGTTGCCACACTGCAAATGTAGATCTGAAGGCTCTGATTCCCCTGAGTTTGAGAAAGTGAATAACCTGAAACACTTTTATTGATCAGAGGTGAGGAAACATGAGTTTTCTCCCAAGATCTCTTTTCACCCAAGTGGGAAAGAGATGGTGCACTGATAAATAAGTTCCCAAAGGTAGATCACTTTTTCTCAACTGCTGTTTGGCAGTGGCACATCCCCCTGCAGACATCACACAGTGAATGATGTGGTTCAAGCAGGAATGAATCACATGTGGACTTCAAATCTCTTTTTACCTTGAACATCAAGTTTTGATGTGAAGGGAATGGACTAAAGACAAACTTCTTATTTTGCATTTTGATCTTGACCCTTATCTTAGGCTGTGGTGGTTTCATCATTTGATGTAGAGTCCTGAGAGAATATAAGCCCTGTTACCATGTTTTCAGTCTCCATGCATTTCTGTTTAACTCAAAATGATCTAACAAGACAGTAAATATTAACTTGGAGGAACAGGAACTCAGTACTTATTACATGCCTACTGCTTGTCAGTTTATTTGAAATCAGCATACCATTATTTCTGGCATGTGTGAAATGTGTGGGATTTTTGGACTGCTATTAAATATAACAAGCTACCCCAAGCACAATAATTAATGATTAAAATCTTTAGAAGATGATTAAGACCAATTTAGGTTGGGTTTACCTAGGCTATTCTCCTAGTGTCTGCTGGGCTCCATCTGTTACTTGACTTTGTATATCTGTTTTGGGGAGGGAGTTGGTTGTCCTCTGGGGCGCTTTTATTCTCCTCTATGGCATCTTATATTTCATTAGTCTTCATGGAGTTATTGATGTTTTGAAAGGAAAAGCAGAACCTTTCAAAACACTTCAGACATAGGCATAAAACTGGTACACTGTCATCTCCATTGCCTTCTATTGACAAAGTATATAAGCCATCCCAGATCCAAAGCTCGGTAACAAAATTTTGTGTGTAAATGGGAACTGTAAAAAACAAAATGCCAAGGGCTAGGGAATGTAGAGAACTGGAGTTGTTTTGCAATCTTTCATTCTGCCTTTCTCAGATAAAGTATAAGTGACTTATGAAATTAGAAAATTTTTTCAAACACCATATCTACTAAAAGGATAGTCTGGGATGAAATTCAGAAACATTATTGCCTGACTCTAAAACTCAAATACCTTTCCTAGACCAAACTAATTATGCAGATGCTCTAGAACAAGAAGGAAATTAAGTGAAATTTATGCAATAAATGCAGAATTCATTTTATATTCATATTCCCTTAGTAGCTTTTATTAGAAATGTTCACAAGAGAACAGTTTAACTGTTTTGGAAATCCTGAATAATATGAATAAATAGCTTCAGGTTATGTTTAAGAAATGAAATCTCAATGATTTTTTTATAAATGTCTTAAGTGTTAAATTAGGAAATGTGTTTACTGCACTCCGTATATCCACAATGTTTTCAATCCTTTTTTGGTATTTGTGGGCTATTTATCACTTTTAAACTCAACTAACTGAAAACACTGTGCCTGAAACAACGTGTTAATGTGAAAGCAAGTGCTCAAGACAGATCTGCTGAGAAGACATTCCTCCAGCTACAATTTAACCCAACCCCTGAGTACTGTGGAAGTCATCATTTGATATTAACTGTGGAAACCACCATTGGAATCAAGCTTTTTTATTTTTTATTTTTACAGAATGCATTTTGATTCCTTATACACATGGGGTAGAACTTTTCATTCTACAGCTGCACACGCTGTACATTCACACCATTCATGTACTCATGCATGTATATAGGGTAATGTTATTTGTCTCATTCCACATCTTTCTTCCCCCACTCCCTCCCCACTCTTTTTCCTCTATGCAATCCAATGTTCCTCCATTCTTCCCTAACACCAACCCTCTTTATGAATCAGTATTCAGAAAACATTCTGCCTTTGTTTTTTTGGGATTGGCTTATTTCACTTAGCATGATATTCTCCAACTCCATCCATTTTCATGCAAATGCCACAATTTTATTCTTCTTTATGGCTAAATAACAACCCATTGTGTATATATACCAGTTTCTTTATCCATTCATCCACTGAAGGGCATCTAGGTTGTTTCCACAATCTAGCTATTATGAATTCAGCTGCTATAAACATTGATGTGGCTGCATTACAGTCGTATGCTGATTTTAAGCCATTTGGGTATAAACTGAGGAGTGAGATAACTGTGTCAAATGGTGAGTCCATTCCAAGGTTTAAAGAATTTCCATACTGCTTTCCAGAGTGGCTGCATCAATTTGCAACTCCACCTGCAATGTATGAGTGTACCTTTTTCCCCACATCCTTGCCAACACCTATTATTGTTTGTATTCTTGATAACAGCCATTATAATTGGAGTGAGATAAAAATCTTAGGGTGGTTTTGATTTGCATTTCTCTAATTACTGAAGATATTGAGCACTTTCATGTATTTGTTGATTGCTTGTGGATGTTCTATGAAGTGTCTGCTTAGTTTCTTAGCCCATTTACTGATTGGATTCTTTGTATTTTTGATGTAAAGTTTTTGCTCTGTCTGAAGAGCAAGTGGAAAAGATTTTCTTCCACTCTTCAGGCTCTCCTTTTACATTCTCAATTATTTCTTTTGCAGAGAAAAGGTTTGTTAGTTTGAATGCATCCCACTTATTTATTCTTGCTTTCATTTCCTACATTCTAGGAGTCTTGTTAAGGAAGTCTGGTCCTAAGTCAACATGATGAAGATTTGGACCTACTTTTTCTTCTATTTGAGGCAGAGTCTCTGGTCTAATTCATAGGTCCTTGATCGATTTTGAGTTGAGTTTTGTGCAGGGCGAGACAGGGGATTAATTTCATTTTACTGCATATAGATTTCCAGTTTCCCAATGGAGAAAAACTCAAACAATTTCCTCTAAAATCTGGAACAAGACAGGGATGCCCTCTTTCACCACTTCTATTCAACATTGTCCTTTAAACACTAGTTAGATCAATTAGTCAGATCAAAGAAATTAAAGGGATATAAATTGGAAAAGAAGAACTCAAACTATCACTAGTTGTTAAGGACATGTTTCTACATTCAGAGGATCCAAAAAACTCCACCAGAAAACTTCTAGAACAATAAATGAATTCAGCAAAGTAGCAGGATCTAAAAATCAACACACATAAATCTAATGCATTTCTATTCGTAAGTGATAAATGCTCTGAAGGAAAAATTAAGAAAACTGATCCATTCACAATATCCTTGAAAAATAAAACACTTGGGAATCAATCTAACAAAAGAAATGAAAGAACTTTACAATAAAAACTACAGAATACTAAAGAAAGAAATTAAAGAAAACCCTAGAAGATGGAAAGATCTCACATGTTCTTGGATAGGCAGAATTAATATTGTCAAAATGGTCATAATAGCAAAAGGGCTATACAGATTCAATGCAATTCTAATTAAAATCCCAAATGATGCATCTCATAGAAACAGAGAAAGTAATCTGAAATTCATCTGGAAGAATAAGAGACCCAGAATAGCCAAAGCAATCCTAAGCAGGAAGAATGAAGCAGGAGGTATCACAATACCAGACCTTAAACTATAGTACAGAGCAATAGTGAAAAAAAAAAAACAAAAAACAAATGGCATTGTATTGGCATCAAAATAGACAGGTAGACCAATGGTACAGAATAGAAGACACAAACTCACATAATACAGTTATCTCATACTAGACAAAGGTGCCAAAAACATATAATAGAGAAAAGATATACTCTTCGACAAATGGAATCAAGCTTTTAATGTGTTGACGTTTGGGGAAGTCCTATCCAAACCACAGCACCAGCATTATCTAATTTCTATCCTTTGTGCAAATTTATCTTTGAGAAACATTTTATTTCTCCTTAAACTCAATTCATATTTACTGATATTACACTACTTATGGGGCACCGTTATTGGTACTCTGCTCATGATGAGCATCACTGTGAGAAAGAATGTTACTGGGAAACAGTTCAATTCCTAAGAATGACAAGCTAGGTACAGTAGTGCATGCCATAATCCCAGCAACTTGTGAGACTGAGGTAGAGGAATTCAAGTCAGACACCAGTGTCAGCAACTTAGTGAAAACCTGTTTCACATTTAAAACAAAACTAAAAGGGCTGGAGATGCAACTCAGTCATAAAGCACCCTTGGGGTTCTTATCTGTACTAAAAAACAAATAAATAAAAACAAGGGCACTTATCAAATGGGGGCCAAAATGAAATGAAAAGGTAAAGGTATGCTCCCTGCACCAGGGTTAAGACATATATAAATGCCTTAGAATATTACAATCCATAAGATGAGTAAACATGTTCTACTTTTTAAACAAAACCCAAATTGTTTGTGTTATTCTAAGATACTAAATTTTGGCAAAATCAATCATATTTAACATTTACATTAAATATTATATGCATATAAAACACACACACAAAGCATTCATGTGAAATTTCATGAAAGTTAACAAAACATTGTATAACAAGAAAATAAAATTAGCCTTGCTCAGAACACACCAAAAATCAATTTCCTCTACCATAACATGAGGCAACTAAGATTTTAAAAACTAATGTAGATCAGTTATTTATATTTATACAAATGTTCTATTATATACAACTTAAAAATACTTAAAATACAATGAATAGTACAATATACCTGTCACCCAGATTCAACATCTGCTAATTACATTCTATTTTTGCTTTTTATATGTTCCTTCCCACTCCCCAGCCAAGCCTCACTTTTTTGGGTGAATTCAGATGAACACATATTGAATGTAATAATTAGCTGTTATGTTTCTGAAAAATACACCTATAAAACCTCACTTCTTTTTTTTTATTGTAAACAAATGGGATACATGTTGTTTCTCTGTTTGTACATGGAGTAAAGGCATACCATTTGTGTAATCATAAATTTATATAGGGTAATGCTGTTTGCTTCATTCTGTTATTTTTTCCCTTCCCCCCCACCCCTCCCACCCCTCTTTTCCCTCTATACAGTCCTTCCTTCCTCCATTCTTGCCCCTCTCCCTAACCCTAACCCTAACCTTAACATTAAGCCCTCTAATTCCCCAATATGTGTCATCATCCACTTATCAGCGAGATCATTTGTCCTTTGGTTTTTTGAGATTGGCTAATCTCACTTAGTATGATATTCTCCAATTTCATCCATTTACCTGCGAATGCCATAATTTTATCATTCTTTATGGCTGAGTAATATTCCATTGTGTGTGTGTGTGTTTATATATATCTCACAGTTTCTTCATCCAATCATCAATTGAACGACATCTAGGTTGGTTCCACAATCTGGCTATTGTGAATTGAGCAGCTATGAACATTGTTGTGGTTGTATCTCTGTAGTATGCTGATTTTAAGTCCCTTGGCTATAGGCCAAGGAGTGGGATAGCTGGGTCAAATGGTGGGTCCATTCCAATCTTTCTGAGGAATCTCCATACTGCTTTCCAGAGTGGCTGCACTAATTTGCAACCCCACCAGCAATGCATGAGTGTACCTTTTCCCCCACATCCTCGCCAACACCTATTGTTGCTTGTGTTCTTCATAATTGCCATTCTGATTGAGGTGAGATGGAATCTTAGGGTAGTTTTGATTTGCATTTCTCTTATTACTAGAGATATTGAACAATTTTTCATATATCTGTTGATTGTAGATCTTCTTCTGTGAAGTTCTGTTCATTTCCTTCGTCCATTTGTTGATTGGATTATTTGTATTCTTCGTGTAGAGTTTTTTGAGTTCTTTATATATTCTGGAAATTAGTGCTCTATCTGAAGTATGAGTGGCAAAGATTTTCTCCCACTCTGTAGGCTCTCTCTTCACATTACTGATAGTTTCCTTTGCTGAGAGAAAGCTTTTTAGTTTGAATGGATAGTATCCCAGTTGTTGATTCTTGCTTTTATTTCTTTTGCTATGGGAGTCCTGTTAAGGAAGTCTGATCCTAAGCCGAATATTTACAATATCCCAGGAAAAATTCCTGGATCTTCCCAGTCAACATTTTCCTTCCCCAGATAAAAGCTACGATTATGATTTTTTGAACCAGGTGTTCACTCTGTCTACAATCATACAATGTACATGAGTTTAGTTTCAGTGTTTCAGAACACATCTTTGTGAGATTCAACCAGGGAGTGTGCTTCAGTAATATGTTCCTTTGTAATGCAGAACCATGTTCTATTGTGTAGATGCTTGACAACTTGTTCATTCATTTCAGTATTGAAAAACAAATGGGTTATTTTCTGGTTTGCACTATTAGGACTACAGGGCCTTTTCACATTCTTAAATAAATACCTTTTGCAATCAGTTTAATTTCTCACCAGTATTTAAATGTGTTAGCTTTTGATTTTTACTAGTTACTTAAGGATTACAATATGCATCTTTATATATTCTAATTTTCAAAGAGTTACTATAGGATAAATTTAATAATTGAAATATATAAAAATCTTAGGCTTTTTGTTCAATAATTGTTTTGTATTTGTGCATTAAACCTTCCACAATGCAGTGTTATTTTTTGCTTTAAGTAATCATAGGTTTTTCAAAGAGATGAAGAGAAAATACATTAATGGATATTTAAGAGAACTCACATTAAGGTACAAAATGTAATATTTTCTTCATTTCATCCACAGGTTTTGTATTCATCAATGAATACTGGCTACAATAGTTATTAGTATAATTATGTGTAATATGATTATATATATTTATGCATTAGTATAGAATATTCTGTAGGTTCTTTACTAACAGACAAGTTTAAACAACATTTATGGGGCTATGGTTGTATAGTTAAATGATACAGTACTTGTCTGGCATGTGCAAGACCCTGTGTTTGATTACCAGAAGCACAAAAACAAATGCAATGGTTTCCAGTAAGGCCATGATAATACACTGTCATTCCATCAGATATTTGGTCAATTTACTCTAAGTTATCTTCATGGAAAATCACAAAATGCAGTAGTTTTCTCCTTTTGTTATATGTAATAGAAACTTTGTTATTTTAAATGTGATATATTCTACTGGAATTACTCTTACTAATAATTATTGTTAATTTCTAATATCATTAAATTAAAACAATTGATCTGGAACTGTCACATATCTTACTAACACTAGTGAATCTTATAAACTTAAGCATAATATTTACTTGAAGTTTCATTAAGGTTTTAAAAGAATACAATTTAAAATAGATGAAAGAAAGAAAATTTGAAGTTTATAAATAAATCACACACCTGAGGACATTGATGGGATTGTCAAGATAATTTAATAGAGAGAGAATAGTCTCTTCCACAAATAAGGTTAAGATGAATGCTTATTTATGTGCAAGACTGAGATTTATATACAATAGTCATCTCAAAATGAACCATAAACATAATTTTAGTAGCAAAAACTAAAAAAATTTACAAGAAATCAGAATTAAATATTCATGAATTTAGATTTGGTAATGGAGCTTGAGGATGCAAAAATAAATGCAAGAAAAATATTTCATCTTTACTAAAATAAAAGTTCTGTGCAAAATATAAAATATTACCATGGAAGTAAGAAGACAATTTAAACAGTGTTTTGTTTTTTTTTTGTTTTCTTCTTCTTTTTGAAGAGTTGTCCCATCAACTTTTTAACATGAACTGAAGAAAGTCATTTCCCCTTTTGGAGAAGAAGAATATAGCCATACATAAAACACACACTTGTTTTAGGATTTCACACTGCAGTGACAATATGCATCCTCCACCAGAGATCATACAATTAGGAACATCTTGCACATTCCATGCTCCCCCAGAATTTTTTCACCTACTCAATGAATGTGGTTCCATGAATTTTGTTGACTTTCTACAAATTGAAATGTTTTAACTGCCTCCTAGGGATGTAGATTGTGATAACCATGTAGTGGATAAGCCCTGTCAGTTCCTGTGTATTAGTACATTTTTTCTGTTCAGAGTCATAAGTAAGAGATTGTTTGACATTTTATTTACTAAATGTTGTATTGTGTGCTGTAAACAAAAAGGTATTAAAACCTACCAAAAACCTAAAACTGTGAAAAAAAGAGATAAAAAAAACCAAAGCTATGAAAAATTGAAAATTTTATACATCAGTGGGAGAATACAAAATTGTGCAAATACTGTGGAAAGCACCCTTATGTATACCAATAAATACATAAATAATAATAAAATAATAAATAACAATGAATTACAAAATGAACCAGAATTTACCCCAAACATGTATAAAAATAACCAAAAGCATAGTTAGAAAACAATTTTATATGAATATTTATAGTTGAATTTTTCAAAACAACCAAAGGTGCAATTAAACCATACATCTAAGAGCAGATTGAGGGCTGGGGATATAGCTCAGTTGGTACAGTGCTTGACTCATAAGCACAAGGCCCTGGGTTCAAATCTCCAGCACCAAAAAAAAAAGAAAAAAGAAAAAAAAGAGCAGATTGAAAACTACCAGGCTTAGTGGTGCAACCTAGAATCCCAGGAACTCTGTGGGATAGGCAAGGGAATCAGAAGTTGGAGCATGTTTATGGAGTCTATTTCAAAATGGAAAATTTTAAAAAGGTCTGGGGATGGTGCTTAGTGGTCAAATACACCTGAATTCATCCACAGAAATGCACATGTCATAATAATAACCATGACTGATAACTCAAATTTGGTATGTCCACACAGTAAAATTGAATTCAAGAGTTTAATCAGAAAAGTAAAACATATAAAAAAGATGACATTGAAAGGACTAGGTGAAGGGAAAATAAAATTAGAGGAACTTGCCACACAGTGCATAGGTCAAGTTTTTCAAAAATTTAAATGCAAATTCACTGAAAAATAACTGCTTCTTAGTCATTGAAGGTTCTGAGAAAAGGAGAAATTGGAAGTGGGTATTGGATGATACTGGTTGTTTTACGTGTAAAAAAAGTCAGAAATTAGAGAGTTGTGATTCTTTTACAACATGTGAATACACTAAATTTTACTGAATTTTACCCTTAAAAGGTTATAATGGTCAATTTAATTGTATGCACATTTTACCAAAATAAGAAAGACGTAAGTTTGTATAGGAGGCATAGAACTCACTGCAAATAAAAAAGGGCAAACAAAAATTCATGTGATATTTTTTAAATAAATAATCTTCTTTTCTATAATAAGAAACATTTACATTAATATGTCATGGCTATATATACTTGATTATCAGTGAAGTGTTCTTTTCTTCTTATGACTGATTTACTATATAAGAAAAATGTCAGAATATCCATGAATATTGAATATCTGTTGTGTTCCATATATATGTATATATACAAAACTAAATGCAATTAGAATTTATTTACATTTATATTTACAGTTGCACAATCTACAATAGCCAAATTATTGAAGAAGTTCAGATGCCCATCCCTAGATTAATGAATTAAGAAAATGTCACACACACACACACACACACACACACACACACACACAGAGGAGTTTTACTCAGGTATAAAGAAGATTTAAATTATGACATTTGCCAGTAAATGGGGGGAATGGAGAACATTATGCTAAGTGAAATAAATCAGACTCAGAAAAATAAAGGATCAAACGTTTTCTCTTGTGTGTGGCTGCTAGAGCAAAACAAAGGGGAAGGGGGGCATTGGATATCAAAATCGTCTAAGGACAATTAGAAGGAGATTGAGAAAGTTGGAGAAGGGACAGGAAAGGAGAAGAAAATGTGGAACTAATTTAACAAAATAATGTTGACTGCATATATAAACATAACACCGTGAATTATAACTTTATGTATATGTAGAAAGCACCAATTATAAATAAATGAGTGAAAGGATGATTAGTAGAGTAGAGGGGAGGAGATTAGGAAGGAAAATGGAAGAGAAAAAGGAGGTAATGAGACTGAAAGGGAGAAAATCATATTGAACCATATATTATTTTGCCAAAATAAACCCAAATTAATATGCAAAACTGTAATACTCTAATAAAAAACTATTTCTTTGTAAAAATTTTTTTGAAGTGATAGGAATTAAAACTGGGTTCTTTCACAAGTAAAGCAACATCTCTACCATGGAGCTATAGTCGCACGAAAGTGTATGTTTCTAATCTTGATTACTATTATTTTTTATTTTGTTATCGGGATTCAACCTAGGGATGTTCAACCACTGAGCAACTTCTCCAGCCCTTTTTATTAAGAGTCAGGGTCTAACTGGCCTTGCTAAGTTTCTAAGGCTGACTTTGAACTCACAATCCTCCTGTCTCAGTCTCCTGAGCTGCTGGGGTTACAGGCCTGTGCTACCATGCCCGGCTTTTGATTATTTCTTTTGGGAAGATCATCTAATGTCACTCTTTCTCATATTTATTATTATTTTATACCATTTGTTATTCTTAAAATGACCATTTTTCATACCTTAAGTAATATTGTTATTATCATAATTATTATTATTTTCTTGACACATGCTAAGAATTCCAGTGGTCAACCACAACCTTGTACTATTTTACAAATATGTCTTGTATAATTGCCTGTATACAATTCTTTGATGATCAATTTCACCAGGTATTCAGTCCTCTAGACTTTATAGTCTCCTTGCTCTTGCATTGGCTGCAGCTCAGTATTGATAATATCTCTAATCTACCGTAGTACATGAGCCCTGCATTTGTATCTACCACACCCAGATAAAAGATTGTGCTTAGAAAAAAAAAAAAGAACTAAAAACAAAAATGCCTTCACGTGACATTCCTGTATTCATACAGAAGGAACGGTACAAAGGGGACACTGACCTGTATGAGAAATAAGCCACATTAACAATCAATAATAGGAAAACAAAACCTTTACAAATAAGTGGCACTTAGAGAAGATATATGACATCTTATTTTTAGATTGTCCTTATGAATATTGCAGATACATACTCATGACAAATTTAATTTAGACGTTCATCTTTCTATTTGATCATTTTATTACCAACTCCACTTTTTCAAAATCCAACTCACTGGTCAGGAATGATAATGCACACCTGTAATCCCAGAGACTCAGAAGGCTAAGGCAGGAGGATCACAAGTTCAAAGTCAGCCTCAGCAAAAGCAAGGTGCTAAGCAACTCAATGAGACCCTGTTTCTAAATAAAATACAAAATGGGACTGAGGATGTGACTCAGTGTTTGAGTGCTCCTGAGTTCAATCTCCAGTATGCAAAAAATAAATAAACAAATCTGACTCCCACAGGTTTGCCACAGTTTTTATTTCACATTCATTACAAGCATATAAAACTGATTAAACATGACCAGTTATATTTCAGTTACAAAATCAGTTCTAGATTTAGAGAATAAATATTGTCCACAGTTAAAGTGTTCTATAGATAAGATGGACTTAACAAGTATCTATAAAATATTTTGAGTAACAATAACTGACCACATTTTATTTTTACCTGCTCATGGAACTCTCTCCAAAATACATCATATTTAATGCCACAAATGAAGTTTTAACAAATATAAAAATGTGGAACCAATGCCTTGTATCTTATAACAAATACAAAAATGTGGAACCAATGCCTTGTATCTTATCAGGTCATTATAGCCTGAAATCAACACCAGGAAAAATTAAACATACCACACAGTCACATGGAGACTGAATAATACACATGAGTATATGTCATAAAATAAATCAAGAGATAAATCTTAAAAATCTTACAATCACACAATAGAAATATAATATTTCAGAATTTCTCAGATACCATGAAGGCAATTCAAAAAGGAAATTGCAGTTATGAGTTTGAGTTCCTACATAAAACACCAAAAAGTTCAAAATGAAATAACCTAGTGATCCATCTCAATTTTATAAAAACAAAAATAAATTATTCCCCAAATCAGTATAAGTAAAGAACAATGATCAGTTATGAAGATAATGAAATAGAGAACAAAATAATACAAAGAATTGATGAAGAAACTTGTTGATTCTTTGAAACAATAAACATGGAATAAACTGTTAACAAAAAAATCAAAGAAAAGAGAAAATTCAAAATAAAGTTAGAGATAAAAGAGGTATTATTACCACAGAAACCAATGCAATTCAGATTATTAGAAACTATTTTTAAAACTCATATTCTAATGCATTGGAAATTCTAGAATAAATGGTTGAACTTCTAGTACATATGAATACAAATGACCTACCAAAATTGAACAAAGTGGATATTGAAAACCTAAAATAACAATAAAGAGCAATGAAATGGAAACAGTAATAACAAGTTTTCCAATATAGTATTCTCCCAGACAAGATGAACTCAATACTGAATGCTAACAGATCGTTAGGAGAAATTAACACAAAGTTTCACAATTTACTCCTTGAAACAGAAAAATAAGGAACACTCCCCAAATTTATTCTATGAAACCAGTATCACCATGATATTAAAAACCAGACAAGAGGCCAGTTGTGTTGCACACATACAAACCCAAAAATGAGAGGCTGAGTCAGGAGGATCACTAATTCAAGGTCAGCCTCGGTAACTTATCAAGACCTTGTCTCAAAAGTAAGAGAACTGGGATTGTAGCTCAGAGTTTGAATGGTCCTAGGTTCAATCTCCAGTACTACCAAAACAACAACAACAAAAACCAAAGCCAGATAAGAACACTTCTCTGAGGAAAAAATGACACACGTATATAATAAATGAACTTAAATGAAAATTCCCTTAACATAATAGTATATGCAATCAAATTCAACAGCACATTAAGAAGATCATGCAACATTATAAAGTTGTTTCATTATAGAAATGCAACAAATACAAACCAATGTGTGTGTGTGTGTGTGTCTGTGCGTATATGTGTGTATATATACACACATATACATATATATATAATACACCACATAAATACAACCAAATATAAAATTCACAATTCCACATCAATAGATGCAGGAAAAAAGTCTGTGAAAAAATTCAAAATCATTGCTTGATAAATGTCTTGAAAAAACTAGAAATAGAAGGAACTTATCTCAACACAAAGGCTACATATGACAAACCTAAGGCCAACATCCTACTTAACAGATAACTGCTGAATGCATTTCCTGTAAAATGAGGAACAATAGAAGGATGTCCACTTCCACCACTTCTATAAAATAGATACTCAAATTTTAGTTGGAGCATTTGGAAAGAGGCAGAAATGAAAGTGTTACAAATAGGAAAGAATTCAAATTATCTGTTTACTTATGATATAATGCTAAACTTAGAAAATCCTAGTTTCCACCAGAAGATTCCTAGTGCTCATAAGCAAACACAGAAAAGTTGCAGAATAAATCAAGATATGAAAATCAACACTTTTTCCTCACACTAATGAATCTTTTGAGGGAAAAATCATTTCATTCCAAATAACTTACAAATGCTTAATAATAAGTCTAACCAAAAACAGGAAGGGTCTCTACAAGAAAAACCACAAAACTCTGAAAAAAATAAAGTCATCTGCAGATGAACTAAAGCCATCTACAGTAACTAAACTAAATAAACTTAAGCCATCTATAGATTAATAGGCATCAGATTACCAAAAGCCACCTATAGATTCAATACAGTTTTCTTCAAAATACCCATTATTATTCTCATAGCTTTGCAAAAAAATTCTAAAAATCATGTAGGATAATAAAACACCCAGGAAAGCAAGCAATTCTGTAAACTGTAAGCCTGAAAACCTCACAATACCTGACTCCAGAATAAAAGCAGTGTGATTTCTGGGACAAAAACTGACAGAGACAAATAAAACAGAATAGGAGCTACTGAGACCTATGAACCTTTCTTTATCTAATTACTTATAAAGATCCCCAGATACACATTGGAGAGAAGAAGTCCTATTTACCAAATTATACTGGGAAAATGGGAAATATACATAAATACCAATACAAACTGTGTTGAAGCCCTGAGAATAAGCCCAGGAACTTTAAAACTGCTAGAATAAAACCTACGGATAACAGTACAACATTAAGACATAGGCAGCAACATCCTCAAAAATACTCATATACCCCAGCAAATAATAAAAAGAACAAATACGGGCATGGCATCAAAATATATAGGTTTCTGTATGGCAAAGGAAAAAATATTAGGAGTATAAAGAGACAACATACTAAATGAGATAATTTGTCATTTATTACTCTGACAAAGGATTCATATCTAAATATATGATAAATTTTAAGAATCTCAACATGAAAATAAAAAAAATATATTATTCAGTCATTAATTTGGCAAATAAAGAAAAATCTCTCAAAGAAGAAGCCCAAGTGGCCAACAATAATGTGAAAAAATTTCAACATCTTTAACCATCAGGGAAATGGGAATCAATCACTCTACTGATCTCACTCTACTTAGAACAGCCATGATCTAGAGTAAAAATATCAACAAATGCTGGCAAGCTTGTGGGGAAAAGGCAACACTCTTACAATTCTGTTGGGGAAATCATGATGAAGATTTTGTATCAAATGATACAGGTACTGTATACCTTTTCTCACTATCTAAAAGGATAAAAAAACAGCATACATTATGGACACAATCCTGTGTTTACAGCAGCAGAAGTCACTATAGCTAACTCACAGAATCTGTCCAGGTACACATTAATAGATGAAAGGAAAAAGAGAATCTAGTCTATACCCACAATGGAGTTTTATTCAACAATGAAGAAAATTAAGTCAGCTGTTTGCAGGAAAATGGGTGTAATTGGAGAGTAATATGTTGAGGCACATAAGTCAGACTAAGAACAATAAGTGCTGTACATTTTATCTCATACATGGAAGCAACAGAGAAAAAAAGACAAAAGGTATCTCATGAAAATAAACAATAAAGCATAAAGATAAAGGAAAGAAATTGAGAGAGGGCAAGAAGTAATCCTGTGAAGTGACACTGATCAAAATGTTATGTGCATCTAGAAATATGCCAGAACAAAACCTACTATTTTGTATAATTAATAGCCACCGTGAAACAATGTTTTAAAATGCCAGAGTTGTACTACATTTGCATCAATTATGATTTCTATTTCAAGGTGGCAACCCAAAGTTGAAAAACACAGAAACATGAAAAATGGCTTAAAGAACCCAGGGACTGCACTTTTCTGAGGTCAGAAAATATGGTTTTCATTATTATCCTGTCCAATTCAACAAAGTACAATTATGACATGGTTTTATGTCTAAGATATGAGGTTTCCTCAAAAGTTTGTATGTGAGATAATGCAAGACTGCTCAGAGGTAGATTATGAGCACTACAAACAAATCGGTGGATCAATCCACTGATATGAATTAATGTTGTGATTACTTTAGGAAGGTAGGTTGTGACTAGAAGAAGCCATTCCTTCCAGCCTGCTTTGGTGTTTATACATTGTCCCTGGTAAATGGAGTCATTTCTTCATTTCATGGCTGTCATGTCCTGATCTGACTTCACGTCACATTGCTTCCTGATGTTCTGCCTCTCCTTGGACACAAAGCTATGAAGTCAGTGACTGACTGAAACCATGAGCCAAAATAAATGTTTCCTCTCCTAAGTTGTGCTTGTCATATCATTTGGTTATAGTGATGCAAAGCTGCCTAAAACACATGGGGTCCTGAACAAGTGACTACTTATTTAATTGTAAAATAAATTTGAAGGGTATATCTGGCTTCCTGTGAGAAGTAGTAAATTAGATTAACACAGAAATGAATCTGCTTTTAAAATGGAGAGATAATAGTATACAAACACACTGACCTGACATTTGAGGCGGAGTCTGTGGAAAACAAAAGACACAAGTCTTTGACTTCTCCCAGAAAAGTATGTAAACTAGTTAAATTAAACTTTGAGCCATCTCAAAGTACATGTGTGGGTGGGTGAGTGAGAATGTGATATCCTTGAGTCAGCAAATATATGTTCCCCATGATCATGCATGCTTTTTCTCAGGAATCCCACAAGGTATGTGAAGAAAAAAGGGGTAGTACCTCGATATGGAGACTAATATTCATTACTAGAACTCTAGCAGTGAAAGAAAAAAATTCTTTTACATATTTTGTACACAGCAAAAAATACTTACATTCAGAGAAATAACAACAAAATTTAGGTTAAAAAATATGAGAGAAAACTGTACAGCTGAAGGTGTGGCAATAAGGTATTGCCTGAATCCTTGCAAACTGCCATCCCTCACCAATAAACCAAAGCTATAATGTACAAAACACTCCTTAAAATACACTTAAGCTTGTCTGAGGAACAATAGTAAATCTTTTTGACCACTCACAGAAGGACTGGAATGCTCTCTTTCCCCAGTGTTGCATCTTCAGGAGGGGCAAAAATATATTTGAGGTTCAATACCTGATACGCACTGGGCTATACTTGAGTAAAATGCAAGAGACAGAACATCTATGGTAGGAAAGATGCAAAAAATGTGGGAAGCAGGAGTAAGTTATGAAAGAAACTCAATTTCTTTTATGCTCAGCATGTAATATCTGAGATAACAAATGTCAATCCCAGCCTAATTCTTCTCTGGGTTGACACACATCTCCTCACTTCAGTCATTGGAACTTCTACACATCAGTAATCTTAAAAATATTAAAATATCCCACATGACATACTTTGCTTGCAATGTACATTCTTGTAAAAGTAACAACATTTTTTTACTTCAATATTGATTTCACTATTTGATTTCCTTCTAATTTTCTTATGATTATTAGTGTCAGTTGGACAATTTCTACAAAATGACTTTGGGATTTGCAACTAATTATTTTTAATATGAAGATCCACTGTGGAATACTGTGATTGATTTTTATCCAAATTAAAACTTACAATCATTGACTATAAGCTGCTTTCCCATTTGTTTCCATATTTTTTTGCAATTGATTCTCACCTTTGTCTAAATGTATTACTTTTATTTCAAATTATTTTCCTACATTTGTGAATGGATTTGTGTCTCAATTTTGACATTGCACATTGCTAGGGTAATTTGCATAATTTTATGTGGGTCTTGAAACCTAAGCTTTTACTAAACTAACATAGTTCTAATGACATTTTACTGTGAAAATTCCTTAAAAATATATAAAGGATATCATCTGCATAGACTAGTTCATCTTTGATGTATAATATCCATGTTTAATATTCTCAGAATATTTAGTAGAAGTCAGAAAATCATACATTATTTCCTTTTTCCCCAAACTAAGTTGTGAAGCACTTAGATTTTATCATGAAATATGATACCTGAAAGTAGCTCTCAGCTGCCCTTTAGTGGATTGAAAAAGAATTTTCCTCTAGTCAAATTTGGCATAGGTTTTACCATACATTGGCATATTATTTTCCAAAAGCTTTTCTCTACCAAAAAGATTTTTGGAACCTTACTATATTTTGACATATTGATGATTTTGAGAAATATCCCTCTTGGGCATGGGGTCCAATCTTTCCTTTTGATGTTGTTATCTTCAGTTTTCTAGTGGTTTTGAATATCTTAGTCAATATCCATAATGGAAGATAGCCTGTAATTTTCTTTCTCACGACGTGTTATCTGGTAAACCTGGCCTTATAGGAAGAATTGGTAAATTTTCATTCTTCTATTTTTAGAAGTGATCATGAATTATTGCTAGTGAGTCCTTATTAAAAAGTTTGGTTGAAATCACCAATGCCAGTGAAGGCACATATATTTTTTTTTTAATATGTGGTTGTTGTTTAGGTTTTTGGATCTCAATTTTGCTCTGTTGCCCAGGTAGACCTCAAATTCCTGGGTGTAAATCATTCTTCTGCATTAGTTTCACAACTAGCTGGGAGTATGGTCATTCACTCCCATGACTCTTTTTTCAGGTTCTGATAAGAATATTTGTGTGAGGTTCAGTGGCTGACACCAGTAACCCCAGCAGCTCCAAAAGCTGAGGCAGGAGGATTGTGAGTTCAAAGTCAGCCTTAGCAAAAGTGAAATGCTTAGCAACTTAGTGAGACCCTGTCTCTAAATAAAATTACAAAATAGAGTTGTGGATATGACTCAGTGGTCCAGTGCCCCTGAGTTCAATCCCTGCAAGCAAAGTATGTACCCCCAAAAAATTTATAATTAATTTAAATTTTAAATGTAGGTCTTTTATGTTATATTTCTTCATATCTAGGTCTATTAGCATATTCTATTTATTCTTAAAGTAATTTTTAAAACTCATGGCTATCTTGTAATTTATTTATAAATTGTTAACTTCAAGTTTCTAGAGTTTCTTGGCTATTAAGATGGAATAATGAGGAAAAGTAATGCAGGGAAATGAGGGCTTGGCATTTTGTGAACTCACCAATGTCTTAGGATACCCTGTGCAGGACGAAGAATATACACTATTTAACATTCACACTTCTGTGAGATAAATGAGACAGAAAAACTAAAGTAAATTATAAACTTGATTAGCATTTTTCTGAAATTAATGATGCTGAGCACCTTTTACATAGCTTTATATATTTGTTTAATTTTTAGGCAAATGTCTACTTAGGCATTTTACCGTATTTAAAGTATTTGTTCTGTTTTTTTTCTTTTTCTTTTTTGATTAGTTGTATGATTTTCAAATTATTTTTGATGTTAACCTTTTCTCACATATGTGGTTAACAAATACATTCTTCAATTCCATGATCTACTTTTATATTTTATAAATTGATTCCTTGGTTATATAGAGGCATTTTTAGCTTCATATAGTCTCACTTTATTTTTGCTTTTCTTGTACATACTTTGTCCTATCCAAAACTACTACCAACACCCATGTCAGAGTTTTTCCCATTTTCTTCTGGAGGTTTTATGGTTTGAGGTTATATCACAATGAGATATTACCACATGCTTGTTAGAACAGCTTTTATCAAAATCATAGTAGGTAAGATGTACTGCAAAGGATTTGAAGAACAGGAGACTCTTGAATACTCTTGTCAGGAATATAAACTGGTACAGACGTCATGGTAAACAATATCAGAGACGAAAATGGAAACAAGATATACTCTATGACTCACATTTTGCTGAGCATATGCCTGTATTAATCAGTGTCCTTCAGGAAAGCAGAACTAGTAAAATATATAAATGTATAAGTGTTCAAAAAAGGGAACATATTAGATTGATTCACATGATAATGAGATAAATAGTCCCAAAACTCCTGCCTGCGGACTGGCATAATTGGAAAACTGGTAATAGCATCAAACTTGTGGTCCTATTTCCTCAACCTCCCTAATCACTAGGATTACAAAAGTCATGTGCCACCACACCTGGCTTATCATTCACCTTTTAAAATAAGTATGCTGTTGATGGGAATGGTGGGAAAAGTTGAAGGCAAACTTAAGTAGAGAAATATAAAGTTACCCTGGATTCAAATCCCAGTAACAAGAGACAAGTTTGCCATCTACAATATATGAATGAAGCTAAGTAAAATTATCTAGGCACAGAAACAATCCATTGCATACTCTGTATGAAACCTGGGGGGAAAAAGATGAAATATAGAAAGAGAACTGTGGTTATTAAAGGACTATAGTTAAAATATTGCACATGTACAGAAGAGTTCCAAAGACAGTAGAATTTTATGTATTCTTACTACAGAATGATATAAAACTGTGAGATGATGGGTTTTGTTAGCACATATCAATTGTACATATTAAGAACATTTTCCTACGTTCATACACATGTACCAATAACAACCAAATAACTTTCTTGCATCCTTGATGCTCCAGCACCTTTTTGCGCAATAGTAATCAATATTTCACTTTCACATGAATTTTATTTTAGTTACCATATATGAGACAATATGATAGTTTTCATTGTGTGTCTTTCTTCACTTACATGTTCCAAATCCATCTATTTTGCTTAAAATTACAGGATTGTTTTTAAATTTATGGCTGGGTAGGTCACCATGGTGAATATGTAACATATCTGATGGATAAGTTAAAATGCTTAACTATATCACTGATTTTTCTCTGTGTATGTATTGCTTAACATACTATTATACAATTTAAATTTACACAACAAAAGAAACAACAACAAAAGAATAAAGAGAACTAGGAAACTATTCTCCTTACCTGATTTTATCAAACTGAAAAGGAGCAATCCAATCATTAAAAAATAAAAAAATACCATTTTACTTTAAATTTGTTAATAAACTAGATAATAAGATGCCAGTTTGCTTATTCTCTTTAAACTTGTCACACTAAACTAATTTGGGAGTTTTCTGTACATTATATTATACAGAAAAAAATGCTTTTGTGAAAATAATGAAATAAAACATTAAGGTGATAGGAGATATGTGATTCATAATCTTTCTGCACATTTATACTTCTGATTTCCCAATTATTTGGTCCAAAACTTCCATGCTCACCTCATCCATCAATTTAACTATAATTGAAATTTTTAGTTCTTTGTGTGTGTGAGAAAGGGGGACACGGAGACAGAGAAGGCCCTGAACTCTGCAATTCCTTTGCTGAATTCTGCCACAACTTAGTCAAGGAGTTTTTCCCATGGTGTTCCCCAGAGTACTACAGAAATTGACTTCTCTTCAAGCAAACTGCACCTTGAGAAGAGTTGTTTTGGGTTAAACAGAATAGGGATGAGGTGAAAGAAAAGAGATGTTTGTTGGTAGGTGGATCGAGTATAATTTTTATGACTATTGACCAAGTGCTACCCATGACCATCTTTTAAAAATGCTTCTACTACATTGTTTACATTCTTATATATCTTGATGATCCTACAATTAAGCCTCAGAGACTCTATTTTTCATACACAAGCAGATCAGCTTGATTTTCTGAGTCCTGATACTTTGGAATACCTAGTTCCCCTTCTTCAGAATGCTTGAACCAATTTCTCTCTTAAACAATTACTTCTGTAATATCCAGGCAACATTCAAATACTGAATAACGACAAGGTGAATTAGTATCTGGCATTCCACTACCTAGGATATGGAGGCCCATATTCTTTCTTTGTGGCCTCCATCTTCTACCTTAAAATTGGAGATAGTAATACACATTTGCAAGTCTAGATTTCATCCTCAGTCAATCTGTAACAATATAAAAGTCAAAAATGCAATCTGCTGGGCACCACACTCCTGTAATCTCCATGGCTCATGAGGAACAGGTAGGAGGAAAGTAGGTTCAAAGTTAGTCTCAGCAACTTAGCAAGACCCTGCCTCAAAATAAAAAGTAAAAAGGGGATGGGGATGTGGCTCAGTGGTTAAGCACCCCTGGGTTCAATCCCTAGTTTTTAAAAAAGGATAAGAATACAATCCCTGCCAGGGGTGGTAGCACTCACATGTAATCATAGCTATTTGTGAGGCTGAACAAATGAGAACAACTTGTTCAAGGTCACAACTTTAAATCTAGCCTCAGTAACTTTGCAAGACCCTGTTCCAAAACAAAATAAGTGATGGTGACATAGCTCCCTGGTAAAACACTTTGATCCTATTTCAGTACCACAGAGAAAAAATACAATTACTATCCTCTTTCTCCAAAGTTAAGGTCCCCACAAACAAGGAGGTGGCTTAGGGATTACACTAGATCTTCTATAAATAACCCATGTATTCTAGTTCTCAATGTTGAAGATTTCATGTTTCTAAAAATTATTCCTACATATTTGCTTTTCATATTATTGTCACTAGAATTGTTTTAATTTTACACTTGAATATACATTTTCTTATATACTAAACTACTGTTTTTGAATATTGTTACCTTTCTAAGCTCAATTTTAGCTTCTGATAATTTTTAGTAAATTCTTACCTTGAAAATATCCACTTTAAAAATTCTTTCCATACCTCACTTAAAAAACCCACAAAACTGAGATAGCAAGAGACACAAGCAAGTTGCAACAACTTTTACTTTGACAAAGTCAAAGATACTGGTGAGACTCTCCACGAAGCTTTAGTCCCTATGAATCAAAAATCAAGAGAACAAAACCACAAGCTGCCACAAACATGTTACCAGACCCGAGATGATAGAAACACTAGCCAGAAAACTCCTTTTCTCAATCTAGTAAGATAAAATTAGAAAAGAAATCCACCAACCCCCAAAGCTAAAAACAAATGTTATCATATTTATGTCAGCATTAGACCTCCAATTATGTAGGTCAGGGTGGTTCACTGAAAAAAATTTTTAAAAAGTCAAATTTAACTTTAAAATGTTTCTGAAGGTATAAATTATGAGACATAGTCTAAACCAAAGAGGGAAATATTCCTCAGGACACAATAATGGCTCACATGTCAAAGAAGCTAGAATTAAGGAAAAAAGCAGAGCATATTAATTCTTCAGGTTAAAGAAGTTATCTGACCAAAGCGTGGCTGTTTTTGACAATAAGATAGTAATCTTCAATCATACTGTGCTAAATATTTGCACAGCTTTGGCAACTATTACTTAGCATTAACAATGATCACATTAGCCTTTGGTCATATGGTTAATTTCAATTGCAGAAAAGAAATTTTCCTACTGCTGCTGAAAGAAATCATCACAAATATAATTGCTTAGAACAATAGAAATTTGTTCTTTTACAGTTATGGATGATTTAGACATATTGAAAAAGGACAAATGTCACAAGTGTATTATCAGAGCCACACTCCTTGCAATGACTGTAGAAAAGAATCATTCAAGTTTGTAGTGAGAGCTGGCATTGCTCAGCTTATGGCCATAAAAGCTTCTCTTCTATTTGTTTTGGATGTAGCCCTCAAAAGAAGATAAACAAATCCGCCTTGCATAGAACATGATGGTGTACCAACAACTACCCTCAAAATTCACACAGTCTATCCCCATAGCACAATAGGTGGCAGATTGCCCAGAAGCTTATCCTTGCAAACAATATTTGCCAGGATTTCAGAAAATGCAGCTTCAGGCATAAGAAAAAGAAGAAAATGAAGGGACCCTGTGTCTGCAAACTGAAGTAGGACAGAAAAAAGATCCACAAAAAATAGTGAGATGGGGAGAGAACTGCATAGTAAAATGCCTCCAAAACACTTAACAGAAAATTTAGAGATCTCCAAATCCAAAAACAATAAAAGAAGAAGAAAAGAAAAACTCATGTAACAGAGTCAAACCCAGTAGAGTTGAGGACACAGCCCTGTTTAGGTAACAAGTATGACACATGTTTTTGACTAGACCCATGGAAATTTACCGCATTGCATATAACCTTGGATCACCCAAATTAATACTGTCTTCGCCCTTGGTGCATATTTATAGTCATCCCAGAACAGTGCATGTGGGCCCTGGTATTTATCTAAAAATTCTGGGAGTTTATATATACCTCAGTTATCTGATTGTGTTACATCCACCTTTCCAAGATTACACCCTGTAAATTTCTAGGACTTCACCTCTGTGAATTCTATTTTTGTCATTTTAAGTCAGTGTATCTCCAATGTCCAAAGGTAAAATTAAAGTGGGAAATGTTTTTAGAGAACACTTCTGGTAAAATGCTTACAGTGCAAAATTATGAGGTACTATATATTTCCTTGAGGAAAATATATCAATAGAGTACAGCACAGATGAGAAATTTCAAAAATTTTACAAAGGAGGAAACTTTCAAATGACAAATAAACATATTAGTATAAAACAATATTATTTAAGGAAGTTAAAATTCAAACAAACAGAGACTATTGTATACTCACCAGGAAGGGGGAAAAAAAAATCACACACACATACAATAAAAAGACTAATGGTAAAGAGATGTTAAGTGATTGACAGTCTCATATTGTGCCCCAGTTCTCCTTCTTTATCTCTAGATTTACCTCATATCCTCTCTCATCAGAGAGCAGCAGGCCAGGGTGGAGTCAGGGTTGGAAACAAGCTCACAGCTCACCCTTTCTTCTCCTTTTTTTGTATTAATGAGTAAAAAGGGAGTAACACTTATGTGTTACTGTTTGCTTCTTCTGTTTTTTAAAAGAATAAATAGTACTATATAGAAAAGAAAAAGAGTACTTATCACTAGGAGTATGGAGGGGTATTAAGAGGAAGAGGGCATGAAGGGGTTGTCAGGACATCATTAATGTTCTATTTCTTGATGTAGGCAACAATACATGGTGTTTACTTTCTGGTAATTCAAGACCTATAATTTCAATGTTTGCCTGTTCTTGCTATGCTCAATAAGATCAAATTTATTACATAAAAAATTGTGAGGGAAGCAGAAGAGATTTAAGAGGACCACAGGGAACATATTTTAATAATGGTTATGATAATTTTGTTGATTTTTGTGCTGGTTTCATGGGTATACATTTGCCAGAAGATAAAAGTATATACCTAAGATATATACAGTTTAATAAGTGCCAATTAAACCTCCATCAGACTGTATTAAAGTGGGATGCATCTAAAGCTGAGGTAAAAAAGAAAACATACAGACATAAATTAGTAAGCCAAAAAATGACTAAGAATTTATTAGAAAATCATCCACTTCAATAGTTTGGAAAAACAAATTTTACAAAAAGAGTTGAGAAAAGAAAATCCTAAGCAAAAGAGCAAAATTACAAGATATTTAAAATGAACATACCACAGAAACAATCACTAATGTCAAGGTTGGTGTGATTTTAAAAAGCAAATGAGGGGCTGGGGAGATAACTCAGTTGGTAGAGTGCTTGCCTCGCAATCACAAGGCCCTGAGTTCAATCCCCAGCACTGCAAAACTTAAAAAAAAATGCAAATGAAATTGAAAGAGCTTCGGTAAATTTGACAAGAAAAATTATGTCAATTACCTACTACATAATTGCCAGTGTATGCATATGCATTTATATCTATATATATATATATTTATATATATATATATATATATATATATATATATATAATGACATCTTGCTTAATGGGAATACATTCTGGAAACTCATACTAAGATGGTTCTGCCATTTTCCAAATGTCTGAGTGTAATTACAAGAATCTAGATGGTAGAGACTACTACATGGCTAGGCTATTTGCTACATACACTGTTGTTCCGTGCATGTGCATATTGAAAAGACCCCTGCCCCATCAGCTCAGGCCTATTTTAAGAGAAAAAGAAAAATCATTAACGGGGCATGTTAAAGGAATTTATCTGAAGATTTAGCTAAGAAAGGGGCAGGATAATTGGGAAAGTCAGAGCATGTCTGAACTAACAGGAGCTGATAAGCAGGAACTATAAAACTGTCCTGTAAAACTTCTGATACCAGATTCCTGACCAAGGACAGAGTGAATAGGGGACTTCACAGATAAGATGAGAGAAGTCTGTGTTTATACATTCTTTACCATTTTTACGACCCGGGCTGCAGGCAATTAGGGAAAAACCTGTGTTTATGCAGGTGCGGAAGTGCGAGGCTGCGGGCAATTTGGGGAAGCCTGTGTCTCTGTCTGTGTCTCTATCTATCATCCCCCTCTCCAGTTAAAGTAAATTTATGGCTTTTCCAAGGATGTCTAAATGCTGGATTCAAAATAACCAATAAGAAATCTGTTGCTTACCGCGCGCGAAACCTGCCCCTTTACCCTATAAAAAACCTGTACCCCAAAGCCTGGTGTGCCAGTTCACCGAAGCTCCGGCTGAGGTTTCGCTGAGCACCCGCAGGCGCCTGTGTAACATAACAATAAACTGCCTCTTGCTTTTGCAGCCAGTGATTACGTGAGTTCTTCCTTGGACAGGGGGTCTTAGGGTCTTTCAATATCTCCCTAGATTGCAAGAGTGGCTTCACATTGGTGTACAAGCATTTCCATGGGTTACAATTCCCACCAGGGGTAAAAAAAAAGGGTTAAAACTACAGATCCTGGTTCAATTCTAAAACAGATTTACATGGATTTTTTTCTAGTGAGTGTAAGGCAGCCTGGACTCTAACAAACTTGCATCAGGAATTTAGTGCACCAGTGAACTATAAGACCTTTGGCAGCCTGAGCACAGCTGTTAGAATGCCCAGTGTCAAACAGTTGAAGAATAACTAGTACTCCATGGTTGGGTAAGAGCAGGTTGTAAAGTCATCTGGGGGTGGGTGCTTCTATGATAGAAGAACAAAAAGACATGAGTACTGAAATGAGATTAGTACAAAGTAAATGTTGCAGCATCTGGAACATGCCACTGAGTATCATGAAAATGATAGAAGTCAATCTCTCACCAGGCGGTGGAAGAACTGAGAAATTGTTCCCATAACTAAGCCTAGCAAAGGCTGGAGAGGACAAGGCCTTTATTTGGGGACTTTAACATTGTCCAGGTTATCAGGAATGTAAACACAACATTTAACTCAATGTCATAGATGTCCCCAGAAAATATAGTTAAGCTACTTAATGTCATCTGATTTTTGTAAAATATCCCTTTATTGGTATAACCTGTGTTTAGTAGAGAGCTCTATACTTCTGTTACTTAGGGCTAGATAATCATATGAGCAAACATAGATTAAGTCTACCTGTGTAGCTTAGGAAGGTCTGCAGGCCTTAAACTGACTAAAAACTTCTGACTCTGGCAGCTTCTTTTGATAGTTATCAGGCACATTTGCTGAAGAATCTCTTTTATTTGTAGCTTCCAGCTTTTATTCTAGTGGGCTAATACAAGTGTACATCTTAAGTTACATTTAACTATTATTTCTTTGAAATGCCCAGGAATGGCTATATTCTGGTTTTAACTGTTTTGCTGGGTGTCTAAGATCCAGCTGGTCAAATTGACCTGGTTCCTGTCTTGTTAAAGAGTCAGCTGAGTTCCCACAGGGGCCACTCGTAGAGAACTTTAAGAGCAGCTTCTTAGCTCCACCAGTGCCATTGGTTAGGCAGGGTCTCCTTGATGAGGTGACTTCCTTTGGAAGCATTAAGGGATGTTTCCCTTTTTCCATGACCCTCCTCTGCAGCAGATGCACTGAGTGAATTTTCATCCTCTAGTCTCAACAATCTCCTTGATTAGGAGGTTGTGTGACCCAGAGTTGCAAAGCTCCTTAGAGAAGTTCTCTTGTTCGTGGGTTCAGGCTGACTGAGGGCAAAAGTTCCAAATACTGGTCTATCTTGCCTTCTGTATTTAATTCCAATCTCTAAGTTTGATCTTAATCATCCAGCAAGCCAGTCTCACCAGTCATAAAGTAAGAGTACTGGGCTTTAACTTCAATGCCCATAACTTTACAATTATTTACCCTTTTATCTAGCTGGAATCTGTATTAGTACTGGAAGTTACCACTATCTGTTCTATAGGTGATGGCTTATTATTAAAAGTTACCTAGGTTGTGTGTTCTTGAAGCAGCTATTTCTGCAAAATATTAACAGGTAACAGTTTTACAAAATGAAATTAGCAAGAGTAAAAATATATTCTGCTGGTATAATATCTATCTTGAATTTTGACTGAGAACCACATTATATCCCCTATTTGAGATCACAGTACTTTTACAACAAGAACCAATCTTTTGACTATAACTCTAAATAAGCTGAAGTCTGACTTATTTTGGAGCCGTTCTATTATGCAGTAAGGTGGGAGGCAGAGCCTTATCTCAGGTAAGGCGTGGCTCTTTACAGATCTTAAGTGTTCTAATTCTGATATTGATCTTTGCTTCTTCCTTAAATATCATTAAGTAGTTTACATATACTGTTTCCTGAGTCTATATAAACTTTATAATTAACACAATTTAACATTGTATCTAAAACATGAATCAAAGAAAGGCTGAGAGAGCTTTTAACTTTCCTTTTGTGTGATAAAGTGGCAAAATGTTTTCATGTGAAAATTAACCTTTAAACAAGTCAGGCTCTAATGTTTAGAAATACATTTACATTTGAAATTTTTTATCTCAGTGTAAAAAGTAACGAATTTTACATATACCCTATTGATAACAGGTCCTATAGTAGAATATTAAATGATAGAAATTAATCCAATAAAATTTACTCTTCATAAGTTTAAAATTTCCATTACAGACAAGTTTAATCTGGAGAATAGCAGCTTGATAAATTCCCTGCTTTAAAACTTGTATACCTGAAAAATATGAACACATTTAATATACAACTAGTGACCACTTCACAATTACCTTGACACTTTTATTTTACCAAATTTAGTTTTTAAAGAAAAATGTAGACTCTGTAACATAGTACAATACTCTAACAGTTGTTTAACCATAATTGTATACCCCAATATTTAAGACTAATTGTTCTAAAGAACAAAACTTAATAGACACAAAGTTAAGAGTAAATTAGTATTTCTAAGAAATCCTTGCCATTTTATTATGTTATTTTACCATATAGATTAAACTTTGGTTTATATCAGAACATTAGTATTTCACCTTAGGAAAAACCTTAAATAGCTTTAACTGTCTCATATACATACAATCAACTCAGTTACACACAAACTTGTTGAAACTTGCCCTTTACTTACACATAGACTTTCTTAGCACTTATTTAGACCCTTGTGTATTTCATCACACAGCACTTTCTTACCCAGAAACATTTCCTTTTCCCTTTTACTAAATATATTTCCATACCTAGAACCTTTTATTTTCTTTTTCCTATTTGTTGACCCCTTTTTGTTCACATTCTGAAACAACTCTTATGAAATTTCTGAATTTAGATAAATTAATCTATTTCAATAAGATTAAATATTTTGTTGTTTATAGTACTTTAATTGAAACACAGTTGAAACTTTTGGGACCCTTTGTCTATAGAATTGCACTTGTTAGGACATAACTCTTAGTAACTTTGTTTTTAGTTTAGTGATGACACAAAGCAAGTTTAAACCCTTTTATTTACCAACCTAACCTATGAAAACACCAATAATGTTTAAGTATGTTACCCCATGTAATTTAAGGAGTTAAAAGTACTCAATGTTATTTAACAATTAGCATTTTTAACTTTGTAAATTAATCAGATGTCTCTACAAACACATTTGAGTAATCCCATACATGTTAACTCTAATTCACTTATTCTGCAAAAACCAAGATATCAGACAAGTGTCCTGAACAGTATTTGTTGTCTCTTTCTGTTGAAGAAAAGTCCTAGAAACAATTGATATTAGACATTTTATTAACATCAATATTTTATTAGCTTGACCACCTAGAGACTTGTGAGTTATTTTCAAAGACATTTTACTTTCATTAGTTTACCCAATTTGAATTGAACCCTTAAATTACGTGAATTAAAAGTATCTGGATCCATTTTTAAATTTTAATTTTAGGAGCGCTCAGTTTTGATCAGACAGCACGACATACAAAAACACAAAATCAAAGGCCTTGTAACTTTATAGGTGAATCTCCATTGCAATGTAACAGATGTTCAAAAACTCTAGTTGAATAAAAAATAGAACTGATCAAAGAAATCATGAGCTCAAAAAAGAATATGGAATTAAAAAAAAAAACAAGAGTACTGGAAAAATGATACAGCCCTTAATTACTTCAGTAAAGCACCATAAAATTTACTTTTGCTGGAGTTCAAGTAAGACTCTTTTTTACCTTTTTTTTCTTGGGTTTGAGACTCCTACTGAGCCTTTAGGCTTCCTATTTACATTTCAATGTAAGCCTTGACTGAGATCTGGAAGGATCTAACAGGTTTTAACAGAAACCTTGTGCCTAGGGCATTTTAGTCATCTCATCAGGACAGGTTGGATGTCAAAGAAAATTATGAGACCTTATTTTCCATTACTTTTGAGAATGAAGCTACTTTGCTAAGTTCCTCACTGAGATATGCCATTGGTTATTGAGTTGCCTATGGCTGCCTATCCAGGATTTATTTTCCCCTTTGTGACAAACAGGTTAAATCTTGCTTCATAGGTAAGCTGAGTATAGGAGCTTGAAGTAAGGCCCCTTCTTGATATTCCTGGGACAGAATATTGTCCTATAGTGGCTATTTTCTGTAGTATTGAACCTGTTGATGACATAATTAAGCTTTATTTTTTGAGATCTTATAATTCCTATTAGCTAAGAAGTTTAGGAGTTCTGCAATGGCCTTTTGATATTCCTCCTGGGTGGAGGCACATAAAGGATGTACTTTACTTACTGGAGAACAATCACAGAATGTTTTATCTCTGAATTTTGTTAAGTCCTTAGCTAAGGTTTGTCCGGAACAGGTGAGGGCCATCTAAATCCTGAGGCAATACTGTCTAGGTTAGTTGAGATACAGTATCTGGTTCCTCAAAGGCAAACAGAAATTGCTATTCAGAGTCTAGCATAGACAGGAAAAGTCGTCTTCCAAATCCAACTTAGTAAACCAAGCAGCAGTTGGAATCCAAGATAAAAGTGTATGGATTAAGAACTACAGGGTGGGGGAAATTACTACTTCATTATTCTAAGGTCTTGGACTAGGCAGTTTGCTTTTTAACTCCTAAAATGGGCAAATTGCATGGACTATTGCAAGGCATTAAAAGTTTCTATCAGTTTGAATGATCTTTAATAAGTCCTTTTTCTTGCCTATATGTTCCCTTTTCTTTCTTTTTGATGTCTATTAAAAACAGGAGATGCAAGCTGGAGAAGATCATCTGAGGATTGACGAGGGCCATGTGCTAATTTTTGTAATTTCCTCTAAATATTTGGGGCTGACTAAATGATAAATTTATACTTTAAAAGTAGGTGGCCCTTTATGGATTCAGGATTCAGAGTGGTGTGTTTTCTTATTGCTTTCCTAAGTCTCTCCATGAAAATAGCAGGACTTTCCTGAAGGCTGCATAATAGTTTTTTTAAGGCATCCTACTCATTATTCAAATCCCAGTTAGGATGGTTTCTGGGAACTGCCTGTTCTCTAGATGGTTAACAGCATAATTTTCTAGGTGAAGTCAAATACCTGGCATAAGTTTTCAAACATCTCAATATTTATTAGGATCCTCCAAAAGCCTCCTTAAATTTATTTTTGTCTGTCTTAAGTTGGGAAGGTTCCCTCAATTTTCCTCCCTTTGTAGGTGATTCCTTAAGGCTTTCTCCTCTCATGGTAGAAATTATTGATGTCAAGCATGGTAACATATGAAAGGCACTTTTCTTGATCATTTGTAATTTAGCAGTATGCAGGCTAGTGGTGAACCTGGCAATACTGTTGAGAGAGAAGCTCCCTTCTGAGTTAGAAGTATTAGGGACGTCTCCCTAACTTTGAGCTTCCTTACAGTCCAGAAAAAACCGTCTCTCACTACCTGGCTTTGCCAAAGTTATTTCTGGCCTTCTTCGGCAAAGTGCTAGGGTCCTAGTTTGCCCTGTGCTGGAGACCCTGGGAGGATTCAGACTTAAGGGCATTACTGCTTTCCTCCTGCCACTATAAACTCCTAATTATGAAAAATGATGACAAAAGTAAAAAGTGTGCCTTTTGCCTATCTTCTTGCTCTGTAGACTAAAGGAATCTCCGGAGGGTGGGGGGACATCTATTGGTTGTTAGGTGTATAACACCCTTTGCTTGGAGGGTCTCACGGGAGGGGTTCTTAAATGCCTCCCTCTCGCAGCTTAAAGAGAACACAGTGAGCACATTTAAGCACAGGAACAGTAATGGGGAGACTCTAGTGTCTAGACTAGTGAAGGCTAACTATGAGAACAAAGAGAGCCTGGGCATTTTCATACTTATCATCCCAGGCCTTAATCCTACAGCTTGAATTCCTAATGTCTGACCGGCAAGGGAAGGGGAGCATCCAGGAGGGAGTGGATGTGCGGGAGTGTTGTGCACTGTATGGCCCGTACGGAGGCAAAGGTAATTGGCGCTTTCCCTCAGTGCAATTGTCTACCGATCACCCTGGATACCCCTCAGGGCTGTCGGGAGGGGGAGTCTGGAGAAGGAACCTTTGGGGTCCACCCGAGAATAGCCCGGGCCGAGAACCACTCAGTTGTTCCAACCCTTCCTCCACCTCCATGCATCCTGGTCAGATCAGGACTAGGGACACTGTGTACTGGCGGCAATTGCGCTCCGGGCCTGGACAGAAAAGTAGGAAACGGCTTCAGCACAGTCCAACATGCCTACAGAGCAGGTGATTGGAAACTTGCCGGGGCCGGGAAACCTCTCACCCGAGTCTTAAGAATGGCGGCTGCACTAACTGCATTTAAGTAGCCGACGGGTGCCCATTTTGCCCTCCAAAAATAAAGAGACAGAAAGATGAACCTCAAACAGATGCGGGGTGCGTGGAGAGAGAAGCTTACTTACCTTGGCATAAATCTCGGTGGAACCTCCAAATATGGAGTACTTCCATATGAATATCGAAGAAACACTTTAACACTGATAGAATATGAATATAGTACAGTCATTTTTTTAAAGAGTATTGAAAGTTGAAAGTTCTTTAAAAACTAACACAGCAATAATAATTCTGGGTGCATTTCCAAAGCAGGTGAAATCAGCATGTTAAATAAATGGTTGCATTCTCATCTTCATTGTAGCAATATTCACAGTAGCCCAGATAAGGAAAAAACTGAAGTGCCCTTTGGATAAAGCATACACCAGATTTCTTCCAGCTTTAGGGCACTCAGATACTTCCCTGAGAAACTATACCCTCTAGAGATTTGGACTGTTCTTTAACAAGACCCAAGTGCTGATATACACTAGACTCTCAAGAGACATTAGATGTGGAAGCTATGGGATCATCCTATCAGACAGTTGTGAAATACAGGACCAGGAAAACACCAGAGGGGGAAATGAGGACCCTCTAACATAAATTCCACAAGGAGGACTCTCATTATAAAGTCATTCTGACAAGGTGTCTGACCTTGGAGAGGCAAAGGGAGGATAAAAATACATGTATTTTTACAAAGGTCAAGTAATGCTTCTCTACTTTTCTAACATGTTGAAAGACCCTCCGTCCCCCTGTCCAAGGAAGATCACGCGAAGACACTGGCTGCAAAAGCAAGAGGCTGTTTATTGGTACACAGGCGCCTGCGGGTGCTCAGCAAAACCTCAGCCGGAGCTTCGGAGAACTGGCACACCGGGCTTTGGGGTACAGGTTTTTTATAGGGTAAAGGGGCAGGTTTCGCGCGCGCGGTAAGCAACAGGTATCTTATTGGCTATTTTGAATCCAGCATTTAGACATCCTTGGAAAAGCCATAAATTTACTTTAACTAGAGAGGGGGATGATAGATAGAGACACAGGTTTTCCCAAATTTCCCGCAGCACGGGTTGTAAAAATGGTAAAGAATGTATAAACACAGACCTCTCCCATCTTATCTGTGAAGCCCAGGGGAGCTGACCCGAGCCCTCCGGGGGGGGGGGGGGGGGTCAGAGCGGCTCAGAACTTAAGATAACATGCTTCACAGGCCATAATTTTACTTTGTCATTTACAGTCCTTTGTTATCTCATCCTATTTACTCTGTCCTTGGTCAGGAATCTGGTATCAGAAGTTTTACAGGACAGTTTTATAGTTCCCGCTTATCAGCTCCTGTTAATGAAAGACATGCTCTGACTTTCCCAATTATCTTGCCCCTTTCTTAGCTAAATCTTCAGATAAATTCCTTTAACATGCCCCGTTAATGATTTTTCTTTTTCTCTTAAAATAGGCCTGAGCTGATGGGGCAGGGGTCTTTTCATCCCCCCCTTTTTCTTTATCATGGATAGAATCTTATATCCATTTGTCCATCTTGCCTCGGTTAGGGAGAGTATCCATCAGTTTGCTTAACCATTTGGTACTGTGGGTAAGGACCATAGTCTGGATTGTAGAGAGTCGGTCCCTCATAAACTGCACTAGTCTGTTCAAGATGCAGGGCCCAAAGGTGAAAATTAGTATTAAAATTATCAGAGGGCCAGCTATAGTAGATAGCAAGGTAGTCAACCAGGGGGACTTACTAAACCATTGTTCAAACCATCCTTGTTGTGCCTCAAATTCTTTCTGCCGTTTGGCTAATCTTTCTGTTACCTTTTCCATGGTTTCTCTGACTACTCCTGTATGGTCAGCATAGAAACAGCATTGTTCCTTTAGGGCCACACAAAGACCGCCTTCCTGTAGGAACAGTAGGTCTAATCCCCTTCGATTCTGCAACACAACCTCAGAAAGGGAGGTAAGAGATTTTTCTAGGGCTGTAATGGATTTCGCCATAGCAGCTAGGTCCTCATTCATGGCGGCCTGTAGATATAAGTATTGATTTCCCTGTACTATTGCAGCTGTTCCTGTACCGATTCCTGCAGCAATTCCCCCTACTCCTAGTAACAGAGCTAGGGTCAGGCTAATGGGTTCCAGGGGGTGCCTCTTTTGGCCTTCTAGGTGACCCAGAACATACTCTGATTGTAGGTAGGATATCCTAGGCCATAGCTGGACTAATACACAGAAATCGGTTGTGACATTTAGAATGGCAGTGGACACACAAGGGGTCAGTCCTGTGTTACATGCCCAGTAGGTTCCATTAGGTCCCCAGATATATTGATGGCCGTCCTGAGTTGGGAGGGTCTGATTACAAAGGGAGTGATGTGACCTAGGTACCTTGCCTATACATAGGCCTTGCCCACTGACTTCAGGGATTGTAAATTTAGAGCCAGGTAGGGAGGAACACTTGCTATTAGGGGTGCTACTATTTGTCCAACTAGCTGTGGTGGCAATTCCCTCATAATAAGGTGGGTTAGAGGCGAGACATAACCAACAGTCTAGGGTTTTGTCTGGACTGGTGGAATTAAGGGCTTGGAAAGCTCCTTGGACTAGGCGCAACAGCCGATCCCCAGTGCCTGGAGGAGGAGATTCAACAAAGGGGCTTCTAGGAAGGACGCTATCTGTTGGTGTGGACGCAGGGCTAGTAGGTGGGGGTATGGCCTTGGAGGGTTCTCTCCGTTCGGGGACTGTGGGCTCCAGTCTCTTCAGGGGCATGGGTACCCGCTGGTCTCCAAGAACCAAATTGGGGCCTACTGGGGTTTTTGTTTCTTCTGCCTCTACCTGAATTCGGAATAGGAGCCCTGGGTCGCCTTGCCGAGTGTATAGACGAACCCCCCATAAGTACCCCTGAAGCCATGCTATCTGTTTCCTTCCTTCCTGGGTAAATCTGATAGTTACATTAGATTCACCTGGGGTTGTCTCTAAAAATTGCACGTAGTCATCTCTAGGTTTTCCCTTGAGCCAATACCCATTTGAACTAGTCTCACAACCCCATGAGGCACAATAGTAGGCCTCTGGCCCCCCACATTGATAGGTACGGGTGCGCCCAGGGCAAAAATACCAGGATCGGAATCTGCAGGGTGGATAGGAGTCCCCTTTGGTTTTCTGAGTGTGTTCCCAAGATCCTTCGGCTAATTTACAAAGATCAAAAGTCAAGTCCGGCCACCAGGTATTTAGGGCATGATGCCCTTTAGCCAGGACCAGTTTCTTTCCAGTTTCAATATTGTGAATAAACCAAACTAGATTTCTGGATACATGTGGACTGCCATAGGACATCATGGGAAACAAAGCTAAGATAATTAACAGCGTGAAAGTCTTATCTTTAGTGGGTTTTGGGTGCGTTGTAACCTCCATGTTGATTCCTGGGGTGCAGGGGTGGAGTCTTGTGGATGTGCAGCTTTCGCGTGGGATGCGTGGACCCAAGCTGCAATGCCGTCTACCTTGATGGCGGTAGGGGTGGTCAGCAAGACGGTGTAAGGTCCTTTCCAGCGAGGTTCAAGGTTTTTGTTCTGATGCCTGCGGACCCAGACGGTGTCTCCTATCTTGAAGGAGTGTGGCACTGTTGGTTTCTCCAGTTGTTCCTTATAGGCTGCTGCTAGGGGCTTCCAGACTTCATTTTGGACTAACTGCAATGCACGTAAATGGGTCTGCAGGGTGGGGGTGAACAGAGCAGAAATCTCAGTTTCATAGAAATTGACAGCAGGTGGTGGGGCACCATACAGAATTTCAAAGGGGGTTAGTCCTTGAGGGCCAGGGGTGTTCCTGGCCCTGTACAAAGCTAATGGCAGGAGTTGCACCCAGTCTCTAGTGCCAGTTTCAAGCGTTAATTTAGTTAAAGTCTCCTTGATAGTTCTATTCATTCTTTCTACCTGCCCTGAGCTTTGGGGTCGGTAAGCACAATGTAATTTCCAATTAATCCCCAATGTACTGGCCACTAACTGACTTACCTGGGAGGTGAAGGCAGGCCCGTTGTCTGAACCAATAGCCCCAGGTACACCATACCTTGGAAAGATTTCTTCCAGTAGCTTCTTTGCTACGACTTTAGCAGTCTCATGCCGAGTGGGATATGCTTCTACCCATCCTGAAAAAGTGTCCACAAAAACTAAAACATACCTGTATCCATACATACCAGGTTTGATTTCTGTAAAGTCGACTTCCCAACTGGTTCCAGGCTTGTGCCCTCTGGCCCAGGTCCCAATCCCAAATTTTATTTTACCTGCGTTAACCTGAGCACAAGCTTGACAATTTCTCACAAATTGCCTGATGATTGAGTCTCTGTGGGGCAGGTATAGATTTCCTTCTCCACGATCCAAGAGGGTTCTCATCCTTTTAGCTCCCAAATGAGTAAGTCTGTGCAAGGATCTTATTAGTTCTTTGGTGTGTTTGATAGGCATTACAGTTTTTCCCTGGTATTCCCATGTGCCTTCAGCCGGGTTATAGGTGACCTCTAGATGTTGCACAATGTCCAAATCTGGGTCCTCATAGACCCAACGTTCCTCGAAGCCCTCGGGTGGCTTTTTAACCTTTTGTGGCAATAGGGTAGTCACTAGGAGTTGTGGGCCTAAAGCTGCATTCCTAGCAGTTTCGTCTGCCAGTCTGTTTCCTTTTGCCTCTAGATGGTCTCCCTTTTGGTGGCCAGGGCAATGTATTATACTTAGTCTCTTTGGCAGAAAGAGGGCCTTTAATAAGGCTAAGATTTCAGTCTTATTCTTGATCTCTCTTCCCTCTGAGGTTAATAACCCTCGCCGCCGATATATTTCTCCATGGATATGGGCGGTAGCAAAGGCATACCGACTGTCTGTGTATACATTGAGTTTCTTCCCCTCAGCCAGTTTTAAGGCCTGCGTCAGAGCTATCAGCTCTGCTCGCTGGGCTGATGTTCCTCCCGGTAACGCGCTCGCCCAGATTACCTCTGATTCAGTGGTGACAGCTGCTCCTGCTCGTCGTTCCCCGTTTAGCAAATAGCTACTCCCGTCAGTGAACCAGACTAACTCCGCGTCCGTCATGGGTTGGTCTAACAGATCTGGTCGGGTTCCTTGGGTCTCTGCAAGAATCTGTTGGCAATTGTGGGGGACGGGTCCCCCGGGGAGGGGCAGGAGCGTGGCTGGGTTTAGAGTTACTAAAGGACCGAACCGGATTCGGTCCGTGTCCAGCAATAAAGATTGGTAGTGGGTAAGCCGGGCATTGGAGATCCAGCGGTCAGGAGGTTGCCGGATTACTGCTTCGATGGCATGTGGAGTTAACAAGGTTAGTGGCTGTCCCAGAGTCAGTTTAGTAGCATCCTTAATTAGGATTGCTACTGCTGCTATCATCCGGAGGCAGGGAGGCCATCCTGATGCCACAGGGTCCAATTTTTTTGACAAGTAGGTGATTGGGCATTTCCATGGCCCCAATTTCTGGGTTAGGACTCCCTTTGCATATCCCTGCTTTTCGTCAACAAAGAGGTCAAAAGGTCCGGTAAACCCAGGGCAGGGGCAGATAGGAGGGCCTGTTTGATGTGATCAAATGCCCTCTGGTGTTCATTTGTCCAGGCGAAAGGGCTGTTCTGCTTTGTTAATAGGTACAGAGGGGCTGCTATCTCTGCAAATCCAGGAATCCATAGTCTACAAAAACCTGCTGTCCCCAGGAATTCCCGTAGTTGTTTGGGATTCTGGGGAGTGGAAATACTCGAGATAGTTTCTTTCCGGGCTGCGGTGAGCCATCTCTGACCATTATGAAGCTCATATCCGAGGTAGGTAACTTTCGTCTGACAGATTTGTGCTTTCTTTGCAGAGGCCCGGTACCCCAATTGCCCTAGAGCCTGCAGTAATGCTTTGGTCCCTTCAATACATTCTTCTTCGGTAGGGGCCGCCACTAGAATGTCATCTACGTATTGGAGCATTATTAGGGAGGGGTTTTTTTACCCGGAAATCAGCTAAGTCCTGATGTAGGGCTTCGTCAAAAAGTGTGGGACTGTTCTTAAATCCTTGTGGTAACCGGGTCCAGGTCAATTGTCCTGAGAGTCCTTCCTCAGGATCCTTCCATTCAAATGCAAATAGGGCCTGGCTCTGGGGACTTAACCTCAAGCAGAAGAATGCATCCTTTAAATCTAGGACAGTATACCAGGTATGAGTGGGAGGCAAGGTACTGAGGAGGTTATAAGGGTTGGGTACCGTGGGGTGGATGTCTTCCACTCTCTTGTTTATCTCCCTTAAGTCTTGGACCGGGCGATAGTCTTGAGTCCCTGGCTTTTTGACTGGGAGTAAGGGGGTGTTCCAGGGTGATCGGCAAGGTGTCAGTATGCCTTGATCTAGGAGCCGCTTGATATGCGGTTTAATGCCTAGGTAAGCTTCCCTGGACATGGGGTATTGTTTAATATTGATAGGTATTGCAGTGGTCTTGAGTGAGATCACTATGGGGGCTTGGCGTATTGCCATTCCCATTCCCCCAGTTTCAGCCCAGGCCTCTGGGTAGGAGCTGAGCCAATAGTCCATATCTTTGCCAAGTTCGGGAGTTGGTCAAATAGTCTATATTCATCTTCCAAGTTAAAAGTCAATATATGGAGAGGCACCCCGTTGGGCCCACTTATGGAGGCCCTTCCATTCTCAAAACAAATCTGGGCTTTTAGTTTAGTTAGTAAGTCTCTTCCTAGAAATGGGTATGGACAGTCGGGCACATGCAGGAATGAGTGGGAGACCTTACCTGAGGCAAGGTGGACTTCTCTTTTAGTGGTCCATCGATACGGTTTGCATCCGGTGGCCCCCTGGACCCATGTCGTCCTTCCACTTAGGAGTCCGGGGTCCTGCGTCAGCACTGAATGTTGGGCTCCTGTGTCCACTAGGAAGGTTACTGGTTGCTCCCCCACTTGTAGAGTTATCCAGGGCTCAGGGGGGAGCTCCTGGCCCTGACGTCCCTAATCTTCATCATCCAAAGTTAGTTGAGGGGTTTTGTTGGGGTACCTCCTTGAGTCGGGGAGCCTTTTGGGATTTCTTGGACAGTCTTTTGCCCAATGTCCTTTTTCCTTACAGTAGGCGCATTGGTCGTGTTCCACTTGGGGCCTGCTTCATCCCCTTTCTCTTTCTGGTTTAGTCCCTTTTGACCCTGTCTGAGCTATTGTGGCCAGTACTTTACTTATTTATTACGCTTTTGATCCCTCTTATCTAATTCCTCTCGGTATCTTATATCTCTTTCTTCCTGCACTTTCCTAATCCTCTCTTCTTTTTCTTCTGGAGTTTCCCTCTTATTGTAAATCTTTTCTGCTTCCTTTAACAAATCTGCCAGGGAGAAATCCTGCAGATTATCCAACCTTTGTAGCTTGCTTCTAATGTCAGGGGCAGATTGCCAAATGAATGCCATAGAGACATTGCCTCTCTGTTCCTCACTATCTGGGTCGAAAGGAGTAAACCTTCGATATGCCTCCTTTAATCTTTCTAGAAATGCAGTAGGGGTTTCGTCCGCCCTCTGAACAGTTTGCCTTACCTGAGCCAAATTGGTGGGCCTTCGTCCGGCCCCATGGAGACCCGCTATGAGTAACTGGCGATAGAGACGTAGGTGGTTCCTACCTTCATCAGTATTGTAATCCCAATCAGGCCGCGTCAAGGGAAAAGCCTCATTAATCAGATTGGGGAGCTGTGTGGGACGCCCATTGTCCCCAGGAACATTTTTACAGGCTTCTAATAAGACTTTTTGTCTTTCCTCGGATGTGAGGAGAGTTTGGAGAAGCTGCTGGCAGTCATCCCAGGTTGGTTGGTGGGTCACTAGAATGGACTCAATTAAAGAGGTTAAGGCTACAGGGTCACTCGAGAAGGAAGGGTTATGGGTTTTCCAGTTATAAAGGTCAGAGGCAGAGAAAGGCCAGTATTGATATTGACCATTAGGGCCTCCAGTCTGTCTTAAGGGGAAAACCTTTGAGGTTTCCCTAGAAGTTGTAGGCTCCTTGCGCCCTCGGAGTCTTCCCACCATTGGAGAGGGGTCTGGGAGGATTCCGGCAATTGGGGGTTCCTCATCCTCCTCGGAGGAATCCGGATGAGGGTTGGTGTCGGGGAGAGGTTGAGGAGGGTAAGGTGGGGGTTCTTCTGCTAGTAGATCTATTAAGGTATTTTCCTCGGGCGGAAGGACAGTCCGAGGTTTCGACTTAGGAGGAGCGGAGGGCTTGGATTTATCCAGTACAGGGTATAGTCTAGAGGTTTGGGTGGTCTGAGGAGGGACAGGAATAAAAGGAGCGGGAGTGGGAGGAGGAAGGGAGGGTTCGTTAGGAAGGGAAGAGAGGAGGGGTTTTGGGGTAGCGAAGGGGGTGACCCATGGTGGCGGGTCAAAAACCAGGTTTTCCCAAGTCACGATGTATGGAACTTGGTCAAGATGTCCTTTAGGGCCTGGAGTGAAGATGTGGGATTTGACCTGTGAAACAAGATCGGGATTAAAGGACCCTTCTTTGGGCCAGCCTACGTTGAAGGTTGGCCATTCAGAAGTGCAGAGGGTTACCCACTTCTTCTTTTTGACCTCGACCGATAAGTTGCTGGCACGGTTTCGGACGTCCTGCCAATGGTCGAGGGTGAGACTCAGGGGGGTTACCATGGATTGCCCCATTTCAGTCTCGCTGGTAAAAAGGAAATTAAGAAACAGGCACAAGCACAAGAGAACGCAGACAAGACAACAGATTACAAACGCTGCGCGTCTTCGGTACAGACCGAAAGTACCAAGCGGCGTCGGGGAGCGCAAGCCCCTCCGGCCAAGCAACAAATTACAAACGCTGCGCGTCTTCGGTACAAACTGAAGGTACCAAGTGGTGTCGGGGAGCGTAGCCCCCCCCCGACCAAAAACAAGTCCCGACGAATCGGGAACTAGGACCCCTAGGACGTCTCCCAGGGTAGCAGGGGAGAAGTCTGAGTTCGTCAACTCCTTCTCGGGCTGCCCAAAGTACAAAGTGACCACGCGTGATCATACAAACGCTGCGCTCAAGTGACGTAGAAACAAACACGAAACACGAAACAAACACGACAACGAGCTCGAGCTGGCCAGTTTACCTCCCAGTAGTTCTTCCAGAATTTCCTCGGGCAGGGATTCGGGGCAGCAAGAACACAAGTGTCGGTGGGACCTCCAGATGAAAGACCCTCCGTCCCCCTGTCCAAGGAAGATCACGCGAAGACACTGGCTGCAAAAGCAAGAGGCTGTTTATTGGTACACAGGCGCCTGCGGGTGCTCAGCAAAACCTCAGCCGGAGCTTCGGTGAACTGGCACACCGGGCTTTGGGGTACAGGTTTTTTATAGGGTAAAGGGGCAGGTTTCGCGTGCGCGGTAAGCAACAGGTATCTTATTGGCTATTTTGAATCCAGCATTTAGACATCCTTGGAAAAGCCATAAATTTACTTTAACTGGAGAGGGGGGATGATAGATAGAGACACAGGTTTTCCCAAATTGCCTGCAGCACGGGTTGTAAAAATGGTAAAGAATGTATAAACACAGACCTCTCCCATCTTATCTGTGAAGCCCAGGGGAGCTGACCCGAGCCCTCGGGGGGGGGGGGGGGTCAGAGCGGCTCAGAACTTAAGATAACATGCTTCACAGGCCATAATTTTACTTTGTCATTTACAGTCCTTTGTTATCTCATCCTATTTACTCTGTCCTTGGTCAGGAATCTGGTATCAGAAGTTTTACAGGACAGTTTTATAGTTCCCGCTTATCAGCTCCTGTTAATGAAAGACATGCTCTGACTTTCCCAATTATCTTGCCCCTTTCTTAGCTAAATCTTCAGATAAATTCCTTTAACATGCCCCGTTAATGATTTTTCTTTTTCTCTTAAAATAGGCCTGAGCTGATGGGGCAGGGGTCTTTTCAATGTGAAATGCCAATAAACAACAACAACAAAAAAAAATCCTTTGCTTTTGATTTTTTTCTAGGTGCTGGGAATTTGACATAGGAAGTTAAATCTGAGCTACATCCCCAATCCTTGTTTTAAAATTTTGAGACCGGTCTTTCTAACTTGCCCATGGTTTACCTAAATTCCTGATGTTGACCTTGAAATTGCAATCCTCCTGCCTTAACCACCTGAGTCTCTGAGATTGTAGGCATGTGCCACTGCACCCAGCAAGAAAACAAATCCTTTAAAAAGTTCCATCCAGTTCTTGGTAAAATAATTTAAAAAGATTGTGCTCATTTGAAAAGCAATATGGGAAAAGTACTGTGGAAAGGGGAAGTTGTCAATGGGAATGTGGACCGGCAGCTGGAATTTTATTGATGTTTATGCTGGGAGACAGGGTTATGAATTTGACACATTGCTTCCCATATATTTAGAACATTCTAGAGAATACAGGCAGGGTGGCACACATGTATAATCCCAGCAACTCAGGAGACTGAGGCATTAGTTCAAGGCCAGACTCAGCACCTGTCTCAAAAACAAAAAAATAAAAATAAAATAAAACATACCAGGGATGTAGCACTGTGGTAAAGGACCTCTGGTTCAATCCACAATACCAATATTACCCCCAAGAAGAAAGAGAAGCAAGCTCAGAAGGAAGAACTGAGACCCCTGCAGACCACAGTCCCCTTGTGCAAGAAAATGATACACGGAGTTGTGATTCTGATGATCATCTCCCTTCTCAATCCACCAAACAGCACTGGGAAGGTGCTGGAATGCTGCCACATATGTGCTCATTAAGGACTTTAGGTAGAGGCTGAAAATACACTGCATGGATAGGACAGGACTTTCAGAGTCTACTGCTGACATATGCCCTACTTGACTGGCCAGTGGGGATACAGACCTGATCTGTCCCAGAAGACCTAGAACTGCAGACACTAGAGACGACCACAGGGGTTCTAGTCCACAATTTGACAGTTCCCACCATAGTGCCATCACTTTCAGCAGCCCCACCCACTCAGTCTCAGGATGCCACTGCACACTCACCATTCACTGGCATTTGAGGGGCCCAGTGTTTTCCATATAGATCTTCAAGCAATTGCACAGCAGAGCAAACTGAGTCCCCTGAACATAAAAGAGGAAACCTAGAGATATTTACCAACACTAGCAGGTTCCAGAGACAAAGGCCATACCAATTGGCCAATGCTTAATTAAGGACTCCTGAGTACACAGAGACTTCACATGCTCAGATTAAGCCTAATGAGTCGTCTTAGAGACAAGAAATGACACCAAAAGTATAAATAAATGAAGTCACAATGGAAGGTTCTTGGCTGCAGATTTTATTTTCTTTTGAGGTGCTGGGAATTGAAATCCAGGTCCTCAGGCTGCAGCTGATTTAAGGCAAGGTATCCTTGGAGAAGTGGGATTCAGCTCAGTCAGGAGGATTTTGCATTTAATGTTGCATATATGGTCTTTTCAATTTGTGGATTATATATATCCATATATTATTCATGGATGGAAATAATATAGTGACTATAGTGTAAAATTTCATTTAACTTCCCTGCTTTATTGTGAGGAAACAGATTGAACATTGAACTGGGAAGGAATACCCTAAGGCAGCAATATCCAATGATAATATGTGAGATGCAAATATTATTAAATTTTTTCTAGGATTCACAAAAAAAATAAATAGTAGAAATTGATTTAAATAACATAACCCAATATATCCATTATGTGACCAAAAAATATTACTAATGAAATATATGTATTTTTGGAACAGCACCCTCAAAACTATGTCAAGACTTCAGAACATCTCAGTTCACAGAACCACATTCCAGATTTGAGAGTTATGTCTCCCCTAACCTCAAGAAGATGGAGGTCCATACCACTGCTTTTTATGCTAGAAGAGAGAGAGAAAATTTCTTACGACTATTTCTCCTCAGGTTCAAAAAACAGGAGAGACAATGCTCTGAGTTGAGAACAGGGAGTTTTAATTAGAAGTTTCCCAAAGTAGACTTTTGTCCACCAAATGCTGGCCATAGAACAATCAATTAAGATATCAGATGGGAAGTAAAAGGTGAAGTTCCAGGAGTTGGGAACCATGTCTTCAGTTCCACAGCTTTCAAACCATTATTTAAATGAATTAAAGCTAAACTCTTTATTTTTCAATTTGGCCTTAGACCTAATGATCAGTCTATAACAATTTTTACCTAGTATGATCAAAGTCCCAAAACTAATAAGCAAGTGGGCTTGGAATCAAGGTGAAATGTATTGTCAGGTATAGTGGCCCACACCTGTAATCCCAGCAGCTCAGGAGGATGAGGTAGAATGGTTTTGAGTTCAAAGCCAGCTTCAGCAACTTAGCAAGACCCTGTCTCTAAATAAAATATTAAAAAGTGCTAGGGATGTGGCTCAGCTGATAAGTGTCTCTGACTTCAATCCCCAGTACCAATAAAAAAGGATCTAATTTGAAAGACCAAATACCTCCACTACACAAGGCTACTACAGCTTTTCTTATTATTTTAGGACTTAGTGACACTTCTTCAAAAAAGCAGAATTTCTGTGTGTGTGTGAGTGTGTGAGTATACATACTACTATATTATATATATTTTTAAAAGTTATTTGTGTGTAGTGTGTACGTATATGTGTATATATATGTGTGTATGTGTATTTGTGCATATGTATGTGAGTGTGTGTACAATCTTTTGCTTGGTATCTGGTATCTGGAATGGAATAAACCATGGCCCCATTTTTTGGAAAATGTCTACTTCTGGAAACTTCCTAGTTAAAGCTCCCTGCTCTCATTCAGGGAAGTGTCACTCCTGTTTTTTTGGACCTGAGAAGAAATATTGGTAAGGAATATTATTCCTCAACTGAAAAAAAAATGCAAGTAAGAGACTTGCCTGCACCTATGTCTGTCTACACACACACACACACACACACACACATACACAAAACCTTTTCATATAGCTGACTGGTTATGCAGCTCTTTCCAGGACCCAAGGAAATCCTGGTTCAGTTTATAACAAGGACAGATAGGAGCCAGAAGTAATCTCAATCCTCCTTTACAAATCAGCAAATAATACAGGACTTTATGTCATTTACTAAACATAGCTGAACATGGGCAATAGCATCATGGAGCAAAGAACTCTCTTATAGGGGACATAAAATTAAGGGAGGACAAGGAGAAACATAATTAATTGCACTACCTTGAACCACCAGAGAATTGGAATCTGAAATTCGGGCAAGAAAGATTCAACTTTCAAATTTACAGTGAAAAGATAATTACAAGTTTTGGAAAGAAAATTCATGTGAGAGGCAATAATGGTTAAACAATTAGTATCTGCATGGTGTCTTTCAGGTGCTTTGTCTACCTGTGGGCCACAGCACATACATATATTTGTAGCCTCCATGAAGAGCATTATTCATCTATGTCCTCAAAAATTATTCCCATTGTAGAGATGAGATAACACAAGATATTAGATGGCAACTCAGCAGCACAAAGAGAACTACCTAGATACAGAACTGTATGAAATTCCTTCAAAGTCCCTCAAAGGCTGGTTAGCTCCTGATATAGGGGATGTCAATCTGGAGAAATATTATTTCCTCCCCATTTTGAAGTGAGTGCTTAAAGAAGACATTCCAGTAGCATCACAATTATTTCCCTTCTTTCATGTTAAAAAACTTTTCAGAAAGAGAGCTAGTAACCCAGATTCCTTATGAGGGTAAACACTTGGGATACCACTGGTCAAGTGCCTGAGTATGAATCAGGAAAGAAATAAATCTTTTGACTTGTAGGAAATTGAAAAAAAATCATGTAACTATTTCTAAAAAGAAACGAACTTTTGTTGCTATCTCCACAATATCATTCAGTAAACAATACATTCTGTGTGAATATTTCTAGAATTCGTCAAATCGTATTCCATATGATTTGTATCAAACTCCAAAGTCCAGATAATAGAATTGATGATTCACTGTCAAAAACCAAAAAGTATTAAAAACAAAAAACAAAAAAGTTTTAAAAACAAAAAAGTATTAAAAAAAAAAGAAATCTTCAAGAAAGATTTTGTGAAATTGTCATTCAACAATTTCCTTACCAAATGATATTGAGGAAATATATTCATTTTCCTGCAGCCATAGGAAAGAGAAATTTTCCTCATTTATTTTTCCTGTTAGGATTTTCAAAGATAAACCCTAGAATTTCATTTGAAACAATCTTCAAATATAAAATAGACAAGAAACAAAATAAATACACAGGGGAAGAAAAAAAACACAAAAGTTTTTAATAATTGAAAGTAGACCATTTTTTTTTCCTGAAATCAAACTTTATCTGCCTTTTTGGACCTATTTTCTTATCTTTGAAGCCAGAACCACAAAAGAAAGGCAGGCAAGAGCCTTGAAATGCCAATTTTTATACAGAAAATAGCTAAGTGTTCAATAATCATAAAAAATCTTTAGAAATTAGAGAAATATAAAATAAAGTCCCATTACAGACAAAATTAAATAGTATCGATGAAGATATAAAGCAGGTGAATTCTCATAAACTCAAAAAGATTTTATTATTATCTATGTGTGGAAAATGTTTTGCTATTGAAGATACATGATACTCCCCACCACAGGGACTTACTGAAATTAAAGCACTTGTGACCATGAAAACATGTAAGAACATAACAGTACTTATCAAAATACTTGAAACCAAAAAGGCTGATTCAAGAGGATGTACATGTTGGAAGAGACAATAATAATCTGGGAAAAATGATTACTAGGGGCCAGTCACATTTTTGGTCATAGTAGATCCAGTTTAAAATATAGAATAAGCATAATATTTGTTTTATATAGGTGCCATATACATGTGGTATTTCACATGTTTAGAAAGAAAATATGTAGAACTTATGAGAAAACAAAAATCATCAGAAGCACATAAAAGACTCAATTACACAACCCATGTTTAGATGATAAAACATCAGTACAAAGATGATATTTTTCCCCAAATTAACCTACAATATATTCCCATCAAAATTGCTATGTACATATATGACTATATCACAGCCAATTCTACCTTTATGTGTATCTATAAGGATGTAACTTAAAAACTATAAATAAATAAAAGAAAGATAGAGAAAGGTAGGAGAGGGAAAGCAGAACTACTGGGTACTACAGGGGAGCAAATTATATTCCATGCTTGTATGATTGTGTCAAAATTAATCCAAATATTAGGTATAACTATAAGGCAATAATTTTAAAAATTCAACATGCTTTACTTTTAATGAAACAAGGAACCAGACTATAGAGTTCTAAAATTCATCCGCAAAGTCAAATACATATAAATTTAGCTAAGAAACTTTCAATTATGAGAAAAAAATAAGTACATATAATTAACAAAATTCATACATGAATTCATAAGTATGTGAAAATTATACACTTAATTGCAATAGAAAAGTCCAGATAAAACAAACCATAACAAGGTCAACCTCAGCAACTTAGCTAGACCTGTCTCAAAATAAAGGGAAAAAAAAAAATGTACCAGGGATATAGCTCAGTGGTAAAGTATCCCTCCTTTCAACTTCTAGTTAAAAAAAAAAAAAAAAGGAAAGAATGAAAGTAAAGAAAAAATAAAGTAAAAATGAAAACTAGCTAGCTCAGGAAGAAACGAGGTTCCTATAGACCACAGCTCCTCTCCTGCAGGAATGGCATGTGGAGATTTGATTACATTTATCTTCCCATGGTCAGGCACCAGCATCTCGGAAGATGGTGGGCTGCAGGCACACAGGTGACAATTAAAATTTGAGTCAGGGATGAGGGTACCCGTGGGGATAGGGAAGGTTGTGAGGCGTCTGCCACTGACACGCTCCCCACCTGGATGGCCAGTGGGACAGAGAGGATACTACCCCAGAGGAGGACTCAGGCCTGCAGACTCCAGAGATTGCTTGGAGTCACGTGCGCCAGCTCCTGTTCCCGCCATAGCCAGATCCCAGTTCCAATAATCTCTTCCCACTCCCGAACTCCCTCCCCAGGCTCATGATGCCCCTGCACACTCACCATTTCTTGGTGCTCAGGAGCCAGGTCTGCTCCCTGGGGATCTTCAGCACCCCCCACAGCAGAGCAACAAGGGACTCCAAAATGTGAAAGTCAATCCTAGAGCGGACTGGCAAGAATGGCGGACATAGGAGGAAAAAACCCTACCAGATTGTGGAAGTCCGCCCCCTCCTCGCTGACCATACTAAGGATTGGACAGGGATTCAGACCAACCAGTGGCCTTCTCTTTGAGTGACAGGGAATAATGTCCAATCCAGGCACGAATAAAACCAGAATGACAGGCTCTTTGTTGCACCATTATTTTTTTCTCTTGAAGTCTGGGAATTTCATCCCAAAGCCTCCAAACAGCAAAGCATTTGCATTTAACTTAGCATATAAGGTCATTTCAGCATATGGATTATATTTGCCTCTATATTATTCATGAATGAAAATAATATAAGGACAATTACTATAAAATTGTATGTAACTTTTTGGCTCTCTGATCTTGTTAAAAGACAGTTGAATTTTGAACTAGGAAGCAATTCCCTAAAGCAACAGTGTCCAATGAAAGCAACATGTAAAGCACAAGGGTAATTTAAATATTTCTAGTACTCACATTAACAGTACAAAAAAAATGTTGCAATCAATTTAAATAACAACCCAGCATATCCAGAATATTCTTTATATGACTCTAAACTATTACTACTGAACTATATGTGTTTGGGGAACTGCACACTCAAGTTGACTCTCTCCAGCATACCTCAGTTCAAAGAAGGTAAGTTCCAGATTTGAGAGCTATGGGCCCCCTGATGTCAGTGAGTTCAAGAGCCTGGTCTATCTCTTTAAATGCTAGCATTGAGGGATACAGTTCCTTACTAATATTTCTCCTCAGACCCAAAAAGTAGGAGAAACAATACCCTGAGTAGGAGCAGGAGGTGTCCAAAAGTAGATCATTCTTGCCCACTTGATACTGGTCACAGGTTCTTTCCCATTGCAGTTACCAGACAGCAAACAAAAGAAGATAGGGTCCCAGGGAGTTGGGGACACATACCCTGTAATCTTCCACAGCCTTGACTCCATTGTTTAAATACATTAAATGCAAATTTATCTTGCAATTTGGGCTTAGACCTAATGGTCATACTGTAACATGTGTTTGCTCCTGTGGACAAACTCCCAAAACTAATAAGAAGGTGGACTGGGACTCAGGTTGAGCTGTGTCTGATTCCAAAGTCAAAGTACCTCCACCAGATCACAACAATCTTACAACATTTCTTATTCCCATCAGGCTTGAAAAGTGAAAATTATTCAAAAAAGCAGGATTTGTGACATGTGCATATAAAATCCAGGCCTATATATTACATAGCATAACATAAACAGAAAATTCTCATCTCAGGGCTCCCATTCCAGGATCCAGGGATCCCTGGTTCAGTTTACATCAAGGGCAAACACCATCTAGAATTCATCTCAACACCTTTTTACATGTCAAAATATAGGTTGGTAATGAATATCAGGTAAGTTAATCAGTGTTTGTCAATTATAGAACAGGCTGATCTAAAGGGGTGTAAAGGACTACGAAGTCCTATGTTGTGAAAACTAAGAGGAACATGGGTTGTAGAGGCATGCAGCAGAATTTTTTTTTTTCTATTGAGATCATAGAGTAAAAGGAATCCAAGGAGGGACATATAATTATTGACAGTACCATGAAACATCAGAGAACTATAATCTGGATTTCAGACAAGGATGAGTTGACATATTGTATTAGGACACATGGATGACATGTGTCCATGATGAAAAGGTTATAATCTTCTAAAAGAGAATTGATATGGTGTCAGATAATGGTTAAGCAGTATCTACACAGTAACTTCAAGGTGTTTTGTCAGTTGTGGAGGCACAGCACCTACTTATATCAATAGTTCCAGTAAAGCCATTAGCCAACTGTGTCCTTTTAAAAACATCCAATTGTAGAGATGAAAAAACACAGCCTTCTAGATATCAAATGGCTTCTCAGCAGCATATCACAAATCCTGCTTTTTGAATAATTTTCACTTTTCAAGCCTGATGGGAATAAGAAATGTTGTAACCGAGAAGTGCCCTAGATAGAACTGTATGAAATTCCTTCTAAGCTTCTCAAAATCTGGTTTCCTGGTATAGAGGATGTTATTTAGAGAAATGTTATTTCTTCTCCATTTTATTTTATTTATTTTTTTTCTTCTCCATTTTAAAGAGAGAACTTAGAGAAGATGTCCCAGAAGGACCTTTTGACTTGAGAAACTACTTCAAATCCTTCCTTCATGTTAAGGGAAGTCTTCAGTAACAGAGCTATGCCAACCCAGGTTCCTCATTGGGGAAAATGCTTGTAGACTACAAGGTGCAAGAAAGCACAACACGGAGCTCAGAATCTGAGTATGACTCAGGGAAGAAAAAAACTAAATTGCTGATAATCACCTAAAAGGTAACTCAAGCTTGTCACTTGGGAAATTGGAAAAAAATGGAACAGTGGGATTTTATTTTCCACATAGACAAGAGATTAACCAAGAAAAATAACTTTTTAAATGTCAACACCCAGAGAATATTGGATGCAGAGAAGCAGTTACAACCAAGTTGTGGTGTAATCTAACTGTAGCTATTAAAATGTTACATGTGCAGATCTCTTCACACAGCATTCCCTTTTCTGGGAGTCTGTCTTCGGCAGGAGACTAGGTTATGTTACCAGCTGAATCGTGTCATCTCCCCAAAACTCATATATTTATGTAGTAAATGCCTAGTGCCACGGACTGTGACTCTATTTAAATATATGGTTTTAAAAGACATGATTAATGTTAATTCAGCTAATTGATGTAAAGTCTAACTTTTTCTCCATATAAAAAGCATCAATAAAGACAGAGAGAACCATAGGAAAATGGCATGCAAATATAGAGACAGAAGATAGCAATCTACCTGTCAAAGAGTGTTGTTCATCAAAGGAACTTATTCCAGCAAGCACCTTGATATACAGACTCTGGAAATAGCACAAATAAATATCTGTTTAACCCCATCCGTGGTGCTGTCATGACAGCCCAATGATACTGATCCAGCCCAACAGGACACACATACACTCTCCCTGCAGCTTGACTGAATGAAGGTTCAATTGAATTGCATCACATTCTACATGCATTGAAAGGCTGAACTGCTACAAGAAATAATATTTCTAACTTGCATATTATAAAGGCATGTGAGAACACACTCCTTACCTGGTGTGACTATACAGACTCGTTTTGTGGTTTGGCACAATCATGAAAAAGTTGTAAACTACTTTTACCTCATTTGTTTGTGTAAACCTCACTCCTCTTTATGTCATAATTTCCTGGTGGTAAAGGTGTTCGTTTTTAAGTAATGTAAAATAACTAGAAGTACAATGGAACTGGTGGGTACATGGGCTACCTGGGACAGGTAGCTAAAACAAAAACAGTAGTAAGAGAAAAGAAATACTCAGTCCCAAGTAAACATTGAACATGATGTGGAATTTTTTTTCTGTTATTTCTACATGTAATCTGGAGATTTACACCTATTAGGTTGCGGGGGGCGGGGTAATATAGTCTAGATGTTTTTAGGGATGTGAATGTAGGTAGTTCAAGTGGTAGATTCCTGGGATAGGCTTTAGGGGAGTCCCCATAGTTGTGTAATTGTCCTGGACCTATCTTGGTTATTTTCAGTTCCTGTCTGTGGAGACCCTTCTCCAGAAACCTCATCTATCCTTAGACCAGAGATATCATTTATTGGTTATGTGGTGCACTTGTTCATTCCCCAAGGAGGAATGAACAAGTAGCTCCATGATGATCTGCCTGAAACTCTGCAAAGAGACTTACATGTAAGACAGTAATTCGTGTTGACCACCCAGCTGACTCCACAGGGGATACTCCCTTTGAAAATTTTTTATACCCAGATCAGGTATATATAAACATAAGAATATGCTTCCATACAGTCATGATACTGGGTCAAAAAATAAGGTCTAGGATAAATATTTGAGTAGAAAAACTTGTATCCAATACTTAAATATCCACCCTACCAGCCATGTCTAGAACATAAAAGTTCTGCCAGTTTAAACAAGGGATAACCTCCTCCTGTCATTGTAGGACCCCTGCAATTCCTGCCCCCAAACACAGAAGGGGAATGTCAAAAGACTTCTCAGATGTGATCACAGATGAGGACTTACCTCATCCGTCTTCCCTGGGTTGCCCTCTTTAACCTGTGGGTAGCTCTCAATATGAGGCCATAGTGTCTGTTGTGAGCACTGAGTCAACATCTGGGCTTTCTGTGCCTAGGACCTTAGAAGGTTTTTATATATTTATTTGTTTATTTATTTATTTATTTAGCTTTTAATTTTTTACAGACTGCATTTTGATTCATTGTACACAAATGGGGTACATAATTTTGTTTCTATGGTTGTACATAATGCAAATTCATGCCATTCATGTAATCATACATGTACATAGGGCAATGATGTTTTTCTCATTCCACCATTGTTCATACCCCCTCCCTCTCATTTTCTTCTACATATTCTAAAGTTCCCCCATTATTCTCTCATTTCCCACCCCCACCCCCATTATATATCATCCTCCACTTATCAGGGAAAACATTCGGCCTTTGGTTTTTTGGGCTTGGCTTATTTAACTTAGCATGATATTCTCCAATTCCATCCATTTATTTGCAAATGCCATAATACTATTCTTCTTTATGGCTGAATAGTATTCCATTGTGTATATATATACACCAGTGTTTCTTTATCCATTCGTCTGTTTTGAGAAATCAAGAATTAATCTTGCTCCCTTGCACATCTCTCTTCAAAACATGAACTGAATAAGGGACTGTCTCTAGAATATGTGTCCCTGGTTACCAGAGGTCTATATTCTGTTGGATTCTAGTACTAAGAAATTGGTTACCTGGGACTCTTCCTATTATAAGACTTCCCCAAAGTGCTGACTTGACATCTTATCTATGCAAAATTATATTTTAAAAAGTCATTTCAGTTCCTTGGGGAGTTATCAATACACAGCTGCCCACTTTGGGGGAGGCTAACAGCAGACCAGACAGGTGCCCTGGAAAAGACTCAGACCTGGTTGGCAACATTAGAACCTGATTTTCCTCCAACTGAATTTAATCTGTATCTTGGACCCACACTCTGACTAGAGGCAAAAACAGCCATCATCACAGAAGTGATGGTCAGAAAGTGCAGACCCTTTCAAAACCAAACTTACTGGTGGGCCATTTTTTCAAAGAAGTACCTGTGGTGGCCACATGATGGCAGACTTACACAAGCCAAGGCCAACTTGGGTGCTCTCCAGGGTTTTTGGTGCTCCCCTGCCTTCTTAAAAAACCATAGAGGCCTTGCCCAGGTGTGCATCCTTAATTGTAGCCACTCTATGTTTTACAAGTGAAAAAAGACAGCATCATAAACTATTCATCCCTGCCTGCTTGTCTTTATGCATAGAGTTGATCTGTTTCAAAAGGGAGTTGTATGTGTCCTGCCTTGCACCCAAAATTTCAGTGGTGCAAAAAGTCACATAATACAGAGAAGACTTATTGTTAAGAGGAACTCAAGGGTCTCTCTCTTTAAGGAAAGAAATATTTGATTTTCCAAGAGTTTACATACATCAAGTGCTTAGTGTAAGCCAAAAGTACTTTGAATTAAGCCTTATTATTGTTTGCAGTACACAGACTTGAAGATTGAGACTCAGAGAGGTTAAGTATCATACACCTAGCAAGTGACAATGTTTGTGTGGCTTTAGAATCTGTAATCTTAACTACAGTGTTCCATTGCCTATTAAGATAGAGAGTATGCTAATAGACATTCCAGAAAATGCTTCATGCTTGTATTTCTGATAAAAAACAATAAAGTCATTTGATAGTCAAAATAAAATATTTGATTTTTTTTGTGAGTCTAAGAAAGTCAATTCTGGATTTTCCTCATGTTGTAAACAACTCCATAGACTTGCCAATAAATAAATACATAAAGTCTCTCACTAATCCTCTAAAATGCACACTACTTCTCTTTCTCATATTTAAATGTGAGAGGTCTTGAGACTCCCTGCTGCCTGGATCCTTTCACCTGTGGATCAGTGCAGTTGGGGGTGGGATGTTTTCTGCTCCTCTGTATAGCACCCTGGAACCTCTACCTTTCTCTCAGTCTCTAACACCTTTGGCAACCTCCATTGGGGGAGAGATTCAGAAAACACTGGAATGTACTTAAAGACATTTAATCATTAGGCTTTGATTCCAACAATTTGGTTCCATGTTCCTTTTCAGTATTTTTGACTTTTACTTCTCAGTAACAGCACCCAAGGTATTTTGGAGACAAGTTTTGGTCTATTTATGAAATGGGACCATTTCTGTTGATGGATTGACTGGGAAGCGTAGTTGTGCTGAATCTGTTCAGGTGGAAAGCAGTGTCATTATATTTAAGACTGAATAAGAGCTTGTAGAGCAGTTGTAACATGACTGATCCAGCCAGACTTTTCCTCTTGAATATTTAGTTTCCTCCTAGTTTTTAGTTATTATGAAATAACCAGTATAATATAAAGATCTTACCCAAAACTTTAAAGCCAACAGTGAGGATAGATGAAGGATTTTTGGTTGGGGGAGGATTTCTGATTTCTTGTTTATCCACAAGACCAGTCTTCCTTGGAATTCTGTTTCCTTGGAACAAGCTATGCCCCTGAAAGATTTTGTCTCTTTGTGTCTTTCACCCCCTCCTCAGCTCTCAGTGTCCCTTCCTGGTCATCCACAACCAGCACTGGGAAAGAAGCCAGAGGTGACCAGACAGAAGCTCAGTTGTGGGACAGCGCTGAGCAGCAGAGAGCAGGAGATTTCAACTGTGAGAGAAAAGGGTTGAGGTCATAGCCTGCCTCACAGGCAGTGACTCTATTTTGCTTCCTGAGAAAAATAAAATTTAGTCTATGTGCAACATATGATTTTAAGCAGTCGCATTGAGCCTTCCCCAACCACAGGATGGAAAGCCTCAGAGTCTCAGAGATGAGGGCAGGGTAGAGTGGGGTTGTTTAGATATTTTCAGGTGACCCATGCTTCTGATTTCTATTTCTATGGGATCACTAGAATCTAACAAGTCAGGTGATTCATGCCCCAGGTGAGAAAAAAGTTATTGTGACTACATGGCCATACTACAGAGAAGAGATTATTCTACAGTGAGAGGTTTGCATTCTCTGTCCTTGGATGCAGGAGCTCAATGTAATTTGGGGTGGAAATATTCTCAGTTGAATAAAAGATAAATGTTTGCCAGGAGTCAGGGGACACCAATTCAGTACAACTCTCACCCAGCAGCTTGTGCAAGTTGGTGAGACAAGGACTTTCAGAGCTAGCTTTCTTCTTTGTACAGTGAGTAGATCCCCCCGACCCCTGAGATGCTCTCAAAAGTTCTTTTTGCTTTTGTAGTTGGTGGCTTCTCTGTCTTCCCATGGAGATTGGCCTCTGGCAGAAATTTGAGCAGCAACTGGACAGAAGGACAGTGGACAAACATGGTACTGTGCTCAGCTTAGTGCTGCAAAGCTTCCTGGGGATTCTGTGCAAACCTGGTCTCTTCTTCAAAGAGCACTTAACCAGTAATAATCAAAGAACGGTAAATTGGGAGTTATAATATGACACAATGGTCAGGCAAGAAAGTGCTGGAAGACACCATGAACCCTGAATAAGATAATGTCTACAAGGGTATGTGGTCAGAAACTAAGGATGCTGTGGCCAGAATCAGAAGCCTTAAGGTGAGGTTTGTGGACTTGACCACATTTGGAGTAGAGCATCCTGGTCTCCTGATTGAGAAGAGCTGGGACTTCCCTCACTTACTCTTAGGGTGCAAGGAAGATTGCAGTTATGTCTGGAAAACTGCATGTGGCAGAGGAGGACAGGGGTCCTTTGTGTTCTGGTGTGACTCAGTAGCTCTAAGTCTCCAAAGTTCATCTGAAGACCCTGCCTGAGACGTGGGATGATTTTGAATGATGTATAGATGACCAGTATTTGATTTAGTAGTTCCATGGGATTTTGAAGATGATTTTATTTAAGGCAATTGGTACTCATTTTGATTGACAATTGCCATAAACATTTGGGGTTTTAAATACAGTTTTGTAAATATAACGAGCAAGTTTACTTAGGAAAAATAAGTAAAAACAATAACAATAAAAGTGGCAAAATTATAAAAGTGACATGAATATAAATATGTATGGAAACCTATAAAAGACATGATCAGGCAGGAAGCCTCACAAACCCAGCAATAAAGTGACCAGTGCAAGGTCTCTGTGTGGTGCTGTCAGGAAGTCTTCATCCTACCTGCTTTCCCTCTTCTTACCTCTACATCTCTCATAATTCTCTTCTATGTGCAGGAGACTAGCAGTGAGCCTGGAGACCAAGATTGATTCAAAACACCCCTTTGGAGACTGAATTTGGCTTCATATTCTGGTTCTACCACATTCAAGGCCAGTGAACTTGGGCAGGAAGTTTAACTCCCCATGAGCCCTGGTCTCCTCTTCCTTGAAGTGGGGATGTTCTTGGACAGTGCCATGAGGTGACATGGACAGTGGTTTCCCAGCTCTATGGTGTAGACAGCTGTTCCCTTGCAGATCAGAGGGGAGTGTGTGTAAAGGGTGTATCCATTTCCTCTTCTTCCATAAGTTGCTGCTGATTTTTCCTGGCATCCTCCTTTGCATTTCACCCCATTTGGGGTGAATGGGGCATGTGACCAGGCCTAAGAAGCCAGAGCACAGAAACCCCCTGAACAAGTTGACTTGAGCTAGTCCAGACAGATTAAGAGGCCCACAAATTACTGGTAGGAAGTAATGGAAAGCTTACTGCCATTTTGCAGCTACAGGGGACGCAAAAAATAGAATGGGAACTGAAAAGACAGTGGATTACTGAAACCAGTTGTGCCTGCTGTCAGAACTACCCCCAGGGTTTTTACTTGTAATAGAAAACGACCCCCTTTTCCTGTTAGTTTAAATTGGTTTTCTGTCATTTGAAACTAAGAGTATTTACTGACTTATTTTTGTTCTCAATTCCCTTTCTTTTGGGGTTTGAGAGTCAAGAGAATGGTAACAGGGAACAACAGAAGATTAAGTCTCCAAAAAAATTAAATAACTCAATTAATAAATGGACAAATGAGGTAAGCAGATATTTCTCAAAAGAAGAAATACAAATGGCCAAAAAATATATGAAAAAGTGTTCAACATCATTACCAATTAGGGAAATGCAAATCAAAACTACACTGAGATTTCATCTCACACCAGTCAGAATGGCAATCATCAAAAATACAAATAAATGTTGGAGCTGATGTGGAGAAAATGAACACTTTTGCTGGTGGAAATTTACATTAGTACAAGTACTATGGAAATAAGTATGGAGGCTCTTCAAAAGACTAGGAATGAAAAATCAGTAGAAGAAAGGGACCAATGGGTGGGCATTGGGAAGAGAGGAGGCAAGTACTGGGGAGTGATATTGGCCAAATTATATTGTTATATTGTTTGCATGTGTGAATATGTAACAACTTTCAGCATTATGTATAACTATAATGCACCAACAAAACATGTAGGGGAAAAAAGGCTAAGTCCATGCAAGCCTTGAGAATTACCTAATTCTGCTCATGTGTTGAGGCATGGCTTTTGAGAGTCCTAGATACTTTCTTCTGCCTTCATTGGCCCCCTCCTATGACGGGTCTGGCCGTACCACCTCTGGCCTCTAACAACAAGAAGTCGCCCAACTCTCTTTTATTTATTTACTTATTTATTTTTTAAATTTATTTTTATTGTAAACAAATGTGATACATGTGTCTCTGTACATGGAGTAATAGCATACCATTTGCGTAATCATACATTTACATAGGGTAATGATGTTTGATTCATTCTGTTATTTTTCTATGAAAAGGTTTAACGTTACATATTGCTATTTGGCTGGTATGAATTGAATATAATCTAGGACAGATTGTATTTATTTTTCTTTGAATTTCAGATTAAAATATTTCCTTGGGAGGTAGGCACTGTACCTATTGTTACTAATGGATAAATCAACTCTGAAAGTTCTTGCTTTATTTCCATATAATAGATTCATGTTTTACATTAGGCATACATTTGTAACAAATGTACATTTCTTTCTAGTTACAGGAAAATTATTTTTCATTACATCTACAATACATATTAAGAACCACATCAACTGAGGTGCATTCTTGAGTGACTATAACAAGTATAGCCATGCTGTGGATTCCAGTTGCTGGGGTGTCAGAGCAAAAATCAATTCTGATTGGCCAATCAGAATTGCAGTTTGGTTAGGCTAAATAGAATGAAAGGGAGAACCTCAGATCACTTCTCAGTTTTGATTGACTAAATGCACAGTGGTCTTCTTGGACCAAGCTTCCACCAGAGCCCCATGTGCTGGAGCCTACAGGCTGGACATGATCCTTTTATAAAATCATGCTGGTTTTACAGCACAGAGACTTCCCATTTGTGATGTAAATCTCTATCATGAAATGTCTCACATGAAAATTTTTGTGTAAAGGAGGTCGAAATGGAAATTTACATCTATCTTGTGAAGACATCTAAAACCTGGGCTGGCAGACTGTGCTGATGACCATTCTGACCTCATTTGCTATTTGGATGCTGCAGTGAGGACCAACGGTCTTTGCTGCTCAGGAACTTGGTCCAAATTTATCTCCTGGTGTACCCACACACTAGAGTGTGAGGAAGAGAAAGACAGTCCTGGTGTTAACCTCTATCTTACAATGTTTCCCTTTGGCTTTTCCTGAAAGAATTGGAATCTGAGGCCCCAGAAATCTTGAGAGTGTAGCTGGAACAAGATCAGTGCAGATAATGAGAAATTTGAAAAGTTTAGTGATACAGGGAGGTGATTTCTGGGAAATTGATGAAGAGCAAAGATTCCCCATCCTTCATTCCCAGTTCTTGTGATCAAGTGGGAAAGATTTCAGACATGTTGCTTATAGTAACAGGCAGGAGTTTATTTAAGGGATAAGACAAGAGAAAGGGAAAACTTTCAAGGTAGTGAGTTTCAGAGAGTGGGTCCTCTCTGAGTGGAGAGAAAGAGTGTGCTTCTTCTGCATTCCAATTTCATTGAGAATTCCTGAGATGTTCCCAGAGCATTCTGCCCAGGTCCTCCTCTTGTCCTTTGACTGACAGCTGGATGATTTCAGACTGTCAAGCTCCCACTGCCACAATAATTATAGGTCAATTTGGCCCATGCTGACCAGTTCTCATTGGATTCTTAACCAGAAATTCTTACAGATTTTATGATTAGAAGAAAATATCTTAATCTCCCTGGGTTTCAGGATCTGGTCTCTGAAAAGTGTCACAAGAATCTCCACTTTCATGGTAACTTGGGTTGCTCTTAACATTATTGCAGTTCTGTTTTCTCTGCAGATAGCAGGTAGTTTGTTGAAGAATGGGACATAGCCTGTCCACATAGGCCAGGCAGGGATGCAGATAATTTGATACTTGGAATATAAAGCATGTCAGTGTCACCACAGTGGGCCCCCTCTACAGAATTATTGCTTTAAACTCATGTTTCCATCATTCACATCTCTCTGTCCCGTATTATTTAGTAAGATGCAGTCCAACCTAAGTCACACCATTAGTCCACTCTAAAAAGTGGACCCCAGACCAACATTAATTTCACCAGAGAACTTGATAGAAATGCAGATTCTCAGGCCTCACCCAAAACTACACTATCAGACTCAGGGTTGTTCATGAATTCTAATTTTCATGATCCTTCCAAGTGCAAACTTGGAGATGACCACTTATGCCCAGTTTTGGTCTCTCATCCAAGAACACAATATTTTTCACCACTTTGTAAAAAGCTTTTTTTGATGGCCTCACTGACACCCCAAGCAGACAGTCATCCCAGATTGGCCAGTTACAACCCAGGTAGACAGACACTGAGATCCAAGGGGCTTGGCACCCGGTTCCCTAGGGCCCAGGAGACCAGGAAATTCTGTTGCACTATCCCCTTTAAGACCCTCAATCACCCCCAAGCCTAATAGTCAAAACCCTGTAAACATTTTGACCTTTAGTTCTCTTTCAGAGAAGGAAGTATTAGTCAATCTGTTGTTTAAGAAATTCTGAAAGCCAAGTCTCTGAGATGTGACCACCATTGGGAGGACAATCTTTTTCTTATATGAAAGATCCTGGGGTGTGATGCGCAGATTCCTGCTGTTGCTTCTCATGACCACTAGAAGGCACAGATGCACTTTCCTGCTGGCACCGATGAGCTCTCTGCAGCCCGCCTCCTGGCCTCTCTGGCTCATTTGTCAGAGTCCCTGAAGTGTAGTGTTCTGAAGCTAATTTCACTGTGGTGTCCAGGATGTGATATGCAGCCAGGGGCATTGAATAGGTGGAGCAATGGCCATGATACTATAGCGGGAAAGTCCTTAAGAATTTTACAGATCCTCATTCCCATGCAGGGCAGGACCATTTTCCTACAGTCCTGAGTCCGGAGGGGCTGGCAAAGATCTGATCACAGGCCCTAATACCAATCAGGAAGAGAAGAGCTCATAACAGGCTATTTTCTTCTTCCAGAAAGTCTGATCTGATTATAAAGACACCAGAAAAGGAAAAAGAAAAAGACCTGTCATTTGTACTTTAAAGTGTTCACTGTGAAGGTAAATGAGGAGGTGAGAAGAGAACTAGCATTTGAATATTGGGTTCAAGTCAGGCTCTACTCCTAACTATTGAGGGCTTTTGTCTGCCCCTGTGCCTTCTCTGTGACCCAAGTTTGCAGCCATGACACAAGAGACTGTGTGCAACAGGAACCGTATTTGCACAGTTTCTCTTTCCCAACTGCAGCAGCCACACCCTCTGGCAACAATTCCTTTTCCCCAGCATTAAGATGGGTAGAGCTTTGTGCACCCTCATGATCCAGGATCAGGGATGGAAGTTATTTCTCTGATTCTTTTGGGAAGTTTGGCACTTTTGGCATTGTTGCAAGATTAAATTGGATATGTTTTAATATGGTATGGTAAGACTCAGAAACAGATTTGACAGGCACACACCACTACCACTACACCATTTTTAGTTTCCTAAAAATGGTTGCACAGGGCCATGTGAGAAGCACAAGGTTTGGTCAGCAGGAGTGTGTGGAAGGTGATAGAGAACATGGGAATAAGACTTTATTGTATTTGTGCAGGAAGGAAAGAAGAGGCAGCATACACAGGTTTGGGATTAGTATATCTCAATAAATTCAGTGGGCTCTTGGGGGCAAGGGTCCTTCCTAATTCTTTGGTACATGGACCTCATATGATTAGGGCAGGCAGATAATGGCCTAGGAGGGTGGAAGCCCAAAAGGGAGGGGATTGATGGTGTGGGAACTGTATCAGTTAGTTTGGGTAAGGTGAACATCCTGGGAAGATAGTGAACTATTCTAGGAATTGCTATCCCTAGGAGGGCATGCAGTGGGTACAGTGGTACATTTCTGTAATACAAGTGACTCAAGGGATTGAGGCAGAAGGATTGCAAATTTGAAGACAGCATAGGCATTTAGTGAGACCCTGTCTTAAAGTGAAACTTGAAATGGACTAGGGATCTTGTTGAGTTGTAGATCAGTTGTAGAATGCTCCTGGTTTCAATCTCACCCCAGAACATACACGCACACACACACACACACACACACACACACAAATATATACCTTAGGAGGGCATGCCCTTAAGGTTTACTAAAGCTCCAATATCAGAGAAACAGAGTACCAATAGTAAAAGCCATGGTTAACACAACCACTTTCCATGCCCAGAAAGTAAGAAAAGTATAACTGCAGGTGCTTGAAGCAAGTTTGTTCTCTAGACCGTCCAGGCCAGGGCCTGTTTTCATGGTATTCTGGGTTGCATGCTTCATGGATAGTGAACAGAAATCTTGGGGACTGCAGAGCAGTAGGATTCTTTGTTTTAATGTAGCATCATTCAGTTAGAAAGAAAACTGGGCCAGCAGAACAGAGATTCCTGTCAACACTTTGTCCTTTGATTCTCAAACTGTCGTGAGGAGAGGTCTGCTTAGAGTGGGCTCAGGATGTCTGGGACAAGGAGAGATTTCTCAGGTAGAGCAAAAAGTGCAGTAGACTGACTTTTTGTGACATTGTGTCTCACTGATGCTTATATTCTCTCTGATGACTACTTGGAAGGGGAAGTGAAGCACATCACAGATCACTCAGGAATGTATGTGATCAGAAGTCATATGCCAGTTTCTTGCAACTGTCATGAGACCTGCCCAGACCACCAACTCCAGCATGGGACAGTGGATTCTGGTGGACTTTTATGTTAGTTTGTGTGTGCATGTGTGTTTGTGTTTGTATGCATTTGTGCAAGATTAATGACTCATTGTGCATGATTGGGATAGAGAAGGAGGAGTCTACTTCCTCACTTAAGGTTACTGCTTAAGAGGAATCTTGCCTGATATTGAAAAGGAGGGCCATCTGGCTCAACATCAACAACTGGAGTTGAACTGGAAAAATTTTGGATAGGATGGTGAAATTCCTTGGCACAAAGGCTGTAGCACAAAAATCAGGCCTACATTAGTAATCTCCATGCTTCAAGGCTTGAAGTTGCCCCTGAGAATGTGCTGTATGTAACTCAAAGTCCTGAAATGGACTTCACATTTGCTATATAAGTCATTGTTCCTTTGCCTGGAAGACACTATAATGTGCACAATAATCTTCCAAATTCATCCTCTTTCTGTACTGAGTGAAGTCAGGAATCTTCTCTAAATTGATGCAAAATTGAAAAGTTTCTCAAGACTTCACTTGATCAATATGATAGTGTTCTTCAGATTGGCCCTCTTCCAGCTGCTCTCTTTCAGATTCCTTGGGCGCTGGCCAGATATAGTCCACTGTGTGCTGAAACTCAAGGGCCCTAAGCAGCTTTCTCAGTAAGCTGTTTGATGCCACATTTTAAAGGAAAGCTATGCAAGCTGACCCTACAGTCAGCTGGGATTATGTCCTATTTCTTGTGGGCCTTCAGGGCCCCTGCTGGTTCTGACCAGGCAGGGTGAATAGGTTCTCATTCATTTCTGATTTTACCTCCTTCTGTTCTCTGGCCTTTCATGGAAGCTGAGTCCATATGGCCTAAGGCTGTTCTGTTGACCACATTTCCATACTCTGTGTCTTGTGGCTCAACTTATCAAGATTTCCACCGGTTCCACCAGACCTCAGAAAGGTTAATCTTATGTCTGGGATGTGGGTTTTGCCCTTTTGAACCTAGCTACAGCAAGGGCCACAACTATTCCCTGTCTCTGCTTGGACAACAGAGGGGACAGTTGCTCTAGGACATGCCTCCTGTAGACTGGGATGGCATTTGACATTTTTATGACCCTGAATGTTCAGTCCATGAATTTGCATGGTATAGGACTCAGTTCAACAGAGAAACGAACGCCTCTTTCTCTTAAGGAATGCAGTGTTGACTTGCTTTTCTATGTCCCCACAGCCCCCCACAACATGCTTTATGTGACACAGGAACTTAGTAAATTTGCAGACTGATTCACTGGGGAAAAATGGTCTAATTGTGGCTCCTGGGATGGTCCAATAAGCCCCATTATTTTTGTCTGCAATCAATTTTCATGGAATGAGACTTTAGGCTTTATTCCTGAAAGTGCTTTTAACAGATGGCTATATAATTTTATTGTCTTTGTTCCTCCATCAAAACAAGCCTCCTGAACCCTTCCAAACTCATTCTGTGAATCTGGTATCGCTTTGATACCAAAGGCAAAGAAAGACACATCAAGAAAGGAAAACTTCAGAGCAATGTCCCTCATAAACATACATGCAAAAATCCTAAATAAAATACTGGCAAATCACATAAAATATATTCAAAAGATAGTGAACCATGATTAAGTGGTATTCATCTCATGGATGCAAGGTTGGTTCAACATATGGAAATCAATAAATATCACTCATCATATCAATAGGCTTAAAGACCAGAATCACTGATTTTTCAATAGATGCAGAAAAAGCATTTGACAATATTCAGCGTCCATTCAGGTTCAAAACGCTAGAAAAACTAAGGATCATGGGAACATAACTCAACACTGTAAAATCTATATATGCTAAACTTAAGGACAACATCAGTCTAAATGGAGAAAAATTGAAAGCATTCCCTCTAAAAACTGGAATAAGATAGGGATGCCCTTTATCATTACTTCCATTCAACATTTTCCTTGAAATTCTTGCAATTATACAGAAGAAAGAAATTAAAAGAAAACAAACAGGAAAAGATGAGCTCAAACAATTCCTATTTGCCAATGACGTGTTTCTATATCTAGAAGACCAAAAAGACTACACCGGAAAACTTCTAGAACTCATAACTGAATTCAGTAAAGTAGAAAAATATAAAATTAACACACATAAATCAATTGTATTCCTATACTTTTTTTTTTTTTTTGCTTTAAATCATGAAAGAAAATGAAGAAATTTATTGAATGTTTTTTAGGGAGTAAAGAGGAAGGGTTAACACTCAAAAAGATTTGAATATTCTCCCCTTCCTGGCTCCCCAAAGGTCCACTACATACAGTTGTCCCCCAGTTTCATCATGCCACAATACAAGTTTGCATTTAATGGTGTGAATCTACATCGTGCACAACCATAGAAACGAACATGATGTACCCCATCATGTTTATTTCATCAAAAAGATTGAATCCTCAGCCAGGGCACACACCTGTAATCCCCGCACCTTGGGAGGCTGAGGCAGATAGGTTGCCAGATGCAGGCCAGGCTCAGCAACGTAGGGAGATCCTGTGCCAAAGTCAAAAGGGCTGGGGATGGGCTCAGTGGTAAAGCGCCTCTGGATGTGCTCTCCTGTACCGAAAAAGGGGGGAAAAAAAAGGAAAAAAAGCTTTTACCTTTCCCCTTGCCCCTCACCACCCCACTTCTCTCACCCCTGGTCTCTATGACTTGGTTTGCTCTGGGCCATATTAAATCAAGACTAGGTTTGACCATTGGCCTTTTGAATCAAACATGTTGTGCTCTTTCACTTCACATTTTGATAATATTTTCACACTGATTTAAAAAGAAAGTTAATTTCGACAATACCTTGAGGAGGCCCAAGAGAGACTTCTCTTCAGATTGAGAAGCCTTAATCGGAGTGCCTTTGTCCACTGTTCCTCTGTGTTCAGATGAGTCCTAACAGAATAGCATTCCCCGCTGCCTGCGGGGCCCTCCATCCGGCCTTCCTTCACGAGGATCCTGTAGGGCAGGCAGAGATCCCCCTCCTGCTTCTCAGCCTCTTCCTCGAACTGCTGCAGGCAGTCAAGGAACGCCATGATCGCTCGGTCAAATGTATTGTTCCAGAAAACATTCTCGCTCCCGTCAGAGAAGAGCGGCAGCTCTGCACCGTCACCTGTTAAAGACTTCAAATAGGAATGGTTTCCACAGGCAACGAGTTGATACTCCTATACATTATTGATGAATTGACTGAAAGAGAAAGTTAAGAAAAGTTATTCACTTCAACAGAGCTTCAAGAAAAAAATAAAATATTTGGGAACCACTCTAACAAAAGAGATGGAATATCTCTACAATGAACTCTACAGAACACTAAAGAAAGAAATTGCCTATCCCATGTTCTTGGATAGGCAGAATTAATATTGTCAAACTGGCTATACTACCAAAAACACTATACAGATAAAAAGCAATTCATATTTAAATTCCAAAGATATTCTTCATAGAAATACAAAAATCAGTCATGAAATTTATTTGGAAAAATAAGAGACCCAGAACAACCAAAGTAATCCTCAGTGGGAAAAGTGAAGCAGGAAGCATCACAATAGCAGTCCTTATATTATACTATGGAGCTATAGTAACAAAAATGACATGGTACAGAATAGAAGACATAGAGAAAAACCCACATAAATACAGTTATCTCATCCTAGACAAAGGCACCTAAATGTACATTGGAGAAAAGAGCCTTTTCAACAAACAGTGCTGGGAAAACTAGAAATCCATATGTAGCAAAATAAAATTCAACCCCTATCTCTCACCCTGCACAAAACTCAACTCAGAGTAGATCAAGGACTTAGGCATAGAGACACTGCACATACTAGAAGAGAAAGTAGGCCCAACTCTCCATCATGCTGGCTAAGGAACCCAATTCCTCAACAAAACTCCTAAAGTGCAACAAGTAAAATCAAGAATTGATAAATGGGATGGTATTCACCTAGAAAGCTTTGTCTTAGCAAAATAGACTATGAAAAACATGAAAGGAGAGTCTACAGAATAGGATAAAATATGTGCCAACTGCACATCAGATGCAGCTTTAATATCCAGGATATATAAACAACTCAAAAAACTTAACACCAAAAAAAAAAAAAAGAAAGAAAGAAAGAAAGAACCCGATCAATAAAAGGGCAAAGGACCTGAACAGACACTTCACAGAAGAAATACAATTGGTCAACAAATATATGAAAAAATGTTCAACATCTCTAGCTACTAGAGAAAATGCAAATTAAAACTACACTGAGATTTTATCTCACTCCAATCAGAATGGCAATTATCAAGAATACAAGTCACAATAAATGTTGGCAAGAATATGGGGGAAAAGGTACATTCATACATTTCTTGTGGTACTGCAAATTGGTGCAAACATTCTGGAAAGCAGACTGGCAATTCCTCAGAAACCTTGGAATAAAACCACCATTTGACTCAGTTATTCCACTCCTTGGCATACATCCAAAGAACTTAAAATTAGCATACTTAGTGACAAAGCCACACCAATATTTATAACAGTTAAATTCACAATAGCTAAACTATGGAACCAAACTAGGTGCCCTTTAACAGATAAATGGATAAATAAAATATGTATATACACAATGGAAGGTCACTAAGCCATAAAGAAGAATGAAATTATGGCATTGGTCAGTAAATGAATGGAACTGGAGACCATCATGCTTAGTGAAATAAACCAATCCCAAAAAACAAAAGGCATTGAATGTTCTCTCTGACATGTGGATGCTAACACACAATATGGGGAAGTAGGGAAGAATAGAAGTGTGTTGGATTAGTAAAAGAGGAATGAAGGGAAGGGAGTGGCATTGGGAATAGGGAATTGGACATTACTTTCCTATGCTCATATATGAATACATGACCAGTGTAAATTCACATCATGTACAACCACAAGAATATACTCCATATGTGTTTAATATGTCAAAATACATTCTATTGTCATGTCTATCTAAGAAGAACAAATTAAAAAGAATTAAGAATTAAGATGATGGCATTTCTGAGACTAATTAGACACAGATTAAAGACCTAAGGATACTCTGTAAGAAATTTTGGGTAGTGGAAATTATGGACAAATGGTATTGCTTCAGATGTGTGATGCCTGGCCTGTAGATCCATCTGTGTTTAATGAGTCAGAGAGGAGTATGAACACTGGACCTGGACTCTAGGTCTTGTAAAATGGGGGCAGAAAAAAAGTAAGATAGTGGGAACATTGCTAGAAAGCTTCATATTTAGTGACTTTTTATATGAATCAAGGTGAGACACCACTTTTAAAGGAATGAAGAGTAATGCAGAAGTTTTTCCAGTTGATGTGAAGTATGAGACTGCAAACCACCTTATGGTAGAAATAAGACAAAGACCTTTGTCCAGTGTCCATTTGTTGGAATTTGAAAATAATCTTATTAAAAACAAATTGAAAATAGTTATTCCTTCCATGTAATCTAGCTCTCTGGGACATGTAAGAGAGCTGACAGATTTATTTTATTATCTTTTAAACTCAATACCCCCAAAGAAATAAGAGTATATAGATTATTTTTCTGGTACTGGGCATTGAACCCAGAGGCATTCTACCACTAAGACACAACCACAGTTTTTATTACTTTTCATTTGGAGATAGGGTTCTAATTTGCCCACACTGGCCTCCACCTTACATTAATTCTGTATCAGCACCCTGACTCACTAGAATTGCAGGTATATACCACCAGGTTCATCGAATTTTTTTTTTTAGATTTATAAGTTGTTAATGAGTTTGACTAAAATATTTTCTTGGAGGAGAATGTCATTAGCATAATATCATAACTGTGCTCCTGATGGAAATTGGAAGTAAAGATTTTTATGGGATGGCAAAGCTGTTGGTACCTGATGTGAAACCTACAAGAAGGCTTATTTTTTTGAGGTAAAAGAAAATGAGATGAGGCTATTGAATAGGCACTTAATAAAATATATTAATCAAATCTGTGACATAAATATGTTCTCATTAATTAAATGGATCAGTACTGTTAATAATATTAGGTACTACATATGGGGGCAATTAATGGATCAGATACTGCATGACAATTGTCACATTCTGCCATGAGGCACCATTTATTTCACAGGTTAATGAACAATCAAAATTGGGATGTCAGAGTTGTGGTAATCACATGTTTGTTAATCGGTTCTGCTTACTCAGATTAATCATTGAAAGTCTTGTTTCAATTTACATTGAAAGACCTATATTGGATGTTAGCTGAAAGTCTATTGGTTCCCTTTTTATCAAACTAATTTGTAACTGCCAAAACTTGACATAACTTGAACATACTACTCACTGTGTTAGTGTATCTGTGCCTCCTATGAGTCATTTTAGGATGATGGGGATAATACCTATGGCAAATAATAACAACTCCATACCTAAAGGGAAATCTACAAAATAAATAAAATTTTAGTAATTTTTAAAATTTTATATTTAGCAACCTTTTATCTAACAGTACTGGGGATTAAATATACGGGTACTCTACCATAGTTCTACATTCCAGCTCTTTTTATTTTGAGACAGAATCTCACTCACTTGCCAAAGATGGTCTCAAAATTGTAGTCGTCCTGCCTCAGGCTCCTTAGTCACTGGGGTTACAGGTGCATGCCACTGAACTCAGCTCTTCAGTAACATTTTATGAAGATTAGGGTTTACATGTTTAAGTTTACTGGGACACACAGGTAGAATTATTATTAAAATCACATTTTTACTACATCTATGAAGCTTTGTAAATGGGTGCACTTTAACAGATGATAATATTAATTTAGAATCTGTTCTGTGCTGCCACAAAATTGAATTAGTTCTCTTTTACCTGTTTATTATATAACTTTAAAAGTAAATAATCTTAAATAATTATTTATTTATTTTGTAGTACTGGGACTTGAACTCAGGGCTTCACACATGCTAGGCAAGTGCTGTACTCCTGAGCTACATCACCATCTAAAATTTAATCTTCAACCTCCAACTGAGTAAATTTATGGCATATATATGCATATGCGTGTGTGTTATGGGGTCTCGATTTTTTTTCTTTCTTTACTGTCTTAATATTTTGACCACTGAAGCCAGTTTTAATGTCTATTTTTATTTTGTCTGATAATTCGTGGTGTGGACCATCCAGGTGGCTACAGAAAGTGTAGGTGTGGGGCACATAAGTTCGGTAAAAATTTCCCTAATAAAACACCACAGTCAGGATGGTGTAAATCACAGAAATTTATTTCTTACATTTCTGGGAAGTTAGAAGTCCAAGATCACAATGTTAGCAGTGTTATTTTTCCCTCAGACCTCTCCTTGGCTTCCAGACATCTGCCATCTTGCTGTGTCATCACATGATCTTCCTTCTGTCCATGTGCATCCTGGTATCTTTCTTCTTATGAGGACACCAGTTGATTTGCATGAGGGTCCCAACCTTAAGATCTCACGTGACTTCAATTACCTCCTTAAACACCCTGTCTCCAAATTTCTACTCATTGCTGATAAGAACTTCAAGAGATAATTATTGAGGAAAAAAAACTAAGTCCATAAAAGGAGAAAGGGTTGTGATGTGTGCTCTGTAGGCAGACATCTTTGAGAACTTAGTTCTTGAAATGAGGGTGATAGTTCTTCAAAGGATTATGCTTTTGTATTTTTTCACACACACAAGCATATGGAAACACATGTATGTCTAACTGTAATACATAGAAAAAATCAAGAATCGTTCTAATCAGTAATCCCTAAGATGGAAATCAGAAATCACTAAAAGTTAGAAGAAATTAAAAAAATATTTATAAATTTTAAATTTTCATTTTGAAAGAAAACATGCAGATTTTGCATGATATCTAATTTCTATTATGTAAAAAATGAATAATGAAAAATGAGAATCAAAAAAACAAAACAAACTCATAGCAATACAGACCAGTCTACATGAGTTTTATTTTGCTAAAATTCTTGCAAATTTTATAATAATGTTTCTCAAAACTAGCACTCAGGACTATGGCATTTAGGAAAAACAGATTTCCAGAAAACATAAATCTACCACCCAGTGTATCAGCAATTTTATTTAATGTTCATGCTTATTTTTTAGCCTTATCTACTAAGTTAACTTCATAGTGAATCATGGTACCTTTTCCACCTCCATATCAATCTTTTATAAATTCCAACAGTTCTTCTAATTTATATTGAGATTTATTTTTCAACACTTGCACTATTTTTCCCATTTAATGAATACATGAGTTTTTCTTACTGTGCTTAAAATTTTAAAGTAATTATTAGGCACAAGTAATGTTAGTATCTTCATAGTCTCTAAGGCACATATATAACAGTGTAACTCATTTGCAGGACACTGACATTAGAATTCCTTTTAAGGTGTCATTACTGCTAATTACAAATAATAACTTTGAACTCACTGAGAATGAAAGCACCAAAATTGTACATTTCCTAAAGGTATTTCTGGGTTTACATCTTCTAGTTTCAACCACTCCACACTAGTAAAATTGATGAAAAATATTTTGAAACAAAAACAACTATTTAAAGCCAAGCATGTTGATTCATGCCTGTAATCCCAGTGACTCAAAAGACTGAGGCAGGAGGATTGAGAGTTCAAAGCTAGTCCCAGCAATTTAGCAAGGCCCTGAGTAACTCAGTCAAACCCTGTCTCTAAATAAAATGCAAAAAAGATTGGGAGCTGGAGTTGTAGCTCAGTGGTAGAGTGCTTGTGTAGCTCATGTGAGGCACTGGGTTTGAGCCTCAGAACCACCTAAAAATTTTTAAAAATAAGGGTATTAAAAATGATTTGTCACTCCACACCACACTCAGCAGAGCCTGTAATCTAGGGGACTTATTTCTAAATAAAAATAATTTAAAATTATATTTTTAAATAAAAGGCTGGGGTTGTGGCTCAGTGGTTAAGTGCCAAGATTTATTCCTCAGTACTGAAAAAAAAATTTTTTTAAATCTATTTAAAATTCCTAGAGGGACTTGGAGAATAGCTCTTTGGGAGAGTGGTTGCATAGCCTGCCTGGAGGTCATAAGTTCAATCCCCAGCAGAACAAAAATAAATAAATGAATGAACAAAAAACAAATAGAAAAGTAATTATCTGGAAGAAATAGTTCCAAAGACTTACAGAAAGTGAGAAAATATGTAATCAAGAAAATTTACCATGAATCAGTAAGAACTTTGAAATTAAGTAGCATTTAAATTCAGGAATGCCTTGTCTCTTTATTTACCAATTCATGAGATGGAGACAGTTCACACTGATACCTGCAGAGCACTGGGCACCCTCTCCTACCAGCTGCCAGTGGGTGACCTAAATTCTCTGGTGTGACAAGATCTCATAATTTTTCTCATGACCCTAAGTTCTTGTTGCTGTAATTATGTGTCCATGCATATGACAGATAGGACCCAAATTCTACTTCTATCAGGGAGGCTGGCACACTTTGGCCATGATGCTACTGAAAACACCTTGACCTCTTCACCCATTTTATTCATATAATGTCCAAACAGGAAAAGCTACAGGAACTGAAAGTAATTGCTTAGTATTGGGATGGTTGGTGATAGGCAGAAGAAAACTAAAGGGAATTTTTTTTGGAGTGATAAAACTCTTCTTAAATAGATAGGTGATAACTGCACAAATTTGTAAATATATTAAAACTATTGAATGCTAGAGGTGTAATCAATGAATTTCAGAATAACTGGAATTATATATTGATAAAGCTGTTAACAGATTGGTTAGGTAATGATTAATAATGACTATGAGTTCATTATTTGTATATTAATTTACTTTAAGTTTTGTATGTAATATTTTATATTTCATGGTTACAAAGACAAATCTACACAAAATTTGGCTTTCCTCATGCACTATACATTCTACATTTATATGTAGATATGAATATAAATGGAAGAGAAATGTCCAAAGTCTGTAAACTCGATGAATAATGAGGGTTAACCCAGGGGGTGGGTCTTCAGAGGATTGTGGAGAAGGTGTCATTCATCTTTAGTGGATGCCTTTTTAAAGACCATATTAATTAATTACATAAATGAAGAACAAAAATTCCCAGATGTCACAGGTATCCAACCGTGCATTTTCAACATTACTGTATAGGGGAATAGTAAACTTGAGTCCTAAACCTCATGGAATCCTAAATTTTACTTGCTTGTCATTACCACCTTTATCTCTATATGTACCACAGGGATTACATTATTTATTAAATCAAAGTTCAGTTTCAGTTAAATTTTAGGACTTCTCTATCTGAAAAGGTGCCAAAAATCATGATCAGTCATTGTACAACAAGTACAACTAAAACCCAGAGGAAGAAAATGTATTGCTTTAGGTGACCCAATAGTAACTAGGATCTTTCCACTGAATTTTCTCAGGGTGTCCTCATCATGGAATCATCATCTCCAATGGTTATGAACTTTGATCCCAGTGATGATCAATACAGGAAAAACATTGTCCAAAAAAAAAAAAAAAAAAACATGAGGATGGCTAAACCATTGTGCAGATCTAATTTCTTTATTCCAGTAGATATGTGTCCCTGAAACATATACATTTGGGGCACAATTGCTTCTGTTTTCTGAGATGGAGCTACTTATGTAAGTTCAATTCTGAGATTCTTGAGAGACAGGCACTCAGAATTGGCCAGTTCCAACCCAAGTAGACAGACCCTGAGATCTAAGGGGCAGTGAAATCCATTACCTAGTTCTCAGTAGTCCAGGAAATCCTGTTGCAGTCTTAAGACCCTCAATCAATTTCATTAATTTCAGCTCTAATTTTAATTATTTCTTGTCTTCAACTGCATTTGGTGTAGATTCGTTATTCTTTTTCTAGGACTTTTAGGTGTAAAGTTAGGTTATTTAATTGGTGACTTTATATTCTTTTAAAGAATGCACTCTATGCAATGAACTTTTATCTTACAACCACCATCATAGTGTAACAGACATTTTGATAAGTCATATCACCATTCTCATTTAACTCTAAGTATTTTTTTTTATTTCATCCCTGATTTCTTCAGCTATCCATTGGTCATTCAATACTGTATCACTTAGTCTCCAAGTGTCACAGCAGCTTCTATTTTCTATTTTATCACCAATTTCTAATTTCATTCCTTTATGATGTGATAAAATGCAAGGTATTATTTCTATTTTTTTGTTTGTTTGCTAAGATTTGCTTTCTGGCCTAGGATATGGTCTATTTTTGAGAAGGATTTATGTGCCACTGAGAAGAAAGTGTATTCTCTTACTGATGGATGAAATAGTCTATATATGTCTGCTAAGTCTAAATGATGAATTGTATTTTTCTGTTCTGTAGCTTCTTTATTTAGTTTTTGTTTGGAAGATCTATGGAGTAGTGAGAGAGGCTTGTTAAAGTCTCCAAATATTACTGTCTTGTGGTCTGTTTGATTCTTGAAACTGTGAAAGGCTTTTTTGATGTATATAGATGCTCCATTATTTGGGACATAAATATTTAAGTTTGTTAGGTCTTGTTGTTGTATTTACCCTTAGGAACCATGGAATGGCCTTCTTGGTCCCTCCTGATTGATTTTAGCTTGAAGTTAACTTTATCTGATATTAGGATAGAGATACCTGCTTGTTCATGTTATCCATGTGAATAAGTTTTTTTCCATCCTTTTACCTGCAGTCTGTGGTGTCTTTGACTATGAGGTTAAGTTTCTTGGAGACAGCATTATTTTGGGTCTCATTTTTTAATCCAAGATGCCAGTCTATATCTTTTGATTGATGAATTTAGGCCATTGACATTCTATGTTATTATTGAGACACGATTTTTATTCCCAATGTCATCATGTACAAGCATAGTAATGGGATCCTTATTAGAACATGTTATTCTACGAATGCATCTATTTCAAAATATACTCTACAGCTATGAAATTTTTAAAAAGACGTTCAAACACAACCAAGCATAATAGTCCAAACCCTGTAAACATTTTGACATTTTGTTCTCTTCTAGAAGTGGAAGCAATAGCAAATCTGTTGTTTTAATAAGCTCTGAAAGCCTATGACCATGTTTTTTGTATATCGAAGATCCTGGGCTGTGGTGTGCAGATTCCCGAATTTGCACCTGGAGACCACTAGATGGCGGGAATGCACTTTCCTGCCGACTCCGAAGGGCACTCTGTAGGCAGCCTTGCTGGTTTCATCAGAGTTGCTGATAGGTCAATGTGCTGAGGCCAATTTTGTTGAGGTGTCTAGGAAATGATATGCAGTCAGGGGTTTTGACTACAGGAAGCAATGGCATGGTACTGTAGGAGGAGTCTTTTACAATTTTACAGGTCCTCCTTCCTGTGAAGGGCAGAATAACAATTTTCCCATAGCCCTAAGTCCTGGGAGTGACAGAACTCTAGTCATAGACCCTAATAGTACCATTCAGGAGGAGAAGAGGTCATAATGTGGCAATGGGCTATTTTATTCCCATGAGAAGTCTAGTCTGATTGTAAGGACTCCCAGAAAAGAAAATGACCTTACTTTTTCATACTTCGGAGTATTCATTGGGAAGGTCACTGAGGAGGTGGGAAGAAAACTAGCATTTGAATCTGAGGTCCAAATGTAGCTCTACACCTATCTGACTATTGCGGCTTTTGTCTGCTTCTGTGCCTCCTCTGTGACCCAAGTTTACAGCCATGACAGAAGAGTGTGTGCAACAGGAACAGTGCATGCACAGTTGCTGCTTTCCAATTGTAGCAGCCTTCCTCCCCTCTCACATCTGGCAGTCCTTCCTGTTCCCCAAAATTAAGATGGAGAGGGCCTAACAGAAAGCAGAGGGCTAAGAGTGCCCCAGTGACTCAAGTCCAGGGGTGCAGGCTATGGATGCAATTTTTCTGGTGCTTTTTGGAAGCTTTGCAGGTTTGACATGGTTTTAAGAGTATCTTGGATTTATTAACATTGGTTATGGTAAGATTCACATAAACAGATTTGACTGTCACAGACAGTTACTGTTTCATGTTCACAATAGTTCAGGGCCATGTATGAAGCACCAGAGTTGGTCAGGAGGCAGAGTGTAAGGAAGCTGATGAAGAACATGGAAAGAGACTTTGTTGTATTTGTAAAAAAAGAAAAAAAATGAGGCAGCATAAATAGGTTTAGGGTTAGTATGTTTCAATAATTTCAGTGGACTCTAGGAAAAAAAGTCCATCCCTGGTTCTCTGGTACCTGGACCTAGTGTGATTAGGGCAGGTGAATTAGGACCTGGGAGGGTGGGAGACTGCTGCTTGCCGCCTACCAGCGGGACAAATGACACGTACACCTCAGAAGTTCATGAAGCACCTTCCGCTTTATTCAGATAATACCCTCAATATATAAGCAGTCTCATGCATATGCAATTGTAACCAGATGTGTCCATCCAATCCTATTAAAGGTCAAGCAATCACGAGCTCAAGCATACATGTAAGATACATCTGTCCATGCGCTAGGCGGCTGAACTAATTATCATACAGCCAATGGTAAACACTTCCTGTTTTTCTTAAGGCGCATTCAGCACGCCATTTGACTCTCTACCAGTCGCCATCTTTGGATGCATGTGGTGTAACCCTGGGCCCTGGGTCTGGCCCACCACAGGAGACTAATAGAGAGAAGATTGGTGATGGGGGAATTGGATTGGTTAAATTTTGTACAGTGAACATTCTGAGTTGATGACTGACTACAGTTAGGATTTAGCTATCTCCAGGAGGGCTTGCCCTGGGGGCAGTGGTACGTGCCCGTAATTCAAATGACTCTCAGGACCATAGCAGGAGGATTGTAAATTTAGGCCAGCCTGGGCAATTTAGTGAGACCTAGACTCAAAATAAAATTTAAAAAGTGACTAGGGAGCTAGTGAAGCCAGAATTGGGGACAGGCAGTTAATGTAGAAATAGGGGATTGGGTCAAATCAAGGAAATGAAGGCCATGAAAACCATCTGGACCTCTGGAAATTGGAGACTGCCCCTGGGAGAATGGAAAGTTAAGGATCTCTGGAGCTCATTGATTATGAAATTTACCTGCCCTTGTCAAGGACTGCAAGCAAGGTGCTGCTAATTAATGCCCCCTGGGTCCTTTCCTGGCTAACTCACTTTGGCCCTCTTCCTACCCCATCTGCTTCTCACTTTTTACATCTCACCTGCAAAACCTGGCCTACTCAATTAGGCAGGAAAGACAGATAAGGAGGTAGAGAATTGGAGAACAAAAGAGACCTTAACCTATAAAAGCTGTAGGGTGTACTCACCTCTTGGAATTCTAGAACATCAGCCATGGCCCCCTTCTCCCTCCTTGGAGAAGTCTGTATTATTATTACTTTTAAATAAAACCTGCTTAATATGCTTGCCTTGGCGTGCTTCTCTATTGTTCAAACTTCAACATTAGAGGGAGCAGAACTTGTCACTGGTAAACAGTCATATCACTAGTTCAGTTGTAGATCAGTTGTAGAATGCTCCTGGGATCAATTTCCAGTATTTCCCCACCACACACCAACACACACATACACACACTCCCACTCACATAAAAAAGCCCAGGAAGTCATGCCTTTCAGGGTCAGCAAAATCCTCACTGTCAAAGAAACAGTAACAACAGTAAAAGGCATAGAAAACACTAGCATTTTCCACCCACAGAAAGGAGGAAATTGTCTCTGCAAGTATTGCTAGGAATCCTGATCCCTGCTTCTTCAAGTCAGGGCCTGTTTTTATGGTCTTCTAGATCACATGCTTCATTTACACAAAGCAGGCTGCTACTTGACTGGAGAGCAGAAGCACTCTTTGTTTCAATGTAGCATCTCTCAGTTTGGCATAAAGCTGGGCCAGCAGAGCAGAGAATGCAGATTCCTGTCAACACTTTGTCCTTTGATTCTTGAACTGTCATGAGGAGGTGTCTGCCTCATGACAGTTTTCTTCTTATGACATCCTGAGTGGGCTCAGGATGTTTTGGACAAGAGCAGATTTCTAAGGTAGAGTGAAAGGGAAGTGGGCTGGCTTTGTGTGACATTGTGTCTCACTGGAGATTATACTCCCTCTGATGGGGAATTGGAAGGGGAAATGAAGCACCACACAGAACACCTGGTAGTGCATGGGATCAGTAGTTACAGGTTTTTTATTTTTCACTTGGCATGAGACCTCCCCAGGACACAAGCTCCAACATGGGGCAGTGGATTCTGATGGCTTCCATGTTTGTGTGTGTTCGTGTGTGTGCGCGCACATGCGGAGGTCAAGTGCTTAACATTGTGCATGTTTAGGATACAGAAGGAAGTGACTATTTTCTCAGCTGGGGGTTACTGCTTAGGAGGAATCTTGCCTGATATTGAAGTCGGGGCATCTGACTCAACATTAATAACTGGACTTGAACTGGAAAAATACCGGAAGGATAGTAAAACTCCTGACAAAGAGACTGTAGCACAAGAATCAAACCCAAATTAGTAACTTCTCTGCCTCCAAACTTGAAATTTCTTCTAGGAATATGATGTGTGTTTTCCTCATCCACAGTGGAATGAATACAAAATGACTCTCCTATGTACTTATATGAGTACATCATAATGAATTCCATCATCATGTATGTCCATAACAATGGGGTCCTAAGTAGAATAAGATGTATTCCATTTTTGTACAATTACATAAAAATGAACTCTAGTGTCATAGAAAACTAAAAATAACCAATAAAAATTTCAAAAAGAAAAAAATATTTATATTGGAATTTTAAATAGTAGAATGATAAATATCTCATTATTTTTTTAAATTTAGTTGTAGATAGATACAATGCCTTTATTTTATTCACTTATTTTTATGTGGTGCTGAGGATCGAACTCAATGCCTCACACATGCCAGCCCCAATATCTCATTATTTTAAATGACTTTCCTTTAAAATTTGAATTTGATATCACCTCTATAGTTCAACATTTTTCACATAATTTCCCATATTTTAGACAAATAAAAAAATTTTAAAAATTGAAAAAAAATGTCATCCGAGGAAAGGGCCAAGGAAATATTTAAATATCTGACTTTTCCTGCTTGCCTTTTCTTTGGTGACACAACTGTGTCCTTGTGACTGTTGCCATCAGGGTAGACTCAATAGTTTGCATGCACCAGTACAGTCAATAAAGCTCAATTGCCTATATTCCCTGAATCCTTACTTGAACTACATGAGCAGATGCCATGGACCCATTTGCCAGATGAGTATGTTGAGGTTGATTCAGGGCACAGAGGGGGCTTAATGTTATGACAAGAAGATGGGATTTCTTCTGCCACATCTGCCTTCTTTAAGGTTTAGCATATAGCAAAATCAGAGCAGTTACATTACAAAGGTTAAATTTGAAATGATGTAGTGAGCTTGGGAGACAGGGCAGACACCCTTAGTCATGTCATCCTCTGGTGCCCTCAGATCCTGCAGGCACTCGGGCATGCAGTCATCCCTCAGTATTCATGGGGGATTCGATTCAGGATTCTGCTTGGATACTAAAACCCATTAATTTTCAATCTTTATATAAAAGGTTCCATCATTTGCATGTAACCCATACACATCATCTTGTATACTTTAAACCATCTCTAGATGACCTAAACATAATAGGATGTGAATTATTTTTATACAGTTTTGTTTAGGAAATGCTGACAAGAAATGAAGTCTGTGCATGTTCAAACCACAAAAATTTTTTTCCAAATATTTTTTTTTATCTGAGTTTGTTTGAATCTTGGTATTTAAAATTTATGAATAGAAAAGACAGTTCATTTTATTGAAACCACTCTTTATCTTGGTTGTTCAAATGAAGCAAATAAGAATGATACCTAATCACAGTGATTTATAAGGGGTTCAGGAATAAGTTTTTTAAAAGAGAATGAAGAGCAACTCTGTTTCATCAGGTTTTCCCACAGCATTCTCTGCCTGATACTGATCACATATACACATAAGGAGACACACAAAGTACAAAAGACACACAGTGTTTCAGTTGGCCTGCCTAGTAAATGATAAGGCATGCCTTAGTGTGGGTTCGGGGGTGCATTCTCTTGCATACAGACATGCTGGAGGTTCAGGGACTCTAGAGTCATGGGAAGACCTCCAGCTCTTTGTTCTGTGAGTAGCCACACCCAGTCACACATGTGTGAATTTAACAACATGATGTACTGCACATGTGCATTTTGCTTACTGACAACTTCATTTCTCAGCAACCTTGTTTCAAACTTGTGAAATTTGCTTTCGATGTTGAAAGCTAAGCTCACTCCATAGAGGGTTTTTATTTTTAATTTTATATTATACTTTTATTTGTATGTATGTATTTATTTATTTTATTTTTTATATTAAAAATATATAGTTTTAGAATTTTTTATTTTTAGTGGGGATTGGACCCAGAGAACTAAGCCATATCCCAGTCCTTTTTATATTTTATTTAGATACAGAGTCTCACTAAGTGGTTTAGGAACTTGCTAAGTTGCTGAGACTGTCTTTGAACTCCTGACCCTTCTGACTCAGCCTCCTGAGCCAATGGAGTTTCAGGCAAGCACCACCACATCCAGCTAGTGTGACATAATTTATAAACACATGGAATATAATTTATCCTAATTCAGTACTCAGTATTTACCTTTACATTCCCCCTCCTACTCCCATTCCCTTTCCTCTACTGATCTTTTACTATTTATTTACATTTGTTTTTTAATTAGTGTCACATGGATATATACCGTGGTGAAATTCACTGTGATATATATTCATGTATGTACATAGAAAAGTTAGAGCAGATTCATTCCACTGTTTTTCCCTTATCATGTTTCTCCTCCCTACCCCTCAACCCACTTCTTTTCCACTGACCTTTCTTCTATTTTGATGGAACCCCCCTCCCAGGATTTCATTTCTCTCCCTTCCTTATTTTAGACTACCTTCCATATATCAGAGAAAAATTTTGATCTTTGACTTTCTGGGTCTGGCTTGTTTCACTAGCATTATATTCTCCAGTTCCATCCATTTACCAGCAAATGCCCTATTTCATTCTTCTTTATAGCTGAATTATGCTCCATTGTGTATATATACCACATTTTATTTATCCATCCATTGAAGGAACCCTGGGTCTATTCCATAGCTTGGCCATTGTGAATTGTGCTGCTGTAGACATTGATGTGACTGCATTCCTACAGTATGCTGATTTTAGATGTTTTGTACAAATACTGAGGAGTGGGACAGCTGGTCATATGTGGTTCATATCCTAGTTTTTTGAGGACTCTCCATACTGCCTTCCATGGTGGTTATTAAGGGTATTTTAAAAACTAGCATCTGATAATTGAAGTGTGAAAAAAAAATCTTGTGAACTCTTTTTGTGAACACCACATCATGAGAGAAAATTTCTTAACTAACTAGGGAGCATAAGATATAGACAGAAGAGAATGCTGTCTATCTGAGGTTATGGGGAAAACTGACATAATCCTTCATTGGCTGAGTATTATGGGGCACAGTCTTCCTGAACGTTACCTTGGCTTTACTGTCTCCTGTTGGGATATTTAAAAGAGGCTGAGGCAGGAGGACCAAAAGTCCATAACCATCCTTAGCAACTTAGCCCAAGGCAATCCAGCAAGCACCTGTTTCAAAATAAAAAGGGCTGGGGATGTGACTCAGTGGTTAAGTGCACCTGGGTTAAATCTACAGTAGTGAAAAAAAGAAAGGAAGGAGGAAGGAAGGAAGGAAGGAAGAAAGAAAGAAAGAGAAGGAAAGAATGAAAAGAAAAGAAAGAAAAGAAAAGAAAAGGGGAAAGAGAAATATAAAGAAATGCACTTTCAGTTTTTTTTACTTCTCTTCATTCTCTTGTGGCAGGAAAGTTCCCTTGGATTGAGGGCCTTTTGGCATGTACAATTTACCTTTGTTAATCAAAGGGTGTGTGTGTGGGGGGGGGGTCTCTTCTCATATCCTGCTTCTCAAGGGGTGAGAATCTTTACCCTCCAATCTTAACTGATTGAAAATATCCATACTGCCCTCCCCTCCAGCTGCCTTTTTTACATTCCAACTCATTTTACATTTAAAGCTAAATGCTGTGTTTTGAAAAGGAACCAGACTTTCTATTTCTCACAAATTTCATATTAATTTAAAACTATCTCAGGAGACATGTGTGTATTTTAAAGACACTCCAACAGAGATCTCTAGAAAAATAGATGAATGCTTCCTTAATGGGTGACAATAACTCTTAGGCTTGTAAGCCCTAGCTAAGGGCAGCCTGGAGAACTATGCTTTCTCTCTCTGTCAAAGGAAGAATCTGAGCATCACACTGTTTCTACTGCACTATTGCCCTCCTCCCATCAGTTGGATAGTGCATACTTCCTGTATTTTCCATGAAGTGACAGGCTCAGTAACAGGGGGATAGCTAGTTGAGGGTTGCGAACCAATAAAAAAGACAGCCAGACTGGTTCCTCCCTTCTAAATTCAGTTCTTATGCCAGCACACTGTGCAGAATTACCTTTCATTTGGTTCTTCAGACCAGTGATAAAGGCAGAATTCTGGCTTCATTACAGTTTTCCATGGATATGCCTTCTCTCTGTGTGTATGTGTATTGATATATATCTTAATTTTTTAGTTTTTTTGTGTGTATTGATATACACATCACCATTTACTATTTACCACATGGTGAAACTTGATGTTTGACATGATAGTTTGTTGGCAATATTAATATCTTTTTTCTCAGTGCTGGGGATTGAACCCAGAGTGTTGCATATGCAGACAAGTGCTCTGAGCTACATTTCTAGTTCCAAACTATTCATATTTTACATGAAATGCATAATTATTGCAAATCCACCCAGACTGCAGCAAGAGTTTGAGCATGTCTAGCCAACCCAGTAATTCATGATCTCTTCGGAACTAGGAAAAATGATGTTGGTAAAGCACATGCAGCTGGTATTTCTTCAGCTCTGGTCTCCAGTGGGAATTTGGGGTCAGGGGCATCTCTCTACCTTTTCTACCCTCCCCTTATATTATCCCTAGTTATTGATATTTCCAGAATGTAGAGAAGGTGGGAAGATTTAGTTGTAATACAGGCAAGTGCTTAACTGGCTATGCCAGTCAGGTGGTTAGTTGATCCAATGTGTTTCAGTGGCATAAGTATCAACTTGTAGTTAATTATTTGCATATGTATGTAATTGCCTATGCAAAATTATTCCTGACTAGCAAGGTTGAGCCTTCAAAATAACCTGGAATCCAACAAGCACTCATATTATAAACCATCATGAACAGTTGGTGCTATAGATCCAATTGCATAAATGTGTTTTTTAAAATTTCTCCCTCTGCAGAATATTTATTTTTTGCCTTGGTATAGCATGCCTGGAATACCATTGTTGGATTTTCTGATCCAAGAATTCTGAACCAAGATAAGACTCCTGAACTAATTTGGTGTTCCTGCCTGAGAATATGGAGGGAGTCAGTCATTCATGCTACACAAATGAATTGGAGTGCAATGGTAGTGACTCAGACTTTCACCCATGAATTAGTCATGCAAAGGGGTTGTCATGCTCTTGGCTCTATGTTGGAGCAGAGTAACATCCTACTTGCTGATGTTTGGAAGTGAGAGTGCAAATGGTGTTGTGGGAGAGGGAAACAGAAACATTTACCCAGCCTATAAAGAGAGATGAGCTCAGACTCCAGAGATGAAACATCAGAAGACACCTTGCAGTGACAATGGAAGATGCTCCAGAGTGAAGGGGCAACTGTGACCCACAGAAACAAAAGAACAAAGCAGGCTTGAAGAAAACTGTGGAGTGGGTTTGTTTTCTAGCAGAAAAAAGGTCACGGAGGGTGGAAGTGTATTAGTGGATTTGGTGCTGCTGTAACAAAAGATCTAAATCTAGGCACTTTCTAAAGAAAAATGGAGATCCAAGTGGTGGACTAGAGGGAGGCTGTGTTCTTTGTCCCTCCATAACTCGGGTTTCAAGCAGAGGATGTCTGTTTCTTGGTGAGGCAGTTATTGCTGTTTATCAATCCCCTGCTGCTTACCCCATTTGTCTACTGTGATCACCTGCAGTTTGCCAGCATATCGACTACTTTTAGAGTGCAGATTGCTCACTGACTGGCGCCTATCATCAGCCATGCCTGCCTCTTGCCTGTCCATTGCCTCCTTTTTACCTACCCAGTACCCATCTGCCAATTGTCTCACAGCAGCCAGCAGACTAACTGCAGACCACCAGTGGAGCTCCAGTTGCCTGCTGTTGCCTGGAAGTCCACTGTCACAGCACCTGCCGGTGTGGTTACATGTGGCTACCACCATTTTGAGACAATAGCCAGGACCTGTAGAACCCTTGGCCAGACTGACTGAGACCTGTCTCCAGGATCCTGCGACCAGACAGACCACATCCCACCTCCAGGACCTCCAGCTGACCATGCCCACCGCCCTGACATGCAGCTCCCCATTTTTCAACATACTTGGAAGCCAGAGCAGTCATCTTGGATATACTGGAAGCTGTAGCTCCCATCTTTAAGTGGGGCAAATTTCATCCTGAGATGCCTGCTGGAGACTGGAAGCTCATTATCAGGTACCTTTCATACATCAGGCTAATGAAGACTGAGGTTTGAATACTATATTATAGTGTAGATTTATTTCTTTTTTTCTTTTTTTCCTCCTTTCTGAAAAATTTTAAATTTCTATTTCTTTACTTTTCTCACTCTATTTTCCTTTTGTTTACCTATTTCCTCAGTCTCTTTCTCCCTTTTCTAATGCTAACAAAAAACTTCTTTTGATCACACTTTCGCTCTTTCTACAATCTAGAACTTCTATATACTCTTTTCTTATCCCATTAACAGCTACATTGTACACCCTTCCCCATCCTCTTGGTCCTCCATTAGAAACTGCAGACCTTATTGCAAATCTATTTTTATACTGTAGATAATAATTGAACTCATTCTGTTTATTATGACAATATTGCTAACATCTTCATAGGGGCTATTTGGTTTAAGGTTGAATATTATCTGTACTGGGCATGGCTAATATGGACCTCCCCCTTAAAGAAAAAGTTTTGGAAACCTATAGGGTCACTATAAGTCTATATTGGGGAAACTACAATACCCCAGATCTGCACTACTAGGGGAAGATATGTGAACAACATGAAAAAACAAAGGAAGAAAATGATCCAAACAAACCTAGATTCTATAGTAATAGAATCCAGTGACAGCATAGTAGATGAAATGTCAGAAAAAGAGTTCAGAATATACATAATTAAAATGATTCATGAAGCAAAGGATGAGATAAGAGAGCAAATGCAGTCAATGAATGATCACACCAATAAGCTGTTAAAAGAGCAACTGCAGGAAGCAAAAGATCATTTCAACAAAGAGATAGAGAATCTCAAAAAAAAAAAAAAAGGAAATCCTTGAAATGAAGAAAACAATAAACCAAATAAAAAAACTAAATGAAAAGCATCACCAACAGACTAAATCACTTGGAAGACAGAACCTCAGACAATGAAGACAAAATATTTAATCTTGAAAATAAAGTTGCCCAAACAGAGACGATGATAAGAAATTATGAATAGAACCTCCAAGAACTATGGGACATAGTGAAAAGATGAACTTTAAGAATTATTGGGATTGAGGAAGGCACAGAGATACAAACCAAAGAAATGAACAACCTATTCAATGAAATAATATTAGGTTATTATGAATAGTAACCTGAAGAATGAAATGGAAAATCAAATACAAGAGGCTTACAGAACACCAAATGCACAAAATCACAACAGATCCACACCAAGGCACATTATAATGAAAATGCCTAACATACAAAATAAAGATAGAATTTTGATGACTATGAGAGAAAAGCATCAGATTACATATGGGGGGAAACCAATATGGATATCAGCAGATTTCTCAGTGCACACTCTAAAAGTAGAAGGGCCTGGAACGACACATTTCAAACTCTGAAAGAATATTGTTGCCAACCAAGAATCCTATACCCAGCAAAACTAACCTTCAGATTTGGAGACAAAATAAAATCCTTCCATGATAAACAAAAGATAAAAAAATTTACAAATAGAAAGCCAGCACTACAGAATATTCTCAACAAAATATTCCATGAGGAGGAAATGAAAAACAACAATGTATGTCAGTAAAGGGAGGGACTACCTTGAAGGAAAAACCAATCAAAGGAGAATTCAAGTCAAGTTAAAAACAAAAATAAGCCCAATAGACTGGGAATACAAATCATGTCTCAATAATAACCCTGAACATTAACAGCTTAAACTCGTCAATCAAAAGACATAGACTGGCAGAATGGATTAAAAAGAAAGACCCAACAATATGCTGCCTTCAAGCGACTCATCTCATAGATAAGGACATCCACAGACTAAAGGTGAAAGGATGGGAGAAAACCTACCATGCTTACTAGGACTCAGTAATAAAGCGGGGGTTTCCATTCTTATTTCAGATAAAGTGGACTTCAAGCCAAAGTTAGTCAGAAAGGCTAAAAAAAGGAAAAGAAAAGAAAAATGATTTGTTTATTTAGCTCATAATTCTGGCAGCTAAAGAGCTGAAACAACATTGTGCTTCTGTCCTGGAGAGGACACCCTGTCAATGTTGCAATATGGTGGAGAAGCAGAAACAGAATCACCAACATGCAGGAAAGGCCAAGTACATGGGTTGACCTCGTTTTATAGCAATCCACTTTCTTGGGATCTGACTCCATGGGTCCAACTTTAATCCTTTTGGGGGTTTTACCTCCCTGAGCTCATCACTTCTACTAGGCCCCACTTCTTAATGGCCTCATCACTTCCCAACATGACCACATAGTAGAATAAGCTTCCAGCATGTGATACTTTGGGAAGACACTCAAACCACATTCAAATCATAGCAGGTGAGCATGAAGGAAGTCAGGATATAAGGATATGAGACATTAAAGGACTTGGAATCTGATCTAAGGACTTGGACCCAAGCCTGAGGGATTCCCAGTTGTGTGGCAATGCCAGCCTCCCTATAATAAGCAACTTGAAGAAAATGTTACAAAATGTTACTAAATTCCTGAGATCCTTTTAAAAAATTTATTTTCAGTACTGTAGGTCGAACCTAAGGACATTTTAGTTCTGAGATACACCCCATTTCTTTTTATTTTGAAACAGGATCTCGCTAAGTTGCCCATACTGGTTTTGAACTTGTGATCCTTCTTCCTCATTCTCCTGAGACAAGATCCTTTTTAAATTACTGTAATATATTTCCCAGAATCACTCCTCCTCACCCCTGATGTCTTTTTCCTACAAAGATGGTCAAGTTCAGTAGACCTGGGACACAACATTGTAAATTAGAATTCAAAAGAAAATGTTGGTGCAAGTAAATGCTTAGACACTGTGGTGGCTATCTTTATTTTCATTTAACATTTATTTAGCTCCGTGATTTTCCAACCAGGCTGTGTCTGGGGAAATATTTGGTTGTCACAATCTCAATGGAGGTGCTAATGGCATCTACAATGGGGAGACCATGAATACTACTAAGCATCCTAAGTGTGCAGGACAACCCCTACCATAAAGAATAATCTGACCCAAAGTGCCAGTAGTGCTGAGATCAAGAAATTCTGATTTAGCACCTAGCAGGTCTTCACACAGTGCCAGGTTCTGGGAATATTGAGAGCAATCAGACTTGAGTCATGACCCTGAGAAACTGACACTTACTAATGTCAGTTTTAGAAGTGTGAACTGAGATGCCTGAGGCCACAGGGGTGTGTGCTTCTAGAGGCAAGAGCAGTCTGCATATAATGTCCACACCCAGCATTGAGTCCACTGGACCAGGGTGTAAATTTGCTTTCTCTTGGGTGAGAAACAAGCCAAGTCCCTTTTCCATAGCTAAATCCAGCTCTTTGGGCTTCATAGAAATAAGGATGGGGAGGTGAAGTAGAAATGGTAAAGAGTATCACTCAAAAAATAGGCAGAGAAATAAAAGACCTGAGTTTAGAATGCTGTAGTTGTACTTCAAGTTTACTTTCTGATCATATTTTTGGAACAGACACTTCAATAGGGATTGGAGAGAGGCAAAGACATTGACTTAGTTTTCTGTAGCCATGAGTTCTAACTCAGAGCTAACCCATGAAATACATCTATTTCCTTTCTTTCTTTGCTTCTTCCTTATTTTCTTCCTTTCTTATTTCCTAATGTCTTAACTTCCTTCTATTCTTCCCTCCTTTTTTGCTTCCTATATTTTAAGATAAATTTTATTGTGTATATTTAAGATATATAACATGATTTTATAAGGAGTGTATGTAGAGAAAGTAAAATGATTACTACAGAGGAACAAATTAGAATACCAAATATCTCATATAAGATGTTCTTTTTTTTTTTTTTTTTTATAACAGGAACTGAACCCAGGGGTGCTTAACCAGTAAGCCATATCCCCAGTTCTTAATTTTGAGACAGGGTATCACTAAGTTATAAACACTTGTTGAGTTGATTTGCAATCTGGTATTTCCTGATTTCTCTGACACTTTGGTGCCTTCTTAGGGGCAATATTTTGTGGTGTCAAGAATTTCCAAAAGTTAGTGCCACTTGTCCTGAAGGAAGCAGACACATCAGGAAACATCCACTGAGCCAGCTCTAAGCAGGTTCTTTATTTCAGACTTGGCCACATTGTTCAGCCTGATTTTGCAGTCAGGCACATTAATAGTGTCCCATCTTCCTGTGGAACTTCCCATAGTGCAGAGTCAGTCTGAAAGTTGACAGCACCCCAGTTTCTGTGCTTCAGGGATGAGACTCCCTCCTCAGCCCACATTGCCTGCTCCAAGACTCCCATCAACCAAAACTTGCAGTCACCCTCCAGAAGCCCTGTTATCTTCAGGACATAATTGGGTGACACTCTGTATCACAGCAGCACACAGGGCAGAGAATGGGAGAAGAGTGTTGTGAATAGAGAAGAAAGCCTAAAAATTCCTGTGTGCCAGACAAGGATTAGGCTATTTACTCATGAAGTTCCTGCTGAGCATGGTTGTAATTGAAATGTACTCTTTGCAGAGTTTATTGAGTCCCAGAGCAACTTGTAGCTAAACTGGTCACCTCATGTGTCATTATGTTTCAAATGAGGTAAGGGATTACCTTTCACAGAAAATCTCCAGGAAGCATAACCAAATGTCCAGAGCCTGGGGAAGCTGACTTCTTATTCTGGAAAAGTCCCCCTCAACATTTAAATGAATCTTACCCCATTATGCATGGAAAAGTTGGTGATCTGGTGTGATGGGCTGACAGATCTGACTCCATGAGAATGTTATAGGCCAGACTCTAAGGGAAATGACTAAACAGATTCCTTTTTGCTCTGAGACTCCATGTTATGTAGAAAATAAGTTTCTACCATGGGAACACCCCACCTCTGTGCCCATGATCAGTTACTTGGTGTGATATGTTTAATAATATACAATGGCAACTCCTATGTAGTAAAGAATTGCTCTCTTTTGATCCCTATTGCTCTTAACCAATGTACATGTAAATGGTAATTGTGTGGATGTTAGCAACCATTCTTTAGTTTGTACTTAGGTAAGGGTCATTTTGACCTACTTCCCTCTCTGTTGATGATCTCATTATGTTAGTTTGTAATTTCGAATCACAGCAACAGACAATTATGATTGATGTGATTTTTGGTATAAGAACCCCTACAACCCTGTGGTCAGGGCTGTTCTCCCAATAGCCATTTTTGGGGGCATTGTGTGAGACAGTCAGCTGGCCAGCTTAATAAAGACTCTCAAATTTGAACTTCTCAGTGGTGATCGGTCTGTTCTTAAGTTGCACCCCATAACACTGGAAAACAAAAGGAAAGACTTGCTGCTTGGAGATGAGTATAGGGAGATCACTATGAAACCAATTACTCAAGTGCAGCACAGAATTTTTGGAAATAATGTCATTTAGTTTCCTAAGATGGATGTTTTTTATTTTAAAATCTGCTTTCTCTGCAGTAACTCTCAATGTAGCTGTAATTAATAATATCATAAATTTAAGAAAGACTTGTTGGAATCCCCCTGCTGCAGGCACGAAATTGAATTAAGGTGAAGATAAACATTAAATCTATAGAGAAATTTTAAAAATATGTAAAATTATGCACACATTTTGAGCTATTTAAGTGGAATAGACTGATGCTCTGAGACAAGTCTTTCTCTGGGCATTTGTACTTGGTGAACCTGAGTGTTGGAAAAGTTTGCTAAACACAGAATCAAATCTACCTTAGTCCCAACTCCAGTTTTATTATTTTTTTCCTAAATTAAATTCCATCAGCATTGTAGGCACATGCTGTGGTCTATTCTGTTGGGTGCTTTCCTAATATTTGTTTCTCCTTTTTTATTAGCAGCATTTTTTTTCAGGGAGATAACATACAGACCAAAGATTGTATACCCATCCCTTGGTAGCTCAAGGGGATCAGTTTCAGTGTTAAAGGACTGTGACCTTAATGGAAAAAGACAGCACAAGGGCACACTTCAAGCCCTGATTCTTTCAATCAAGTCAGAAAGATTTCAGAAATGTTGCTCAGAGTAACAGGCATGAGTTTATTATAAGGAAGTGTTGAGGGCTGTCTTAGACAAGATGGCGCCTGGCAGTGAGCCAAAGGGCACTGGCTACCAAAATAAGCAAGTACCCAAAAAGGCTTACTAGTTCCTAGGAGACTTATGAAGTGTTAACGCCAAGCTCAAGGATTGGCTATCTAATATCATGCCGCGCATGGACAGCTCGTGATTTATATAGTGTTATGCTGGCATTCCTCTGCATGCTCTCCTGTGTGAGAGAAAGCTTTGCTATAATTGGCTGATAAGCTAGGAGCCTGGGGGAGGAGAGAGGGAGAGAGAGAAGAAGAAGGAACATAGAAGAGAACAAAGGAGACAGAGAAACAGGACACAATAAATCTCGCCAAACTAAAGATTAGTGGTGTCTCCTTTCTCTGTGCCAGTTCCACTGGATGGAACAAGGGCTCCCCCTTTTTGTTATTAAAAGAAAAGGACAGCCACTGTCTGTCTTAGGTGCCAGAGTCAGACTTTATCCTCACCCATCATTGGGAGTCAAAGAGCTGTTGGCATGCTTTGATCCCTGTCTTAGGTTGGTATAAAGTCCACCCTGTGCTTACCCGTCTTTGAGTACCTGTCATGTAATTGGGAGAGCCAAATCTGTGGATCAGAGCCTTGGTCCATGGTCATAAGGGCTTGCCATACCACTAAGGCTTGCCGTCTTTGATGACTCCTTAGAGACAACAGATATCTGAGCAGCAACAATAACAGCAAGAACAACAGTCCCATCATAGCAAAACTTCCCATCCATTGTTTACCAAATTGTAACACTGACTGTAAGAAACTAATGACTTCTGGCATTCCCGGGCCTTGACCTGAGTACTATTTACCACAAATATAGAATTTCTTAATAGGGTAGTCAAATTAGTAAACTCTAGTCCATGTCCCATTAAGCATGCTTCCAAGCTGTTTGGACAGATTTGCAGCAGCAGTAATATCAGAATAGGGTATAGGGGTAACACATAGTGCTTGGGCATATACTAGACAGTCCGTCTGTGTGGTAACAGTCAACATGTCCACTTGTTCGTGTAGTAAGTCCACTCTTTGGTTTAGAATTAGGATTCCTGTGGTGAGATGTGTATTGATGTTTTTCTGGGCTGTCAATGCTTCGGCAGTGGCTCATGACAGATTGTTGAGCATGTGAGCAGTAGGAATAGCAGTTCCTAGGGCAAGTCCAGCAGCAGTGGCAGCAGCCACAGCAGCAACCACAGCAACAGTGATGGCTATAATAGCTGAGATACCAAAATCTCTTTTTGCTCTCATGGGTAGGAAATTCCACTCACTATGATTTAAGGTCACTGGGACTGGAATAAATTTAGGAATCCTGGCAATCACAACCAGAGGAAATAATGAAGCATCCCAACAACTAGATACATAACACTCTTGGTTAGCGCAGTTAAGAACCTCAGTATCATTACCATTGTTATTAGTAATGTTAATATTAAACTTAGAACTGTTAGAGAGAATGAACACAGAGACGTGACACATACAGGAGTAGGGGGGAAAGATTGATTAAAGGAAGTGAAATTGGCCTTGCACCCCGTATAACTATAAACAGGTGTATTACTTCCCTCTACAAAGGCTTGCTTTTGACTGCACCTTAGTTGAATAAGAGAGAGATTGCCTCCCTGTATCATGGCGGTTTCTGAGGTGGCTAACCAGAGGAAGCAAACACTACCTCTTAACGTGAAGTTTAGACTAATAATAAGTGACTTTACAGTGGAATCAGCTGGTAGGTAAGGGATACCTAGAAGTTCTGTACTAGGAAACAATTGAGGGAAAACTTGTGTGCCATGAGTGATATATCCCCAAAAGTTTTAGGAAGAACTAACAACAGCAGGCTTACCACCATCACCATCATTTTGTCTTTTGGTGCCATTTTCTTTCTTATGGATAGTTCTTACCAAGCGTTCCGGGACCCAGATAGGTTGTTGTTGGTCCTGAGGAAAAACAAACAGATCCTCTCCCCCAAATTAATACTGGGACAGGGCCTTTCCAGGACCCAGTCAAGATGCCTTTCCACATTGCTTGTGGATGGCCACCAGACTTTCCACTAAAATGTCTATCAACTGCAGTACGGCCCATAGCATCCAAATTAAAAAAATTGAGGGTGACTAAAGCAAGGTTAAATCTGTTCTTGGTGGGGGGCTAATGCCCCTATTCCACCTTTTTGTTTAGTTAAGTAGACTTTTGATGTTTGATTAGCCCTTTCCACGATAGCTTGTCCTTATGGATTGTAGGGCAATCCTGTAGAATGATAGATATTAAACTTTGAGCAAAACTGTTGAAATGAAGAAGTATATCAGGCCCATTATCTGTTTTAAATGATTTTGGCCTTCCCATAGTAGCAAAGGCTTGAAGGCAATGACTGATTACATCTTTTGTCTTTTCCCCTGCATGGGCAGTAGCACATATCTATCCTGAGTAGGTATCTACAGTTACATGTACAAATTTTAAAGTACCAAATTCAGGGACATGGGTGATATCCATCTGTCATAGATGATTTGGAAGGAGTCCTCTAGGATTGACTCCAAAATGAGGAACAGATAAATGAGGCACACAGGCAGGACACTGTTTTACTATATTTCTGGCTTGTTCTTTTGTAATGTTATATATTGAGAGTAGTAGCATTGACATGAAAATCTTTATGGAAATTAATTGCCTCTTCTACAATATTAAATACATGAAGATCTCGAGTAGCTGAGTCTGCAGTAGAATTTTCTTGAGCTAAAGACCCAGGTAAGCCTGAATGTTCCCTGATATGGCCTATATGTAAAGGTTCTTTGCAAGCCCACAGAAGAGTTTGTACTTGATAAAAGCATTGTTGTAAGGTAGATTGAGGACTAATGGGTCCAGCTATCTCAAGCCGTGGCACAAGCTAGGAAATATAGAGACTGTCAGTATAAATATTTAAAGTTTCTCAGGAAATGTTTGTAAGGCAGTTATTATTGCTTCTAGTTCAGTTTTTTGAGCAGACTTATGAGAAGTAATAATAGTCTGTACTTTATCAGAAACTACTGTAGCTATACCGGTGGAGGAGCCATCTGTAAAGATTGTTTTTGCTGCTGGGATAGGTTGAGCCTTAACAACCTGAGGGAAAATAACGGGATGTCTTTTGAAGAAGCTGACAATAGGTGAACTTGGCAAGTGATTATCAAATGTGGCCATGGTGGAACAATAGACAATTGCCCAATCTTCATTATTGTTAACTAGTATTTCAATCTATTTTGCCATGTACGGGACAATTACTGTCTGAGGATGAACTCCAAAAACTCGAAGGGCTGTCTTAAGTCCTAATGAAACTAGATTTGCCACCATCACAGGATACGGGGAAACAATATTTTGGGGGGACACTGGCAAATGGATCCATATCAGGGGTCCAGTTTGCCACAATAGACCTGCAGGAGTATATTTAGAATCTAACACTATGAGGCTAAAAGGCAAGGATAGATCAACTCTATCACTATGAGCATTTTTTAAAGCTTGTTCTACCAACCTCAAGGCTTTTCTACCTTCAGTAGTTAAATTTCTGGAGGATGTAGGGTCTGAATCTCCTTGGAGAATATCAAACAGAGGCTTAAGTTGACCAGTGGTGATTCCCAAATTTGGCCTTGTCCGATTTATATCACCTAACAATTTTTGGAAATCATTCAGAGTCTTAAACTTTTCCATGGCTAATTGAATTTTTTTGTGGCCTAACACAGGTATCTAATATTTGATGTCCTAGAAAGGTAATAGGGCTGTGGGTTTGCACCTTTTCTGGGGCCACATGTAATCCCCATTTTCCTAGGGTTTCAATAATATTGTCAAATACCCCTAATAAAGTCTCCTGTTCCCTATGAGCCAAAAGAACATCATCCATATAATGGAGACAATAAAGTTCTTCACATTTCTGTCTAATCTGTGGTGTAGCCTGGCTAACATATATTTGATACATACTGGGAATATTTGCCATTCGCTGGGGAAGGACCATCCATTGGTATCTAGTATTAGGCCCTTCATTATTTAAAGAAGGAATGGAAAAGGCAAATCGAGGGCTATCCTCAGGATGAACAGGAACGGAAAAGAAGCAATCTTTTATGTCTAAAGAGAGGATATGATAATGTTTTGGAATACTAGTTAATGAGGGGAGACCCAGTTGCACCGGGCCCATAATCTGCATACTGGAATTTATGACTCTCAGGTCTTGATGTACAATATTTCGCCCAGTGCCTTCCTTTTTGGAACCGGGGACATAGACCTGGGGCAGGTTGATTTGTCCCTTGTTGTTCTCCAGTCTTAGGTGTTCCCCTAGGCTTTAGCCCTGTAGGTCCTTCAGGGCAGTCTTTTTTGAAGTGCCCTTCTTGCCCACACTTAAAGCATATTATTCCTTTAGCTCTTGATGGCCCCTGATTTGGCCCATGAAGAGCAGCAGCTATTACTTGTCCTGTAATGACTGCATCATTGATATCCCTGTAGAGCTTTATACAGGTAATTAAATCTTTATTTTTCCATGGTCTTATAGTTTCTTTACACCATCTATTTGCTTGCTCATAAGCTAATTGTTTTATTAAGGGCATTGCTTGTTCTGAATCCCCAAATACTCTAGCAGCAGTTTGGATTAATCTATCAACAAAATCTGCAAATGGTTTGTTACTTCCCTGAATCACCTTGGACAACTGCCCCTGTAAATCTCCTGTCCCTTGAATTAATTCCAGGCTTTAGTGGCAGCAGCAGCAATTTGTGCATACACCCCAGGATCATAAATAATCTGCTGTTGAATACCTTCATAGTTCCCTTCTCCTGTTAGCATTTCTACATTTCTTTGGGGAAAGCCTGCGGCAGCGTTACAACATGCCATTTCTAATGAGGCTTCCTGTCATGCAGTTTTCCACACTAGGTACTGCCCCCCTGATAGCACAGCTTTACATAGCCTTTTCCAATCTTCCAGCACTAGATTTAGTCCCGATACTGATTCCAACATACTAATTGTAAATGGGGCCTGTGGACCATACATAGTCACTGCTTCCTTAAAATTTTTTACTGTTTTAAAATTCAGAGGTTGGTGGAATCTTTGTCTATTTTGGTCCTCTAGCACAGGGAAGAATTGTGGGACTGCTGAGGTTTCCTTAATGGGGATTTCTTCTCCCTGTGGTGAAAAACCCATCTGATTTATAGCATGAGCTAACTCCTCCCAAGGGTACTTTGGGGGATATAGAGGGCAGGCTTCTTGGTGGGGAGCTGCTGCCTCCAGGAAGGGATTGGTATTCCTTCCTGATATAACTGATGGGGGTGACTGTGTCCCTGATGCTCTTTCTAATTCCTCCCCAGTAAGCCCCTCCTCCTCTTCTTCCTCTTTATGAGAAGTTACACTTAGTTGTTCCTTTATCTCTTCCAGACACATATTTCCTTCTTCTACTAAAGTTTTTATTCTGCCTTTCTCAGATGTTAGACATTTCTTAATGAGCTGCCACATGGGAAAAGTACCTCTAGGTAATGGGGATTGTTTTTCTGCTTTGATAAGAACCTCTTTATGATGTTCTCATTGTGGAATATTAGGATTACCTCTTACAAAAACCAAGGACTAATCTTGGCCAGTGTGGTTACATATGCTGTTACAACAGATCGTTTTATGGCAGTTCCATTAGCCTTAAGTACATCTTGTATGATTCCTCTCATTTGATTTTTTGACACTTGTGACCCCATCCTGGAGTTATGAGACCTCCCTTTACTGGGGTTATGCAGACTCCCTTTTCCGGGGTTATGTGGCCTCCTTTACTGGAGTTATGCAGACTCCCTTTACCGGGGTTATGTGGCCTCCCTTTACCGGGGTCATCCTACAGTTTTCCTATAGCTTACCTTAAGTTACTTACCTGGGAGGATGCAGAAGGAGAAAGAAGATCCCCGTATGGGCCACCACTTGTTCCGTCCAGCAGAACTGGCACAGAGAAAGGAGACACCACTAATCTTTAGTTTGGCAAGATTTATTGTGTCCTCCCTGTTTCTCTGTCTCCTTTGTTCTCTTCTATCTTCCTTCTTCTTCCCTCTCTCCCTCTCTCCTCCCCCAGGCTCCTAGCTTATCAACCAATTATAGCAAAGTTTTTTCTCATGCAGGAGAGCATGCAGAGGAATGCCAGTGTAACACCACATAAATCACGAGCTGTCCGTGTGCGGCATGATATTAGATAGCCAATCTTTGAGCTTGGCATTAACACTTCATAATTCTCCTAGGAACTAGTAAGCAAGCAGCCTTTTTGGGTACTTGCTTATTTTGGTAGCCAGTGCCCTTTGGCTCACTGCCAGGCGCCTTCTTGTTCAAGATGGCCCTCAACAAGGAAGAAGAGAAGGGTGTAAGAAATCCCACAAAAACCACACCAGACATGGGAAATCATATAAGGGAGTTTATTAAGCAAACAAAGTGTCTCCCTGCTGGGTAAGAGAGAAAATGAGAGGAAAAGAAAGGGAAAGAGAAAGGGTGCACCGCTAGAGAGAGTGGAAAGCGAGGAGGAGAAAGAAAACAAGTGAATAGGAGAGAAAAGGCAAGAGAAAAGATGGCAGGGTAGCTACCCTGAAGCAGTTGAATTCCACAGGACTAACAGGGGAGCAATAATGGAGAAGGATACTTGCAAGCTGACTGATGAACCAATAGCTAGCTAGGATGTTCACAGACTGACAGTAGTTGGGAGGCGGGGAAATGACTGCAATGGAAAGGGTGGGGAGAGCAGTTTTGTACATTACAAAGGGAAAGGGAGAAAGTGGGTCCTCTCAGAGAAAAGGGAAAATGTGCTTATCCTGCCCTCCAGTGTTATTATGGATCCCATAGAAATTTCCATAGCCCATCTCTTGACTTATAACTGAAAGCATGAAGACATCACTGTCCAATTACCTGTGTCATGAAAATTCTAGGTCATCCTGGATCATGCTGAGTGGGTCTATTTGGATTCTTAACCATAAATTATTACAGATTTTATGGTTAGGATGAATTATCATTATCTCTCTCAGTTTCAGGATCTGGTTTGTGGAAAGTGTTACAAAAGTCTCCCCTTCAAGTTAATTTGGGTTGCTCTTGTAGCCATTACATCAGACCTGCATTTCTCCTGCAGGTATCAGTTAGTTTGCTGAGGAATGTGACATATCCTATCAAATTGAGCTGGGCAGGTCTGCAGATAAATTGCTTATTAAAAAGCATGTGGAGGTTAGCACAGTGGGCACACTAAAAAAATTATTTTCTTAATCTTGTGTTCCCATAACTTGTGTCTGTTTACCATCAAAAAGACCTCCCTCTAATACTCAAATAGAACTTACAGATATTCTTTCTGTACATTTCAAATGATTTCTCAATGACATATATTAGCTAATGCAATGTTAATGCTATGTGGAGGATCACTATACAGTATCACATTGGGAATCATGACAAGAAAGAAGTTCACTCATCTGGTACAGGCACAATCTCCCTCCAGTATTTTCAATCAGTGTTTGGTTGAACCCATGGATGCAGAGTCACAGATACAGTGATCAAACTTTGATTTTCCAGAGAGGTTGGCAGATGGGGGTGTCTGAGTAATATTGTTCTGACCAAATAAATTTACATGGAGTGAACTGGGTGGACCTTCGGGAAAGTTATTTATTTTTTTCTTTAAGGGCAACTTTATTACTGAAAGCACCCTGAAAGCACCCAGAAACCACTTCAGATGCAGGAATTCATGCAAGAGATTTTATTAAGCGGACAGGCAGAGTGTCTCCCTGCAGGGTGAGAGAAAGAGAAAGAGAGAGAGAGAGAGAGAGAGAGAGAGGGCGTGTGTGAGAGAGAGAGTGAAAGCCAGGAGAAGAGAGAGAGAAAATGGTAGGCGAGCTAGTAAGTAGTGGAATTTTGCAGGCTAATAACAATGGACAAATGGTTGGTGAGGAGTTTGTGGGCTAACAATCTGGGCTAGGAAGTTTGCAGGCTAACAATCTGGGTTGTAAAGTGGTGTGGGGGAGGGAGAATAATGGCGGCAGCAAAATAGCAGATCTGATGCCAACAATTATATTTCACTTATGAGTGAAACCCTGTTTTTCTGTGCCTGGTTTGTTTTATTTAACATGAGGTCCTCCAGGTTCACCCATGTGAATTACCTGTTACTATCTAGAAGTAAGGGATCAAGCTGAGAATACATAAATATCTAGTAGGGAAGTGCCAAGAATTAGCATCTTTTTTTTTATGACAGCCAAATCAAATGTATTTAATAGTAAATTAACATATAAAATTTGTTTTAAAAAACCAAATCTTTTGAATGATGATATGGCAATAAAAGAAGTTTATGATGAAATTACAATGAATCATCATTTAATAAATATATATCCAGATTCTCCAACCTTTTGAGTTTTACTCTTTCTTCTTGAAATGTCCACATGGATGCAATGAAAGGCACAAAGTACAGTTACTCCATAAAGGGACACATGGGCTCTGCAGGGCCAATCCTCCTCTACTCATTTATTTTTTCTTATAACAAGGAACAGGGTGAGCTGGCATGTGACTATTATGCCCTTCCTCCTTTCCCTTTCCTGAAAGCATGATGAAAGACCTGAAAGTTGGTCCACATTTTGTAAGCATTGGGATGAGATCTGTCTCAGGGATGGAAGAATCAGCAACAACAAGGAGTCTGTCTTCTTTATGATTTCCTTGGGCAAATAAATGGAAGCAGAAAGCTCTCTCATCAGTCATTTTAACTGTTAAGTACTAGGCTATGAAGTTTAGATTCAGAAAAAAGATTGTTACTGATTTTAGGCAGATAAAAAAGAGATACCATAGGCAGCATGGGAGGCCATTTGGGATGACTTGATGTGGGGCTACCACAACTTCCCTGGAGGAGACATGTCTGCTCTGATCATTGACAGGATGGACTGGGCTAAGAGTGGCACATTTTCTGAACATGGGAAGGACAGAGAAAGAGCTATTGATGACATTCTGTGATGTGTGACTGAGGAATATGGATCTGTCTGGGTCCCTCAGTCACCTTCCTCTAGGCATCAAATTTGGTTTTCTTTGCTCCCAAATGGAAGCTGGAAAGGAACCCGAAGTTTTGGGACAGAGAAGAAACAACCACAACTACAAAGAAAACTTCACTTCCTTTCCATGAAAATGCCCAAGGTCACTTTCTAGCCAAGAATAGCTCTGCACCTTGTCAGTTCTCCTTTGTCTTCAGGATGTGGAAAGCTTGTTGGTTCTGAGCACAGCTGAACAGGAAATTTCCCTCTTTTGCAATGGGATTGCTCACTGGGTACTTGAGGCTGCACAACAGGACACAGGGACCACATGCAGAACACATCCTTCTGGATTTGGGCAAAGAATGGATATGAGATTGGATACCTCTTGAAGAACAGCTCTCCCACTAGCAGCAGTTGTCAGCTTTCTCACATACTATCAATGAGTTTATGGTTAAAATTTTCTGTAACTGGTCTTTATTTGTTTAAAACTCACACATCTGTACATTCCTTCAGTATTCATCCCATTTTTTAATCGAGTCAATTTAGCTTCATGTTACCTAGAACATTCAAAGACTTCAATAACATTCAGCATCTGAGTGCAAACTGCCATGTTAATCCATGGCAGAATTGGGTTGAATTTATTTATTCTCCTTTGTCCCCATTGCTTCCACCTTGATTTCTCCTTTCCAGGTGTCCTCTCCTATGTGATGTTTTAGAAATCCCTGAACTGTTGGGTTGTAACATGTACCTATCAATTCCTTCCTAAGTACAGTTAACTGCTTTCTCTTAGACATCCTCTGTGTTGGATAGTACTATGAGTCTGGTCCAATGACACAGGAAGAGAAGACTTGGGCTACATTCTGTCCTGGCTAATAAAATTTCCTGTGTGATGTGCACACTGTCTGTGGAGGATCCAGAAGGACATTATCAGGACTCAATGACTGAGCCAATGTTAAAAGAATTCTGTCAAGCTGGGTGCAGTGGTGCATGCCTATAATCCCAGTAATTCAGGAGTCTGAGGCAGGAAAATTCCAAGTGTAAAGCCAGCCTCAGCAACATAGTGAAGTTCTTAGCAGTTAAGTGAGACTCTGTCTCAAAAAAAATAAATAAATAAAAATGGCTGGGGATGTGGCTTACTGTTTAAGTGCCCCTGGGATCAATCCCCAGTACCATTTAAAAAAAACAAAACCAAAAAACTTTACTCTCCTAGAAAGAAAAATAAAAAATGTAGTTAGAAATAAGAGGATTAGGGAAGAACACTGCAGGTATGGGAGTGAAGGATTTCAAGATGTACAGAAGGAAAAGTGGACACAAACCTTCACCTGGGACATTTTTACCTGCCACCCTCTTATTCTCTTTTTCTTCCTTTTGCTTCTCTGGGTTTCTTTCCCAGGGAACATTGTCTCTATAAATCACTTCTGTATATTCATAATATGCCTTTAAAAGTGTCAGCACAATCCTTTCAGCTGCCAACTCTGTATCCAAAGGCAGAAGGGCCTTGTAATAAAAAATAAAAAATAAAAAAAAAAAAACTTTCCTGCCTTTTGTTATAGGCGAGATTCAGGCATAATGAACTCCCACATGGAGACCAAGTTAGCTTCTTCTTTCCATTTTCAGGTACCCTTCTCTGACACAAACAATGATTTCAATCACAGTAATGAGGCTATGCACCGCACTGACCAACTCCTTTCCAACCAAGCATAGAAGACTCTCTTACCTCCCTTTGGAAAAAAGTCTAAACACAACTCTCCTAAATATATCTGGAACCCCTTTGTAATTGAGTCTGGTCTCCTGTTATGATGATATGTGGCACTATATTAATAATGGATTCTGCCACCCAGACCAAGAAAATTGATAGGGAAATTCACAGGTAATCATATTTCCTAAAACTGGCAATGAGAGACAAATGGAAAGACTGAATTGAAGATCATGTAGTAAGCATTACCCTCAAATGCCCTCATGCATGTACATTATTTGGTATACTAGATGTTAATACAATGATTTGGGATTCATCTTCTTTTGAGGGATGCTCATGCACTGGCATCTTTAACACGTTTTCTTTAAGAATTGATATCACCACCCATATTCTCATCATCAATACCAGTAAGCTAGAGAAAGAAGGCACAGCACAGCATTCTTTACCTGCAGGTATCTGAGCTCAACATCAACATTGTTGGTCCCAGTGAGTACTAGAAATCTGCCTACTCAAGGGCTACACTCTTTGTTGCCTCTTTAAATTTTACCTATGGCAAGAGTTAGAAATTCTTTATGAATAAGTTTTCTTCATGGCAACATGTATAAATTTACTAATACAAACACTTTCAGAGTTCATTGTGGCATACTACCTGGCAAAGCTTATCTGCTATTAATTCATGGGCACAATACCTTGCATTGGTCACATTGTTTCATAATTCCCTTTAGGATTAGATGTTTTGATAAAGCTTTCTATTTGTTTTTCTGTTGTTGACTTAAGAAAAATTGCATAGAACAGGAGTTGAATATTATAAGTTTGAAGAATTAAAAAAAGGAAATGCCAAAATAGTTCAAAGGAATTTTATTTTTGAAGTTATGCTTCTTTTTTTTTTTTTTTTTTTTTTTGATGATTGAAGCTACTACTAAATCTCCAGGAATAAGGAACAAAATGCTATGGAAATTATTTCTAAGACAGGTTTTATTTACTTTGACAGAAAACAGGGCACTAATGTAAGAAGCAATTTGCTCTTATTTGTCTGCTTTTGGATTATGTAAAAAGTCAGGGAGAGTTAGTAGAAGCTGGATGCCAAAACTCTGATATCCCATTATTTGCTCTTTGAGAGGAGATTCCCAGGTGGGTCACAATTGTAGGTCTCAGAAGAAAGGTAAAACCTAGACAGGGCTCAAAAAAGGAGTGGGGTCTAGTATTCTGATCTCCTTATCACTGGGTACCCTTCTGTTCTTTTCTATGAATGCCTAACAACTTTGAGAACTTTTATGGCATTGTTTAATCCAATTCTCTATTTAATAAAATAAAAGAAGAAGAAAATTAACATAAACCTTTAAAGTTTTCTGGGATGTTTTTATTAAAACAAAGTAATTTTATCTTAACAAGGTAAAACCAACAGAAATAAAGATATTAATAATAATAGTAAATTTTCTATGAATGTCCCCTCTGGAAATGGCAGCAGAAATCACAAGATGAAAGTCGAAGGTAACTTTACAGAATGAACTCAAAGTCCTCTGTTCTTTTTTCCATTCTTGTACTGATTTTATCAAGCTGAATTCAACCACTTACCTATTTTCTTTAGACTGAAAAATACTATAATGTATGGAGCATGGTACTTCATCTCTATACCTTGAGCATATAAAATGAAGAAATTGATTTATCTAGTGCTTTGTGTCCTCAGACCTACATAATGTTTTTCACCTAAGAACCAAAAAATTGGGAGAACTCCCATATTTAGAACAACCAGAGATTCCTTCAGTGAGGGGGTGAATGAAATTAAATGACTCACTCTTCTTCCTACAAAACAAAGTAAGGATGGTGTCTGTTGTCAACCTGATATGTCTGCACAGGGCATCCACAAATATTTTATAAGCTTCTAGGTGTTGGTGAGATGCAACTCTGTGATCCTGTCTAATTGCCCTGAAATTATTTAAGAAAAAGAAAATCAGGTTGACTCTTGAACATCAGGATAGAGAATTAACCAGTCATTGTGCACTAGTCATCCTTAGATCCAAATGAGATATTATCCATCAGTGATCAGCTAACTAAAGGAAAGTTAATACTGAAGTTTATTGTTCACAGGCAGGTGTAGTTGTGCTTATGGACATAGATATTTGTGGGCAATAAACATACTTTATTTTTGATAGGCCTTCTCCACTCTGATGTCACACCATGGCAGAGTCCTGCACTTGTTTAAGTGCAAGTTGGATGCCTGTGCACATTGCCCTTACATATTCTGCAGTGGTGATCAGGAATCACACAGAAACTGAAGCAGGATATTGGACAGGGCCTTGAGAACTCCAAGGATGCAGAAATGAATCAATTTGTATTCACAAAGTCCATATAAATCTCCAATGATGTAGAAAATGGGTATTCTGTCCATTGGGATGATATCTGGTAATATTTTAAAATTACAGGCCCAAAATGGAATTGGTTAAATTACATTGAAACATTGTGGGCCTGAATGAAAATATAAAACCAAATTCTAGTGTTATGTATATAAATAATGCACCCTTAAAAATATAAAATAATTTTTTAAAAAGATAACAGGCCAGGCATAATGTGTAGACTCTAAGTGCTCTGTGTTATTCTCTATAATATTTGTTCTAAAATGTTGGTGGTTAAAACAGAGAAGAATTCAATCCTATGGAGGATGTTTAGGAAACCCAAAAACTCCCAGGTCCTGGGTATTGAATTAGTGAGTGCATATTTAGATCACTGGAGAAATGTGGAAGCATCATACACTGTCTGCACATTCACCGTGTTTTCAACAAGAGGAGGCAGAAGTCAAAATTCTCAGAACAAATCAATATATGCTCCAGCTTGAAATGTGTGCTCCATAATTTGAAATAGAGGGTTAGATCTGCTGATTGCCACTTGGTGGATTATTTACATGAAAATGCTACCTAGTTGTGTTCTAAAAGATGTTGTAGACACAATTCTGCATACAGATCCAGAGGGTGGCAAAACTGTTTCCTCCACAATGGAGCATTAGGGCTTGCAGGTTGGGGGGATTCATAGTAGGAATCTGGTGGGTACCTACCAAAGACATTTCTCATGTGAAGCTGGTGTTTATATTGGTCTGCTATTTCTGGACAGTATGTTGGAAGTACATTTTAAAATACAATCAATACTCAACACAGAAAGCTAATCAACAAATTAATAGAAAATATAAATATTTTATTACTCAATTAGAAAGTAATGTGGTGTAGATTACAGAAAATCCATAAAATAATTGCAAAGACAAAAAAAACTACCATTTTATATAACCAAACATATTTAATCAATTGAATGCATGTTTTCAATATAAATTATAACTGACTCTAAGTAAGTAGACTTGGCAGCATCATTTGTCATATATTATCCAAAATTTTACCCAGCAGTTTTGAAAGACACCTGTTTTTGCTTTATTTAATAAAAAATAAATGCACATTTCTGTTAAAAGAGATACTTTTGTATCTTTGAGGTAGCTGCCTGTTGAAACTAGCTTATTTACCTCCTACTCAGACTACAAGATAAGGTGCAATCTTTGATATTTATATTTGAGGGAGATGGACCTCAGAAGCTGAAAGTAGGCTTTCCTAGGTAAAAGATGTATGACAAAAGCCTCATTTCACTTTCAAAAGTGTTCATACATGAATTAAGATTTCAGAAAAAGAATTTGCAATTAAATATTTTCTTAAGTAAGAACTCTAAAAAGAGGTAAAGGATAAAAAGTCTTTCCCATAACTTAAAAGTGGAAGCAATGGCACCATGGGCATAATTTCTGAGGATGTAGCCTTGTTTTGTAAGAAGAACAGCCAAGATGTTGTTCACACACATGTGTATAATAAGGCAGACTGAGTGAATTGCCCTGAGAACTTGTTCCATCTGAGAGTGCTCAGTTCTAGGCCACCTAAGAGAGATGTGAATACACAGGAAGCTGTATGGTATAATAGATTAGAAGTAGAACAAACATCTCCTTACCTGGGAGAACTGCAGTGCCCCCTAGACAAGACCCTGGTCTGACCCATATTGGGTAAAACTCACTCACACACACCCATCTGTCCTCACCTCCACTAACATCAGTCAGTGAGGACAATTGTGATGTGTAGAACTTACAATAATCAATTAGATTTTACTGGTGGTATCCCAGGAGATATTACCAGGAATTATGGTAGAGATCTGAAGGTATCCTCAGCACCGGATTGATTTGAAAATTTTAAAACCCAAGATGGAGCATGGTTCTGTGATCCGTGGGAGAAGGGGATGGAATCATGTAACAGTGATGGCATGGATATCACTGACACAGAAAGGAAGTCATGAACAGTGTCAATTAAGCACGTTAAACCTACATTTAGAGCTCAGATTTTGGTGTTTTTCAAATTAGTGTATGTATTTTCTACTAATTGTGATACAAGATGTAGTCCCTCTTGATGCATTTAAATTACTTCACTTCTTTGAAGTGAATAAAAAACATTTTTTGCATTTCAACATTTGAGATGATTGAATCTTAGAAAGTAGTATCTTAAGCATTACTATTGGTCATAAAAATGAAGTTTGATATTTAAAAAAATGATTTCTTCCTTGTTGATAGTGTTCCAAGATTTTTAATCCAAATTATATTTATGAATGTTTACATCATTATTGTAGTGCCAGTTATGACATAAATATGAAATGTCTCAAAAAATTCAAATATTTTGAAGGAAATTTCATAGTTAGAATGAGGATGAATTAATTCTGTGGCCATTTTCTTAATGTAAATTAATTTATTGTTTGATGATCAGTGCTAACTTTTCTACCATTAACCTACAGATGCCCAATAGATGGTCTATGCAAACTGTAGAAAAGGAGTCCCTATCTTTTTCTCTTCTGTCCATCTCAAGAGATACTTCTTTTGCTTCTGGGATAAAGGGGATATCTGTCCCATAAATGACTGAAAAATGGAAAAAAAAAACCCTGGCAAAAGGATAATCTAGATAAAAACTACAAATTCTTTATTTTTTCTATATACTTAAGTATGTTTGTGTACTAATGTATATTGTTTGACATGTCTGCACAGTACAAAATCAGATCATAAATGAGTGCTCATAAAAATTAAAAAGATATGCATATTTTTCTAGTTTATGTGACATAAATAAACCTCTTCCAAAAAGTCAATTTAAATTGATTTATAAATGATAATAAAAAGTAAAGTTGAGGGTTGGGGAGATAGCTTAGTTGGTAGAGTGCTTGCCTTGTAAGCACAATGTCGAGGGTTTGATCCCCAGCACCAAAAAAAAAAAAAAAAAAAAGTAAAGTTGATTTTAAAGTAATCACACATTTTTCTAGGTGATTAGCAAAGCAAGTGTATGTTTTCTGTAATTATTATTTATGGAGATAATTTCTTGTCTACTACATTTTGTTACTTAGAGAAAACTAAGTTTTTTACTTTTAGGATTTTTTTTTCAATTTTTTTATGTTGAGATAGGGTCTCACTAGGTAGCTTAGGGCCCTCCTAGGTTGCTGAGGTTGGCATTGAACTTGCGATCTTCCTGCCTCAGCTTCCTGAACCACTGGGATTACAGACAGGTGCCACTGTGCCAAGCTAATGAGTTTTATTTTTAATAATTTTTTGGTGTATACGTAATGTATACAGCATGATGTTATGGGATACATATAGATAGAAGCTATTCTTTTTTTAAATTTATTTTTATTGTAAACAAATGGGATAAATGTTTCTGTTTGTACGTGAAGTAACGGCATACCATTTGTGTAATCATACATTTACATAGGGTAATGGTGTTTGATTCATTCTGTTATTTTTTCCCTTCCCCCACCCCTCTTTCCCCTCTATACAGTCCCTCCTTCCTCCATTCTTGCCCCCCTCCCACCCCCCATTATGTGTCATCATCCGCTTATCAGCGAGATCATTCGTCCTTTGGTTTTTTGAGATTGGCTTATCTCACTTAGCATGATATTCTCCAATTTCACCCATTTGCCTGCAAATGCCATAATTTTATCATTCTTTATGACTGAGTAATATTCCACTGTATATATATATACCACAGTTTCTTTATCCATTCATCAACTGAAGGACATCTAGGTTGGTTCCACAATCTGGCTATTGTGAATTGAGCAACTATGAACATGGATGTGGCTGTATCTCTGTAGTATGCTGATTTTAAGTTCTTTGGTTATAGGCTAAGGAGTGGGATAGCTGGGTCAAATGGTGGTTCCATTCCAAGCTTTCTGAGGAATCTCCATACTGCTTTCCAGAGTGGCTGCACTAATTTGCAACCCCACCAGCAATGTATGAGTGTACCTTTTTTCCCACATCCTCGCCAACACCTATTGTTGCTTGTGTTCTGGATAATCACCATTCTAATTGGGGTGAGATGGAATCTTAGGGTAGTTTTGATTTGCATTTCTCTTATTACTAGAGATGTTGAACATTTTTTCATATATATGTTGATTGCTTGTACATCTTCTTCTGTGAAGTGTCTGTTCATTTCCTTAGCCCATTTGTTGATGGATTATTTGTATTCTTGGTGTAGAGTTTTTTGAGTTCTTTATATATTCTGGAAATTAGTGCTCTCTCTGAAGTATGAGTGGCAAAGATTTTCTCCCACTCTGTAGGCTCTTTCTTTACATCGCTGATAGTTTCCTTTGCTGAGAGAAAGCTATTTAGTTTGAATCTATCCCAGTTATTGATTCTTGCTTTTTTTTCTTGTGCTATGGGAGGCCTGTTAAGGAAGTCTGATCCTAAGCCAACAAGTTGAAGATTTGGACCTAATTTTTCTTCTATAAGATGCAGGATCTCTGGTCTGATTCTGAGGTCCTTGATCCATTTCGAGTTGAGTTTTGTGCAAGGTGAGAGATAGGGGTTTAGTTTCATTATGTTGCATATGGATTTTCCTGGAATACTTTGAGAAATATTGGAATGAGTTCTTCTTTGAAGGTCTTGTAGAACTCGCTGAGAATCAATCTGGTCCTGGGCTTTTCTTGGATGGTAGGTTTTTAATGGCTTCTTCTATTTCATTGCTTGATATTGATCTGTTTAAATTGTGTATGTCCTCCTGGTTCAGTTTGAGAGGAGCATATGTCTCTAGAAATTTGTCAATGTCTTCGGTAGTTTCTATTTTGTTGGAATACAGATTTTTGAAGTAGCTTCTCATTATGTTCTGTATCTCAGTGGTGTCTGTCATGATATTTCCTTTTTCATCACAAATTTTAGTAATTTGAGTTTTCTCTCTTCTTCTCTTTGTTAGTGTGGCTAAGGGTTTGTCTATTGTGTTTGCTTTTTGTTTTGTCAATTTTTTGAATTGTTTTTTTTGTTTCAATTTCATTGATTTCAGCTCTGATTTTAATTATTTCCTGTCTTCTACTACTTTTGCTGTTATTCTGTTCTCCTTTTTCTAGGTCTTTGAGCTGTAATGTTAGATCATTTAGTTGTTGAGTTTTCATTCTTTTCTGGAATGCGCTCTATGCAATGAATTTTCCTCTTAATACTGCTTTCCCAGAGATTTTGATATGTTGTATCGTCATTCTCATTGACCTCTATGAATTTTTTTATCTCCTCCCTGATGTTTTCTGTTATCCATGTTTCATTCAAGAGCATATTATTTAGTCTCCAGGTGTTGGAGTAATTTCTGTTTTTATTTTGTCACTGATTTCTACTCTTAGTCCATTATGATCTCATAGAACACAAGGCAATATCTCTATTTTTTTGCATTTTCTAAGGGCTGCTTTGTGGCATAACACATGGTCTATTTTCGAGAAAGTTCCATGTGTTGCTGAGAAGAAAGTGAATCCATTCATTGATGAATGGAATATTCTATATATGTCTATTAAGTCTAGGTTATTGATTGTGTTATTGACCTCCATGGTTTCTTTGTTTGGTTTTTGTTTTGAAGATCTATCTAGTGGTGACAGTGGTGTGTTAAAGTCACCCAGAATTATTGTGTTGTGGTCTATTTGATTCCTGAAATTGAGAAGGATTTGTTTAATGTACAGGGATGCACCATTGTTTGGGGCATAAATATTTACTATCGTTATGTCTTCCTGATTTATGGTTCCCTTAAGCAGTATGAAATGTCCTTCTTTATCCCTTCTGACTAACTTTGAAGTTCACTTTATCTGATATAAAATGGAAACCCCTGCTTTTTTACTGAGTCCTTAAGTGTGGTAGGTTTTTTCCCATCCTTTCATCTTTAGTCTGTGGATGTCTTTTTCTATGAGATGAGTCTCTTGAAGGTAGCATATTGTTGGGTCTTTCTTTTTAATCCATTCTGCCAGGCTATGTCTATTGATTGATGAGTTTAGGCCATTAATGTTCAGGGTTATTATTGAGATATGATTTATATCCCAGTCATTTGGGCTTATTTTTGGTTTTTAACTTGGCTCAGTTCCTCCTTTGAGTGGTTTTTTTCTAAGGTAGTTCCTCCCTTTGCTGACCTACATTGTTGTTTTTCATTTCCTCCTCATGGAATATTTTGTTGAGACTATTCTGTAGTGCAGGCTTTCTATTTGTAAATTCTTTTAACTTTTGTTTATAATGGAAGGATTTTATTTCATCTTCAAATCTGAAGGTTAGTTTTGCTGGGTATAGGATTCTTGGTTGGCAACCATGTTCTTTCAGAGCTTAAAATGTGTTGTTCCAGGCCCTTCTAGCTTTTAGAGTCTGGGTTGAGAAGTCTGCTGCTATCCATGTTGGTTTCCCCCTATATGTAATCTGATGCTTTTCTCTCACAGCCTTCAAAATCCTATCTTTATTTTGAATGTTAGGCATTTTAATTATAATGTGCCTTGGTGTGGATCTGTTGTGATTTTGTGCATTTGGTGTTCTGTAAGCCTCTTGTATTTGATTTTCCATTTCATTCTTCATGTTTGGGAAATTTTCTGATATTATTTCATTGAATAGGTTGTTCATTCCTTTGTTTAGTATCTCTGTGCCTTCCTCAATCTATAATTCTTAAATTTGGTCTTTTCAAGATGTCCCATAGTTCTTGGAGATTCTATTCATGATTTCTTACCATCTTTTCTGCTTGAGCAGCTTTATTTTCAAGATTAAATATTTTGTCTTCATTGTCTGAGGTTCTGTCTTCCAAGTGGTCTAGTCTTTTGGTGATGCTTTCCATTGAGTTTTTTATTTGCTTTATTGTTTCCCTTCATTTCAAGGATTTCCATTTGTTTTGTTTTGTTTTGTTTTTTTGAGAATCTCTATCTCTTTGTTGAAATGATCTTTTGTTTCCTGCAGTTGTTCTTTCAACTGCTTATTGGTATTATCATTCATTGCCTGCATTTGCTCTCTTATCTCATCCTTTGCTTCACGAATCATCTTAATCATGTATAATCTGAAGTCCTTTTCTGACATTTCTTCTAACATACTGTCATTGGATTCTATTAATATAGAATCTAGATTTGTTTGGATAATTTTCTTCCCTTGTTTTTTCATGTTGTTCATGTATCTTCCCCTCTAGCAGTGAAGATCTGGGGTATTGCAGATTTCTCTTTATAGTCTTATAGTGGCCCTATAGGTTTCCAAAACCTTTTCTTTAAGGGGAGATCAATATTAGCAGTGCCCAATTCAGACACTTTGCAATCCTAGCCCAAATTGCCCCTATGAGGACAATAACAAAATTGTCATAATAAACAGAATGAGTTCAAATATTATCTTCAGTTTAAAAAACAGATTTGCAAAAAGGTCTGCAGTTTCTAATGGAGGACATAGAGGATGCAGAGGGATGTAGGATGTAGCTGTTAATGGGATAAGAAAAGAATATACAGAAGTTCTAGATAATAGAAAGGGTGAGAGTATAATCAAAAGAAATTGGATGTTAGCATGCAAAAAGGGAGAAAGAGACTCTGAGGCAACAGGTAAACAAAAGGAAAAGAGATCCAAAAAAAGTAAAGAAATAAAAACTTAAAATTGTTCAATAAGGAGAAGAAAGAAAATCTACACTATAACAGTCATATAGTATTCAAACCTTCCAGTCTTCAGTAGCCTGATGCATGAGAGGTACCTGACAATGAGCTTCAAGTCTCCAGCAGGCATCTCAGGATGGGATTTGCTCCACCTGAAGATCAGAGCTATGGCTTCCAGGATTATCCAAGATGGCCACTGTGGCTTCAAACTTGTTGGCAAATGGGGAGCTGCAGCTCAGGGTGTGTACGTGGTTGGCTGGAGGTCCTGGAGGCGGGATTGGTTGGTCAGGCAGGGGTCCTGGAGGTCAGGTGTGTTTGGTGTGGTTGCGGGATCCTTGAGGCCAGGTGCAATCAGTTGGTCTGGGGTCCCGGTGATAGGGCGCAGTCAGTCGGTCTGGGGGTCCTGGTGGCACATAGCAGTCAGTGGATGTGAGGGCCCCAGAGACAGGGAGTGATTGGTCCGGCTGAGGGATCCTGGAGACAGGGCTCAGTCAGTCCAGCCAGGGGTCCTATGGGACCTGGCTGTTGTCTCAAAATGGCAGCAGCCACGTGTAACCAAACCTGTAGGTACTGTGACAGAGAACTTCCAGGCAACAGCAGGCAGCTGGCGCTCCACTGGCAGTCTGTGGTCTGTCTGCTGGCAGCTGACAGACGATCAGGAGGTGAACCTCGGGTGGTGGGTGATGGGTAGGTGAAAGGCAGGTAATGGACCCACAAGAGGCAGGCAAATGGCGGATGATAGGCACCTGATAGTGAGCAATCTGCACTCAAAAAAGGCACTGATATGCTGGCAGACTGCAGATGATCACAGTAGACAAATGGGGTAAAGACCAGGGGATCGATAAGCAGCAAAAACTGCCTCACCAAGAAATAGATATCCTCTGCTTGAAACCGGAGTTACAGAGCGACAAGGAATGCAGCCTCCCTCTAGTCCGCCATCTTAGATTCCCACAATATTTTTAAAAAGTAAAAACCACACAAAACTAGCCTGCAGTAAAATAGCCCCACAAGTAGCCAGATTAAGCCCCTGTGGGGAGATATTTCCTATATCTACTGCATGGTGAACACTTTCTGGCATCTAGTGTTCAAGAACTTGGGTGAAACCCTGACATTCTAAATGTGGTCTGGATGTAGCTTCTTTCCTGAGGATTCACAGTCTGGTTCCAGCCCATACTGGGAGTGTTGCTGTCCTGGCCTCACTAAATTCTTGCCCCTGCCCTGGAAGGCAGGCTTAAGAACCAGCATATCAGACAGCAGGCAGGATCTGCATATCAGGGCCATGCAAAAATAGCACCAACCTCTCCTGGTATGTTGGTGAAACATTAAGGCAAGTCATGACTTCCAGTCTGAGTGGGAAGGACAGGAAATGAGAGGTGAGATGGCCAAGGCAGGCAACCAGGACCCCTTGTGTGCATGGGAAAGAAGGGCCACCAATGCTGTGGTGGTGCTGCTGGGAGGCACCTCTGTCCCACTGAGGACCAAGAAGGAGAAAGAAAACCTGTGTGTGCATGTCCCAGCTGCTGGTCCTGACACTTCTACCCTGCAAGTTGAAGGTTTAGAGGCCATGACAGCTTATTCTTCTGAGAAGGAACCGTCACTGTTTGGGACACTCTTTCTTTCAGGTTACTCCAGAAGAGGCATAGCAGAAGGTTCCTGCCATCTTCTACAAGGACTAGCTCAGCCAGCAGCTCAGAGACTTTTGACAGAAAAATAACCAAGGAAAGAATAAGATTTGGTGGGTAGAAAGAAGGGAAAAGGTGAAAAGTAAAAGTGGGCAGGGTGTCACAGGTGTGAACCAACTCTCCCAAATTCGAAGCCACCAGGACCCACTCAGAGCTGATGGAGTCCTAGAGCCCCAAGATGGTCTTCTGTAAGCAACAAACCTTTCTGAGTGAGCATTGACTATTCTATTTCAGGAGTTAGTCTGGATCCTTCATCTGAAAGTGACACTATTTTTTCTTTGAGGCTCCCATGAAACAGGTGCTCGTGACACTATTTTTTCTTTGAGGCTCCCATGAAACAGGTGCTCCTGCTACTTTCATTGTGAAAACCAAGGAAGCAGACCATAGGAATTCCACACCTTCATTGCAATTAAGAGCTAGATCCAGAATTTGAAGACTACTGGGCCCACCTCCTAGCTTTGACAATCACTAGGGTTTACCTTCACCTGTTTTATTGGCCTTCTTTGCTTATTACCTATAATGAGTACTTTGTTTTTCTGTTGAATTTTTTCTGTGGTACTGGGGGTTGAACCTAGGACTTTGTTCATGCTAGGCATTCTGCTGACATTTTATTTTTAGAAGACCCATTTCTACCAAAAGTTAATGCCATATTATTTGCAAATCAGACATAGTAGTAAAAGGAAATAACCTGTCCAACATTATTAAATTCTTCCAAGTGACTACTGCTCTTCAGGACACCTAGCTTGCAATGTGTTCTCTGCTGGTGAAATGGGAATGAGGGAGCATGGAGGAACCATACTGTTTCTGCCTTTGAAGGTACAGGGAGGAAGAGAGGATATACAGGAGAACACGTACACTTGAAGCAGAAAACTGGTGCAGACACAAGTTTGTTCTCTAAGAGACTTGCGCTATTGGGAAAGTCACCATCAGAAACTGTACATCACTCAATTTTTCTAGAAGATCTTGGTGGCCTGGGGCAGGCAGAAACACAGCAGAATCATGGTGTCTGTGGTAGTGATCATTCTGTGTGGCCCAAAGGTTCTCCAAATTTCAGATGTAGGCAGGCGCAGGGCTGAGACAAGCCCATATAGGACAGAAGGTGAAAACTTTTGGGCCATGAGTTGCCTCTTAGTCCCCCTTGTCATTTTTTTTTTTTTTTTTGTGGTGCTGGGGATTTGAATCCAGGGCCTTGTGCTTGTGAGGCAAACACTCTACCATCTGAGCTATATCCCCAGCTCCCCTTTGTCATCTTGACTGGCAACAAATTTCCATAATCCTGCAAAAAGTTGGCAGGCATGTTTTGCATATGGTCCCCTCAGGTACTTTCTCATTATTAGGAGATGTGCACACACCTTGTGACTTGTACTCCTGAAAAGAGAAATGGGTTCTAAGTTCTCCGAAGCAGCATGATCTTTTCATGTTGCGGCCATGTCTTCCTCCTCTGGGAGCTACCCAGGAGTATAGTCAAGTCTGGTCAATGTCCTGCATAAACCTAGCCTCTGGGGGAGTGACTATAATCCCTGTAGCTTGCCAGATCCATGACATGGACTTATGCCTGGTTGGAACTCGTTCTCTCAAATTGGTAGCACATACTAGGCATGGTGCAAAAGCCTTCTGTCCAGCTCACTGAACCAATTTAATCTTCTTAGATATTAGACTTACAGAGGAAGAAGCTGAGAAACTGAAATGAGTAGCACAGATTGGGGCTCTAAATAAAGAATTTGAACCTATATGTCCAAAACTCACCTTTGGTTATCAGAGAGAAGAAGCTAGGCCTCACATCCCATCAAGAACATGGGGATCTGGGACAAGGACCTTTGAGAAGAAAGTCCATGACACGTAGGAAGTCCAGAGGAAAGTTGTCCCTTTTCTCTGTGGTGGGTGTCTTTACTCCCACTTGGCACTGTGTATGACTGCTACCAAATGAGGAGATCTTTGGGTAGAATTGAAGAGATCGTTTTAGGCAAGATCTCAATTTCCTCTATTTGGGTGGTACTGGGGATTGAATCTAGGGCTGCTTCCAGACCTTTCTGTTTTATCTTTTTAAATTTTGAGATAGGGTCTCAATAAATAGGATTTTCTTGAACTTTTGATCTTCCTCACTTAGCTGGATAATGGCATTGATAACCTGTAGAGCAGGGCCTGGTTGTGCATGCTTTAACCCCAGAAGTGTCATTTGTAATCCAGCCTTGCCAATGAGAAAGCAGTGCACATTCCTGTTCAGAGTAATTGGCTTAGGAATGTATTTTGGCATCAATAAAGATTGATTTATTCTGGCAACAGAATTGGGATACATGTAGAACATCTTAACTATGTAACTGATAAATCTGGGTGAACAAAAGATGGAAAGAGGGGCTAGGGTTATGTAGTTCAGTGTTACAGAACTTGCCTAGCACATGTGAGGCACTGGGTTTGATCATCCTCACCACATAAAAATAAATAAATAAAATGAAAGGGCATGGTATCCACCTACAACTAAACTAAACTAAAATTTAAAAAATGGAAAGATGTAGGTCAAATACTTCAATATAACTGTTTCGTGCAGTAACATTGTAGGTGATTTTCTCCCTGTTTTAAAATAAAACATTTCCCCCCAAATGCTGTAAGTATTCAAAGATATTTAATAAAAGTTTAGAAACTGAATGTTTCCCAAATCACTGTTCTCCTTCACATCAAGGACTGTGAGTCCAGCCTCTTTCCTGCACACAACTTTGCCTCTTCTAGGTCTCTAACATTATTTTGACAATCGTATTTCATCATAAATCTTAGCACTCAATTTCCTTCTCAAAAATGACACAACATAATGAAATCATTGCTAAAGAAATATTGTTTTTTTAAAAAAGTAAGACAAAAACAGTAATTTGGGGCAGTAGTGGAAATTGATCCCAGGTTCTCTGCATGATAGGCAAGTGCTCCACAATTAATATAAATATATAATTTTAACAAGTAATAAACTTGGTGAATAATTGCATAAATAATTTTAATGTGTATGCTTTTTAACCTATCACAGACAAACACACTCTTCTGTTGTCATGCTAAGCAAAATCTCTCTGAATAAATCATGAGGAAAACCACCAATAACTGAAGACTACTCTGAGTCCTAGTCTCAGACTCACTGGAGAAGATGCCAATGGAAGGGAGGTAGAAGAGTCCCTCTCAGATGCAAGGACCAGGTCACTTTTATTTGCCTGAAATGAAAACTTTCTCTCTCCTTTTAAAAATAATTTAGTTCAGATATAAAAAAAGCAACACTGCATTGTCTGTATGTTAGATTTTGTTTTATGATGTGGTAGAAAAATAGACCCTCATTAACTGACATTTTGAACTGTTTACATACATAATTAAATAAAGATTATTGAAATTCTGAAAATATACACAAAACTCTGGTATATGCATTAAACTTGGCATTTAAAAAGAGAGAAAAGATTCATATAAATTTAAATTATATTAAAAAACTACATAAATGTACAATACTGTTCTGAGTATAGATGTACCATACCAGCCCAAGTTATAGAAAAGAAAAATGATTACAGAGATAAGACTTGGGGAAAATTCTATCTTATTGAGAGGTAAATTTGCAGGTTCACTTATTGGTAAATTCATTTGAAATATAAATCAAATTGTCCTACATCTATTACAAAAACTTCTGTAAAATTTCCATAATAAATTGAAATGTTCCTAAGGTATTCTGTGAAATAAAAGCTAACCTTATACCTAATGCAATAAACCCTCAATAAAAAATTAAGCCAGACCAATTTTATTAAATTCAATTAAAATCTTAAAAACATAATTGGCAACTAAGCAATAGGATTAAGTTTATTCTTAAAACAACAATATATCTGTATAAATAAAACTTTCTGCAATACATTATATTAATAGCTTAATAAGAATAAAAATCATTCTATTATATATGTTTTTGTAATGGTGGTCTACTTCATGCTTTAAATATAGCCTTGCTGCTCTACCAATGAGGCCTATTTTAAAATGGACATGTTTTTTCCTCTTCTCCCTCTCCCAAATAATCAAGTAAATCCAACTCCTCTCCTTAATCAAGGCACACCTGAAATGTAACTATATTCTTTTTTAAATCTCTTAAAAATTCTCAGATTCCCAGCTGAAGGGCAGTTCCTGATATTTGTATGTTGTGAATAGATTAAAAAGAATAATTTTGTATTATTATCTTATATCTATCAACCTTATTAAGCATTTGTTAGGGCAGCCTCTTGGGAGAAGTTCCCTGCCCTTCTCCTTTGCTAGCCAAGTGATAAAACTTCCTTTTCCTTTTTCTCAAAACCATGTTCTCTTTACTGAATGGGCATGGGGAAATGTTTGAGCTTTTGGTAATATTTTGCTAAAAATTTTATGAATAGACATATCCATGCCTAATTAAAAATCACTAAGATTTTTTAAAAAAAACCTCAATTTGATTCAAAATATAATACCTTTAATAAATTTTAACCTTATTTAATATTGGTTTGGACTGCTGGTTCAATAGACTCATGTGTGAAAACCAAAGAGAACTTTATAACTGAGGCCTATAAAACAAAAGATAATTATTTCCAATATGCATGATTAAAGAATGCAAAAGACAAACAGTTCAAATTAAGTCTAACAAATGCTTAATAAGGTTGATAGATATAAGATAATAATACAAAATTATTCTTTTTAATCTATTCACAACATACAAATATCAGGAACTGCATGAATTAGTTAGCAGTAAGATGATTCAGGACAAAATAATGCACAAGGACCATGAATGAAGATGAAGATAAATATATAAGTATATTAATAAAGATAAATATATAAACCATCAAAGGGAGTATGCACCAAGATTTATCCATCACAAAATACCACATAGGAGAAGAAAATAAATATTAACATTTCTAACCAAGATTGGAAGACTACAGGCAAAAATATTAATCGAGTTTATGCCTGGAGTCTGTCCTTACAACTGTTTTTCCTTTATTTTCTTTGTATTAATATGAGAAATTGGTTTGCATCATTAAAAAGATAATTTCCATAAAATAAACATAAAGCTTAATTAAATATATTTTTGATTTAATGGAATCAAAATATAATTGGATGAAGTAGAACAATGGAGAAAAACAAATTGTGACATTAGGAAACAAAACTTCCTCATAGTGAAACTAATAAAAGCAATGTAGAGTGGCATAAAAGAGAATCTGTTTAAACCAAACTAATAAAAAAGTTTCTAAGTCCCCCCCCCACATGTATATGGGATAAAGGGCTTATTAACAAAAGAAAGGAAAGTATTCTTTAATAGTGATGTTGAGACTTCATCACATTCTTGTCATATGAATGACCATGTGTCCTGGTTTGTCTAAGACAGACCCATTTTATGTCTATTTTCCCACACTATTGTTTATAGAATCTTTTTTCTCAAAGGTGTCTCATGGAATATCAAAAATTGTGGTAATTATATCCACGAGGCACATATATCCATCTGGATAAGAAGCCTAGGAGATCATAGTAAATATTGCCATACTGCCCTGGCAAGCACCTACTGTGTGTGTGGCCTAGGGTGTACCTAGCAGAACATGATAGAAGCATGCACAGAGAAGACTGTACCCAGGGAGATTCAAGTCAGAGATATGGAGGAGAGGGCAACTCACTTTTCATTAGTCTGGCAGCTCACATGACCAGCTAAAGAGGGTCAGAGATCTAAAAGGGTCAGTGTGATTACACTTGGAGACTGAGCCAGACAGGTCATACTTATGTACAGTGGTAAGTGCTGAACTTCTGCCATATGAGTAAAATTCCTGGGAGGCCCTTGAGATCCAGATGACCAGAAGAGATACTTTGCCTGGTTATATAGACATGTTGAGCTAATCTCTCCAGATAAGATACCACCCCAAAGTTCCAAAAGTTATGATCTGAGTCTAACTCCCAGTACTGGAATTTTCCATTTAAAACTGCATCAACTCTGCCCTGGGAGTGCATCAGTCTGTTCTTTCCAGAAAAAGCTACCATTGACAGCACTTTCTACTCTATCCTACCTTACACTGTTGAGAAGGAAAGATGGAAGCTCTTTCAAACAGCTTAGATTTCAGGTCATCCCAGATGGCAACTTGATGAGCAACACAGAGAAAAGTTTAAGGCCCCTAGCACTTGCTCTGAGGAGTGCACAGCCCAGGAAGAAATGCAAAGCAAAGAAACCTGACATGGCATTGTTCATCCATTCCTGTCTACACTGTTGACCAAATTCTTCATTAAGAATTTTTCATTCCCCTTGTTTGGGTATTCTTATTTATTTATTTATTTTTTCATTTTAAATGTTTGCTGTTTTTCTTTGGTATTTGAAGAATTAAGGTTTTTAATTTATTTTGGTTTGGAATTTTTGTATGTCTTGTTATTCTTTCTTTCCTTCATTTTCCCTCTCATAACCAAATTTTCTTATTCTGTGTATGTTTATTGTGTTTGTTTTATTTTTTCTTCTCCTTTATAGACATCCCTTCTGATCTTGTTCTTTTCAAATTTTGGACATTTTAACTTGTTTAAACCTTCCTACTACAATTTCTTTGTACTTAATATACTGCATTTTATAATCTTTTAAAACTACTTGATTTATTTAATTCTCACCACACCATTCATGTTGTTTCAGTTATCAGAACTGTGAATGGGGTAGCCAACACCTGATGTTTAACACAATGTCTAGTTCCTAATTATTTATTTTTGCTACTCTCCATTGCTGAACCCTGCCATTCCTGTTTTTGTGGTAGTGTTGTAAATGTAATTGTAGTCACCAGGTATTCATTTTGATGTTGTATATTATTTACTACTATTGTTACTTTTGCTTGTTTCCCCCTTTCTCTGAGGTGTTGGAAATCTACTGAGACAAGATAACGGGGAAAAAATTATATTGCTGAGCTATGCCTGCAACACAACCAAGAGTCAGCAGAACTTGCTCCATGCTCCACACACAAACTAACATAAACAATATTTCAATTTGATGAGCAGGAGTAAAAAAATCTCAAATCTGTTACCAGTCCTCAACTACAAAGGGCTAGAAGTGACCCTCAGGTCCCACAGAGGAACATGTTCTGCTACAGCAACACTGGAGAATTAGCACAAGGTTATGGCTACCACATGTATGAAGGGTCTTAATTGAGATGATTCCCATACCCCTTTAGAATACACAGAGTTGTTAATTCTAAAAGAACAATCATGCAGGGGTTATTGCACATATAGTGCTGTAAAAAAAGAACTATCTGATCCAGAAGAAGGAACACACTCTTGTGAGACCTACAGGGAAAATGGCATCTGGCACAATAAAAAAATGTATCAGAATACACTAATCACTATCAAAGAACTAGCACAGAAATTATACTCCAAAACCCACTTGTACATATATTGAAAATTCACAACAACCTGATATCAGAGAACATTTTTCCAAGAGAAAGCTGTGCCCCAAAAAGCCCCACACATGGGTGGAAAGGAAATCCCTCCCAATAGGTGCACAAAACCCAATACAGAAATGTGAAATATGAAAAAAACAAGGTAACATGTCACCTCCTAAAGCTCATAACTTAACAGCAACTAACTCCAGAGATATGGAGGTGGATGAAATGTCAGATACAGAAATCAACAAAATGTATAAATCCCTTAAAATAATTTAAAATAATAATTTAAAAAGTGAGAAATTAATTGAAAGAGAGCACAGAAAAACAACAGAATGAAGTAAGGAAGTCAGGACATGAATGAAAAATTAAATGAAGAGATAGAGATATTAAAAAAAAAGTCTTGGAAATGATAGACACAATAAATCAGATAAAATGTTCAGATTAATGTCTCTCTAACAGTGTAGTCCATGAAGAAGACATAACCTCAGAGCTGGAAGACAAAATTACTTGCCTTGAAATTCAGACAGTATTAATGAAAAGAAAACAAATGATCATGACCAGAATGTCCAAGAACTTTGGAACAATATGAAGAGGTCAAATTTAAGAATTATTGGAATTAAAAGGGGTCATGAGATGCAGGATAATGGCATTAGTAACCTGTAGAGCAGGACCCAGTGGTGCATGCTTTAATCTCAGCAGCTCAGGAGGCTGAGTCAGAAGGATCACAAGTTCAACCCAGCCTCAGTAACTTAGGGAGACGCTGTCTCTAAATAAAATATAAAAAAGGACTGGGGATGTGCTCCATGGTTAAGTGACCCTGGGTTCAATCCCTGGTACCAAAAACAAATGGGAAAAACAAAAGAATGTTATCAGAACTCTCAGTAGGCAAGATTAAAACATGACTTCTGTATAACACATTGTAAACAAAGTGTTTAATATACAGAAAAAATATAATTTTAAAAGTCTTAAGAGAAAAATATCATGTTACATTTAGAGGCAAGTCAGTCAGAGTTACAGATGACTTCTCAATATAAACTCCAAAATCCAAGTAACCTAAAAGAAAATAACTGTCAACCATTAGTAAATATTTATTTCCCAAACATCGGTTAACCTAATCACAGAAAAGACACTACATGATTAAAGACTCAGATAGACTCAGATAGAACAGTAATACTGAGTGATTTGAACATGTCTCTCACCAATGGATAGGGCACCACAACATAAACTCAATAAGGACTCTTCAGACCTAAAAAAATTATAATTCAAATGGACTCAACATACTTCTACCAAATATTTCATCCAACAAGATCTGAATTCACTTTCTTTTTTTTTGTAAGATCTTATACAAATTATAGTAACAATATTTATTTTCTACCAATCATAACATCAAGTGCTATTTTCATATTTTCCCTGATACATTAAAACATTTCAATTTCAATTTACTTTGCTAAGTTAAGTAAATTGGATTTATTTTGAGCAGGTGTTTTCCTTACTTCCTTGTTCACTTGCACACAAGGAGAACCTGGAAGCAATACACTTCACAGTTATGGAGATTTTTTTTTTTTTTAGTTTTTTTTTTATTATTGTATACAAATGAGATACATGTTGTTTTGAATTCACTTTCTTAACTGCTTCTGAAGTAGATCCTAGTTTATGGCAGAAAACAATTTTAGCAAATATTAGTTTTTTTAAAAAGGGATAAAATTTTCTGCATCATCTACTCATAATGGAATGAAATTAGAAATTAATAGAAAAAAGTAAAAATAAAAATAAAAAAACCCTTCAGAAACTGTAAAAATATGAAAATTGAACAATGCACTTTTGAACAATGAAAGGGCAATACAAGAAAAGAGGGGAAAATTTTTTTTAAATTCTTAGAATCAAACATAGGAATTAGACCAGAGACCCTGCACCTAATAGAAGACAAAGTAGGCCTAAATCTTCATCATGTTGGCTGAGGATCTGACTTCCTCAACCAGACTCCCAAAGCACAAGAAATCAAAGCAAGAATCAATAAATGGGATGGACTCAAACTAAAAAGCTTTTTCTCAGCAAAGGATACAATCAAGAATGTGAAGAGAGAGCCTACAGAGTGGGAGAAAATGTTTTCCACATGCACTTCAGATAGAGCACTTATCTCCAAAATTTATAAATAATTTACAAAACTTTACAGCAAAAATACAAAGAACATAATCAATAAATGGGCCAAGGACCTGGACAGACACTTTACAGAAGAAGACACACAGGCAATTAATAAATACATGAAAAAGTGTTCGACATCTCTAGTAGTTAGAGAAATGCAAATTAAAACAATTCTAAGATTTCATCTTACTCCAATTAGAATGGCTATTATCAAGAACACAATCAATAATAGATGTTGGCATGGATGTGGGGAAAAAGGCACACTTTTACATTGCTGGTGGAACTGCAAATTGGTGCAGCCATTCTGGAAAGCACTGTCGAGAATCCTCAAAAAACTTGGAATGAACCCACCTTTTGACTCAGTTATCCCACTCCTTTGTTTATACCCAAAGGACTTAAAATCAGCCTACAGTAACACAGCCACATCAATGTTTATAGCAGCTCAGTTTACAATAGCTAGATTGTAGAACCAACTTAGATGCCCTTCAACAGATGAATGGATAAAGGAACTGTGGTATATATACACAATGGAATATTATTCAGCATAAAGAAGAATAATATTATGGCATTTGCAAATAAATGGATGGAATTGGAGAATATCATGCTAAGTGAAATAAGCCAATCCCAAAAAACCAAAGGCTGAATGTTTTCCCTGATAAGTGGAGAATGATATATAATGGGAGTAGGAGAGTGAGAGAAGAATGGGGAACTTTAGATTATGTAGAAGGAAATGAGAGGGAGGGGGGTATAAAAAATGGTGGAATGAAACAGACATCATTCCCCTGTGTACATGTATGATTACACGAATGGTGTGAATCTACATTGTGTACAACCATAGAAACAAAATGATGTACCCCATTTGTGTACAATGAATCAAAATGCAGTTTGTAAAAAATTAAAAGATAAATTTTAAAAAAAGGAGAATGGTGACAAAGTATATCAGAATCTCTTGGACAATATGAAGGTAGTTCTAAGATAGAAAGTTAAAGCTTTTAATGCCTACATAAGAAAATCAGAAAGATCTCAAAAAAACAACCTAACGATGCATCTTAAGGCCCTTGTAAAACAAGAACACATCAATCCTGAAACCAGTAGAAGGAAGAAAATAATTAAGATCGGAGACAAAACCTATGAAAATAGATAATAAAACAGTGCAAAGCATCAATGGAATTAAGAGTTGGTTCATTGAAACGATAAACAAACAAGATAAATCCTTAGCCAAACTAACCAAAAGAAAAAGAGAGATAACTTTAAAAACTTAAAGATGAAAAAGAAAAAAGTCACCACAGACATCATATGAATTCAGGGACCATTAGGCTATGAACTCAGACTGTTCCCCATATCAACCTGGTTGTGGGGTTAGGGCCGTTTTGTAAGTTAATTATTCATCTGTAAGCAAATCTCATGAGGGCTCCCATTGTTCCCTGTTAACCAAAGAGCAGAGCACTTTCTTTTTGTTTTTAAATTTTTTTAGATGTTGATAGACCTTTATTTTATTCATTTGTTTATATTTGGTGCTGAGAATGGAACCCAGTGCCTCACACATGCTAGGCAAGCGCTCTACCACTGAGCCACAATCCCAGCCCAAGCAGAGCACTTTCTATTTCAGATCTCAATGTGTGCTGTCCTGTCAGACCTTGGACAAATCTCTGCACCATTTCCATCATCTGGAATAGTGGGAAACTTAACAAAAAAGTTGAAATCATGAGGTGTAAAAGGATCACCTATAGCAGACACTGTTCCAAGCACTTTCCATACCTTCCTCTGTACAACTTAATGCAATATTTATTTACTTGATTAACACAGAGGTTTAACTGGAGCATGAAGATAGGTAAAGCAATTGGTTTGTTCAAACCATTAAGTTATATGGACATGATCAAGCTCCCTATAGAGCTTCAAACTCTTCTACAGCTGTCACAAATGCTACATTCCTTCAAGTCAGGAACAGGATAGGTGCTTGGGCTATCAAGAGGCAGGTGGGAAGACTTGTAACCCACAGCTCCATTTTATCTATGGAGATACATAATTATATTGGAGACAGGGAGACAGGGATTAAAATTCTGTCCTCCATCTGAGGAATGAACTGTTGCCTCCCTCTTGGTCAATGTAATAATAGGGATGTAGCCATAGGGATGATGGGACAAGAACTTGAGTCAGTAAGCTTGATTTAAAATTTCTTAATCACAGGTATTTAATCACAGGCATTTCTTCATTTTTAAAGCATTATTTTGTTTGTGTCATGAGTTTCAGGTAGCAGAACAATTTTATTAGATAATTTTAATTATACATAATATTTGCATTCCTTTTGACAGAATTATGCATACAAGGATTTAGATTTCAATCAGCATTCCCTGTACTTCCCCTCCTCTTCCCCCTCCTGCTTTTCTCCCTACTCTACACTACTCATCTTCCTTTTGCCTCTTTATTTATATATATTTTGATTGGTACTTTCTATGTATACATAAACATGAAATTCCCTTTGGAACATTTTTATATGTATAAAACATGATTCTGTTAAATTCATTTTTATTTTCTTCACTTTCCCATCCTTCTTTCCTCCCTCTCACTTCCCTACATCTACTTCACTGATCTTCCCTGCATTTTTGTGAGCTCTGATTCCCTCCACCTCTCTCCTTTCCCTTATTTTGCTCTAGCTTTCACACGTGAGAGAAGATTCAACCCTTAATTTTTTAAGTCTGGCTTAATTTCACTTAGTTGATTTTCCCCATTTCCATCTATTTACCAGCAAATGTCATTATTTCATTCTTTTCTATGACTAAGTAAACTCCATTATGTATATATACCATATGTTCTTGATCCATTCATCTATTCAAAGGCTGATTCCATAATTTGTCTATTATAAATTGTGCTGCTTTAAACATTGTAGTACCTGCATAAAAACTTTTACATTGCCCCCAACACAATTTAATTTCTTTGCTTTCTCAAATGTCTAGAGCACTTGGGGCAGTGGTTTCCAGGTATAGAAGAGATTTACTTAGGAAACTTAAATTAGAAAAAGCATAGGCACACCTGAGTTCAACTGTATAACAACTCCGGAGCAGAGCCCTGTCCTAATAATTTGTTAAACTCTACCCACCTGATTCCAACATGCACACAGAGTAAAACCCACTGCTCTATAATGGAGATTCTCAGTGTGGTCTCATCCAGCATTAGCATCACCTGGAACTGTGTTAGAAATGTACATTAGGCATTGTCCAACACCAACTAAGTCAAACCTTGGAGTGGGACCAGTAATTTGTGTTCATAAGCCTTCCAGAGGATTCTGATATGGGCTGAAAAACTCTCACAGAGGCAGTAAGTTTTGAAAATGGAAACAATCAAATAGGACATCTTATCCATCTGCCCCTTGTACCCTGGAAAGAAGAGAGAGAGTTGACTAGCTTCCCACTAAGTTCTTGTCAGAGTCTGACCTAGAACCTGGGTTTGCTTGTCTATCACCAGTCCTCTGTTCCCTGTGGTCCTATCTACTCTTGGCCAAACTTATGATAGATGGCCCAGAAGGAAAACAGCAATAATTTCTCCCATTCTGATACAAGCAGGTCACTCTTTCTATAAAGAGGTAAATTCTAATTTTCTTCTGTTAGTTTTCTAGAGCTATTATTATAAAGAACCACAACCAGATGGCTTAAAACAGAAATTTATTGTCTCACAGACCTGAAGTCTAGAAGTCTGAGGTCAAGGCATGGACAAGGCTAGGTTTCCTTTTAAGGTGCAATTCCAGGCCTCTTTCACAGCATCTGGAAGGTGGGGAACATAACCTCACCCTTCACAAGGAATGCTCCCTGTGTCCATGAATATGTCCAATTTCACCCTTTTACTAAGACACCAGTCACATTGCATTAGGGGTCCACTCCACTTCAGTAGAATCTCATCTTAACTAACAGCATCTACAATGACCTTATTTCCAATGAAGAGTATGTTCTGAGGTGTTAGGCAGCAGGACTTCAAATATGATTTTGGTGGTAGCCAAATTAAACTCATAACAATTCTCATGATTCTGGGTTCTACGACTTAAAAACCCTCAGAGCTAGTTTTCACTCTCTGGATGTTATTATATAAAGTCCAGCTATACTGATGGACACTTTCTCAGTCCTAGAGGATGAGAAAGAGTAGCAGGCCCACCCCATTCCCAGCCATTCTAGCTGAGTCCTCAGATGTGGGTGCAGCCAGCTTGGGTTGCACTAGCCAGTTCTATATTGAGAGGGTGAGCCACCACCACATCATGCCCAAATTTCAGAATGATGAACAACAACAAGAACAACAAATAGCTGTTTTAAGCCACTAAGCTATGGAGTAGTTTTTACTATAGTAATAAATAATTGCATTATGCCTGGACCTTCATGATTAAGGTTTAATTCCTGTCACTGGAGGCACTTCATCAGAGCCCAAGGCCTGCCTACCTCAGATAACATATTGGGGCCTCACTGCAGGATTAGTGGCTAGAAATGAGAATAGCACACCTGGTTGAGGAATGTGGGTTCTGGTGCAAGAAGGCACAGAAGAACTGTGTGCAGTTGGACTTGCAGCCGGAGCTTAGCCACACAGAACCAATCATGTGGGCTTCATGATGCTGGATCGTTGAGGGTAAGAGGAGAAATGAAAGCAGTGAGAAGACTTGACTAGGGGGAAAATTGAAGTAATCAACATTGAAAACAGGTGTCTTCAAAAGAACTTAATTTTGGCCAAATAAAGGATTGCAGAGAAGAACAAAGTGATTACTTAGAAAAGGAGCAGAGGAAAGTTAAAGCAGAGAGATGATAAAAGAAGGTTTTTGAACAAAAAACTCTTCCTTTCCTCCTTTGCTGTGGGTTCTGGTCATAATCAAGTAGTCCTCATTAATTCCACTGATTGCTGACTGTGGTCTGGGTGGATCTAGAATTCCCCCTAGTGTCTCATGTGCTAGGGGGAGGGGTCTTTGGAAGTGATCAGATCACAAGGTCTGATCCACTACATAAATATAGTGGTGACTGAAAGAACCACCAGAGGTGGGACCTAACTGAGGGAGCAGGTAACTGGGGGTATACCCCATAAGGGTCGATCTTCTCTACAGACCCTTTTATAAGCTGAGCAACTCTCTTCTCCCATGACTTTCTACCAAGATGTTCTACCTCATCTCAGATCCAGAGCAATAGAATAAGCTCACCAGGGACCAAAACCTTTGAAATTGTGAGTAAAGTAAACCTTTCCTCCTCTAAGTAGTTTATTGTCAAGTATTTTAGTCATAGTGACAAAAAGCTGACTAATGTACCAGTGCTGCTCTATTCGCTCACTCTCTGTTACTCCTCACAACAATACTGATATAGGTACTGTTGTTCTCTTCTCTATTTTTCTTTCATTAGTGCTTTATAATTATACATAATAATTGGACTAATTTTGTTAGAATCATATGTACATGGAATTTTATTTTTTCTTTCCAACCCCTGATGTCCCCTCCTTTCCCTCTACTTTTCCTCTTCCTGTACTTTACTGGTCAGTCTTTCGCTCATTTATTTATTTTTGAATGGCACCATAGGCATACAAACAGGTGGAATATACTGTGATATATTTATACATGCTCATTCCATAATTGTGTGAAATTCATTTAGTATTCCCTCCCCTTTCCTGCCCCTTCTCCTTCCCTCTAAATATTTTTTCTCTACCCTACTGATCTTCCCTACAACTTTAAAATATCTGACTGCCCTTGCCCTCCTTTATATAATTAAAACGTAATTCATACAAACACAAAATTTTGACTGAATAACATTTGGGTTTTTTTTCTTCTTTTTGGTGGATATTTTAAGAAATGCATTGATATTCAAAATGTTGTTACAGTATTTGTGTATAAAATAAAGAGATTAGAAATATTTCTTCTACTTTCTCAATAATTCCATGTTCTAAGAATCCAGTACCAATAACAACATATAATTAGATTTTTGTGTGAGTGTGTGAAGCTGGTAATCAAACCCACAACCTTGTGCTTGCAAGACAAGCACTTTACTGACTGAGCTATCTTCCCAGCCCTTGTCTTTTTTTTGTCATTACTCATATGAGAGTAACTTAAATAGCAGAGTTGTTTCCAATACATTTGATAATTATAAAAGTAACCCCTAATTCTGGTGAGTTATCAATATGTAAGTGGCCACTTTGTAGACTATTTTCTTAAAGGAAGAGTTTTAAAATTTTCATAACCAAAGCAGGAAATTAGCAAAATATGAATGGTGTGAATATTCAATAAAAAGATACAAGAGACACCACTTTACACTGTCTGCCATATTCTGAGAGTTTGATATTTTTAAGTAAAGTCATAATAATTAGATTAATTCATCTGGACATCAAAGTAACTCTCTGATATGCAGTTACTACAGTCTCATTTACAGGGGACAACAAGAGTCATAGAAAATCTAGACATCTTCTTAAGGACTCTCAGCTAATAAATCAAAGAACTTGTGTTCATAGCCCCTGTGTTTCATCATTTAGTTTATGCTGTACTGGATGAGAAATATAAAATCACGTGTTTTAAAAATAGTTTCCTCAAATTAAGTAAGTATCCATATCTTTTCAAAAGAAAGATTGAGAAACCATCCCACAGTGCATTTTCAACATAATGTGGAAGAATGCATGTGTTCACCAACATCATTACCAATTCATAGAATATATTATCAAAATTGTTTAATATCGCGTCCCCTCTGGCCGCAGAGAGAGACACGACAAATGTCTGAAGCTTTGGAAGTTTATTGTGCACAGTTCCTTTCCTACGCTTCTCTTACCCCTAGCTTCTGCGCACTCCCAGCTTCCCTTTTCCCAGCTTCTTCCACTCCCGCGTACTCCCTCCTTCCAGCTCAGCTCCAGCCGCTGCTGCTGCTGCTGCTGCTGCCGCCGCCGCCGCCGCTGCTTCCGCTTCTTCCGTTCCGTTCCTTCCCTCGCTCTCCCACCCACCAGGCTTATATACACTTCAATCAATCAGGGGAGAGTACACGAGATAAACGCGGACAGCTGCAGGCGCAGGATGGGTACACGAGGGGGCATGCTCTAGTCACATCGTTAACTAGCCAATCATTGGAATTCGCTGGTTGTTTACTGTATAGCTGGCCGCTTTTGGCTCAGCGTCAGGCGCCATCTTGACCACGTCCAAGGCTGGGGTTCCCGGGAACCCCCACAGATCCCCCTTCTTTAATATTAAACTAAGGCTTGGGACCGTGTCTGTCTTAGGCTGAGTGGTCAGCATATGTCCTTACCCGTCATCAGAGCCTGCAGAGCATGCTGCAGCTCCTGTCTTAGGTCGGTACACAGCCACCTCCTTCATTACCCATCTTTGACTACCGATCCAGCATCAAGAGCCATACTAATGGGGGGCTGTCGGCCTTTAGGGCGGTCATGGCCTGATGAAAAATAATTTGATCTCTATTGGCTAGCTTGCAGATGCATGCCAAAACGAATGAAGAGAAGAAGGCCAAGGCAGAGGGATACCACCATAGCTCCTAAGCTTGCCCACTGTTTGACAAATCTATAAACAGAAGAGGAACCTTATAGCCATATTAAATACAGAAACAATATACGTCCCAATGGAGTTACAATACGGGTAACACAAAGCAGCTCTCAGGGAATAAACGCATCCCAGTCCCAAAAGTTCTTGCAAGGTATCCACTTGTTCTTATAATGAGTCCATTCTCTGATAGAGTCTCTATGGTCTGTAAGGCTGCAGCTGCATTCTCGGCCGAATGATCGTTGTTATGGTTGTGTCAATGCTGCTACTACAAGGACTGTGGTGGCAGTGATCACGGCTGTTGCAATGTCAAAGCCTCTTCTGTTTCTTGATAATAGCACTGGCAATTCTATATCTGCAACAGAAACTAGGACTGGTAGGAAGATAGAAATGTGCAAATTGCACGGGTGGCAAAAGAACCATTCCAGTATTGTGAAAGATAGCACACAGTTAGTGAACAGTTAAGAGGTATTATTAGAAATGTTAGTTGGTAGAAACATAAAAGGGAGGAAATACACAAGCTGACGTAGGAGGAAAAGCAATATCACAGCTAGGGTCAGCAGAACAAGTTGCTCTACTCTGGGTCTGATTTGTAACATGATTCCAACGGCAGAGTGCAGAAATTCCTCCTGTTAAAGCAAAGAAAGGCTAGAAATATCCTTGTCACCAAAAACAGCACGATCTGAAAAATCATCAGTAGAATTGACAGCCTGTAGAGAAATTGGTGAAAAGCAAGAAAAGGAAGGATAAAAAATATGTTAGTCAGAAATGAAAAATATGGCCAGGCTAACAATGGCCCATAGGTTCCGGGTTTGCCTTTCCGTCTGAGTTTTCGTTATTGGAGGAAGGCTCAGACTCGCCATTGTGAGGAGGAGCAGCATCACTTGCATGCTGTAAAACTCTGATTAGCCTTTCTGGAATCCAGACTGGAGTCTGTTGATCCTGTGGGAAAACACAAACAGACCCTCGGACCCAACGAAGGACTGGATCCGGTCCTTTCCAACAACCTGTCAAGATATCTTTCCATTTTGCCCATACTTGAGGAGTATTATGGGGATTATAATGTCGATCAGCTGCAGAATGGCCGTCCCTATCCAGAGTTAAGAAATTTAGAATGAAAAGAACTAAATTAAGTTTATCTTTAGGAGACTTGTAGGAGGCTCCTATTCCCCCTTTTTGTTTATTTAGACAATTTTTTAAAGTAAGATGTGCTCTTTCCACAATGCCCTGTCCCTGAGGATTATAGGGGATGCCAGTGACTGGATGTTAAATGTTTGTAAAAACAACCGGAAGCTTTTGGAAGTATAAGCAGGACCATTATCTGTTTTAATAACTTTAGGTATGCCCCAGCCAGCAAATGCTTGTAGGCAATGTTGAATGACATCTTTTACCTTTTCTCCAGAATGAGCAGAAGCCATAATGACCCCTGAAGCAGTGTCTACTGACACATGTACATACTTAACAGTACCAAATTCAGAAATATGGGTTACATCCATCTGCCAAATATGGCCAGGCAGCAGTCCCCTAGGGTTAACTCCAAAGGATTGCACTGGGATTAAAGGAGCACAATGTTGACAATTTTTTACTATTTGTCGAGCCATACATTTAGATATAGGAAATTTTCTGCTCAAAGTAGTGGAATTTACATGGAATTTTTCATGAAAGAGTTTTGCTTGTTCCTCTATGGAAAAAACAAAAATTGATTTGGTGGCCATATCTACCAAGTCATTAGCATTGGCCAAAGGTCCTGGTAAATTAGAATGAGCTCTAATATGTCCTACATAGAATAGATGTTTACGCTGTAGGATAAGGTTTTGTAGCGTAGTAAAGTAAGAAGCTACCGTGGACATGGAAGAAATATGGGGTACCGTTTCAAGAACCTGTAAAGCGTTAACGATATATAAGCTATCAGATAGAAGATTGAATGGCTGATTATCTGCTAATTTAAAGGCTAATATTACAGCTGCAAGTTCAGTAACCTGTGCGGAGTTGGGTGGAACTATTATGGTATGAAGTTGTTTACCGATAAGTACTGCACCTACTCCATTTTTGGAGCCATCAGTAAAAATGGTTACACAGTCTTTAAGAGGCTGGACACTAGTCACTTTTGGAAAAACTATGGGAGTATTTTTACAGAATTGAATCCAGGGATGTTGGGGATAATGGTTATCGAACTGAGCTGAAGTGGAACAATATAATACTGACCAATCATCATCATTATTAATTAGCCATTTAATTTGCTGAGTGGAATAAGGAGTTATAATAATAGACGGATGGATTCCAAAAACAGTAATGCAAGATTCTATTCCCTTGAATATTACCTGAGCAATAGCTTGGGGATATGATTGCAATGTTTTAGCTGGAGAGTTAGGGAGATTTATACTTTGCAGAGGTCCTCCTTGCCAAACTATGCCAAAAGGGGTATGCTTCTCTGAGATTATGATTAAACTTAATGGTTGAGTAGGATCACAACAATCAACGTAACACTGCTGAAGTCTATTCTCTACTAGCTGTAAGGATATCCGTGCTTCAGGAGTAAGTTTCCTAGGGGAATTCAAGTCAGGATTACCTTTTAATATATCGAATAAAGGTTTTAATTCCCCTGTGGACAATTTTAAATAGGATCTGATCCAGTTAATGTCACCTAAGAATTTCTGAAAATCGTTCAAGGTATTCAATTGATCTGTCCTGATGGTCAACCTTATTGGTCTGACTGTAGTAGCAGTGAGCCTTGTACCCAGATATTCTTGGATCTCCTCTAATTGTAATTTTTCAGGGGCTATCGTTAGTCCTCTCTTTTCTAATGCTTGAGTTATAAATTGTAATGCTTCTAACAAAACTTCTTTTTCTGGATGGCAAATAAGTATGTCGTTCATATAGTGATAAATCAACAATCTCTTAAACTTTTGTCTAGTAGTTGTTAACGCTTTATCTACGTATATCTGACATATAGTAGGACTGTTAGCCATACCTTGAGGCAACACAGTCCATTCGAATCTCTGGTCAGGCTGAGTGTGATTAAGAGAGGGCAAAGTAAAGGCAAATCTCCAACAATCATTTTTGTGTAAGGGTATAGAGAAAAAGCAATCTTTTAAATCCAGAATAATAGTAGGCCAATTTTTTGGTAGTGCAGTAACAAGAGGGAGTCCACATTGGACAGGTCCCATAGGGTACATTTGTTCGTTTATGGCTCTTAAATCATGTAATAACCTCCATTTTCCTGATTTTTTCTTTGTTAAGAATATTGGAGTATTCCAAGGAGAGGTAGAATGTTGTAAATGACCTGCTTGTACCTGCTCTTGTACTAACTTATGAGCTGCCTCTAGCTTCTCTTTTGTTAGGGGCCACTGTGGAATCCAGCGAGGCTTATCATCTTTCCATATTATAGGGATAGATGGTTTGTCAGTGGCCCCTAGGAAAAACCCAACCCATGAGAATCATTTTTTGGTGGAAGTAAAGGCAGTGGTTGGGTAGATCCTTGGCTATGTCTTCCTAATCCTTTTTTATCATCATAATTCATATTTTATAACATATTTCTTACAGGAGTCCCTTGGTAAATCTGGTCAGTGGTGAGTTTCATATCCTTTTGCTGCAGGACGTCTCGTCCCCATAGGCTAATAGGAACATTACAGACATATGGCTGAAATATTCCTGTGTGTCCCTCTGTATCTTTCCACGATAATGAGGAAGCACTTTGATTGGGGCTCTCTGCTACTCCTAAGCCTCTCAAGCTCTGAGCTGCTGTGATCAATGGCCAGTGCTTTGGCCAGACCATTGCACTGATAATACTTTTGTCTGCTCCCGTATCTAATAAACCTGTAAATTCCATATTTCCCACTTTTAATTTTAGGAGGGGCCTCTGTTCCATATCCATAGTAAGGTTTATTAAAGTGGTTCCTGTTGATCCAAAACCTCCTTGTCTTTTATTTGTATTTTCACTGGGCCACAAGGAATGTCGACTGGGCAATATAAGCATTTGTGCAATGCGATCCCCTGGAGAGATGACCGTAATTCCTTTTGGTGAAGAGACCAAGGCTTTTATTTGTCCAGTGAAATCAGGATCAATAACCCCTGGGTGTACTATAAGTCCTTTTAGTGTTGAGGAGCCTCTACCTAGTAATAGTCCTACACTGTTCTGTGGGATTTTTTCATGCCAATCAGTATCAATCATCTGCACCCCCATATCTGGGGTTAGTATGAGTCTGGAGGTGGCACAGATGTCCAATCCGGCACTTCCTGAGGTGGCTCTGCGCTCCCCTTCTCTGTGGGAGGATACCACCGTCGGGGAACTTGTTGAATTACCCCGTATATTTGTTGCGGGCCCCGGGGAGGGCCCTGTCTCCCGTTTTTTTGAAGTTCAGGATTCGACCCTAGGAAATTATCCTCCCTATCTCTAATAGGCTGACAGGCACTATTCCAATGACTTCCTCTTCTGCATCTTGGACATAGCCCTGGGGCTTAAGGTGTAATTGATTTTACTATAGTTATCTCTTATCTTTTGTTAGGGCATTATCTCCTTGCTGCTGATTTTGTGCATCTATTGAAACGTATTGGCCTTCTCCTATTAACATTTCTATCGGGAAACCTTGCCACTATGTTTCTGCAAGCAGTTTCAACAGCTATTTCTTGCCACTGAGCTTCCCCAATTAGCCATTGTTCTCCAGATAACACTGCTCTGCATAGTCTTAACTGCCTCTTTAAAGTTTTTCTAATGGTTGATGGTATCTCCATTTGCTCCTCAAACACAGGCAGGTTCTACAAATTTTGAAGCTCTTTTTATTAGGCTTAGGTTTCTCCTACCTTTTTCCCTTGTTCTTAAGTTTTCACTACCACTTGGTTATTCCTTTTGGGGGTTCTTTGTGTTAGACTTAGTTCCCTTTTTTCCCTTGTTCTTAGATTTTTTGAGCAATTATTTTCTAGGTCACCACCACTCAATTTTTCCTCACTTTATTCTCTTTAAGCGTTTTTTTCTGTTACTATTAAATCCTGTTCATGAAGATCCCCCCTGTGGCACACCAAGCAGCTTTTCTTTCTTTAGCTGTTTTTTTTTTTTTTTTTTTTTTTCTCAATGGCTCCCATTGTTTTTTAATGGTTCCCTGAGGGGTTGCTGCATTCAGACCCCATTGTTACTAATTTGAATAGCTTTAGTTATGGTAATTACAATAACAAACAGTGGCCTAGCTGCCAGGAGCAACAAAATTACTGAAGGGAAAGCTATCAAGTGCGCATTAAAATTTTTATAGCGGCTTTTCACGTACTACCTAATTGGACCGCTTCAAACGTGTTTCTACTTTCACTTTAATTAGACAGCGTTCCACGCGCCAGGACCGCTGATGGCATGTCCCGATACCCCCCCGACCCGCGTTCTACGCGTTAGGATCCCGGTACCCCTCAACCCGCGTTCCACGCGTCAGGACCGCTAATGGCGCGTCCCGATACCCGCGTTCCACGCGTCAGGACCCCAATACCTTTCAACCCGCGTTCTACGCGTCAGGACTCCTGATACCTTTCAACCGGACCGCACTCCGCGTGTCCCCAGGACCGCCAATGGCGCATCCTGACACCCTTTTTTTTTTATAACTGGTTTAACTTGTATACAAAAAAAATTCTTTCAAATATCTTACCTTGTTTTCTTTTATAAGGCCTTCATCTTCCCGGGTTTCGGCACCAGTTATCGCGTCCCCTCTGGCCGCAGAGAGAGACACGACAAATGTCTGAAGCTTTGGAAGTTTATTGTGCACAGTTCCTTTCCTACGCTTCTCTTACCCCTAGCTTCTGCGCACTCCCAGCTTCCCTTTTCCCAGCTTCTTCCACTCCCGCGTACTCCCTCCTTCCAGCTCAGCTCCAGCCGCTGCTGCTGCTGCTGCTGCTGCCGCCGCCGCCGCCGCTGCTTCCGCTTCTTCCGTTCCGTTCCTTCCCTCGCTCTCCCACCCACCAGGCTTATATACACTTCAATCAATCAGGGGAGAGTACACGAGATAAACGCGGACAGCTGCAGGCGCAGGATGGGTACACGAGGGGGCATGCTCTAGTCACATCGTTAACTAGCCAATCATTGGAATTTGCTGGTTGTTTACTGTATAGCTGGCCGCTTTTGGCTCAGCGTCAGGCGCCATCTTGACCACGCCCAAGGCTGGGGTTCCCGGGAACCCCCACAGTTTAAATTCTTTGTGGTGCTGGGAATTGAACCCATTGTCTCACAGATGCTGGGCAAATACTGTGTCTCAAGCCTGGAGCTTCTAAAGAGTTGCTCAGAATCAAAAACTGAGCCATCCAACCATAGTAACCACTAGATACATGTAGCTATTTAAACTACAAAGTATATCAAAGAAACATTTAGTTCCCAACTTCACTGCCCATATTTAATGGTCTGTGTGGCAACATGGACCACTGTTTGGATGGGGCCCATTTGCAATATTGTCAGCATCAAAGGAAGCTGCAGGGGCAGAGCTGGAGTCAAAGGACTTATTTTCCAACATTCCGCATCTGTAGCTATTGTGACTATTGCAGGATTGGCCCTCATTCATCCCAGAGTTTTACACAGACAAACCCCCCTAAATAATATATTTATATATTTTTGAGATCCCATATGATGTTTGTTACATGTACACATTCTATAGTATTCAAGTCACAATAACTATATCTATCATCCTCATACATATTCAATATAAATTTATAAGAACTCAAACATTCATTTTTAAACAGTTCCTTAAGTTTCTCACTTTAAGTTGTAGTCACCAATCATTTCTTTCTATCTCATTTATTGTGAATTTATCCTACACCTACTAACAGCTACTCTTTTATGTGAACTCATTTATTTCATGTGTTTTATTCAAATGATGGTATTTTCCTTGACAAAACTTTAAAAGATTTTATTGCTTTGTTTTTGTCTTGCTTCGTTTTTGTGGTGTTTTGTTTTAACTTAAGGAGAAATACATTTTCAAGTATAGGTGACAGTAAAGTCCTCTGTCTCTGTACCAGTCCATTTAAGTACATGGACATCGTCCCTGGTGCACTCCTCAGCAGGTTCTGTTGGCTCACTGGTTCTGTAATTATTCCTTTTGCATAAAGTTCAGCATTCAGTGAATACAGTCCGTAATCTGGTTCTTGTGAATGCTGTTTACTACAGGAAACCTGGAAAAATCACTTCAACAAGGAAAACACCTAGGAGCATCTGGTAAAAGTGAGCAAGGGAAATATTGCACAGTAACACAGGAGAGTCCAGGACACAGATCCTGGGTCCACATTGGTTTCTAAGTCATGTGTGAAGGTCTCTTCATGGAATTGTGTTTATGTGGTCTTGGTCATCCTGACATCTGAGATTCCCCACCCATTTTTACAGTCCTTCTCTTGTGCTTCTTCATGTTTATGTCTTCAACGTGGCTGCATATTCTAACTTCTGGCCTGGCTCCTCTATCACCTGTCAAAGTGTCACTACTTTTCTAATCCACAAAGCAAATTTGATGGTTATCTCTTAGGTTTACTGTTAGTATTTTCTGGCTTCTCAGAAGTTTTGAGATGATGTTCAAACTCCACATATGGTGTATGATATTCTTTGTGGACTGGGATTCTGTCCATGTATCCCCATTCTCTGCATATTACTCCTATCTCTGTGTAGGTGTCTTCTCTGGAAGTGCCATGTTGTTTTGTCCCCTCTTCCAAGCTGTCACCATATCCCTGTTGCTCTCTCTGGACACTGCAGTGGTTTAAGGACCTATCTTACCCTGCTTAAAACCTATCCAAGGGTTGATGGCTGTCTTACAAGTGCCTGAACTATAGATGGTGCTCAGTAAATACTGAAGGAATGAATGATCATCACTCTTCTTTGATATTAAGAAGTGCAGATTATTGGTCAAAGACAAGTAAATTAAAGGACATAGAGTGGCTGGAAGATGGCAGAGTAGAAGAAGGTGTACTTCTCAGTTGCTCAGCTTCTGATTTGGAAAGTGGAAAGAGTCTTCCTTAGCAAGGTGGGTGACCAAGGGCATTCACTAAAATTCAGCATTGGACAGTAAAATAAACATAAAGACACAGAAAGTAAAAAACTTTACACATAATATAAGAAATAATATGTTAGAGATACAAAAACTTGGCTGGTGGTGGTGGTGCCATCAACCCACCACTGAGAGGAGGAGGGAGATAAAAGAAAAGAATGGCAAATAAAATTGGCTCTGGGAACCTGTGAAATAGGGAGGCTAACATTAACCAACCTAGTGTTGGTGGAGGCAGTTGTTGAGGGAAAAGAGATTAAAATCATTTGCAAAGGGCATAGAGCCAACTCAAATCAGTGCTGGGGTGGTGGGAACCATTTCTGAGTTGTGGTGTGATATCAAGCAAGGCTGCAGATTGAGAAATCATAGAGGAATTCACCAGTCTTACCAAGCAGTAACATATTTGGGACCCAGAGTATATCTGAACCAGCATGACTGAAAGAGGAATGGAGAGGACTGTGCCCATGGCAATACAGACTGGGGACCACAAAGAGAAAAAGACATCTTTGTGGCTGGCATCCCATATGAGCACCAGGGATGGTCAGACAGTTACAACTGTACTCCAGATAAGATTATGGGTAAGCCACAGCAATGTAGATGAGGCATCTGAAGGTTATCAAGATTGGGACTCCTCACCCTGAGTGGAAATTTCAGGAGGTTTCCAAATCCCAGACATTCAGCAGAGGTTGTTATCTCCCCAGCAACAAGGGGCTGGTTACCAAACCTCAAATAACCACCATCAGAGTTCAAAGGCTCAGTTAAGACCAAATTTCAGTGACAGGAACTTCCACAAGCTCCACTGAAGGAATGCCCCAGTTGTCAGCACACCCTACTCTCTCCCATAATACAGTAGATGACAGGAAGCTGAGAACTACTACAAGCAATTTTGCCTCCTGGTTATGATGACAGGCAACTTGTGAAGAAACACAAAGACATGGTACTTAAGCCCCAGCTCTGGGCTCAGGACATAGAGCCCCCACAATAAATCACAAAGAATGGCACATCAGTATAAGAAGTAGATACCCTTCCTCAACAGTTTTGACCACCTCAGTGGAAGCAACTTCTTTTCCTTTTCAAATTAAGAATTTTTTCATGTTCTTCCCCTTTACTTTTTTTATTTTTAATTTTATATTTCTTTTTTTTTAATTTTTGCTTTAAATAGGGTTCTTGTGGAATGAATGCAAGCCTGGGTAAGACCCTGACAGGTTTAATATATAAGAAAACTAGGTCATGGTTAGATAGACTCATGGGATGAAGGGGAAGATGGAATGTATTAATATTTTAGTGACATGATAGTTTCCTCTCCAACTCATTGTGGAGCTGTCTTTATAAAAGAGGGAACTACAACATGGTAGTTCCACTGAATTTCTCTCCAATGTTGTAGATTTCAACTCTAACCAAGATCAGGATTGTAACATTGTGCCCTGGGAAGGGAAGACCTTACTCTAGGAAGTCATTCTGCAGCTGAACCAGATGTGCCTGGTCAGTCCTAGTGAGTTGTGGGCTGAATGAGGAGAGGCTGAGCAATGCCCAAGGTATCCACACCTCCCTCTGCATCCCCACAAAGGCTGATGGCCTCAACAGGGGAAAGGGACAGAAGGGATTAAAAACTAGGAATAAGGAAGAGAGAAAAATGTGCCATGGTACCTCATGCACCTGTTTCACTTGGCTTTCAGTGACTATTTTTGTATCAACTGATCAAAATATTTGGGTTTTTTTTTTCTTTAAACTAGTTCCTGTATTATTTTTGATCCATGTTTTAGTATGGCTTGTAGTGCAATAAAGTTTGGAATTTACCTTGAACATTTTTCTGGTTGCTTCATAAGATTTACTATATTTAATCAAATATAGATTCTTTTTTTTTTTTTTTTTGCAGTGCTGGGGATTTGAACCCAGGGCCTTGTGCTTGCAAGGCAAGCACTCTACCAACTGAGCTATATCCCCAGCCCCAAATATAGATTCTTATATACAAAAATGCATCTTTGCAATTTAGGTAGTGGCTGCATTTAATATGAGTAGGGCAGAAACAGGTAGGAGGAACAATTGGGGGTGCCCTCAGGTTAGGAACACACAAAGCAGGCCAACAGTGGCACTTCCTTACCTAGAATATTCTCTGGAGCTCAGTGATAATCACAAGTCCTCCTAGAAAAGAACGTTGGGGTTTTCAAGATGGTGGACTAGAGGGCGACTGCATTTCATGTTGCTCCAGGACACAGGATTCAAAAGAGGAGATAGTGAGAGACTTAGGACCAACTCAAAGCCGCCAGGTAAGTCTCTACCATTGGGGAGGTGTCCAGGATGGGGCGGTAGCACCCGAACGCAGGGAACTTTGTGAAGTAGAGTTGCTCGGCAAGACGCCCCTCCCCCCACTGGAGCGGTAAACACGGACAACTGGGATCATCATAGAGGAGGTGGCTCAGCACAGCGCTTGGACTTGGAGCAACCACTGGGGCTCCGGGCGGCTGCCTGAGGAGGAGCTGCGTGGCGAGCTGTTTGGACTCAGAGCAATCGCTTCTGAACACCGGGGGGTTGCCTGGAGGAAGAAGAGAAGCGCGGCGGGTCGCTTGGTCTAGGAGTGACTGCATCAGAGCCACAGGCAGTTGCCAGAGGAGGAGGTGAGTGGTGAGTTGTTTGGACTCAAAGCGAGCGCTCCTGAACACCGGTGGCCTGCCTGGAGGAGCACAGTGGGTCGCTTGGTCTCTGAGCCACTGCTCCTGAACACCCGGGGGGCTACCCCGAGGAGGAGGAGGAACAGGACGGGTCACTTGGACTCAGACTGACTGCCTAGGGCTACAGGCGGTTGGCGGGAGGAGGAGATGCGAAGTGAGTTGCTTGGACTCCTAATGACTGCACCGGAACATCGGGCAGCTGTCCGGAGGAAGAGGTGTGTGGTGGGTCTCTGGGTCTCAGAGCTATTGTACAGGGCTCCAGGTGGCGGCTCAGAGGAGGGGACGCATAGCCAGGCGATTAGGTGCAGAGCAGGGTCCCAGGACCTAGGCAGCTTCTTGGTGGAAGAGCCGCACAGAGACACGCCTGGGGCAGAGAGAAGTTTCCAGGACTGTGGGCAGATTCTCTGAGGAGAGGCAGCCTAAGGAGACTCGTCTGAGAAGGGTGAGGCTCCCAGACCCAGGAGGTAGGTCCAGGCTCCTGGGGACATTGCAGAGGAAGACAGCCCAGCCCAGGCGGTAGTTGTAGATTGAGGGGAACCTCTAGGAGGGGAACTGACCAGCGAGACCTCCCCACCGGGTGAGTCTTCCCTGCCGGGAGAGGTTTTTCCACAGGACAGTAAAACCGGAGACAAGGACCAAACAGGCCTTGCCTCAGCCTGCAACCTAGTTCTCCTTTGGATGACCGTTGGTCAACAAGTGGAGGCACCTCTGCCCACTAGCAGGGAATATACCCCACCTGAGGGTTACCACCCCTAGAGAGGCAACTTCCTTGTGGAGCACAGCATTATCAACTTGCTCCAAGACTGCAGGCTACTGAAGGATGAGGGGATATACTAGAAATCTTCAGGGACATTATAAGTCAATAGAGGAAATCTGCAATATCTTAGCGGTCCACTGATACCTGAACAATATGAGAAAACAAGGGAAGAAAATGCCCCAAACAAATCTAGATGTTACATCTATAAAATCCAACGACAGCATGGCAGAAGAAATGACAGAAAGGGAGTTCAGAATGTACATAATTAAAATGATTAGGGAAGCAAACGATGAGATGAAAGAGCAAATGCAGGCATTGAATGATGAGATGAAAGAGCAAATGCAGGCATTGAATGATAGCACCAATCGACAGTTAAAAGAGCAAATACAGGAAGCAAAAGATCATTTCAATAAAGAGTTAGAGATATTGAAAAACAAACAAACAGAAATCCTTGAAATGAAGGAAACAGTAAACCAAATTAACAACTCCATAGAAAGCATAACCAATAGGATAGAACACCTGGAAGACAGAACTTCAGATATTGAAGACAATTTATTTAACCTTGAAAACAAAGTTGAACAAACAGAGAAGATGGTGAGAAATCATGAACAGAATCACCAAGAACTATGGGATATCATGAAAAGGCCAAATTTGAGAATTTTTGGGATTGAGGAAGGCTTAGAGAAACAAAAAAAGGAATGAACAATCTATTCAATGAAATAATATCAGAAAATTTCCCAAATCTGAAGAATGAAATGGAAAATCAAGTTCAAGAGGCTTATAGGACTCCAAATACACAAAATTACAACAGACCCACACCAAGGCACATTATAATGAAAATACCTAACATAAAAAATAAAGACAGAATTTTAAAGGCTGCGAGAGAAAAGAACCAAATTACATTCAGGGGGAAACAAATACGGATCAGCAGTTTTTTTCAATCCAGACCTTAAAAGCTAGAAGGGCCTGGAACAACATTCTTCAAGCTCTGAAAGAAAATGGATGCCAACCAAGAATCTTACACCCAGCAAAACTTACCTTCAAATTTGACGATGAAATAAAATCATTCCATGATAAACAAAGGCTAAAAGAATTTACAAAAAGAAAGCCAGCATTACAGAACATTCTCAGCAAAATATTCCATGAGGAAGAGATAAAAAACAAAGAAGCAAATCAGCAAAGGGAGGAATTATCCTAAAGGAACTGTCAAATAAAGGAGGAACCAAGTTGTGTCAAAAAAAATAAATAAATAAAATTTAAAAAATGAACCAAATGACCGGGAATACAAATCATATCTCAATAATAACCCTGAATGTTAATGGCCTGAATTCATCAATCAAAAGACATAGACTGGCAGATTGGATTAAAAAGAAGGATCCAACAATATGTTGCTTGCAAGAGACTCACCTCATAGAAAGAGATACCCATAGACTAAAGGTGAAAGGATGGGGAAAAACATACCATGCAAATGGACTCAGCAAAAAAGCTGGAGTATCCATCCTCATTTCAGATAATGTGGACTTCAAGCCAAAGTTAGTCAGAAGGGATAAAGAAGGACATTTCATAGTGCTTAAGGGAAGCATAAATCAGCAAGATATAACAATCATAAACATCTATGCCCCAAACAGTGGCTCATCCATGTATGTCAAACAAATCCTTCTCAATTTTAGAAACCAAATAGACCGTAATACAATAATACTAGGTGATTTTAACACACCTCTCTCACCACTGGACAGATCTTCCAAACAAAAATTGAACAAAGAAACCATAGATCTCAATAACACAATCAATAATTTAGACTTAACAGACATTTATAGAATATACCATCCAACCAAGAGCGAATACACTTTCTTCTCAGCAGCACATGGATCCTTCTCTAAAATAGACCATATATTATGCCACAAAGCTAATGTCAGCAAATACAAGAAGATAGAGACACTACCTTGTATTCTATCAGATCATAATGGATTGAAATTAGAAATAAATGACAGAGTAAAAAACAGAAACTACTCCAACACCTGGAATTTAAACAATATGCTATTATATGATGAATGGATAACAGAAGATATTAGGAAGGAAATTAAAAAATTCTTAGAGGTAAATGAGAACAAAGAAACATCATATCAAAATCTCTGGGACACTATGAAAGCAGTACTTAGAGGAAAATTTATTTCATGGAGCGCATTTAATAAAAGAAGTAAAACTCAACAAATCAAACAACCTAACACTACAGCTCAAAGCCCTAGAAAAAGAAGAACAGACCAACACCAAAAGTAGTAGAAGACAGGAAATAGTTAAACTCAGAGAAGAAATCAACGAAATTGAAACAAAAGACACAATACAAAGAATTGATAAAATAAATAGTTGGTTCTTCAAAAAAATAAACAAAATTGATAAACCTTTAGCCACACTAACAAAGAGAAGACGAGAGAAAACCCAGATCACTAAAATTTGGAATGAACAAGGAAATCTCACACAGACACGGCTGAAATACAAAACATAATTAGAAGCTATTTTGAAAATCTATACTCCAACAAAATCGAAAATTTCGAAGACATCAACAGGTTTCTAGAGACATATGAATTGCCTAAACTGAACGAGGAGGACATACACAATTTAAATAGACCAATTTCAAGTAATAAAATAGAAGAAGTCATCAAAAGCCTACCAACAAAGAAAAGTCCAGGACCAGATGGGTTCTCAGATGAGTTCTACAAAACCTTTAAAGAAGAGCTCATTCCAATACTTCTCAAAGTATTCCATAAAATAGAAGAGGAGGGAACCCTCCCAAACTCATTCTATGAAGCCAATATTTCCCTGATACTTAAACCAGACAGAGACACATGAGGAAAGAAAATTTCAGACCAATATCCTTAATGAAAATCAATTCAAAAATTCTCAACAAAATTTTAGCAAATCGTATACAAAAACATGTTAAAAAGATAGTGCACCATGACCAAGTGGGTTTCATCCCACGGATGCAAGTTTGGTTCAACATCAGGAAATCAATAAATGTAATTTACCATATCAATAGACTTAAAGTCAAGAATCACATGACTATTTCAATAGATGCAGAAAAAGCAATTGATAAAATACAGCACCCCTTCATACTCAAAACACTAGAAAAAATAGGGATAGTGGGAACATTCCTTAACATTGTAAAGGCCATCTATGCTAAACCCATGGCTAATATCATTCTAAATGGAGAAAAACTGAAAGCATTCCCCCTAAAAACAGGAACAAGGCAGGGATGCCTTCTTTCACTACTTCTTTTCAATATCGTCCTTGAAACTCTAGCCAGAGCAATTAGACAGACCAAAAAAATTAAAGGGATACGAATAGGAAAAGAAGAACTCAAACTATCCCTATTTGCTGATGATATGATTATACACTTAGAGGAACCAGGAAATTCCACCAGAAAACTTTTAGATCTCATAAGTGAATTCAGTGAAGTAGCAGGATATAAGATCAATGCACATAAATCTAAGACATTTTTATACATAAGTGATGAATCTTCAGAAAGAGAAATTAGGAAAACTACCCCATTCACAATAGCATCGAAAAAATAAAATACTTGGGAATCAATCTCACAAAAGAGGTGAAAGACCTCTACAATGAGAACTTCAGAACACTAAAGAAAGAAATTAAAGAAAACCTCAGAAGATGGAAAGATCTCCCATGTTCTTGGATAGGAAGAATTAATATTGTCAAAATGGCCATACTACCAAAAGTGCTATACAGATTCAATGCAATTCCAATTAAAATCCCAATGATGTACCTTACAGAAATAGAGCAAGCAATTATGAAATTCATCTGGAAGAATAAAAAACCCGGAATAGCTAAAGCAATCCTTGGCAGAAAGAGTGAAGCAGGGGGTATCGCAATACCAGATCTTCAACTCTACTACAAAGCAATAGTAACAAAAACGGCAAGGTATTGGTACCAAAATAGAAAGGTGGATCAAAGGTACAGAATAGAGGACACGGACACAAACCCAAATAAATACAATTTTCTCATACTAGACAAAGGGGCCAAAAATATGCAATGGAGAAAAGATAGCCTCTTCAACAAATGGTGCTGGGAGAATTGGAAATCCATATGCAACAGAATGAAAGTAAACCCATATCTCTCACCATGCACGAAACTAAACTCAAAATGGATTAAGGACCTCGGAATCAGACCAGAGACCTTGCATCTTATAGAAGATAAAGTAGGTCCAGAGTTTCAACATGTCGACTTAGGACCAGACTTCCTCAACAGGACTCCCATAGCACAAGAAATAAAAGCAGGAATCAATAACTGGGATAGATTCAAACTAAAAAGCTTTCTCTCAGCAAAGGAAACTATCAGCAATGCGAAGAAAGAGCCTACAGAGTGGGAGAAAATCTTTGCCACCCATACTATAGATAGAACACTAATCTCCAGAATCTATAAAGAACTCAAAAAACTCTACAACAAGAATGCAAATAATCCAATCGACAAATGGGCTAAGGAAATGAATAGACACTTCACAGAAGAAGATATACAAGCAATCAACAAACAATGGAAAAAATGTTCAACATCTCTAGTAATAAGAGAAATGCAAATCAAAACCACCCTAAGATTCCATCTCACCCCAATTAGAATGGCAATTATCAAGAATACAAGCAACAACAGGTGTTGGTGAGGATGTGGGGAGAAAGGTACACTCATACATTGCTGGTGGGGCTGCAAATTAGTGCAGCCACTCTGGAAAGCAGTGTGAAGATTCCTTAGAAAACTTGGAGTGGAACCACCATTTGACCCAGCTATCCCACTCCTTGGCCTATACTCAAAGGACTTAAAATCAGCATATTACAGAGATACAGCCACATCAATGTTCATAGCTGCTCAGTTCACAATAGTCAGATTGTGGAACCAACCTAGATGTCCTTCAATTGATGAATGGATAAAGAAAATGTGGTATGTATATACAATGGAATATTACTCTGCCATAAAGAATGATAAAATTATGGCATTTGCAGGCAAATGGATGAAATTGGAGAATATCATGCTAAGTGAGATAAGCCAATCTCAAAAAGCCAAAGGACGAATGATCTCGCTAATAAGTGGATGATGACACATAATGGGGGGTGGGAGGGGTTAGTGTTAGGGTTAGAGTTAGGGTTAGGGAGAGGGCCAAGAATGGAGGAAGGAAGGTCTGTATAGAGGGAAATGAGGGGTGGGAGGGGTTGGGGGAAGGGAAAAAATAACAGAATGAATCAAACAACATTACCCTATGTAAATTTATGATTACACAAATGGTATGCCTTTACTTCATGTACAAACAGAGAAACAACATGTATCCCATTTGTTTACAATAAAAAAATGATAGTAAAAAAAAAAAAAAAAGAAAGAAAAGAAGGTTGGTATTGAGTTTTGTGGTCCCCGAATTACAACATTAGTACTGAGAGGAACATTGGTATTCCTTTCATTCTGGTTTTTCCTTGGGAAACCTCTATGGTATTCTGCTGAATGATTAAAAATCATTGCTTCTGGGAAAGCATTTGAGAAGAGTTTTACATAGAGTGTGCACAAAGTTGTGGGACCATACCCAGTGCCATAAAGCAGAGAAGAGATCTATAGAGAACTGAGACTGTAGTCCAGTGGTGAAGCACTTGCCTAGCATGCTAAAGGATATGGGTTGGATCCCCAGCAATGGAGGCACTTAAAAATTACATAAATATAAAAAAAAGTTTTCCTCCATAATTTACCAAATATGAGGTGTCAGAGTCAAGGTGCTAATCTAAATTCTGACATTTTCATTCCCTAGAGAAGTAGAATTCATTCTGAATCTTTCCTTTGCCATAGACTTAGATGTCATGTAGGTTAGGACACAGAAAGGAATGACCTGTTACTGACAGCCCTCAAAAGAGAAGAGGGGGGATTTGAGAAATAATTTTTTTAAAAATGTAATGTCAAAAACCAGAAGCTGTGGTACCAAGCAGCTCTCAGTATAGCTACTTTCTCTCACCACCAGAGGTGGAATATGAGAAAGTAAACAAAGAATTGGGACCTTTACATATCAGCTACTAAAAAAATTTCAATTTGGAGAACACCAAAGAAGAAAGAGTATTTTTTTCATTACCCAGAAAAATACACTCATCCAAATTATCTTAGATTAAGGTTCAATAGGTGTTCAAAGAAAGCATCATATAGCCAGTTCAATTTGACTCTTCTGTTTTCTTGGCTTTGTGGTAAACCCAGCCCAAGGTATTTTAAACCACAGAACACCTCTTAGCAGTTCACATATGAACCTGTCTCCTGTAATGCCTTAATGTTCTCAGCTGATCAGTGTCAGGGTGTAGAATTTAAAAGCAATAGCACTGTAAGGAAATCATTTATGTGTAAAAGAAAAACATCCAGATAACTTACCTGTCCCTCTGCTTTAAATCTATAAAAACATATGTGGGACAATTGCAGAGCAGGACAACATTCCACACACCTGTAATCCCAGATACTTAGCAGGTTGAGGCAGGAGGCTTGGGGTCAGCACTGGCAACTTAACAAGGCCCTTTCTAAAAATAAGTTAAAGTAAAAAGTGCTGGGGTTTTGCTTAGCCTAGAATGGACAAGGCCCTGGGTTTAATCTCTATTGCCAACCCAAAAATAAAGCAGCAATTAAGAACAAACCCCTGCAAATGTCAGAGTCCATGGAGGAAAATCACCTGTATCTCATAAACCTCATTCTCTCCATTAAAAAAGTACAAAAAACACTTACAGACATTATTTCCAAAATGGGACACTGAATGTCCAAACATAAAGGCACACTTCTTGGGCTGTGGTAGAGCACTCACCTAGCATGTCCAAATTCCCCAGTTCAATTTCCAGCACTGCAGAAATGAACCAAAACCGACAGTGCCTGGCAATACTGTATGATGCAAAAACACACATACATCTCTTTAAAAAAAAAAAAAAAAAAAAAAAACTTTTAAATTTTTTTTATTTTTTATAGAATGCATTGATTCATTGTACACAAATGGAATATATCATTTTGTTTCCATGGTTGTACACAATGTAGATTCATCCCATTCCTGTAATCATACGTATACATAGGGTAATGATGTCTGTCTCTTTATGAGAGTTCTAAAAGCTTTTCTTTAGAGAGAATTTGCTTTCAAAATAATTTTCAAAAGGAAAGCACATTTAAAACATCAGATCTTACCTGGGCTGAGGCAGTAGAATTGCAAGTTTAAGGCTGGCCTCCCAGAAATAAAAATAAGTTCTTCAGATGTAGCTCAGTGGAAGAGTAGCCTGCATTCAATTCCCAGTAAAACACACACACACATACACAAACACATGGTTTTGATAAACAGAGTAAGTAAAGTATTTTTATTATAACTTCCATGATTTAGCTGGCCCTAGTTGTGCACATCTGTTGTCCTAGCTATTTGGAAGGCTGGAGAGAAGCAGTCTTAGTTCAAGGCCAAGCTCAGCAACTTAGTGATAGCCTATTTTGAAGAAAAAATGAAAAAGGATGGGGACGTATCTCAGTAGTTGAGTGCTGTTGGGGGCTATGCCATGTGGACTCGCCAAGATGGCGCCTGGCAGCCAGCCAGAAGTTGTTTTGATCACATCAGAGGTATGCGTGCACAGGTGTTCCCAAGTGCTCCTGCTCGCGCCTGCTCATGATTGGGCAGCTGGCTCCTTGCCTGATCTCAACTGGCATGGCTCTGCCCTCCACCTCTTGGAGGGAATATAAGCGGACAGTGGGTAGAAGGCAAGGAGCAGCAGCTAGCAGAAAGAAGCAGAGAAGCCATAAGCAGAAAGGAAGAAGAAGCAGCAGCAAGCAGATAGAAGCAGCGAGTAGGGGCAGCGGCGGAAGGCAGATTGCAGAGCGGAGAACTGAGAACACATCTTTAGGTTGCAGATCACAGATCGCAGTACGTGGGACACATCACTAAAGTACCTTAGGTAGACACACCCTTAGTTCACAGGATGCAGGACACACCTTTAAGAAGAAGCAACAGAACTAAGAAGATATGGAATCTCTGAAAGTGTAGTCTCTCTCTCTCTTAAGCAAAGTCTCTCTCTCTCTCCTCTCAAAGCAAGTAAACCTCATTTCCTCCATCCTTTATAAACAAGCAAGCAAGTAAGGAAGTAGCTCAGAAATAGAAGTAGCTCAGTTTCCAGTCCACCACCCATAAAGACCCAAGCAAATTGTTGCTGCAGGTGGTGACAAATATCCGTGGATTTGGTACCACAAAGAGCCAGTGACAGAGTGCCCCTGGATTCAATCCCTGGTCCTAAATTTTATACTCTAAAAATAAATTTATTACATTAAGTAAAATAAATTTGACAAAAATTATTATCAAGCATGTGTGCCTTGCAGAGTGACATGTGTCCTGCAGGTTTGAAAGGACAGTTTTAGCCTTCCTTGAGGGATAGGATCATGCTAAAACTTGTGCTGGTTCTCAAATGGTGCAAACTGTTTCAGGACACTGGTTTCTTTTTCTGAATTTGGGACTGTGAAAATTTCAGGTGAAGAAGACTCTGCTCTTGACCTCTGGAGGCCAAATCTGAACCTCAACAGCAGCCTCAGTTTTGAAACTCAAGCTCTTTCTTTTATTTATTTTTTATTATTTTCCACTTTTTAATTTAAGTGATATTTGGGAGTAAAAAATAAAATAATATTGATCATATTATGTAAATGATAGAAGCAAAAGAAGAACCAAAGAGAAGCAACTTTGGAACACAGTATGCTCATCAGGAAAGATAAAACCCCAAGAGGAGGAAGACCTGAGCAACCCACATATAAACCTCCAAGCTAGGAATTTCTTCCCTGGATTTTCTGAGTTAACCCTCTCCATCTAAAGCAGTAACCTTGGTCTGGGGATGATATGACCCAGAGGGATATTTGGCAACATCTGATACTTTTTTCCAGGCTGACATCTATTTTTACAATAATGGTTATTCTTTGAACCGATGTTCTGCTTTTCTAGGGCACTGTCTTTAGTCTTAATTCTGAAGAGGAGGAATAATCTGGAATAATTGCAGAAGGTAACAATGACACATCTTACTCAGTAGCAACTATATACAAGCCAGTTCCAGAGACTCTAATTGTTATGGATTGTTGGCAGAGAATCTACCTAGCTCACTGTAGAGGGCCAGATTCATCACACTGAAATTCTATGGGTATGTGGTATGAAATTCTGAGTATGTGGATACCCTGGACCTGAGCCTTGGAGGATGGTGACATTGGATCTTGAAGAAGTCATCAGTGTAGATAGCAATAGAGTGGAAGAAAAGATCAAGGATATTTTTCCTAACCCTACCATTTTGTATGTGGAGAAAGAAAAAGATTCCAGAGGACATGGAAGAGTTGGCCTTGCCCACCAGAGAGCTACAAAAGGTCTCCTTGGAGAAGGCCCTACTACCTTCTACTCATCAGTCTCACTTTTCTATGTTTTATTTTTGCTGTCTTCAGCTCATCTTTTAAAGTTCTATGAAGAGTGATAGAGCAGGTCTGACTTTCTAAATTGAATGCATTTCTTTGTAGACCAGTGCACAGAAAAAAAAAATTGACATTCTTCTACCAGTTTACTTGAAACAGAAACATCAAGATAGTTCCTATTCAGTGTAATTCATATACATCTGATGCAATAATTAATGCAAAACAGCAAAAGACAAAAAGGCAAGGCGTTTTACTCAGGGAATTTATCACTTAGTAGGAGGTGAAATGCTCAACTTTCAGTAAGAGTGCACAGAAGAACTACAGGTACACTGGACTCTGAAGAATGGGAAGATTTTGACAATGAAGGTCATAGCAGAGACACAGAGTTGGCACAAATACAAAGTTAAGAAAATGGGAGGAGAGCAAGCAGCCATGGAAGAAAAGCAAGCAGCCAGCTTCATTACTGCACAGGTTACAGAAGAATAAAAAGCTCATTTGGGACAGGACCAGAGAGGAGCCTAAATAATGGAGAACTGAGAAAGAGGGGCTTTATTAAAAAGACAATGGGTAGTCACTGAAGACTTCAGAATGCAAAATTAGAATCTGAGCTCTGCTTTAAATTACTCAGCCTTGGATGTGAGGAAAAATGTCTATTCATACATTGTTTGTGGAACTACAAATTGATGCAACCACTCACTAAAGCAGTATGGATATTCCTCAAACAACCATATTACCCAGTTGTCCCACTCCCTGGAATATATTCATAAGATCTAAAATCAGCATACTGCAGTGACAAAACCACACCAATGTGTCTAACAGTACAATCCAAATTAATAATGCTATGAAACCGGCCTCGGTTCCCTTCAACAGATGAATGGATAAAGAAAATATGGTATATACACACAATGAAGTGTCATCAGTCCTGAAAAAGAATGAAATTATGACACTTTCTGGTAAATGGATGGAGCTGGAGACTATCAAGGCAGGTGAAATAAGCCATTCTCAGGAAATCAAAGAATGCATGTTTTCTCTGATATGTGGAAGCTAGTGCAAGACAAGAATAAAAAATGAAAATTAAAGGAGGGGAGTCCATCAAAATAGAAGAAAGATCAGAGGAATAATGGAAGGATATTAAGGGGGAGGGAGGAGGGACTAGAAAGGAAAGGACACTGGAAGGAATCTGAACATACTTTCCTATGTGCAGATAGGAACACTCCACACTGAGTCTCACTTTTATGTGTATCCACAAGGCACTAATTTAAAAAAGAAACATAAGTAAAAAGCTGAAAGATCAGTAGAATAGCGAGAAGGGAATAAGGAAGGAAGGAAGAGTAAGGAGAGTAAGGGAAAGTACTGAGGACTGAATTTGAGCAAATTATATTTCATTCTTTTATAATTATGTCAAAATAAATCCTAATGTTATGTACAATGAAAAACAACTAATAGATTTTAAAAATTAGTCATAAAGAAGAATAAAATGCTGTAATTTACTGGTAAATTAATAAAGCAAGGGAAACTTAAATGAGTGAAAGAAACCAGACTCAAAGGCAAGGGTGCTTTCTCCAGCTTTGACATTCCACACACACACTGAAAGGGTGCATAGAAATAAGATTCCCTCTTATATGACAGGGAAGATCAGCAATTGTGTCTGAGACTCTTTCACTTCTTAAGCATAGAAATTATAACTGTATCACCAAGTCCAATTATAATGCATAATATCTATGACTGAAGTGACTAGGACAAAATCATGACTAACCACGTGTCTTCTCTGTTTCCATTTTATTTGATGCTTCCAAATATAAAAAAGTCAAGATTCTTACACAAATGATCCCAAATAAAACCACACAAAGTACTTCAGTGTGTATAACAAACATTTCTCCTATTTAGTCTTGCTGCCTTACACAACAGTGTGATTGTGTATCATTGGAAAGCATGTGCTTGGTTGGAAAATATCAAATCTTTACAAAAATCACAACATGGAAAGCAGTCTCTTCTTTGTGTTCAAGTCAATTTACAATAGTTACATTTGTTTTGCTTTTTCTTTGTGAGGTATATGCAACTGAAAATTTATCTTCCAATTTTATTCATCTGTTCCAGAAACAAGCACAAATGACAGTCTCAACACTGCATGTGTTGGGGTGTTCAAACGGTGGACATCATTTTCTATGTTTAGAATATTCAATTATTGACCCTGAAAATGTTGACATTTTCTTTCAAGAGAAATAAATCTCCCTAGGGATTTTCTCAAATTTTGCTAGATTGGATTCAAGAAAATTAAAAGTGAAAACAAAGTACTGTTGTATTATGTACACTTTTCTAGTTGCATGAAGACAGTTGGTTTGCGAAATGACTCTGAAGGGTATCCTGACCCAAGTGTTACTACCAAATGTTTCTGACCAAAAATTACACAGTGATGATTCCAGCTAACATTTGAGAGATGATTGACATTAATAGCATGCATTTCTAAATGTTGAGAGTCCGTGAGTTTTTAAAATAAGTTCATGCTTGATAACCTCTATGAATATCGTGTTCAGGGTAAATCCTCCCAAGTATTCACAACAGCATTTTTAACAGAGCCTGTCTTTAATACAAAAGCAATCCAGTTTCTCTGCTGTGTACAGTATATAATCTAAATAAATTTGGAAACTAATGAGAAAAGAGTCTTGGTCCATTGTTGATTTATAGAATTTGTCATTTTGTAGGATTAAAATGTTTTTTCAAGGAAAAAAAAACAGAATACATAACATCTGAACAAAGAAAAGTATAAAATTTCTTGATGATTACATTTATTATGCCACATAATTTAGAGTAAAAGAACACTGGTTAAGTTTTTAAATATTTTTTCATTGTGTTTACAGCATTCATTTTTAATCTAATATTTGTGTTTAGTTCTCCTACATTTATTGCATAAGATCTCATTTTCAAAATGGTATCAGTTTCTCTTAAGTTTAAAAACTCTAATTTTAGTAGAAATTATATTTCAATAGTTAACGAGTTATAGAAAAAATATTTTAGCTTTACTTTTCTACTTTATATCCACCAGTTACAATAGTTACAGAAGAATAATTTCTACATAGAAAGTGATCTCTTACTTTCTCTAGTTTCCATTTCTCCTCCTTCCCCTTCCTTCACCTCTTCCCCCCTCCTCCTTACTTGACCAGTGGTACTTAATGGCTACCTAGAAAAAACAAACATTTGAAGCACCCTACTGATCTTAACCCTGTGACAACTGAACAGCAGGAAGGTCATTGTACTCCACTGCCATACAGCCACCACTGACTGTTCTTAGTGTGGGATTCCAATCCTGTGGTCATTGGTGCACACACAAAATGAACAGAAGAGGTTTCACTACATTAAAAGCATGAAAATGCTTTTAGGGCAGTTAACATTGAGGGAAATAGTATTCTAATATATTCAATGTAAAGAGAGAATGTAATAAAAGGAATTGGCAGCTGAGTGTGATAAATTTCACCATAGAATGTGCATTTGGCTAACAGTTTCCCCTAAAAATCACTATCTCTACATAATTACCCTTTGAGATAAACCACTATTGAGGTTTAGAGAAAACAGCATATCAGGTTGATAGTGACAACATAATACCACTTATGGAAATTCCACAAATAATTTGAAAAATTTCCAAAATGTCAAATTGAAATCCTTTGTAAAAAGTTACAAAGGACCCCACAAAGATGACACAACTCTAAAAATTCTGAATTAAAATCCTGATATTATGAAATGAGTCCTGGAATGGATGGATATCTTTGATACAAATAGTATTTTTAAATTAATTTTCACAAAGAAAATAAGTTGACTGTGTTAACTAGAAAGAATATATTGACAAGTAATTTATACCCACCAGTTACAATAGTTACAGAATGATAATTTCTACATAGAAGAAGCCTTCTTGTAAACTTCCCTCACAGTGGCACTGCCAGGTTCCTTGTCAGTTCCCTTCCTCTTCCTGGACAAATTAACAGACTTGGTCAAATTGACAAAAAACAAAAAACAAAACAAACCTGGAGAATGCTGTGAAAAATGATAACCAAAATCGTGTGTTTTGACATCTAAAAAATTCCACATGGCTTTGACTGATTAAAATAGTTTACATTTTTTACAAAGAAACTGTAAAAACTTCAGAAAAACATGCAATGCTTAAAATCTCTGCATGGGAAATTGAGAGTTGGTGAGGAACATTTCAGGACAGTGAAGAACCTGCTCCCCATCAGATCACATCATAGTCAGGGCCCTCCCAGCTCTATCTCTAACCAGATGAAAAAGCAGAGGTATCTGGCTGTTACAAACAAGGCATGGTTAGTTGAAAGGTAAAAGACCATGGAATTTGCATTTGATTGCATCTTCTACTTAACCACACCCTCTATATTCCTATATTCTCTGAATCTTCCCAGTTTTCTAATATTTTGGTGATTATATATATATATATATATATATATATATATATATATATATATATATATGTTCTAGTAGTCTTGGTGCTTGCAGTCTTGGTTCTGCTCAGATATGCTCAGAAATTTACCTAATTGTCCTTTGACAGAAGCCATCATGTAAACTTCCTTCACAGTGGCACTGCCAGGTTCCTTGTTAGTTTCCTTTCTCTTACTGGACGATCCTCTGGTCCAGATTCTAATAGCTGCTCACCAACAGCAACTCATCCTCCTGCACACTCCAGCAGCACATACACCCTGCCCTTGCCTTGTAGCCATCATGGTCTGAGGTCCTAGACTGGTGATTTGTATCACCACGGGCTCTTGCTTGTGCTTCTGCTCCAGTTACCCCCATAGGGGTCAGTCATCAACATCCCAAGGAGTGTAGGGTGAAAGGTGAGTCTAGCACAGACAATGCTGTCCAAAAAGGCAGAAGTACAGGGAGGGGCAGAAAGGCCCATGCTTCATATTTTATTACGCTGTTTTCAAAATCTGGAAAGTATTGTAAAAGACTTATTTCCTTCTTATTCAAACCCTGTTGTTGGTTTTGAACACTTGCATTTACTTGAGCAATTCAAAAGGTTTGCACAACATCTGAACCTCAAAAAGTGTTCTTCTCAAAACCAGTAGAAAGGAAAAATCACCACAAATGTACAAAGAAGAAAATGATTACAGAGCAGTTTATGGAAAAAGCAAAGTTATCTTCAGAACTCCAAAGAACATTCATCCTAACCATTTCTCTTAACAATTCAGAGGATAAAATATTGTTTCTCCCTGTAAAAAATCTATATGCCTAAAGAGTTCCTGTCCACTCCTGAGTCCGCCATTTTTGCTATTCGGCTCCAGCCCTCACTCTCATCCTTTGGAGTCACATTTTGCTCTACTGTGCGGGTGCTGAAGATCCCTAGGGACAGACCTGGGTCCTAGGCACCAGGAAATGAAAACTCAGGGCTCTTCCACAAGTCTTGCTCTGAAGACAGTTGGCTGGTGAAGAGGACTTCAAGTTAACCTTCAGAATTTGATTAAATTGTGAGTCAAGCCTGTGAGAAGCCATGCAGGGTGATTTCCTCCAGAAGAACACAATGTGGACACACAGAGACAGAAACTTCCCAATGAGAAACCTGAAAGGCCCTGCCTCAGCCAGGTGAGCAGAGTCAGTACTAACAGGATATTCCCCTTTGGGGCCTGAGATCACAGAGATGCTGTCCACCTCCATGACCTGCCTCCCCAAGACTCACAGCCCCAGGATAAATATGAAGATAAAAAGTAAACACCAATAGAAAACAATGTAACAAGTACCTGAAAGACCCTCCTCAACCTTGTTAAGGTCATCGGAACAAGGAAGGTCTGAGAAACTGTTCACTCTAAAAGAGAAGTCTATAGGGACAGGAAATTAATGTCATTTGGGATCCTGGATGTGGTCCTGGAACAGGAAGAGGCAGAACTGAGAATCCAAAGGAAATGCAACTGCACTTAGTGATAGCACACTAGTGTTTGTTCTTCATGACATTTTCTAGGACGTTAACCCATTTAAGACAGTGCACGTAAATCATATCAAAAGAAAAACGAGGGCTGGGGAGATAGCTCAGCTGGTATTTGAACCCCAGTACTACAAAAAAAAAAAAAAAAAAAGAAAAGAAAGAAAGAAAAACGAGGATGAGGCTACCTGGGAAATCTGTATTTTCTTTGCATTTCCTTATAAAGATTAAAAACTACTTAAAAATATCCTTAAGACATGGTTATATGTTTTCAAACACTTGGTTGTTTATACAATTATAATTGCTGATAACTGACATTCTAACTAGTTCTGTATTTTACTATGAATTCAGAAAGTATTTTAACAGAAAATTAAACCATTTCATCTAATATATGATTCAAGATAGCACCACTTTTACAAGTTTTATGTTCAAATAAGAACACATGTAGGTCAACTTATATTTTTATGCAGTCACTAGGTACTAGGTGTGGCTTCTAAAAACTTGACCATTTTACACTAAACATTTTAGAGACTATTTCAACTCATGACTGAACTTCATCCACAGAGGGACTTTCACTGTGACTATCTCAAAGAATCCTTGTCCTATTTTTATTTCTATTTGTACTCTTTAGCAGTAATAGATTCAAATTGTTCATTTGATTAATAGTCAAAGATAAGAAAAAGTTAAACAGGATTGGCAACCACAATGGATGATGGTTTGTGAGCAGAAGAGGTTAGAAGGATACCAGAGTCCATCACCTCCACGATGCTCTGCAGGAAGTGAAGAAACTGGGGAAACATAGTCCATGAATGATCTTAGATGCTGCTGCTTTGGAAATTACTTTTTCTTTTAGAAATCACAAACCATTATTGGAGGCCCAAACTCTTAAATGGTCCCAAATTAAGTTGAACTTCTAAGTGATTTTATTATTACTCTATCTGGTCACAAAATTTATGATAAATAAAGATCTAGTTGCTGGGGATGCAGCTCAACAGAAGAGCACTTGCCTAGCATGCAGGAGGCCCTGGGTTCAACCTCCAGCACCATAATAGAAAAGAAAAAAAAAAAAAAAAGAACTGTGTCTTATTTACCTAAACAAGTACAAAATGAATAATCACTTCTAGCAAAATGTGTTAGACCTGAAAGTGTGAACACTATCAAAATAAAAATATTCCCTCAGAGTAGATTGCACACCTAGACTATCATGAACAGCCTCATCATAAAGCATGTTCATCTTAAGCATACATCAAAACAACAAAAAAGTCTTTACTGACTGTTGACAAGGAAAAATGGACATGGTCTAGCTTAGGAAAGGACATATTAGAAGCATATAATACTGACATCAAATCCTCCAGGACAAACCAGGCACTTTGATATGTCTGTTACCCCAGAACTTGGCAGGCTAAGGAAGGGGGATGACTTATTTGGGACTGACCCGGGCAATTAGACAAAACCCTGTCTCAAAATTAAACATTTAAATGGCTGGGGATATATGTAACTCAGTGCTTGCATAGCACATGTTACAATGGTCACTTGGTTCAATTCTCACTGACAAAAAATGGTGCAGGCCAGACATTTGATTACAGAACAGGGCAGAAGTCATTATGCCAACCTCCCAAAATGACCAAACTAAATTTCACTGTGTTCAGCTCATAATATAATGTGTCAAACCCCTGCTTCTACTAATTCAAATTTGATGACCTTTCAAATATAATAAAAATTGTATGTTCTTTGTTAATAAATTCAACAAATATGAGAGGTATACATGACTTTGATCTGAAAGCCATAGGGGCACTGGTATTATGATAAAACCTAGTCATGGCACTTCCTTTGACAATAGGTCCATCCCCTGATGGCAAGGAATAAGAGAAAAACTTTCTGATGAATGTACAACTTTAGGAAGACAAATGGATACATTTTCTAAGTTTGAAAATTAGAAAAGAAAATGATTTTCAAAAGATTGTTTTTATAAATATATCAGAATTACAAAAAGCAAAAAAAAAGAGTTCCTGTCCATCTATGTGCCTTCATTCCATGCATCCCACAGATAAGGCCAAGACTTCCTCTGCCTGCTCCATAGGATTGTAAAATTAGTCCCACTCCGAGAGCAAGACAGCTTGTTTCATCTTGATGCTGTGTTCAGGTGACTAAAACCAAATCCAATCCCTAGCAAATAGAACTACAGACTGGATATAACAGAATCACCACAACATGTGATCAGAGTCTCTTCTGGAATGATATAAAGAGCTGTTATTGCAGTGTTCTGAACAAAGATCCTTTAAGATGATTAGTGCTGACACCCTGTATCAGAGGGTGAATCTGCACAAAGGGCAAGGAAGCATAACCTTGGTTTTATTTTGTGTATTTAGTTTTTATATTTTGGGTATCAGGGATTGAATCTGAGGATGCTCAGTCACTGAGACTCATCCCCAGTACATTTCTTTTCTTTTTCTTTTCTTTTTTCTAAATTTTGAGACAGGGCTTTACCAAATTGCTGAGACAGGCTTTGAACTCTTGATTCTCTTGCCTCAACCTTTGAGCCAATAGGATTACAGGTGCACACTGCTGTGCCCACTAATATCTTGGTTTTAAATGCAAACAAATGCATTGCTTAGACCTAACAATGCAAATAGAGATTGGACATTCAAATATAGAGAGCAAAACACATTTTAATGTTAATGAATGAGTTATTCATACAGCAGCTCAAATATTTGAGGTGAATCAAATAATTGCTTTCTGTGTAACAAATTATCACAGATAACACTTTAATATACTTTACAATAAAGCAAAATTGAGATGGGAACACATGACACTCTTCTGTTTTTCTTCCTTGTTGAAAAGAACAGCATAGACAAAGTAGAAATCAAACCAATGTGCATCCTGGATGTTACACAAAACATACATTATGTTGACCCAAAACTATTACCATCAGAAGAAAATAACATTAATTTCTTATGGTTCCTATATGTAACAATGGTGTGAAAATATTTTTATTTCACTACAAATACTCAGTATTTTACTCAATAAACACTTGCCAAGTATCAAAATCTCAAATACTTTATAAAAGCATCAATATCAATTAATTTTTCACATTTGTGTAATTAACTTAAATCTTTACATATCTCCTTTAATGTTTTAAGATCTTTATTTTATTCAGTTATTTGTATGTGTTGCTGATGATCGAACCCAGTGCCTCACACTCACTAGGCAAGTGCTCTACCACTGAGCCACTATCCCAGTCCCTGAGCCACAACCCCAGCCCCATTCACTTGAATCTTTAAATACCTTGTGGCAAAAAGCCATAACATGCATGTTTTATAAAATGTCATCTCACTACAAAATCAGTAACTGTTGGAAAAATGACAACAAATATAGCTTTATAAATTATTTGTAGGAGTTTGCAAATGTACCTCAGTGGTTATGTTCATGCTCCACCCACAGAGAGTTCTAGGTTGCATCCCTAGCATCATCAAAGCTCCCCTCTACAGTCAAAACACAAAGGATACTTCTAGTTTCAAAGAAAGAATGAGTGAACACTCCACTCCTGGAGTCAGAATGAGAAGGAAGAGAGTAAGGCAACAAATAGTAATATTAAACCAGAGAGATAAGCAAAGTCTTTGCTTAAATGTCATTTTTGGTGAAGCCTTGCATGACTGAAAAAACCTTAACCATGATGCCAGGTATTTTCCCTGAATTATTTTTGTAACAGCACAGATAATTTCCAGACATGCCACATACCTTAATTTTTTGTCTTCTTCTATGAGAGTGTAAATTCCTTTGGTTTGAGGATTTTTCTGTTCACAGGAGTCTATTTCTGTTCTAGAATAGAGCACTGTGTGTACTAGTCACTCAAAAAAATGTTGAATGAGGAATAATTGCTTGGTACAAGACAAGTTGGAATAAAAAGACAAAATGCTAGGATAGATAAAATGATTTTTTCAGTACTGGTGATTTAGCCCAGGGCCTCACCCACACTAAGCAAGTGATCTATTCCTGAGCTACATGCACAGGGCAGTAATCTACTTTTTGCTGACAGAATATAATTTGCCCTCCAATGGAGGCATCTTCAATACACACATCTATCAATATTACAAATATATTTACCCTTTGTTTCATAGATCCCTGTTCAGGAAATTTAGTCCACAGGAACACCTCTACCTTTGACGCATGGCAGTCTTCTTCATCAGAGCAAAAATTTCCTCACATAGGTGTGAGTTGAATTGAAGATGACCAGCCACATGATGAAGTACAATAAAGTTGGAAGAGAAAATAAGGAGGGAAGGAAGGAGGAGAGAGAGAGAGAGAGAGAGAGAGAGAGAGAGAGAGAGAGAGAGAGAGAGAGAGAAATGAAGTAAGGCACTATGTACAAATATGGAAAAATCTGTGACTGTCCCTGTTGATGATTACTGAATCCCTGCTGTTCTGTGTCTCAGATTTCCAACTGCCTTTTGTAAGCATCTCCTGAAATCACATGGCCAATGTGTTGTCAAGTCATGGGTCATCACAGCCTCTGAAGTTTGAACTCCAAACCCTGCAGTCAGCTCCTCCAGGACCCTAGCCAGTCACCTCAGTAGACACAGCCCCATTGCCTTGGTGAACTCAACCTCTGCTCCACAGGGTTACCTAGAGAGGAACAAACCCCAGACACATCTTGAATTTTCTTATATGTTCCTTGAACAGATGGAAAATTAGAGGACCAGTTCTGAGAAAATCAAGGGGGATCAGGATTAACATGGACACTCTGATTATGGATCCTACATTTCCTCCTCTATAGACCCCACCTGGGATTGTCCTATGTGACTGGATTTGAATTTATGCATGACCTCAGTGAGCTTAGGGCATGAACCTGTGATCATTTAACCTCTGCTCCAGTCATTTTCTGAAGGGACCCTGTGAATGCTCAGGGCTGTATCCCCAAGCCTAGAACAGATGCTGGCATATAGGAGGCATTTACTGTTTAGTGGGTGAATCAGGGTGATAGTCCCAAGAGTCCTACATGGAAGGTGCTGTTATTTTACACAAAAGAAACCTGGGACACAAGAAGTCTTGAGTTCATATTTTCATAGTTTTATTCATTTACATTTTGGGCACCTGTGTATGACTCGCTGTTGTATATTGTATTATAATGGTGAACCCCTGACCTGTTTTTTTCCTCTAGGTCTCACATTCTAACAGACGAGACAACTTTATACCAATGGACCATAATGAAGCTATAAATTGCAGCCTTCTCTAGAAAAGGAGTTGGTACCAGCTCTGGAATGAAAGAGGCATCCAGTACTAGATCCATCTCCATCATGAGTTCTGGCAAGGTTTTTGTTCCCAGTGTTAGGTGACAGACAGATGAGGATGGTGGGAATATAAGCTAAAGAGTATATTTCTATAAAATAGGCCCACTGTGCTGATCCCTAAATGCTTTATTGTCCAAGAAGAAATTTATCTGCAGTCCTGTCCTAAATGGACAAGATATGTCACATTCCTCAGCAAACTACCTGTAATTTACAGTAGTAATGCAGGCAGAAAATAACATTGATAAGAAGAACTCATGTTACTTTGAAGGAAGAGAATTTGTGACCCTTTCACAGACCAGATTCCTGGAATATGAGGTTAATTCTTCATTACCATAAAGCCTGTAAGGATGTTTGATAAAAAACCTAATTAAAACTGTTCAGCCTAGGCCAAAGTGACCTAGACTTGCCATGACAGTGACAACTTGGAAGTCTGATGTTATCTTTTTCTCCGTCAAAAGTCAACAGGTGGACCTGGGGCAGGACTCTTTGAAACCTTCTCTGGGACTCCAGATAAAACTGGATTGCAGGAAAGGGACAGTGTGCCTTTCTCTGAGAGGACAGATTCTCTCCCTTGAGTCTATCCCCTTTCCCTTTCTCTATTCCTCCAATAAACTCGTTTCTGTTACTCTGAGCAACATGTCTGAAACCTTTCTGACTTGGTTGCAAGAATCAGGGTTGCAAGTGTGGGTCTTCTTGCTGACTGTTTCCCAGAGTGCTTCTGCTCCATAACACCAGACCATAGTGAGTATCAGTGCTAGAAGAGTCACTAATTTTAGTACTGTTCCAGAATTACTGTGAGAAATTCAGGAATGGCATATCTGTCAGCATCAGTGACATTGGTGTAATGTTCAGTGTGCCCTTGGCTGACTACCAGATCCATAGTGCAGAAGATCCACATGTATAGTGTCTGGAGCCACCTGGGGCCAACAGAAGGTGAAAGTTCACCTTTCCATTCAAAGCACTCCCTTCCTGGCATCAGACTTCCCCACCCTGCACTCCCTAGCTTCTAGGGGATTCTGGGGTCAGATCCTTCTGGTTCCACCATGTCTTTGGCCACCATACCCATTAGCACATGCAATGCCTCGGGTTCTACAGTCAAGTTACTCACTGCTGTCCACCCAGCAGGTGGGCAGTGCTGTTCTCTCTGTGTCTGACTGTACAAGGAGTAGGTCAACAGTTGGAGGGCATCCTGGTGAGCTTGGAAGCAGTGCATTTCCTTGGTCCCCTCACCAACATTTCTGTGACACAGCCCTCCCCACTCCACTGGGGAATATATGGAGCAATCCATGGGGGAATCAGAAAGGTGGGAAAGCCTTGGTTGATCCACAATTGGCTACCTGTGTCCCCTCTGAGACATCAAGGACAAGGACTGACCCAGGTTCTTTAGATGTGGGGAGACTCCCTGCTCCATGCTTTCTTTTCTTTTTTCTTTGTTTTAGATATACATGACAATAGAGTGTATTTTGACATATTATAAATACATGCAGTATAACTTAATTCTAATTAGAATCCCATCCCTGTGGTTGTACATGCTGTGGAGTTACACTGGTTGTGTATTCATATGTGAACATAGGAAAGTTAAGCCCAATTCATTCTTCTGTCTTTCCTATTCCCATCCCTTCTCTTCATTCTCCTTTGTCTATTCCATTGAACTTCTATTCTTCCCCTACCCCTTATCAGAAAGCACACTCAGCCTCTGGTTTTCTGGGATTGGCTTGCTTCACTTGGCTTGGTAGTCTCCAATTCCATCCATTTACCAGCAAATACCATAATTTCATTCTTGTTTATGGCTGAGTAATATTCCATTGTGTATATATCCACATTTTTCTTTATTCATTGATCTGTTGAAGAGCACCTAGGTTGGTTCCATAGCTTACCTGTTGTGCTGGTATAAAAATTGATGTGACTGTCTCACTGTCATATGCTGATTTTAAGTCCTTTGGATATATACTGAGGAGTTGAATAACTGGGTCAAAATGTGTCCATGCTTTCTTGATGCATTAGATTTGGTGAGATGGGAGACTACATGGGAACATCTAATCCCTCTGGGGTCTCCTCACAAGTGAGTTGCTTAGAGCTGGCTCTGGAATGTGGAAACCTGGCAACCTGGGTTCTAAGATCTGTTTGGTTCAGCACCAAAAGACTGAGATTTCTTCCTCAGGCCTCCTTACCTGAGTCTCTACTTCACATGGATCACCTTCAATCCCCCTTAGGAAGTTGACTGTCCCCCCTCCCCATGACATGTGTACAGCTTGACATAGTTACTGCAACACTGCCTCACTCACCATCCCCAAGCAGGCCTGGGTATAGCCAGAACCTCAGCTTTGGGAAGCAGTAATGGGGCCACACCTGGTCTCTCCCTTTGGAAAGTCATTGTGGCTCTTAGAGCCACTGCAGTCTCCCTGTGTGCTTGCTGGGGGCTATTCTAGCATTGACTTTTGAAGATGATCAGGCATGTTAGCCCCAAAGTACCTATACTCTCTGAGAAGCCCTAAAGTAGAGTTATGTGTTTCTAATGAACAAATTTACAGATAGGTCGATGACAAGATGGGCAGGGAAAAATAACACAATCAACCCAGACCTGAATTCCAAAGGGAGATCTAGGGAAAGTTATTTCTCCTGGCTGCACCCCACCCCACCATGGGAAGATTGAAGTGACAGTTTCAGAGATTAATGCCCTCTGACATTGACCTTCCAATGGCTTCCCTGAGATTTAGAATTGGCCTAGTTGCCACCTCTCATTGTTTCAAGTCATCACCTCATAAGAGCTCCCAGCAGCCAGAGCCTCCTGGTGGCCAAGGTCTGTAGCCTCTCACCTCTAAGTAAATCAGATTCACTGCCTTCTAAGGAAAAAAATTGCCATAAGTCATGGAATAGTCAATATTAAGTAGCAGAAAGTCTGAATTCTGTCTATCTCTAACACTTCAGCCTCTACCTCTTTCTTTCATGCTCACCGTAGAAAATTAAGCAGACATATTACAAGAAACCCCATGGTGGCCCCAGGAATGTGCTCTGAGGCATACCTTCTCAGCTGACCTTCAGAGGAGGCCACAGTCCCAGTTTCCTGACAGACATGCAGGCAGATGCACCAGCTGAGCTGACCTGGGTCCTGGTGCTCAGAAAGTGTAACTTCGCCACTGTGGATATCAGCAGGGAATTATGGAAATGATGTCACACAGCAGGAGACAACTGGAGGATCTTTAGCCCCTGCAGTCTGCCCTTCCTCCACCTCTTCCCAGGCTCTCTCCAGCCTCACTGGCCTCCTTTACAATATCCTCTGTGGCCAAAGTCACTTTTGTCTTCCAGTTGTTGCACTGCTAAGCCTTCCCTGGAACACGGCTCACAGAACTAAGGAAGGCTGACTCCTTCCTCTCAGTCTGATATCAGCAGAAATGTCACCTCACTGAGACACTCAGATCCACACCTAGTGACCCAGGCCTCTTTCAAGTGCAAACTAAATTTTTAATAGCACTTGCTCTTTTATTTTCATGCTCCTGGAAAGCACAAACTATAGTGATCACTTCCAGAGCTGTACCCAGGCCATAAACATCCACTGCATAAGTGTGTGCTGAGGCACAGTGCTGAATGAAAAATTGAGAATATAGGAGACACTCCCTGCTGCTGAGCAGTTCAAGTTGTGCACAGGGATGTAGTTTGGCAGGTCCACTTGGGTGGGAGTCAGGGCACATGGAGGGCAGACCCCTAGCTCTCCTTGCTCCATTGATGGTGGTGGGCCTCTATAACTCCTATTGTCCAATGCCAATACTGCACCTCAGGCAGGAAACCCAGAATCGAAACTCTAACCTGGATGTGGGTGTCCTCAAGACTATAAGCCCTAGGACCAAAGAGGCAAGAGCCAGATCTGTAAGGTCCAGAGATTATGAGTGAACATTTTAGTATCATGTGTCTCCTCTAGCCCTCTACTGGTCCTGTGAGGAGTGTCCAGTTAACTCAGGAGGCCTCTTCATCCTAGCCAGGACAAAGATTGAGGTCTTATTTCCATATGAGGACTCCAAGGCTCCAACAAGCATACTGTCCTCCCCAGGCACTGGAGAATTGGCATGGCTTTGCCACACCCTCTCTGATCCATGTACCTATTGCACCAAGTCCCATGCTACTCTCTCAGAAGGACCTCCAGAGATGAGAAAGCATCAGTGGCATAGGTCCACCTGAGATCACTGGAAACTTCTAGAAACATATGGAACCCTTCAACCACCTGGCACAGACATGGCAATTTGTACAACAGGAATTTGAGGCTTCCAAGAGATGATGACTTCTCACAAAGAGGGGTTCTAATTCTACTTCCTGGTGAAGAAATTGATGGGGACAGGAACCCACAATCTTCCCTCTCAGTGCTGCTTTTCAGGGGTCTCCAGTCAAGGCAGGCCTTAAGATACCTAGAGACCTTCATCATCATCCAGGCATGTCTCCTTTCCAATAGAGTGACCCAAGGCTTGCTGCTGGGAGACTGAACATAGCCTCCCAGTGGCAGAGCTCCCTACAAACTTCATTCCCTGTAAATTTCCCAGCGTCTCCTCTGCCTCTGATTTCCCCCCTGCAGTCAGCACATAACCTGACAGAGTTAGGCCACTTGATTAGCCTAAAATGATTATTAAATGAAATATTAGTCTTAACTATCAATAAAATCCAAAATCAGATAAAGCTCTGAATAACACTTGTGTAGCACTGGGTAATAAGAAAATCAAGATGTGGTCAAAAAGTTTGATATGATATTTATGTAGTCAGATAATAGTTCATTATCACCTTTATTACAGAGAAATTTCATAAATTATGATAATCACAATCACCGTCCTAGTTGTGAGTGAAGTATACTATTTGTACTTGTTTACTATTATCCAAGTATTATCCAGAGCACTTTACCTATGTCACTCCTCACAATGACCCTTTGATGCACGCTTTGTTACTCCACCACTTGTAACATGGAGAATCAGATGCTCAAAAGGACAAGTCACTGAGGAAATGGGAGCTTGGATTTATGTGTTGGCCCTTTTAGTGACCAAGTACACAGAGCACTCCATTACCAAAACACAAATGCACAGATGACTCAGTTGCAATGACTTTCGGTACACACATTCATGAACATGTTGTTTCCCTCTATGAGGAACATGAAGGGGAATTGCTCCTTCAGATTGCTTTGCATTGAGAGCAATAAAATAAGTACTATAGTTTAGAGACTGTTCACAGATGCTTACATTAATATCGAGAAGCTGCTAACATTTAGATACCTGATCTGTACATTTCTATGTAATAATAATTCTACTTTATACAGGGGCTGACTTTGTTAGCTTTGAACTTTTGAAAAGTCATAATTATTTTTTACTTACAGGTTTAGTTAATATATTGGTTGTTAAAATTTGGACATGTCCCCAAATGTTCCACATGCAAAAACTTGTTTCCAGGGTGGTAAAAGGAATTGATATGAATCATTAAGAGTTGAGCCCCAGTGGAAGGTCCCTAGGTCTTTGGGAACTTTATTCCAAAAATGGATTGGGAAACCCCAACCTCTTCCTGTCTCTCATATTCTCCTTTGTTCTGAGATAGGGGAACTCCCTCCAATATTTTTCCCATAATAATGTGCAACCCTTTGCAGAGGCCCAGACCTGCGAAGGCCACCTGATCTTGATCTTACATAAAAGATGTAAATTAAGGCTCTCTTCATTTCACAGGTCTGTGTCAGGAATCTAGGTATAGTGACACATGCTGACCACACAATGGCCATACAGGTTTACATTAACTATAAGAAATATATATACAGTAAACTTTATGCTTATTACATTTAGCAAGACACACAAAAGAGAATAAAGAGCTAATTAATGTGGAACAGATTAAAGATGCAATGATTATTAAGCTATTCCTTGTTCATTGTTATGTATTATTACACATATTCCCTGCTCATCGTTATTTTTGTCTCCATTAACAATAGCGTCTATTAACATAGAATATTCATGCTTGAGTCTAATTTAATTGAGAGAACTTGTTCTGTAAACAGCAGTTTGTTTTACATTACAAGTGACCTCTTACCACTAGATGGCAGGAGTGTCCCTCAATGTCCAGTTAAGACATTCAGCCATCTGTGAACTTAACCAGCTTCCATTATTTGGTGTCACCTATATTAAGGGGAGGCTAAAAAAAAATGTAGGCTGTGTACATCTCAGAGAAAAACAGCAGATTTTGCATCACATAGATCCTTTACCCAGCAGGTCTTTCCCGCAGATCAGTTTTCTGATGTTTTGCGAGGTGTGATTTTATAACAAAGACTTTCCATGTTTACCTCAATCATAAGGTTTCTTTCCTGCGAGTTCTCAGGTGTCTGCTGGAATCTGACATCCGCTAAAGTGTTTTCAGCACTCGCTGCATTAAAAATGGTTTTTGCTCCTGTGTGAATTCTGGGATGTGATTAGGGATGCCTTTACAGAGGATGGTTCCCACATTTATTGCATCCACAGGGCTCTTCCCCTGTGGGAATACTCTGATGCACCCTGAGTTAAGACTTCTGGGTTAGCATGTTCCCACACTATCACCTTCATGGGACTTCTCTCTTGTATGAGTTCTGCGATGTATATGGGATGATTTAGGGAGGATACTCACTTCCATTCATCGTATTTGCAGGATTTCTTTCCTGTGTGAAATCTCTGATGTGCACTGAACACAGCATTAGGGCTGGTTTTCCTACATCCACTGCATCACAGGGCTTCTCTCCCTGTGTGAATTCTCTGAGGATTGTAAGGCCTGACATGTGCCTGAAGGATTCCTCACATTGGAAGCATCCATGTTGGTTCTCCCTGTATTTCTGATGCATTATGAGTTCTGATTGGCTATCAAAGTTTTCTCACATTCAACACACTTATGTTTCTCTTCTGTGTGTTTGCTGTTGTTGAGTGAGGCTAGACTCTTCACAAAAAGTTCTCTTCCCTGCATGCTGTTTTCCCCAAATCTATTATAGTTACAGAGGTTCTTTCCTATGTGAACGTTAACAATGTGGCATCCATGTTGAACACTGTCCCTTGCCCATTATATTCAAGTTCTCACTGTCCAGTTTACATCTTGTCATGGTGCTGGTGTTGTGGCTCTTTGGTGGAGTTGCTCCATTAACATGTGTAAGGCACTGGGTTTGATTCTCAGCACCTCATATAATTAGATGAATAAGATAAAGGTCCATCAACATCTAAAAGAATTTTTAAAACAATATTGTGATGATGAGATATATATGGTCAAGGTATTTCCCAGCTACTGTGACCATCTGATTTATCTTCAGCATGGATCTCATCAGGTAGGCTATGGAGAATTCCACAATGACATAAATTAAAATTCTCAGTGATTTATTTTTGATGCTCTTAATTAAATCATCAACTATCTAGACATTTGAAATAATAACTAAAAATATGGTCATGAGCCATGAGTAAGCGTTTACTATGAAATAATAATGTTCAAGTAAAAAAATTTCTTGTCATCCAAAGAAAACAAAATTTATGATTGAATAATTAACATTGGTATTTTTTGCCACTGATTTGATGAAACAAATTAATTAATAGGTTTAACATTAATAGGTTTTCCAATGTTAAATTATGTTTTAGCTACGTTAATTTATTTTCAGTCATAAGGAAATATATTGTAGCAACCCGCTGCTTTATCCTGCCATTTGCTTTTTACTATTTTTCTCTAGTTTGTTCTTTTTTTAAAATTCATTTTTATTGTAAACAAAAGGGATACATCTTGTTTCTCTGTTTGTACATGAAGTAGAGGCATACTGTTTTTGTAATCATACATTTACCTAGGGTAATAGTTTTTGATTCATTCTGTTATTTGTTTTTCTTCCCCCCAACCCCTCCCACACCTCTTATCCCTCTATATAGTCCCTTCTTCTAGTTTGTTCTTATAACATATGTATTTCTCATACTTGGATGTTTCTCCTGATTTTGTTTTCGTGATGTCAAGGTTCTCCTGAATCAGCTACCTGGAGGTGCAGGTGAGGGAAGTTTGTCTATTCCCTGAACAGAAATGTGACTTGATGACAGAAATTGCAACTATGCTTAGTTTTCTTCTTCCATGTGCAGTGACTATAGCCATCTGGAATCTCTTATTTTATTTATTTATTTATTTATTCATTTATTTATTTTTTGGTACTGGTGATTGAACTCAAGGGCACTCAACCACTGAAACACATCCCCAACCCTATTTTGTATTTTATTTAGATACAGGGTCTCACTGAGTTGCTTAGCACCTCACTTTTACTGAGGCTGGCTTTGAATTCACAATCCTTCTGCCTCATCCTCCCAAGCAGCTGAGATTACAGGCATGTGCCACCATGCACACCTTCTGAAATTCTTTATAAGTATAAAATATATTACACAATAGAATAAGCCTCCTGAAAATTTATAATTAACCCAATTTCTTCTGATTCTCAGCACCATAAAAGTGCAGCAAGTTTTAATCCACCACTGTGAGCTCCCTGCTCTGATGATATGAAAACTTTGCTTCTGTAACTAAGACTGTTCAACATATTTGAGAAATGTTTTTTTGATTTCTTCTGAGGACAATGGTTATGACCTTTTCCTGCCAATTTCTGGTACATGTGTATATGCTTGATAATTTGCTAGTTATCAAAGATTTTATTTTATATATTGGTCTTTCAGCTGTATTCTAGGATCATAGCAAATGGACTATTCTGAACATTTCTCATTTTTTGTTGATACAGAATCATTTTTACAAAGAGAAAGGGAAGTTATTGTCTGTAAACTCCATTTTCAAACAAAACTCTGAATCTTTCAACAGAAATGTTTGGTTCACTTGGCCTTGGGACCTACAATCTCCTTGTTCTCCTCAAAAACCCAGAACCACCCATTTCTACACTCCTAAGCTTGAAGTCTTCATCAGCTGTATGATTTCTGATGTCTAGGTATACAAGACTCACTCCTGGAATTATTTTCATACTTCCTTTTGAAATCCCTACATGAATTTGATTATCAGCCTTCATTTACAAATTTTCAAATTGTTAACTCCAATAGCAACATCTATTTTTGAATCTTAATATTAGATTTACCTATGTGTGATGTATCAACTTTAAGATACAGTCACTAGCCAGTAATGCACACCTGTAATCCCGATGATTCTGGAGCTTGAGGCAGGAGGTTCAATAGTTTAAAACTGACCTCAGCAATTTAGTGAGACCCTGACCCAAAATAAAGATTAAAAATGCATGGGGATGTGCTTAAGCACCTCTGAGTACAATCCCTGGTGCAAAAACAAAACAAAACAAAAAACACTGGGGCACAGTAAATATCTAACAATTGTCTTCTCTGACAATTTTGCTAAATTTTTACACGCTATATCCTCTAGTTATTTAAATATTCTTGGTTCTCATCAACTACTTTACATTTATTTTCTTGTTTCTCTCTAACCAGAATATAAAGTTTGAAAAGTGGATGTTATTTTGATCACCAGTAATATCATTAAAACTATGAAATTATTAGTACTGAAAAACTATTTAAGAGGTGCTGAAAGTATAAATAATGGAATAAAAAAAATTCCAGAGGAGAAGTTCCAGAGAATGGAGGAAAATAAGGTAAAGGATGAAAAATAAAAATAAAATAATAAGGTAAAGGAGAATATTGAGAACATGAAGAAAAGAAAAAAGGTATAAAAAGTAGAACTTTGTTCAATGTGATGCAACTTCACAAAGATAATCAGCTCATCCATGTGAACAATATGTTCCCATGACTGAAAAAGCATCAGAAGTCCCACCACAAGGACACAAGAGTATGCCACATCAGTGGAGCACCAACCATGGCCAGTGAATGACCCTAAACTGAGGAGAGAGGAATGTAGCATGGGAGGCACTGACTATACAGTGATTATGTTGTAATTATGCTTTTAAAAATCTGACCTAATATCAAAACCCAACAATTTTATTCTCCTATCATTTAATTATATTTAGATTAAAAGTATGTTCTCAAGATCCTCAAATTTCTTTCCCACAAGTCTAAGTATTTCCTGTGTCTCCCTTCACTTGAACATCGCCACTTCTCAAACCATTAGATGTAATTAATTAGGTTCTGTAAGAACAAGTAAGTTACACACCAGATTTGCATTTTAACAGTCATTTCCTGGAAAATGCATAGGTAAGTACTTATGGGAAGGTCAAAGTGTAGACAAGAGAGCAACAGATGATAACTTTGATTATGCACAAAGGAATAAGCATACAGAATAAGCAAACAATGGAGAAAAGGCAGGTAGGAAGGAAAAAAAGAAGAAAGGAGAAACAGCTATAACAGAACGTGGTATGAATTTTCTGAGCAGAGGGTAAAAAAGAATTTAAATTTTGTTTTGCCCTAACTTATCATCTCAAAGCCCTAGGGGGAAAAACATATCAACATCAAAAGCAGTAGAAGACAGGGAATAATTAAAATCAGAGTTGAAATTAATAAAATTGAAACAAAAAATACAAAATTCAGTGATATAAAAAGTTGATTCTTTGAAAAAATAAAGAAAATTGACAAATCCTTAAACAGGCTAATGAAGAGAAAGAGAGAGAAGTGTCAAGTTAATAAAATTTGTGATGAAAAAGAAAATATCATGATGGACACCACTGAAATAAAGATAATAATCAGAAACTACTTTGAAAATCTACACACCAATAAAATAGGAAATCATGAAAACATCAACAAATTTCTAAAGGCTTATGATCTACCCCAATTAAATCAAAAGGATATGAAAAATTTAAAGAGATCAAATTTCAAGTAATGAAATTGAAGACACCATCAAATCCTACAAAGAAAGAAAAGCCCAGGAGCACATGGCTTCTCAGCTTAGTTCTACAACATCTTCAAAGAAGAACTTACACCAATACTCCTCAAATTATTCCATCAAAGAACAGGAGGGAACCATTCTAAACTCAGCGTATGAAGCTACTATACCCTGATATTGAAACCAGACAAAGACACATCAATGAAAGAAAACTTCAGAGCAATATCCCTCATGAACATAAATGAAAATTTTTTTATAAATTCCTTGCAAATCACATACAAAAACATACTAAAAGACAGTGCACCATGATCAAGTGGGGATCATTCCAAGGTTGCAAGGCTGGTTCAACATACAGAAATCAATGAATGTACTTCATCACATTAATAGACTTAAAGACAAGGGGCTGGGGAAATAGCTCAGTTGGTAGAATGCTTGCCTCACAAGCACAAGGCCTGGGGTTCAATCCAGGAGGGGAGAAATAGAAGTTCATTGGACTAAACAAGGAGGAACAAAGGAAGGGTGCAAGGAATGGGAATAGGAAAGGCAAAAGAATGAATGGGCCATATATTTCCTGTCCTTATATATGAATACATGACCAATGTAACTCTACGTCATATACAACAATAATGGGATTCTAATTGGAACAAGTTATTCTATGTATGGGTAATATGTCAAAATACACTCTACTGTCAAATATATCTAGAAAGAACAAATAACATTTCAAAACTACAAAACACTTTCAGGTTACCTTAATTATTAGTACTAGTGAAATATTGTGATGTAAAAGAAAATTGAAAAATGGAAGACTATGATGAACACAGATTTGAACACATTATGTTTGTGTTATCTGAGATCTGGTATGAGGGATATCCAGCTACCAATTGGATTCATGATGCTAGAGTTCAAGAAAGAGTTTTAAGCTTAGAATACAACATTTGGAAAGAGATTTTAAAATATTTCTAAATAATAAGAATGTATAGAATTGTTTGAATGGAGCCCAAAAAATTAAAGAAGAAAAAAATGAGTAACAAATCTGAGGAAACACTGATATTTACTGATAGAGTATAAAAAATATACTCCAAAGACCAAGAAAGGATTTTATGAGTTTACTTCACAAATAAATAAATATCTTAATATCACTAATTGATCATGTTCATTATTCAATAGAGGAAAAACTTCAATTATTCATGAAGTCATTGAGTAGTGATTTTTTAAAAAGTTTTCTAGGTTCCCTGTTCTTTATGTAAGGAACTTCAAAGCCATGACTCCAACACTAAGGAAATAAAAGTCTAAAGAGAGTGAGAAATCAACTATATTTCTTGGATCTGAAAGTGAGGAAGGGGACATGGTGATAAACTGTCCTCAGGATTGGGAAGACAGGCCTGGTGGTACAGATTTGTCATCCCAGCTACTGAGAGGGCTGAGGCAGGAGGACTGCACATTTGAAGACTCCTGGGACACTTATCAAGACCCTTCTCCAGATAAAAACATAAAAAGTGCTGGAAGGTGTCTCAGTGGTAGAGGCTTCTGAGTTTAGTCCCCAGTAGTGAAATGAAAATTTGGGTCAATGAGAGTGGAGCATAGAAATTGCTAGTAACTCAGTGTGGATGGCACAAGGGATTAAATCTGCAGGAAAGCAACACTAGGGCCCTACCAGTACTGGAGCTCAACCCAGAGTAAACACTGGAGAAAACTCTCCTCATCTTTGTTGCATGTGAGGGTAAAAGGCAAGCTCCTTTTAGACATGGCAGTCAACTCCTCTGAGCAAGGCCTGACTTCAGAAGAAACTACTTAACGAGAACCTGAACTGGTGTGTGTTTGTTGAATGTAGCTGACCTGGGGAAGGAATTGTCCACCTCCATGCCCACAACAGCCATCCTGTGTCTCCTTACAGGGAAGAAAAAACTTGACACACACTTGTGTAATTCACAGTACATAGATGCATGCTCACTAGCAGGCTGTGGACTATTCATAGAACTGTAGGACAGCTCTACTAATGTCTGAATATATGCCTCAGAATTTTATACACTGAAACCTAATTCCCAGTGCAATTGCATTAAGAGATGGGGATTTTAGGAGGTGGTTAGGCCAGCAGATGCAGCCTTAGTTAATGGGAATCATGCCATTGCAAACAATACCAAGAGAGCAACTTGTCCTCCACTGAGTGAGACCATAACAGGGGCTTTTTGTAAAAGAGACCCCATCATACAAGTCTGCTGGCTCTTTGTCTTGGACTTACCACACTCCAGAACCATGAGCAATGCATTTCTATTATTTATAAATCTCCCAGTTTATGTCATTTTATTTATTATAGTAGCACAGATGGACTAGAACAGCCTGCTCCCCCTCATACCTCACCACAACTCTTGTTAAGTGCACATATATAACAGTTCCTGTTAACTGCTATGTCATTTTGGGCTAGAAAAAAATTAAAAAACATTCTATTGGCAAAAAAGCACATTTTGAAGTGACAAGGTAATTATCAGAATCAAAGATAATAGTGATGTTAAAATTATCATAGGGAATTTTAAAAGTCTGTTTAATATGCAAAGGGTTCTGGTGCATAAACTAAGTAACATGCAAAATTAGACCAAACTATAGACTGTACACATGAAATTCACAATGTGTGGTTGTGCATGCCTGTAATCACAGTGACTTCAGAGGCCAAGGTGGGAAAAATTATAATTTCAAGGCCAGTCTCAGAAACTCAGTGAGAACTTCTCTCAAAAAAAAAATAATAATAAAAAGGACAGGAGATGTAGTTCAGTGTTTCAAGTGAACCTGGATCCAATCCCCAGTAGTAAATAAAAATTATGCTTAGGGATTAAAAGTAAATCATAGAGAAAAAATGCCATACCTACACTGATATTGAATCAGGAATAGCTATGTTTATCACAGACTTCAAATTAAAGTCATCAGGGAAAAAAGAATATTATATAAGGACAAAAAGATCAGTTCTACAAGAAGATGTAACAACTCTTAACATGCATATACCTAAATAGATTTTTCAACTCTGTGAGGCAAAAACTAACAACTGCAGTGAGAAAAAGATGAATCTGTAACCTTGATGGGAGACTTCAATACCCCTCTGTAAGAAATGGGTAGATCTAGCATCATAAAATCAGCAATGACCTAGTTCAACTCACCAACAGGATCAACCAACTGTGTGCACTTGAATATAAAAACCAAAGCCACAGGCATCATTAATACATTTTGATCAACAATAGAGGCATGTACAATGGTCCCATGAGATTATAGCAAAGTTTGAAAATCTCTGTTGCTCACTGACAAGGAGCTGTCATTATGTTAGCACAATGCGCTACCCCATTGTAAATGGCCTGTGGTGTTACCAGTCATTGAAATTTCACATATAAAGTTATGTATGGTGCAAAGCACTCGATAGTGATGGTAAATGATGTTACTGTTTACATGTTTACTATAGCTTTTATTGATTCAGACTCTACTCCTACTTAAAAAACAAAGTTAGTTGTAAAACAGTTTCAGGGGGTTCCTTTATGTTGTATTACTTATGTCACTGTTTTCATAGGAAATGGCCTCAGTGCTACAAACTGCCAAGACTTTCAGTGAGATAAAATATGGAGGTGGAAAAGAGTAACATTGATGATTCTGATCTTTTTAGGCCTAGGTTAATGTGTGTGCTTGTTTCTTAATATTTACCCAAAGAAACTTAAAAAGTAAAAAGTTAAAAATATTATATATAGAAAAGAGATTATACAATGAGGATATAAAGAGAGAAAACATTTTGTACAGTTACATATTTGTATTTGTGTTTTAGGTAAGTATAATTACAAAAGAGTCAAAAGGTTAAAATAATTTAAAGATTTACAGAAAATAGTTTCATTAAGCTGAAATTACTGCAATTTTTTAAAAAATGAACTTAGCATAGCTAAATAGACATAGTGGCACACACATGTCATCCCACCAACTCAGGAAGTTGAATCAGGAGGATTGCAAGTTTGAGGTCAGCCTCTGCAATTTAGTGAGACTCTGTCTCAAAATAAAAATAAAAAGTACCAAGGAATATAGTTCTGATAAAGTGTCCCTCATTTCAAGCGCTAGTCACACACACACACACACTCACTCAAATAGTATAGCCTAATTGTGCAATGTTCATCAAGTCTATAATAGTGCACACTGCTCTCTGTGACTTTCTCATCTACTTATCATGCTCATTTACTTATCCAGAGCAAGTTCATTTCTGCTCCATACCAAACTCAAATGTCACCATTTTGGTGGCACAGAATTGTATTTATTCTGGTAAAAAGAATGCATGTTCTTCTCAAATTCACATGGAACAATTGTCAACACAGAAAAATTCACTTTCATAGAAGACACCCTAACAAATTTATAAGAGTAGAAATTATCCAATGACTCACTAAAATACAATGAAAATGAACTGGATATGAATAATCAAAAGGTAACTGAAAAATTCCTGAATACTTAGAGTTTAAATATCATACTTGTTAATGAAGAAAAATGTAAGAAATTGCAAAGAAATTTTAAAATATTTGGAACTGAAAATGAATGAGTATCTTGTAAAATACTTGTAGGATACTGTAAAATTAATCTCAGCAAGTTATTGTGTGTATTAGCAAATTGAATTGGGCTCTAAAGTTTATATGAAGTGGAAAAAGTCCCACCCAGTATAAACAAAAGATCAAAGGAGATGAACAAAGTTGGAGAAATGGCCCTACTGGACTTCATGACTTATGAAACCTCAGTAAAGAAAATAGTGAGTGCTACAATTGCAACAAATACTCCCCCAAATTCAGGTTTTCCACTGTGCTAATATTAAGAGATAGGGAATTAAAGAGGTGATGAGATCTGAGAGCTCTACCCTTTTTAACAGGATTAGTGACTCTATAAAAGAGATATTGATGAAAGCATAGAGGGAAAGATCCATAAAATAAAAGAGCCCAGAGCATATGAATATTGTCAACAGTTAGGGATATAAGGTCGATGGAGTTAAGGAAGCATTCATAGGAGAACTGGTATATTTACAATGAATTTATATGGATTGGTTGGACCTCTTACACCTCATTGCATTTTGGAAATGAACAGTATATTTGACTAAGAACTGTTTCCCCTACCTGGTACTGCAAAACACAAAGCATGTCAATCTGCCCATTGTGGAGTATTAATTAAACAGCCTAAATGGGAACCAGTAACACTTCCCAGATCCCCAAAATATGGAATCAAGGCTGAGATGCTGGTAGGGATATATTCTCTCTGTCAAACCCCATATGTAGCACAGACTGAAATACCACAAAGGCCTGTGAGATTGTCCCTGTGACAACTGAGCTTCAGTGTCACAAAAAGAGTGTTGAGAATAAACAAACTCCAGAATAAGTAACCATTTTGTTTGACCTGAGTACGGCAAGAATAACATCAGTTCCAAAGTTACAATGCCTGACATTCACAAATCATGTGAAACTGAACAAGTCACATTTCCTTCAGTCCAGTTTTTCATCTTTCTTATAAAGTATAACTATCTTGGGAAAACCTTCCTGAACTTCCAGGAAGAACTGTCAGGATACCTGGAACATCACCACATATCTAAATGCCACATTTGGACAGAGTCAGTTTAGGATATCATAGACTCTAAAAATAATTCAGAAGGGTTGACAAAACAAACTGTGAATAAACACCACTGTATACAGAGTCTGTCAGGTGTAACAGAGTAATCCTTAATCCCAGATCACACCTTCAAGCCCCTCAAATATGTAACAATTTCTTGGTCCTTGCCTACCTTCTCAGTTCAACTCTCCTCTCTTTTTTTTTTTAATCTGGTGCAAGCCTTCCAACATCAACCAGTCATTACTATTTGATAGCTTTTGGATAAGATATTATCACTCAAATGTTTTTCACTGTAAGGAAGAGGACCATGCAAAGCAAGGATCTTCTCCTCTCTGGAACTCTGTTGTCTCTGCTCTGGGGTGCTAGGAAAAGGGATCAGGCCAAAAAGGTATTCTTCGAGGTGGAATTCCTATATCGTTCAAACATTTTAATACATTTTTTGTAAAGAAAATGAGATCATCAATATAGACCCCAGTCTCCTTTATAGATCTCACTGTCCCTAGAAACTAGGTCTTTTATAGGTCACTTATAAACTATGGTGAGGTCAAACCAAGAATGTTATCCAGGGTATAAAGTACAAGATATGTGTAGAAACTGCTTAAGACAAACCAAGAAATCCCCATGATACAACAGCCATATAATAAGACTATCTATAGGCCAATGTTATGATTGGTAAACTGAATGTCACACAGACTATTGAAGGAATTCTTCCGTGGTGAAGCTGAAATGTGAATCCACCACATACCTGTCACACATGTAATACTTTTAGACTCATCCCTGTCCCAGAAACATGTTGAACTGAAGCACATTATTCATGAAGCTTCTGAAACCAGTGTTTTCTTTTCTTTTTTTATACCCAGCTTCTGCTAATCCACCACATCCTGACAAAACAAACATTACAAGTACAATCCAAGCTGTCCCTTCCCCCATTCCAGACACATGGATCCCAGTACCAATGATGCCCTCCCACATGTACCTAATTCTACATCTGACACCTGCAAATCGATTTCACATACCTGATATCCGTTCATATTTCTGCCCCAAGATGCAGTGGAACAGCTGTCCTGCTTCCCAGAGTTTCCCAAGTCCTGCAGGTCTACTTTACAACCTAGAATCTACCTTCAAAAACAAAGAATGCAAACCCCGAGACTGCAGAGAAGAAGCAGAACAGTTGCAGGGTCCAGCATGTGTAGGCAGAAGTTACTGGACTGGGTAGAGCAGTGTGTGTGCAGAACGGAACCAGAAGCACGTCTACCATGGCTTTGTGCTTGTGGCATCACAGTGGTGAGACTACGATTCCTCCAACTCTGTTCAAGGGAGATTTAGGGACAAAGGGAGGATAATTTTGTATATTTTCTAAGTTTAAGTTGTTAGCACCACTGAATAAAAACCAAGATTTTTTTACATCACAATTAGTCTCTACCCACCTGATGATCACATGTAATTAGACTTTATTTAATTCCTGGGTTGAAAACATGAAGAAAATATTTTATAAGTGTATATTTGAGTGTGAATAGAGCACTTGATAGCAGTAATTGCTAATAGATCTCGTTTGCCTTTACCTCAAAAAATATAATACACTTCTTGTTACACATCAGGTACCAACAGCTTTGCCCGCCCGCAAAATATTTACATCCAGTTTCCATCAAGCATATAGGTACAAATTTATGCTGGTGATATTCTTCTCCAAGGAAATATTCTTGTCACACATTAAAAACATACAAGTCTGAAATTATTGACTGGAGTTGGTGGCACATGCCTGTAATCCCGGAGATTCGGAAGGCTGGTGCAGAATTATTGCATGTTGGAGGCCAGTGTGGGCCACTTAGAAGGAACCTATTCCCACATAAAAAGTAATAAAAACAACTGTGGTTGTGACTCAGTGGTAGAGTGCCTCTGGGTTCAATCTCAAGTGCCAGAAAAAAAATCTAAACACTTTTTTCTTCTTTGGGATGTGGACTGTTAACACACAATAAACTTGTCAGCTCCCTTAGTAATTTCTCAGAGCTGGTTTATATGGAAGGGATAATTATATTCATACACCAGCCCAGCAAAAGGATAGTGGAAAAGGTCTTTATCTTGTTTCAGGATTTAATCTCTCTAAATGTATGGTGGCTTTGCAATCTCAGGATTTTACATCATCTGGGAAAACTTCTGCATTACTCTTTCATTTATTTTAAAGGGGTATCTGTCCTTCATTCATATAAAACTGTATAGAAATGAAAACATTTAGTAATGTTCCCCCTATCTCTAATATTCTTTCTTTCTCCATTCCACAAGATCTAGATGGTCTACTGTGCATGTGGTCACCTGACTCATGGATCTATGCCTATGCATCTGATGTAAGACCCATTTGAGCTTAAATTCCACAACCCAAAATTTTTTCCTGAATATTCAGGTTAAAAGAAGTGAATAATCATTCTGGACTATTCCTTTTAACCTCTAAAGAAAGATAAAATTAGCCCTCTAGGTTCATTTCACTGGCAGTGTATATTACCAGAGAGGGAGGCAGCAAACCTCTCTCATATATGAAAATAATATTTGAAGATAAACAATTCAATACCATAGCCTATAATGAGAAAATCAATCTATTTGTAGTAATAATATATACTAGAGGAATATCAACATCAAACATAAAACCCATTCAGTACAATCAAACACCATGTTTGATTTCATTGCTTTGCAATTCACAGGTTCATGCCTTACAAGAGCCATTGTTTTGATCCAGCTGCTCCAGGTGGCAGCGAATGAGTAGAATGTTGACTTTGAGGAGTGATTTTAGCACTGGTTCTAGGCCATGAAGCAGTTTAATGGGATGAAAGGAGAGGGCCAGGCAGAAATATGGTGAAAGTCCAGGATGTGTGGTTGTGGTGTCCCTTGCTTCCAAACCAAGACTTCAGCTCCTGGGCAGGCAATGACAGAGAGATCTGTATTGAAGTTCTAGGTGGATTTGTAGGTGACACTTTGTCTTGTAACTACAACCTGCTCTACCTATTGGAAACCCCATGCCAGCAGGCCAGCAACACCCTCAGGGTCATGAAGAACTGGTCACCTAAATGTCAGAAATAATTGTTTTCCTTTGCCAGAAGGGGCACAGGGTGTCAAGAATCAGTAAATTGGGGGATAAATGTGGGTTCTGGAAGTAGACAGGTTGTACTCATTTTCCAACTCCACCACTGACCATCACAGTGAAAAATGAATTACCTCATGCCTGTGTTACTCAATGCTTCTTGGTTAAATCTTTTTTTCTGAAAAACCCCTTTTCTTTTTTACCTTTCTTCATAATCTCTACATACTACTGGTTTCTGTATTTATGTCATTCAAATTTATATATGTGTATGTATGTGTGTGTGTGTGTGTGTGTGTGTGTGTGTATCAGACATTGTTTTCATTCTTCATGATGTTTTAACCACTGCTCATATAATGTATCCAGATCAATTTCTTCACTTTAGTCTGAGAGTGTGTTTCATCAATGCATACATGCCACAGTCTTGCAATCTCCTCCTAGTTGTAGACTATTACAAACCCTCTGAGTTGAAGCAAGCTGCAGTGGGCTTCATGCTCCATTGTAGATATGTACCCAGGTAATTTTTTCACATGGGACATTTAGTAGATCATGTCTTACTCTTTTCTATTCTATACTTTCTCTCTCTCTCTCTTTTTTTTTTTTTTTTCTTTTTTTTTTTTTTGGCAGTACTGGGAATTGAACCCAGGGCCTTGTGCTTACAAGGAAAGCACTCTACCAAATGAGCTATATCCCCAGCCCTCTATATTTTCTTATTAGGTGCTTCATATTGTCTATTTTTAGCATTGCTATGATACAGATGAATTTTCTTTTTGCAAGTTCCATAACATGCTTTTTTATCACCATGCCTGTGGGTGCTTTATGCCTGTTTTCAAATTATTTTGTGATGAGGAAATAACACATGTTTTGTCTCTTAATTTCCTAAATTCAGTCCTCAGTTATTTCCCCATAGTACTTCCTAGAAGCTCCAGAAGCATTCACTCAAGAATATTGTTCTCACTGGAGATGACTAGATATCAATTTAGTGCTGATTTTCTTATAAATATCACTATTGAAGATGTAAGAGAATAAGGAAAGGATGAGTCATATGTTTTACAGGAGGCCTTTTGACTTTGGAATCAGCCAGAGTTGATTTGAAATTTCAGTTTGATAGTTGTGGGGCTTTAGACATGTTCCCTTACATTCAACGGTTATGTAAACCACGTTTACAAGAAAATGCAGAATAATGGTGTCAAAATGTAGGCAATTACTCAATCTTACCTGAATCCACAACCTTGACAATGTTTTTCTACTACTTATATTCTTATCAAAATATTGAATCTTTATTCCAAATCTTGAGTCTAGACTTTCCTTATTTGTCATAACCCATATAATAAAGCTGTGATCATGAAAGTGTATTAGTTGAGTACCTAGAACCAAAATACCCTGAATGCTTTTGTTTTTGCTTTCATCCCTGTCATTTGGAGAAGCCCACATTAACATTTTGGAGGATGAGATATCATGAGGAGGAGGATCAAGGTGCTCCAGTTGACAGGCAACTCACCCTCTGAATCTCAGCTACATATCAACCATCAACTAAACACATGCAGCAGTAGAACTCCAACTGAGCCAACCCAAATTGATGACAAGCTCAATCATGAGCTAAAAACTTTAAGTATTTTTATCCAGTAATAGACAAATAATACATCCATTATAGGCAGGATGCCAAGATTCAATAACACGTGGCACAGAACTTACCTGGTGAAGAGGAGATGCCCAACACGTGCTGATTTTCTTTTCTCATAATTTTAATTTAATGTTGAATCTCTTCTTAGATGATGTTGAGTTACACAGATATATGTGCAAACATATATGCATATGATTGTTGCTAAAACTCTCACAGTACCCTGGGCATTAGGTCCAAGGCCCAACTGCAAAACAAGAAGATTTTCTTTAATCTGTTAAAAATAGAGCCTGATCTGTTGAGAGATCTGAAGACATGGAAACTCACCTCCATCTTTCTTTCTTTGCTGTGTGATATCTGGAATGGGAATGGCTCTGTGCCTAACCTCTGGTGACAAACAGTGGTTAGACACTGCTTGGTTGGAGTTCCCTGCTCTCTCTAAGGGCAGTGTCTCTCCTGGGCTTTGACCCAGTGGAGAACAATTAGTAAAGAAGTGCATTCCCTCACCTCTGGCATAAGAAGGAGAGCTTCAGGGCCTTCATCTCCCTGAAATCAGGGGTGTCATAGCTCTGCAGGCTGGAGTGTGGCTGCTGTGAACTGAGATGTGTCAGAGGCTTAAAATAGAGTGAAGATGTGCATCCAAACATATATATACTTCAATATTAATTTTATATTGATCACATGATAATATTTTGACGATATTGGGTACAGTTATTGCATTTGATTTTACCTGCTCTTTTTCATTTTTGATGTGAATGTTAGAAAATCTTCAACTACACTTGTGACTCATATTTTATTTGTGTTGACTGCTGCTGCTTTAGTGTATTGTTTCCAAGTTCATAGTTCAAACAGCTTCCTGATAAGACCAGAGAGCAGAAAAGTTCAGTAAAATTTTAAATTAATCATCATTATTTCATTTATAGTCATGAATAATATATATTCACATAATTAATTTACATGATCAGGGTCAATATGGTGCAAGGTTAATGTATATATCCTACTCAGAAGAAACCTTGCCTTAAAACCCAAAGCCTGAAACTCTGGGTTAAGTTTCAAAACAACCAGATTTTAAAAAATGTGAGACACAGTGGGGTATGACTGAAATCCCAATGACTGCAGAGGCTGAGGCACAAAACTTTCAATTTGGAGACCAGGCTTGGTAACACAGAAATATACTGTCTCAACATTTAAAAAGATAAAAAGTGTTGGGGATATTGCAGAGTGTAGAGTTCCCCTGAGTTCAATCCTGAATACTAAAACATAAAAAAAAGAAGCAGTATCCAAGAACACTTGTGGTTCTGTCCTCATTCATTCCTTGGTTGGATGTAATCTACTCTTATTTAGACATTGGCTCACTAGACTCAGATACAGGGGTCCTGTCTTAAGTCCTGTCCAATCATGGCACATGGGTGAGATCTCTCAAATTCAACACACAAGTAGTGAAGAGGGAGTGGGCTTGCACACTCGGTGTGACTTTTGTCTGTGGATCCTACTATTCTTTTGATCCATCTCTAGACTCACTCACCTATGCTTAGGTTTTCCAGGTTGCTCTGCAACATAGGTTCTGGAAAATCCATACGAAGAACATTGGGCACTCTGACAGCAAGAAAATGGTGAGTGTGTGGTGGGCATCTTGAGACTGGGGAGACTGTTTGAAACAGGAAGGACTGGCCATGGGGGAAATTGGAGATGATAAACAGGGACTAGGCATGGTCTAGTGTGTGCATGGTCTAGGCCAGAGTGTGCAGACCTGAGCCATCCTTTGGGGCAGTTCAGCACTCAATTCACTCTGGCCATGCTAGTGGGATATGGGTTTGCATTTTGGATCCTACACACCCCTTCTGATCGCTGCATGGTTCCTTCAGTCACCACCTGAAGCACTATCTTGGCATCAACAAACCAGCAGCCCAGCATCACTACAGATTGTGTGCTGAAAATTGGGATAAACAACAGGAAATGATCCCAACACTACGTGTGGTGTTTCTGCATGAGAATAACTGTGATCTGCAGGGAACCCAGTTCCTCCTCCTTTCAAGCTTTCTATATGCATGGGAAGCAAGGTTTAAATCCATAAGAAACCTGCCTTGCAGTGTGGCTCTTAATCAGTCTGTGAATAAATTCCTAAATTTCCAGTTCCCTGTCCACATTGCCTCTGCCAAATTACCCATTTTCACTATTTGTGTCCCCTGCTGCATTACAAACAGGTGCAGTATTTTCCAATTTTTTTCTTCCAAGTACAGGGTGGCATTTTTTAATGACTTTCTTCCCTATTTTGTGCATTTTGCATGAGAGGAAAGCAGAGAAGAATTCCTTGAGCATTAGGGTAAAAACTGTGTGTGCTTTTCCCTTTCTCTACTGTAGGTACAGACAGCTACCACAATGTCTTTGAGATTCCCCCTGCAGACTTCACTGTGTGATAAGTTCTCATTTTATTCTTCCATCTTTTCCTGGCCATGGGTTAGCAATACCTGATGCAATGTGCACACAACTCAATGTTGAAAACCTCTTAGAGTGTCTAGTAAACACCATTCCCTGGGTCTTGTCATCCTAAAGAGCAGTTGCAGGTGTGGGAGTAGTGTCTCTCAGGGGAGCAGCTGAATGTTCTGCCTTTTTTCTTTTTTTTTTTTTTTAATTAAATTCAATGTTTTTATTAGCTACTGTGAATAGCACCACAATAAAATCAGGATCAGCAATTTCTTTGACATACTGATTATAAATTCTTTACATAGTAAGAATTATTATCACTGGATCATACAGTACTTCTGTTTTTAACTTTTTGAAGAATCATTTTCTATTTTTTTGAAAAGCTGTATAAAACTTATAGTCTCCCCAACAGTGCATAATGTTTTCTTTTTCCCACATGCAAATACTCTGAGTACTTGCTATCTTTCAGTCATTTGGTAGTACCCATTCTAAGGGCACTGCTCAGGCTGCAGGTCTGCCATTTGACTGGTATATTAAGTCCCTGAGGCAAGTTTGTTAGACTTCAGGCTGTCAGTAGTAGAAGAAATGCTCTAAACTTTTTCTGGGCTCTGTACTTTTTAACCCCTTTATTTAATACTGCTGGGGTTGTAGCACATGTAAATTCTTGAATACCAATGTGAAACCACTTGTTTATGATCTATGGATATTTTCACATCCTCAGTCACCTTTGCTGCTAGAGTTCAGGAAGATAGGATGTAGTCCCTGGAAGAAAAGTTGTTCAAGTTGAGACTCAGTACATGGACAAACCCCTTCTAGGAGGAACTGGAGTTATTACTGGGGTAAGCTAAGGGAGAGGACTCAGGAATGCCAAACTCCCACTCAGGCTCCCAGTGTTGTTCTATATTTTTCCCTATTAAATTCACAATACAGGTTACATAAAAGCAGAATTGTCTGTAAAAGTTGTTGGCAGAGAATGTTGGCCCACCCCTTCATGGATAACCTTGATACTGCCGTTTAACGGTGACGAGTTCTGCTCCTTCTAATGTTGAAGATTGAACACTAGAGAAGCACGCCAAGGCAACATATTAAGCAGGTTTTATTTAAAGGTAATAATACAGACTGCTCCCTCCCGGCAGGAAGAAGGGGGCCATGACTGATGTTCTAAAATCCCAAGAAGTGAGTGCACCCTATATCTTTTATAGGTTAAAGTCTCTTTTGTTCTCCAGTTCTCTCCCCTCTTATCTTTCCTTCCTACCCACGTGACTAGGCCTGGTTTTGCATTAAGTGAGAAGCCATGGCAGGGGGAGGGCCAAGGTGATTCAGGCAGATAAGGGCCCAGGGGGCATTAATTAGCAGCTCCATTCTTGCAGTCCTTGATAAAGGCAGGTAAATTTGGAAATCAATGGACTCTGGAGATCCTTGACATTCCATTCTTCCAGGAACTATCTCCAACTTCCAGAGGCAGAAGGCTTCATGGCTTCATTTCCTCAATTTGACCCTATCCCCTGTTTCTACACTAACTACCTGTCCTTAATTCTGGTTTCATTAGCATCTAGAATACCAAATAATGTACATGCATAAGGGCACTTGAGGTTAGTGCTTACTACGTGATCTTCAGTTCAGTCTTCCCATTTGTGTCTCATGGCCAATTTTAGGAAATACGACCACCTGTGAATTTCCCCATCAATTCTCTTGGTCTGGGTGGCAGCATCCATTATTAATATAGTGCCACATTTCATTATAACAGGAGACCACACTCAAGCACAAAGAGCTTATAGATATATTTAGGAGAGTTATGTTAAGACTTTTTTCCAAAGGGAGGTAGCAGGATCTTCTATGCATAGTTTGGAAGGACCTGGTCAGTGTAGTGCATAGCCTCATTGCTATGACTGAAATCATTGTTTGTGTCAGAGGAGGGTGTTAGGTCGGAAATTAGGCGACTGCAGGGGGCACAGCTGAGCAGCTAGAACAAAGACCAGCCCACCAAAGGTGACCAGAAAGTTCGCAGCAAGGTGGATGGAAAGTTCCACTGACCCTTCACACTCACCTGTCACTCAACAGGACCCCCCTCCCATCCCAGTCTATAAAAACCCTGGGCAGCCAGGGCCACGTGGGATTTTCTCTGGGTCCCTATACCCCGGGGGGTCTGGAAATTTTGCCCGAGAGCCAAATTCCAATAAAGCTTGCTTCAGTCACTTTCTGTTCCACTTTATTTGGCTGCTAACTGTGCCTGCCGAGACCCACCGAGCTCGCTCACATTTGGTCCCGCTGTTGAACCCGCTGAGCCCGTCTGAGCTTATAGAGGGTACCTGAAAATGGAAAGAAGAAGCTAACTTGGTCTCCATGGGGGAGCTCATTATGTCTGAATCTCTTTTATAACAAAAGGCAGGAAAGTTTGTTCTTTTTTTTTTTTTAATTACAAGGCCCTTCTGCCTTTAGATACATAGGTGGCAGGTGAAAGGATTGTGCTGACACTTTTAAAGGCATATTATAAATATACAGAGGTGATTTGTAGAGATAATGGTCCCTGAAAAAGAAACCCAGCAAAAGGAAGAGAAAGAGAATGTAATGGGTGACAGGTGAAAATATCCCAGGTGAAGGCTGTGTTCACTTTTCCTCCTGTACATCTTGAAATCTTCACTCCCAGTGCAGTGTTCTTTCCTAATCCTCTTATTTCTTACTACATTTTTTTATTTTTCTTTTTGGGATAGTAAATTTTTTTTAATGGTACTGGGGATTGATCCCAAGAGCACTTAAACAGTGAACCACATCCCCAGCCATTTTTTTGTTTTGTTTTGTTTTGAGACAGAGTCTTACTTAGCTGCTCAGAAATCACTATGTTGCTGAGACTGGCTTTACACTTGGAATTCTCCTGCCTCAGACTCCTGAATTACTGGGATTACAGGCATGCACCACTGTACCCAGCTTGACAGAGCTCTTAACATTGACTCAGCCATTGAGTCCTGATAATGTCCTTCTGGATCCTCCACATGCAGTGTGTACATCACACAGGACATTTTATTAGCCAGGACAGAATTTAGTCCTAGTCTTTTCTTCCTATTTCATTCACCCAGACTCATTGTATTATCCAACACAGAGGACATCTAAGATAAAGCAGTTAACTGCACTTAGGAAAAAGTTGATTGATCGGTATTTGCTAGCAACTCAACTGTTCTGTGATTCCTAAAACATCAGTAAATGAGAGAACACCTGGAGAGGAGAGAGAAAGAAGGGTGTAAACAATGGGGAGAAAGGAGAATAAACAATTTCAGCCCAGTTCTACCATGAATAACATGGCAGTTTGCATTCTGATGCTGAATCTCTTGAAGTCTTTGAATGTTATAGGTAATATGAAGCTAAATTGACTAGATAAAAAATTGGAATAGGGGCTGGGGAGATAGCTCAGTCGGTGGAGTGCTTGCCTTGTAAGTACAAGGCCCTGGGTTCGATCCTCAGCACTCAAAAAAAAAAAAATTGGAATAAAGACAGAATAAATGTACAAATATGTGAGGTTTAAACAAATAAAGACCAGTTGCAGAAAATATTAGCCATAAAAGTCATTGATAGTGTGACCCAAGTCACATGAGAAAGTTGACAGCTGCTGCTGGTGGGAGAGGTGTTCTTCACGAGGTATCTAGTCTCATATCCGTTCCATGCCCAAATCCAGAAGGATGTGCTCTGCATGTGGTCCCTGTGTCCTGTTGTGTAACCACAAGAACCCAGTGAGCAAGCCCATTTCAAGGAGGGAAATTCCCTGTTCAGCTCTGCTCATAACCAACAAGCTTTCCACATCCTCAAGACAAGAACTCACAAGGTACAGAGCTACTCTTGGCTAGAACGTGACCTTGGGCATTTTCATGGAAAGGAAGTGAAGTTTTGTTTGTGATTGTGGTTATTTCCTGTCTGTCCTAAAACTTTGAGTTCCAGTTTAGCACCTATTTGGGAGCAAACAAAACCAAATTTGATGCCTAGAGAAAGACATTTGATATACTAAAGGTGACTGAAGGACCCAGAGAGAACCATATCCCTCAGTCACACATCACAGAATGTCATCAATAGCTCTTTTTCTGTCCTTCCCATGTACAGAAAATTGCCACTCTTGGCCCAGTCCATCCTGTCAATAATCAGAGCAGACATGTCTCCTCCAGGGAAGTTGTGGTAGTCTCACACCAAGTCATCCCAAATGACCTCCCATGCTGCCCATTGTATTTCATTTTTCTGTCTAAAATCAGTAACAGAATCTTTTTTCTGAATCTAAACTTCATAGCCTAGGACTTAACAGTCAAAATGCCTGATGGGAGAGATTTCTGCTCCCCATTTATTTGCCCAAGGAGATCATAAAGAAGACAGACTCCCTGTAGCTGCTGATCCTTTCATCCCTGAGACAGATCTCATTCCAATGCTTACAAAATGTGGACCACCTTTCAGGTCTTTCATCATGCTTTCAGGAAAAGGAATGGAGGTAGTGATACCGCTGTTTACCGGTGAGGAGTTCTGCTCCTTCTAATGTTGAAGATTGAACATTAGAGAAGCACGCCAAGGCGAGCATATTAAGCAGGTTCTATTTAAAGGTAATAATACAGACTGCTCCTCCCGGCAGGAAGAAGGGGGCCATGACTGATGTTCTAAAGTCCCCAGAAGTGAGCGCACCCTACATCTTTTATAGGTTGGTTAAAGTCCCTTTTGTTCTCCAGTTCTCTTCCCCCCTTATAGCTCCTTCCTGTCTATGTGACTAGACCTGGTTTTGCATTAAGTGAAAAGCCATGGGCAGGGGGAGGGCCAGGGTGATTCAGGCAGGTAAGGGCCCAGGGGGCATTAATTAGCAGCTTCTTGCTTGCAGTCCTTGATAAAGGCAGGTAAATTTGGTAATCAATGGGCTCTGGAGATCCTTGACATTCCATTCTTCCAGGGGCAGTCTCCAACTTCCAAAGGCAGATGGCTTCATGGCTTCATTTCCTCGAATTGACCCCATTCCCTATTTCTACACTAACTACCTGTCCTTAATTCTGGCTTCATTAGGGCATAATAGTCACATGCCAGCTCACCCTGTTCCTTGTTATAAGGTAAAATAAATAAGTAGAGGACCACTGGCCCTGCAGAGCCCACGTGTCCCTTTTTGGAGTAACTGTACTTTGTCCCTTCTTTGCATCCATGTGGATGTTTCAAGAAGAAAGAGTAAAACTCAAAAGGTTGGAGAATCTGGGTAGATTTTTTTTAAATGATTCATTGTAATTTCATCATAAACTTTTTTTATTGCCATATCATCATTCAAAAGATTTAGTATTTTTAAAACAAATTTTATATGTTAATTTACTATTAAATACATTTGATTTGGCATTCATAAAAATAAAAAAAGATGCTAAGTCTTGCCACTTCCCTACTAGATGTTTATGTATTCTTCTCAGGTTGATTCATTACTTCAAGATAGTAATATGTAATTCACATGGGTGAACCTGGAGGACCTCATGTTAAATAAAATACACTAGGCACAGAAAGACAGGTTTTCACTCATAAGTGAAATGTAATAAAGTTGCCCTCAAAGGAAAAGAATAAATAACTTGCCCATAAGGTCCACCCAGCTCACTCCATGTAAATTTCTTTGGCCAGAACCATATTACTCAGACATCCCATCTGACAGCCTCTCTGGAAAATCAAAGTTGGACCACTGTATCTGTGACTCTGCATCTATGAATTCAACCAAACACTGGTTTAAAATATAGGGGGGAGATTGTGCCTGTATCAAACAAGTGAACTTCTTCCTTGTCATGATTCCCAAAGTGATACTATATAGTGATCCTCCACATAGCATTTACATTGCATTAGCTTATATATGTCATTGAGAAATCATTTGAAGTGTACAGAGAGAATGTCTATAAGTTCTATTTGAGCATCAGAGGAAGATCTTTTTGATGGGAAACAGACATAAGTCATGGAAACACAAGGTTAAGAAAATATTTTTTTAGTGGGCCCACTGTGCTAACCCCCACGTGTTTTTTAAGAAGCAATTTACCTGCAGCCCTGCCTGGCTTAATTGGATAAGATATGTCACAATCCTCAGCAAATTACTTGTTACCTACAGGAGAAATGCAGGCCTTATGTAATGTCTATAAGAACAACCCAAATTAACTGGAAGGGGAAACTTTTATAACACTTTCCACAAATCAGATCCTGAAACTGAAAGAGATAAAGATAATTCATCCTAACCATAAAATCTGTAATAATTTATGGTTAAGAATTCAAATAGAACCACCCAGCATGATCCAGGATGACCTAGAATTTTCTTGACACAGGTGACTGGACAGTGATGTCTTCATGCTCTCAGTCAAAAGTCAAGAGATGGACTATCTGGAAATTTCTTTGGGATCCACAACAACACTGGAGGGCACATTTTCCCTTTTCTCACTGAGAGGGCCCACTTTCTCCCTTTCCCTTCTCTCCTTCCTTTTAATAAACTCATGCCTGTTACTCTGAGCAACATGTTTGAAATCTTTCTGACTTGATTGAAAGAATCAGGGTTTGAAGTGTGCCCTTGTGCTGCCTTTTTCCAAGAAGGCCACAGTCCTTTAACACTGAAACTGATCCCCTTGAGCTACCAAGGGATGGCTATACACCCTTCGGTTTGTATGTTGTCTCCCTGAAAATAAATGCTGCTAATGAAAAAGGAGAAACAAATATTTAAAAAGTAGCCAGCAGCATGTGCTTACAATACTGACAGAACTTATTTAAGGAAAAAAATAATAAAACTGGAGTTGAGACTAAGGTAGATTTGATTCCCTGTTTAGCAAACTTTTCCAACACTCAGGTTCACCAAGTACAAATGCCCAGAGAAAGACTTGTCTCAGAGCATCAGTCTATTCTAATTAAATAGCTCAAAATCTGTGCATAATTTTACATAATTATTGACTTCCTCTATAGATTTAATGTTTAACTTCACCTTAATTCAATTTCATGCCTGCAGCAGGGGGATTCCAACAGATCTTTCTTAAATTTATAATATTATTAATTACAACTACATTGAGAGTTACTGCAGAGAAAGCAGATTTTTAAATAAAAAACATCCATTCTAGGAAACATTGACATTATTTCCAAGAAATCTGTACTGTACTTGAGTAATTGACTTCTTGGTGATCTCCCCGTGCTCATATCCAAGCAGTAAAAGTCATTTCCTTTGTTAGCCAGATCACCCACTTTTCCACGCATAAGGGGGTAAGAGTCATTTAACTGTTGGGGGGTTTTTCCAGAATGAGATGCCAGCTTCCCCAGGCTCTGGGCATTTGGTTATGCTTCCTGGAGATTTTCTGTGAAAGGTAATCCCTTACCTCATTTGAAACATAATGACACATGAGGTGACCAGTTTAATTACAAGTTGCTCCAGGACTCAATAAACTCTGCAAAGGGTACATTTCAATTACAACCATACTCAGCAGGAACTTCATGAGCAAACAGCTTTATCCTTGTCTGGCACGCAGGAATTTTTAGGCTTTCTTCTCTATTCACAACACTTTTCTCCCATTCTCTGTCCTGTTGTATATGCTGCTGTGACCCAGAGTGCCAGCTAATGATGTCCTGAAGCTAACAGGGCTTCAGGAGGGTGGCTGCAAGCTTTGATTATGGGAGTTTTAAAGCAGGACATTTGGGCTAAGGAGGGAGCCTCATCCCTGAAGCACAGAAACCAGGGTGCTGTCAACATTCAGACTGGCTCTGCAGCTACAGCTTACCTTCTGCACTGTGGGAAGTTCCACAAGAAGATGGGATATTGTTAATGAGCCTGATTGCAAAATTAGGCTGAGGCAAGGTGGCCACACCTGAGATAAAGAACCTGCTGAGAGCTGGATCAGAGGATATTTTCTGATGTGTCTGCTTCCTTCAGGACAAGTGTCATTAACTGTTGGAAATTCTTGACGTCACAAAATATTCCACCTAAGAGAGCACCAGAGTGTAAGGAAAATCAGGAAACACCAGATTGCAAATCAACTCAACAAGTGTTTATAACTCAGTGAGACTATGTCTCAAAATAAAGAACTGGGGATATGACTTAGTGGTTAAGCTCCCCTGGGTTCATTTCCTGTCATAAAAAAAAAAAAAAGAACATCTTATATGAAATGTTGGGAATTCTAATTTGTTCCTCTATAGTAATCATTTTATTTTATCTACATACACTCCTTATAATATCACGTTATATATCTTAAATTTACACAATAAAATTTAACATATAGGAAACAAAAAAGGAGGGAAGAATAGAAGGAAGTTAGGACATTAGGAAATAAGGAAGGAAGGAAACAAGGAAGAAGCAAAAGAACAAAGGAAAGAGATGTATTTCATGGGTTAGCTCTGAGGTAGAACTCATGGCTACAGAAAACTAAGTCAATGTCTTTGCCTCTCTCCAATCCCTATTGAAGTGTCTGTACAAAAAAGTATGATCAGAAAGTAAACTTGAAGTACAACTACAGCATTCTAAACTCAGGTCTTTTATTTCTCTGCCTATTTTTTGAGTGATACTCTTTACCATTTTTACTTCACCTCCCCATCTGTCAGGGTTTCCAGGACCGCCAGCCTTGGGCATGGTCAAGATGGCGTCTGACGCTGAGCCAAAAGCGGCCAGCTATACAGTAAACAACCAGCGAATTCCAATGATTGGCTAGTTAACGATGTGACTAGAGCATGCCCCCCTCGTGTACCCATCCTATGCTTGCAGCTGTCCGCGTTTACCTCGTGTACTCTCCCCTGATTGGTTGAAGTGTATATAAGCCTGGTGGGTGGGCGAGTAGGGAGGCAGAAGGGGCAGAAGCGGCAGAAGCGGAGGCGGAGGCGGAGGCGGAGGCGGAGGCGGAGGCGGAGGCGGAGGCGGAGGCGGAGGCGGAGGCGGAGGCGGAGCTGGAAGCTGGGAGTGCGCGGAAGCTGGGAGAAGCTGGGAGAAGAGAAGCTGGGAGTACGCGGAAGCTAGGAGTAAGGGAAGTGTAGGAGAGGGACTGTACATAATAAACTTCCAAAGCTTCAGACGTTTTTCGTGTCTCTCTCTGCGGGCAGAGGGAGCGCGATACCCATCCTTATTTCTATGAAGCCCAAAGAGCTGAATTTAGCTATGAAAAAGGGACTTGGCTTGTTTCTCACCCAAGAGAAAGCAAATTTACACCCTGGTCCAGTGGACTCAATGCTGGGTGTGGTCATTATATGCAGACTGCTCTTGCCTCTAGAAGCACACACCCCTGTGGCCTCAGGCATCTCAGTTCACACTTCTAAAACTGCCACTTACTACCCATTAGTTTCTCAGGGTCAAGACTCAAGTCTGATTGCTCCTCAATATTCCCAGAACCTGGCACTATGTGCAGACCTGCTAGGTGCTGAATTGGTATTTCTTGATCTCAGTACTACTGGCACTTTGGGTCAGATTATTCTCTGTGGTAGAGGTTGTCCTGCACATATAGGATGTTTAGCTGTATTCATGTAGATGTCATTAGCACCTCCATTGAGATTGTGACAACCAAATAATTTCCCAGACACAGTCTGGTTGGAAAACCACTGAGCTAAATAAATGTTAAAGGAAAATAAAGATAGCCACCACAGTGTCTAAGCATTTACCTGCACCAACATTTCTTTTGAATTCTAATTTACAGTGTTGTGTCCCAGGTCTGCTGGACCTGAACATCTTTGTAGGAAAAAGACATCAGGGGTGAGGAGGAGTGATTCTGGGAAATAGATTACAGTATTTTCAAATGGATCTTGTCTCAGGAGAATGAGGAAGAAGGATGACAAGTTCAAAACCAGTCTGGGCCACTTAGCAAGACCCTGTTTCAAAATTAAAAGAACTGGGGTATATCTCAGTGCTAAATGTCCTTAGGTTCAACATACAGTACTGAAAATAATTTTTTTAAAAAGATCTCAAGAATTTAGTAACATTTTCTCAGTGTGGTTGCTATATTCTTCAAGTTGCTTATTACATGGAGGCTGGTGGTCACCACTGGAATTGTCACACAACTCAGAATCCCTCAGGCTTGGGTCCAAGTCCCTAGATCAGATTCCATGTTTTTTTCCCATCTCACATCCTCACATCCTGACTTCTTTCATGCTCACCTGCTATGGTTTGGATGTGGTTTGAGTGTCCCCCCAAATTTTCACACGCTGGAAGCTTATTCTAGTATGTGGTCATGTTGGCAGATGATGAGGCCATTAAGAAATGGGGTCTAGTAGAAGTGATTTGCTCATGGAGGTAAAACCCCCAAAAGGATTAAAGTTGGTCTCGTGGGGTCAGATCCCAAGAAAGTGAATTGCTATAAAACAAAGTCAACCCATGTACTTGGTCTTTCCTGCATGTTGGTGATTCTGTTTCTGCTTCTCCACTATGTTGCAACATTGACAGGGGCTCCTCTCCAGGACAGAAGCACCATGTTGTTTCAACTCTTTAGCTTCCAGAATTGTGAGCTAAATAAACAAACCATTTTTCTTTATAAAGTACCCAGATTTAGATATTTTGTTATATCAGCACCAAATTCACTAATACACAACCACCCTCTGTGGTCTTTTATCTGCTAAAAAACAAGCCTACCCCACAGCTTTCCTCAAGCCTGAATTGTTCTTTTGTTTCTGTGGGTCACAGTTGCTCATTCACTCTGGACCACGTTGGCTCCTTCCATTATCACTGCAAAGTGTCTTCTGATGTTCCATCTCTGGGCTCTGAGCTTACCTCTCATACCCATCTGCACTTTCACTTGCAAACATCAGCAAGTAGGATGCTACTCTGCTTCAACATAGAGCCAGGAGCATGACAACCCCTCTGCATGACTAATGAAGGCCTCTATTCATGGATGAAAGACTGAGTCACTACCACTGGACTCACATCCATTTGTGTAGTCTGAATGACTGACTCCCTCCATATTCTCAGGCAGGAACATCAAGTTAGCTCAGTAGTCTTATCTTTGTTTAGAATTCTTGTTTCTGAAAACCTTACAATGACATTCTGGGCATGCTATACAAATGCATAAAATTATACTGTGCAATGGGAGAAATTTTTAAAAACATATTAATATGCATCTACAGCACCAAGTGTTGGTGATGGTTTATAATATGAGTGCTTGTTGGATGTGAGGTTATTTTGAAGGCTGAACCTTGCTAGTCAGAAATAATTTTACATAGGCAATTAGATACGTGTGCAAACCTTTAATTACAAGTTGATGCTTATGCCACTGAAACACATTGGATCATCAACTGACCATTGGACTGGCATAACCAGTTAAGCACTTGCCTGTATTACAACTAAATCCTCCCATCTTCTTTTGCATTCTGTAAATACAAATAACTGATAATAAAGAAAGGGGAGGGTAAAAAATGTGAAGAGATGCCTCTGACCCCAATTTCCCACTGGAGGTCAGAGCTGGAGAAATGCCAGCTATATGTGTTTTCCAACATCATTTCTCCTGACTCCTAGAGAACATGAATTACTGGGTTGGCTAAACATGCTCAAACTCTTGCTGCAGTCTGGGTGTATTTGCAATAATTATGCATTTCATGTAAGATATGAACAGTTTGGAGCTAGGGATGTAACTCGGAGAATTTGTCTACATATGCAAGATGCTGGGTTCAATCCCTAGCACTGAGAAAAAAGATATTAATATTGCCAACAAACAATCACTTCAAACATCAAATTTCACCATGTGGTAAATAATAAATGCTAATTTATATATCAATAATCACACACACACACACACACACACACACACACAAAGATATCTTGAAAAACAGTAATGAAGCAAGAGTTCTTTCTGACTTTATCAATGGTCCTGAAGAACCAAATAAAAGGAAATTCTGCATAGTGTGCAGGCATGAGAACTGAATTTAGAAGGGAAAAGCAAGCCTGGCTGTCTTTTTTTGTTGGTTTGCAACCCTCCACTAGCTAACTCCCGTTACTGAGTCCATTACTTCAGGGAAAAGTAGAGGAAGCAAGCACTATCCACATTATGGGAGGGGGGGCAATAGGACAGTAGAAGCAGTGTAATGCTCACTTTCTTCCTTTGACACAGGAGTACAGCTTTCCAGGATGCCCTTGACCAGGGCTTCCAAGATTGAGAGGCATTTTCACTCATGAAGGAAGCATACATGTATTTACCTAGAGATCTCTGTTGGAGTGTCTCTAAAATACATGCATATCTCCTGAGATAGTTTTAAATTAATATGAAATTTGTGAGAAATAGAAATGCTTCCTTTTCAAAACATAGCATTTAACTTTAAATGTAAAATGAGTTGAGATGTAAGAAAGTCAGCTGGAGGGGAGAGCAGGAAGGAAAGTTTCTAGCAGTTAGGACTGGAGGGTAAAATTCACACTACTTCAGAAGTAGGAGATGAGAGTTGGCTGTGAACTTTTGATCCTCTGACCTCAGTGTCTTTTAAATAACCCAATAGGAGACTTTAAAGCCAAGTCAATGTTCAGAAAGACTGTGTACCCTGTAGTACTCAACCAATAAAGTGTTATGTTAAAGTTTTCCCCATAATCTCAGATAGACAGTACCCTCCTTTGTCAATGTCTTATGCTCCCTAGTTACTTAAAACAAATTTTCTCATGATTTAGTGTTAGCAAAGAGTTCACAAGATTTTTTTTCACACGTCACTCATCATATGCTGGATTTTAATATACTCCAAATGACTACTCTGGAATTATGGAGTGCCCTCAAAGAGCTAGGATTGGAATCCCCATATGATTCAGCTGTCCACTCCTCAGTATTTATCCAAAACATCTAAAATCAGTATACCATAGGAATGCAGTCACATCAAGATCTATGGCAGCACAATTCACAATGGCCAAGCTATGGGACAAACCCAGATTTCCTTCAATTGATGGATAAATAAAATGTGGTATATATATGCAAAATGGAGCATAATTCAGCTATAAAGAAGAATGAAATTAGGTCATTTGCTGGTAAATGGATGGAAATGGAGATTATAATGCTAGTGAAACAAGCCAGACCCAGAAAGTCAAATGTCAAAAGATTTCTCTGATATATGGAAGGTAGTCTAAAATAAGGAAGAAAGAGAAAAGAAATTTAGGGAAAGGGAATTCCATCAAAATAGAAGAAAGATCAGTGGAAAAGAAGTGGGTTGAGGGAGAGGGAGGAGGAATAGGATAAGAGAAAAGCAGTGGAATGAATCTGATATAATTTTCCTATGTACATATATGACTATACCACAGTGAATTTTCACACTAAATAAAAAACAAATGTAAATAAAGATTATAAAGATAAATAGAGAAAAAAAAGAAAGATAAGTAGAGGAAGGGGAACAGGGGGATAGGCAGGGGTATGTAAAGGTAAGTACTGGGTACTAAATTAGGACAAATCATATTCTATGTGTTTATAATCATGTCAAAATGGCTGGGTGTGGTGGCCCTTGCCTGAAAACCCAGTGGCTCAGAAGGCTAAGGCAGGAGGACCAGGAGTTCAAAGACAGCCTCAACAACTTAGCCAGGCCCTAAGCAACTTAATGAGACCCTGTAGCTAAATAAAATATAAAAGGACTGGGGATATGGCTCAGAGCTTAAGCACCCTGGGTTCAATTACAACTACAAAAAATCCTAAAGCTATATATATTTATTATGAAAAAATAAAATAAATACGTACATACATACAAATTAAAAAATATAAAATTAAAAAATAAAAACCCTGTATGGAGTGAGCTTAGCTTTCAACATCAAAAGCAAATTTCACAAGTTTGAAACAAGGGTCCTGAGAAATGAAGATGTTGGGTGGCAAAATGTACAAGTGCAGTGCATCATGTTGTTAAATCCACATATGTGTGGCTGAGTGTGGCCACTCACATTGAACAGAGAGCTGGAGGTCTTCCCATGACTCTGAGTTTCTGAACCTCCAATGTGTCTGCATGCAGGAGAATGTACCCCCAATCCCACACACAGGCATGCTGTATCATTTACTAGGCAGGCCAGTTAAAGCACTGTGTGTCTTTTGTACTTGCATGTGTCTCCTCATGTGTATATGTGATTAATATCAGGCAGAGAATGCTGTGCCAACACCTGATGAAACAGAGTTGCTCTTCATTCTCTTAAAAAAACACAGTCCTGAATCCCTTTTAAATCACTGTGATTATGTGTCATTTTTATTCCCTTCATTTGAACAACCAAGATAAAGAGTAGTTCCAATAAAAAGAACTGTCTTTTCTTTTCATGCATTTTAAATCCCAGAGTGCAACCAAGCTCAGATAAAAAAAAAATTGGAAAAAAACTCATGGGGTTTGAACATGCACAGACTTTATTTCTTGCCATCATTTCCTAAACAATACTATATAAAAATAATCCACATCCTATTATATTCGGATCATCTAGAGATTAAAGTATACAAGATGATGTGCATGGGTTACATGCAAATGATAGAACCATTTATATAAAGATTGAAAATTTATGGGTTTTAGTATTCATGCAGAATCATGAATCAAATCCCCCATGGATAGTGAGGGATGACTGCATGCCTGAGTGCCTGCAGGATCTGAACCTTGCTGGCTGTCTGGAGGGCACCAGAGGGTGACATGACTGAGGGTGTCTGCCCCATCTTCCAAGCTCATCTCATGGTAAGCTTTGTGATGTGGCTGTTCTGATTCATATGTTAAACCTTAAAGAAGGCAGATGGACAATGTGGCAGAAAGAATCCAATTTCATGCCAAGACATTAGGCTCCCTCTGTTTCCTGAGTCAGTCTCTACACACTCATCTGGAAAATGGATCCATGGTATCTGCTCACATCATTCAAGTAAGAATTCAGGGAATGTAGGCAAGTGAGCTTCATTGACTGTACTAGGGCATGCAAACTATTGAGTCAATCCTGATGGCAACAGTCACAAGGACACGGTTGTGTCACCAGAGAAAAGGCAAGTAGGGAAATTCAGAAATTTAAATCTTTCCCTAGACCTTTCCTCAGCTCACATTTTTTTTTAATTTTTAAAAATTTATTATTTGTCTAAAAAATGGTAAGTTATGTGAAAGATGTTGAACTATATAGAGGCGATATCAAATTCAAATTTTAAAGAAAAGTCATTTTAAATAATGTGATATTTATCATTCCAATATTTAAAATTCCAATATAATTTTACTTTTTTTCTTTTTGAGATTCTTATTGGTTCTTTTTAGTTTGTTATTATATTAGAGTTCATTTTCATGCAATTGTACAAGCATAGAATACATCTTATTATAGGTAGAACTCTATTGTTATGAATGTACATGATGGTGGAATTCACTATGATGTATTCACATAAATACATAAGACAGTTATTTTGAATTCATTCCACTATCTTTCTTTTCTCTATCCCCCATCCCTTCCCTTCATTCCCCTTTGTCTAATCTACCAAATATCTATTCTTTCCTTCCTCCCCCTTAGGGTGGGTTAGCTTCCACACATCAGGTACTTCTTCCCAGGGAAATTTTTTTGTTTTTGTTTTTGGTGTCGTTTGTTTTGGGGAGGGATACTGGGGATTGAACTCAGGGGCACTGGACCACTGAGCCACATCCACAGCACTATTTTGTATTTTATTTAGAGACAGGGTCTCACTGAGTTGCTTATCGCCTCACTTTTGCTGAGACTGTCTTTGAACTCGGGGTCCTCCTGCCTCAGCTTTCAGAGCCACCGGTATCACAGGCATGCACCACCACACTTGACTTGGAACAATGGTTTGAAGACTTGATAAATTTTGAATCAACCTCTTCAATGTCAGTACTTTTGGTTCTCTCAGGCTTCTGCAAGACTCAATCTTTGGAGCATTCAGACAATTTTTTTGCTCTAAGCCTGAACAATTACATCATGTGTAAATTTCTTTAATATGATATTAGTTATAGTTACTGAATGCTCACCATAATGCTGCAAAGCAGTAAGTGCTTACTATGCTCTTTAAACTTCATGCCAACCCTGCTTAAAGATGAGGGAAACCAAAGCAGATGTGGTCAAATATTTGCTTCATGTCATAGAGTTAATAAGGAATGACATGTAGGTACAAATTGAGGACTATTTCACATCTCTGCATGTCCCCATAACTATTGAGCTTTTCTGTCTTCCAAGGGCTTCTTCATAAAGATACTACCTCAACACTCCTACTTTGCATGATTTAAATTTCCAGGAATAGTTCAGAGAGCACCAGAAGCAAGTACCTGTACAATGAAGGCAGAACTAAAGAAAGAAAAGGTCACAATTATGCTGGTATCTAGTTTCCAGAAAGTTCACTCCTAGCTCCCAAGTGATGATGGCCCAAGCTTTCCTTTCACTCTGCAAGTGGCTAGACTGCAACAATAAACCCTCTGGTCAATGCAGGGTCAACACTTTTTTAAGGACATATACACATAAAATGAATAATATGAGAAATTCCTGGAGATAACTTGAGGAAAATGTCTGCTGTTACTGTGTGTGCAAAGTATACTTAACAATGCATTGTCTACTCAAAGTAGTTAGAAGAGGGGAATTTGAATATAAGCAGTATAATATTATATCATTTAGTAATGATAAAATATTAATATGATGGATTTGCTAATTATCCTGATTTGATCATACCACACATAACACATGAATCAAAACATCAAATTACACCTCGTGAATGTGTATAATAATTGTGTCCATTTTTTTAAAGCAAAATATTACCTCACATCATTTAAGATTCTTAGGTAATAAGTCCTTAACTTTCTCTGGACTATAAACTATTACCTGCAATTCAATACTCAACATTTTTTTTTTTTTTTTGGTACTAAGAATTGAACCCAGAAGGGCTTCAACCCACTGAACCACAATCCCAGCCCATTTTATATTTTATTTAGATACAGGGTTTTTCTAAGTTGCTGAAAGACTCACTAAGTTGCTGAGGATGGTTTTGAACTCATGCCCCTCATATTTCAGCCTCCCAAGGCACTGGGATGACAGGCGTGCACCATAATGCTCAACTCAACATCTTGATACCCAATATCACACCCACAAATCAGGGGTCCTGAAAAGTGGAAAATCATTTCCAGAATTCTGTTTTAAACCATATTACCCTGCACCTTAATGAATGATTTTGCTTTCTGATATGTGTATTCTGACTTTAGTTCATTTATTTATTTATTTATTTTCATTTTTCTTTTGAAGGACTTGCACATGCTAGGCAAATGCTCTAACTCTGAGCAACACTCACAGACCTACCTATTTCTTCCTAATTTTTTCTGTGAGTAGACTTAATAAAAAGGAAGAAAATTATTTGATTTTTACTCTAAATGCATATTTCATTTCAACTGTTTACACAAGTGTGATTAATGTGCATATTTGAGGATAAAGAATTTTATTTTATAAAATTATTTTAAGTTATTTTGCATCCTGCAACTAGTCAATAACATTATTAAACATGAGAGTGTGATTTCCTAAACTCACCTACTTTAATGTGTTATTTGGGTAAGTAATAAGATATACTGACTTGAAAGTTTTTTCTACATGCTTAAAGGCATAATCTGGGGATATAATTGTGTTAAGTCTTAGAGAATCACTTCTCTAGGACCTCTGGGCAAGGGTCACAGTGCCAGGCCTATTGCAGTGAGGCATCAGGGAGGGGTAAAGAGACTTCTGGGTGTGAACCTCAAAATGCCAAGAGCTGAAACTTCACTGACCAGACTCCCTACGGAAACTTGGGTTTATTGTTTGAGACCCAGAGTAATACCAGTGCCTACACATTCCTGAATATCAGCATAGAACACATGGATGAGGCAAAACCTCCTCTCTCAGAGATTGTGTTGCCTTGTTCCTTTGAAGAAATGTCCATTTATCTAAATTGAGGCAGACAGGCAAAATGTTTGGTTAGACTTCAAGACATCAATATGGCAAAAAAGTTTTGGATTTGGCCCCTAAAATTCAGAAACCAAAAGCAAAAGTAGACAAATAGAATTATGTCATGATAAAAAGCTTCTGCACAACAAAGAATGCAATTAACAGAATGAAGAGATAACCTACAGAAAGGGAGACAGTATATACCAACTATTTATTCAACAAAGTATTGACATCCAGAATATATCAAAAATGCTTAACAACAATTTTATGTAAATGAGTAATACAATTTACAACTGGGCAAATGATTTGAAAAGACATTTATCAAAAGAAGAAATACAATGATCATCACGTATGTGAAAAACTGCTTAATATCACTATCCATAAGGAAAATCAAAACCACAGTGAGATAACTTGTCCCAGTTAGAATGAATATTATCCAAAACAAACAAAGAAACAAAAGCTGGCAAGAATGTGGAAATAAAATGAGTCTCATATGCTGGTGGTAAGAATGTAAATTAGTACATTGTGTTGAGGAGTATAAAGCTTCTCAGAAAATTAAAAATAGATCTATGTTATATTTCAGCAGTTCCACTCCTGGTAAAATATCCCAAAAGAAATGAATCAGGGCTGGGGATATGGCTCAGTTGGTAGAGGGCTTGCCTTGCAAGCACTAAGGCCCTGGGTGTGATCCCCAGCACCGCAAAAAAAAAAAAAAAAAAAAAAAAGAAGTGAAATCAGCTGTGGATGTGACTCAGTAATAGAGCACTTCCCTACCATGCTCAAAATCTTTGGTTCCATTCTTAGATCACAAAGGAGAGTAAATCAGCATATCAGAGAGATACTTGCAAACCCCAAAATTATTTAAAATATCTAGGATATGGAATCTACCTAGTCACCCAATGATGAATGTGTGGTAAAGTAAACATGGTTTATATACACAATGGAATATTATTTACCTGGAAAAAAGAATAAAATCTTGTCCATTGCAGCCAAATGGATGAAATTGGAGAATAAGTTAAATGAAATGAGCCAAACAGAAAGACATATGCTACATATTCTCTTTCATATGTGGAACTTTTTAAAAGAAAAGGAAAAGTTGACCTGAGTGTAGAATAATGACTGTTAGAGGTTGGTAAATGGTGGGAGGACAGCAGAGTGTGTGAAAGAAGAAGGATTTGGTCAGAGAACAGTTTATGCACATATTGAAATACTACAATATGCACCATTTATTTGTATAATTAAGGCATATTAAATAAAATTAAAAATAAAAACAATTGTTGGTGAAACCAACTTAGCCTAAGTAAATCTTCTATGTCCTTTAAAGGAGGGTTTTTCTAAGCTACATTTTACATAATAAAATTATGTACATTTCAATACACTCCTCAGAGCTCCAGAGTAGAATACTGATTTCCTATGAACCTAGGAGCTCTTACCCCTTCAAAACCAAACTCTGTCCCAGGTTGGGGCTACTCATCATCTTCTTTGTATCTGAATTAATTTCATTCAAAGGACAAAACAGAGGCCTTGAGCACTTGACCCTTCTGAAAACATTTTGTATAAATGTGATTTATTGGACGATTCCAGAAGGAACATCTAGACCATCTTCTCCCCAGTGAATCAGTCAGAAAATTTATTAAGTTCCTCTGTTATATAAAACATACTGTGAGGTGCTGTGGGGATATAGAAAATCAAGTCAACACCATGTCTTTCTTAAGAGGAAAATGCATTTTTTTTTACTGTTGAGCTGATTCCTTTCTCATGTAAATTCATGGACTGAATATCCAGGGCCATAAAAAGTAAAATGACACCCCAGGCTACAGAAGACATATCCTGAAGTAATTCTCACCTCTGTTGGTCAATAGGACTATAGGACAGGGTATAGTTTTGGCTCTGGCTACAGTGAGATTCAACAGGGCAAATCCCACATCAGTTATAAGATTAATCTTTCCAAGTTCTGGTGGAAACCCGTGGAAATCTTTTTTGATAAATTGAGCTACAGACAGCACAGAGATGTGGCCACCACATCTGCATGAGGAATTAACTTGAATGAAAGGCCAGAGAAAAGAAGGAGAGGAAGCAGATTGCGTAAGAACCTATGCAGCCTGCAGGGCTAGAGCCAGCAGCATTCCTGAAAGCCCATAAGAAATAGGGCATGATACCTAGGGCTGATTACTTGGCTTTTCCTCAAAGTGGGGCATCAAACAGATTACTGAGAAACTTGCCTAGGGCCTTTGAGTTTCAGCACAAAATGGACTCTTTCAGGCCAGTGTTCTAGGAATCTGAAGGAGAGGAGCTGGAGCAGGCCCAATTTGTGGCACACTATCACATCCATCAGGTGTAGTCTTGAGAACCTTTCCAGCTACATCTATGAGCCAACCTTAGGCTTCTGCTTCAGTTATGGGAAGATTCCAGAATTCACTGAGTATAGACAAGAAGAAGAATTTAGATTATTGAGGTTTGTGCAGATGATATGTTCATTCCTGGCAAAGAAACATAGCAAATATGAAAGTTGTCCAGATTTCTCTAATCCAACCTGCAAAGTACACATATTAGAACACCCAAAGCCCAAATGGTTTGAAATATTATTTTACATCTGTTTGATGTTTTATAATAAGTAGAACGTGTTATGTCCCTCTTTTTGTGGAATCCTTATCGCAGCTGTGAAAGTGTGTTTTATTATTTTCCCATTATAAGGGAGGTCAGGTGGTTGATATATGGGGACTACCAATAACTTCAGCCTATGTCCTCTGACTTCCATTCCAGGACTCCTTCCCATACCACAGAACCAGAGGTAAAGCCTATGGCTTCTCCAATTTAAGGCACCTGGAACCAAGCACAGTCATGACTGGCTCATGTGGGGTGTTACCCCTAAAGGCAAAAGAGGTAACATAATCAACCAGGAATGGGTGATATAATCAAGCACAGGGTGAAATGACAGGTAGCAAAAGTGGGGAATATTTTAAACCTCTTCCCAATAGGTCAGCAGAAGGCACACAAAAGACAGCTACAAGGTCCCCTTCAAAACTCTTGTGAAATTTGTTTGTCCATTTGATTGTGTACATGTTGGGCCTTTGAGAGGTGGCTACAGTATGAGGTCTCTTCCCAAATGAATGGACTAATGTCATTGAGAGTGGATCATTATAAAGCAAGCACTGTCCCTCCTGCTTTCTTCTTCCTGTGCACTGTCTGTTCTTCTGCTGTGGGATGAAGCAGCATAAAGGCTTCACCATTTGCTGGACTTCCCATCCTCTGGTACTATTAGCTAAGAAAACCTCTATTCTTCATACATTACCTAGTCTGTTTCTGCAACTCAGTTACAGCAAAATAAAACAGACTAAGGCAAAAGTTAAAGGGACTAGCTCCCTCATACTTCATGTCACAGTAGCCCTGACTGCAGGGGGGTTGTTCAGAGGTAACCAGTGTTCTCCTGAAAAGAGGTCCCCAGAGGAGGATGATACACACAGAAAAGGAACTGCTGTGATGAACAAAGGATCATGATCACCCTGAGCATCCTTCTCCCTGGTATCCAGATCTTCTCCCACAAATTTAATCCAACACTAATCTACATTCTGCCAAGAAGAGTTTTCACAGATGCAATTAATGTCCTAGAACAGCTGGCCTTAAGGAAGGGGACTTTCTACTGTGAGCCTGGCCTATTTGTCAGCACTTTTAGAGGAGACTGGGTTCTTCTTGACAAAAGAGATTCCAAGTGTGAAGATTTAATGCTTTGAAGATTGAGGCGGTCACATGTAGCAAGGAATGTGGGGGACCTCCAGGAACTGAGCGCATCCCAGGGCTTAAAAGTAGAAAACACTGGGTACTGAACATAATAGATAACTCTTCCCAGGTGCAGGGAGGCCGCCTGGCCAAGTGCATGAGCAGAGAATCCTGTCATGCCACACCCATAATTTGAATTACAGAACCATGAACTGACAGGGTCATCCCTCAGTCTTCTTGGGGAATTGGTTTCAGGACCCACTTCACTTACCACAATTGATAGATGTTCAAATTGCTTATAAAAAGTGATATAGTATTTGCATAATCCATGCATCCTTTCATATATTTTAAATCATCTATGAATTCCTTTTTCTAACTAATATGATATAAATGATGTGCAAATTTTTGTTGTACTGTATTGCTTATGGAAGGTTGACAAAAAAGTGGTTATTTGTTTAGCAGACGGCCATTTTTTTTTTTTTTCAAATGTTTTTGTCCCATGGTTGGTTGGATGAATCCATTGATGTACAACCCCAGATAAAAAAAAAACAACATAAAGCAGCCATTTGAAAGCACCAAGTGTGTGGCAATTTTTCTATAGCTAGAGCAAGTGAATAAAATTACTATTATTCAGTGCTCCCTTTTTACCAGGCAACTTTCTGAACAGTTCATCTTTTCATTCATAATCAGTCTAAGGGTTCCCTTTCTCTCACCTCTGCCTTCAACACTTAGGCTAGCAGGGAGGCAGGGAAGGAGGTGTAGTTTTTATCTATTATCTTGGGATTGCTATAAGAAAGTACCACACTCTGGGTTGTTTAAACAACTAAAATTTATTTTCTCACCATTCTGGAGATTGGAAGCCCAAAGACAAGGAATTAGTAGGGTTTTCTCTTTCAGAGACATCTCATTGGCTTGTACATGACCCTTTTCTGCTTCTCCCTATGATTCCATGTGATCTTATCTGTACATGTCTGTGCTTAAACTTTGTCTTCTTACAAGGACACCAGTCATATTAGATTAGAGTTCAACCATTAACCTCATTTAGTATTAATCACATTTTTGAAGGCCTCAACTCCAATACAGCCATGTTTTAAGATGCTGAATGTTAGGAATTCAATATATGAAAAAAAAATTGAGCAACATCCCCAATCCCTTTTATTTTTTATTTTGAGACACAGTCTTATTAAATTGCTTAAGCTGGTTTTGAACTTGTAATCCTCCATCCTCAGTCTCTTGAGTCACTGGGATTACAGGCACATACCACCATGCCCTGCTCAACATATGAATTTTCTTTCTTTCTTTTTTTTGGGTGCTGGGGATTGTCGGGGTTTCGGCCGGACCCCTGGCCCTAGGTGTGGCAAGGCCAAGATGGCGCCTGGCAGGATGCCAGTGTGGTTGAGTGTAGCTAGCTTGTGCGCAAACAACTGATGTCACTTGAGGAAGTTTCAGTGATTGGTTGAGGCCCCCTCATGGACGTTGCATGATCACTGCATGCCTGTATATGCTGCCTGTATCTGTCCACGCTCTCCCCTCGTGCTCTGTATGATGATTGGTCGCTTGGGGGCATATAGTGAGGTGTAGCTTCCCCAAAAGAAGGAAGAAGAAGCGAGAGAGAAACCACGGCAGACGCGCGCAATAAAGAGCTGAAAAGAACCAGGTGTCGTGTCTCTCTGCGGGCAGGGAGTGCGATAGGTGGTGCCGAAACCCGGGAGCTCTACAGGTAAAGTAAAAGGTAAGTATTTATTTACATATTAAGACCTTGAGTCCGTCAGTGATATTCATATTAAGACCTTGAGTCCGTCAGTGCTATTCATATTAAGACCTTGAGTCCGTCAGTGATATTCATTTCAAGACCTTGAGTCCGGCAGTGCAGGGTAGGGAACCCAGCAAAATTGAGTCTACATAGGTAGATGCAGTGGTACCAGATTGTTTGTGTGGTGTGTGTTATTTTTGTGTTAGTTGTGTGGTTTGTTTTTGTACTTGGATTAGCTCTTAGTGTTGTGAAATTTAACCATGGGAACAGAACTGTCTAAAATTAGAATGCAACAGCCTCTCAGAGAGCTGCTGAAAAATCACGGAACTCCGTTAAAAGTAAAAACAGCTCGAACGTTTCTTGATACCATAGAAAAGGTTTCTCCGTGGTTTTTGGATGAAGGATTGTTAAATATCCCTCAATGGGAGCAATTAGGAGAAGATCTGCGCACAGCAGAGAAACAAAAGTCGCTTCCTGTGGGAACTTTAGCCATTTGGTCTTTGATTAAATCTTGTTTGCAGCACAAAGAGAAACGAAACCTAAGAGGACCTTTAGAAGAGGGAAGTCAGGTCTTAGAGGAGATTAAAGAGGAACGGTCTTGTTCTCATCACTCAGAAGGGAAGTGTGACTCAGGCGGGGAGGATTCAGAAGAGGAACTTTCAGGGGAGGAACTAGAAAAAACATTTGGGAAGCTAACAATGCGATCTGAGCGCTCTGAGCGTCCTCTAGCGCCTGTAGCGCCTAGTGCACCACAAATGGAGTCTATAGAAAAGGAACCTTATAGTAGACATCAAGGATGGGCTTCTTTAACATCTACCATTTATCCAGTGTTTGAGGATGCACAGCAACAACGTTATCACCAACCTGTAGATTTCAAGATGGTCAAACAGCTAAAGGAAGCTGTCAGTACTTATGGGCCTCAATCAGCCTTTACGGTGTCTCTGGTGGAAACCATGATGTCTCTAAATCTGTTGCCCTTGGATTGGACTAATTTAGCTAGAGCCACATTATCAGGAGGACAGTACCTCATGTGGAAAACAGCTTGGCAGGAACTTTCAACAGATACTGCAAGGCGTAACGCAGCTGCAGGAAACCCACAAGTAGACAGGGATATGCTAATGGGAACAGGACCCTATGAGGGAGTACAGGCACAGCTTAACTTTCATCCAGCAGTATATGCTCAAATTGCTGTGGCTGCTATCAAGGCCTGGAAAACTTTACAAGGAACAGGGGATTTACAAGGACAGTTGTCAAAAGTGACTCAAGGAAGTAATGAACCCTATGCAGACTTTGTAGATAGGTTGATACAAACGGCTTCAAGAATTTTTGGGGATGCAGAACAGGCCATGCCACTGATTAAACAATTGGCATATGAACAGGCAAACAAATGGTGCAAGGACGCCATAAGGCCATGGAAAAATAAGGATTTGACTACTTACTTAAGAGTCTGTAAGGACATTAATGAGTCCACTGGAAATAGTGCGGCCTTTGTTGCAGCCCTTGATAGACAAACTACCGCACTTGCTGCAGCCTTAGGTCAACGAGGGGGTGGAAGACGAGGAACTCCTGGGGCTTGTTTTACTTGTGGTCAAATGGGTCATTTTAAAGCAAATTGTCCTTCTGGGTCTCCCCGGCATGGGTCAGGGCCTAAAATGTGTCCTCGTTGCCGGAAAGGGAATCACTGGCTTAATGAATGTCATTCAGTAAGGGATAAAGAAGGAAATCTTCTATCGGCTAATTCTAAACTTCAAAAAAACGGGGTGAGGGGCCCACCCCGGGGCCCACAACAAATATACGGGGTAATTCAACAAGTACCACGGCAGTGGTATCCACCAACAGAAAAAGGGATGAAACCCAAGAAAGAAGGGCCACCTCAGGGAGCGCAGGACTGGACATCTGTGCCACCTCCAGACTCGTACTAACGCCGGAGATGGGTGTACAGATGTTAGACACAGACTGGGATGGCAATATTCCTACAGACTCAGTAGGATTGCTCCTAGGCAGAAGTTCTTCTACTCTAAGAGGTCTTATAGTCCACCCAGGAGTAATTGATCCAGACTTTCAAGGACAAGTTAGGGCTATGGTTTCTTCACCCAAAGGGATTACAGTCATTTCTCCAGGAGACAGAATAGCACAAATGTTAATTTTGCCTAGCCAGCATTCCTTATGGCCTAGTAAGGAGACAACAAGAGGAGATAAAGGATTCGGGTCTACAGGCGGACCCTGGGCTAATTTTACTATGGACCTCCAAGATAGACCCATTATGCAATTAACAGTAGGGCATAAACCTTTTATAGGATTACTGGACACAGGAGCTGATAAAAGTATAATAAGTGAGGCAGTTTGGCCCAAAGGTTGGCCTATAGTTACAGCTAATCAAAATTTACAAGGGTTGGGAGTGGCTCAATCGCCTAACCAGAGTGCTGCTTCACTGTCTTGGAGGGATAATGAGGGTCATTCAGGGGTTTTCCAACCATATATTTGTAAAATACCTATTTCTTTATGGGGAAGGGATGTCTTAACTCAGATGAATGCTAAGTTGACAACAAACATTAATTCTAAACCTGCAACACGTATGATGAGAAAAATGAAGTATACAGAAGGTCTAGGATTAGGGAAGGAACAACAAGGGTCTTCACAGCCCATCCCCCTTCCTCCTCCAAAAAATGATTTCAAAGGGCTGGGTTTTATGTAGGGGCCACTGTTATTACACCTATTCCAATAGTTTGGAAAGATGATAAGCCGCAATGGATTCCACAGTGGCCCTTAACTACAGAAAAATTACAAGCGGCTCATAAATTAGTACAAGAACAAGTACAGGAAGGTCATTTACAACTTTCTACTTCCCCCTGGAATACACCCATCTTTGTCATTAAAAAAAGGTCTGGAAAATGGAGATTATTACATGACTTAAGGGCTATCAATGCACAGATGTTTCCTATGGGTCCTCTACAACGGGGATTGCCATTAATCACAGCCTTACCTAAAAATTGGCCCACCATTATTTTAGACTTAAAGGATTGTTTTTTCTCAATTCCATTACATGCAAAGGATTGTTGGCGATTTGCTTTTACTTTACCTTCTCTCAATCATACACAGCCTGATCAAAGATTTGAATGGACTGTACTGCCTCAAGGCATGACTAATAGTCCCACTTTATGTCAGATATATGTAGACAGAGCCTTAAAACCTACAAGGGACACTTTTCCAGATTTATTAATTTATCATTATATGGATGATATCCTTATCTGCCATAAAAATAGACGATTACTAGAAAAGGCTTTGCAATTCTTAATATCTACTCTACAACAATATGGTTTAAACATCTCTCCAGAAAAGTTACAAATGGGAGAAACTCAAGAATATCTGGGCACTAAACTTACGGCTACTATGGTAAAGCCACTAAAATTAACTATTAGAACTAGTGAACTTAAAACTTTAAATGACTTTCAAAAACTTCTTGGAGATATAAATTGGATTAGGCCATATTTGAAAATTACCACAGGAGAATTAAAACCTTTATTTGATATACTTAAGGGAGATCCTGATCTTTGTTCCCCGAGGATCCTTACTCCAGAAGGACAAAGAGCTCTTACATTGGTGGAACAAAGATTACAGTCAGATCATACAGAAAGATGTGATCCATCCCAGCCTCTAATGTTAATCATTATTCCAGAACAACATAGTCCATATGGAATTATATGGCAAGGAGGACCTTTACAAAGTATTAATCTCCCAGCATCGCCTACAAAACAGTTACAGACATTTCCAAAAGCCACAGCTCAGTTGATATATAAGGGGTTAGAAGCCTGTGTTACAATATTTGGAAGCCACCCTAAGATTGTTATTGTCCCTTATACCAAACTTCAAATACAGTGGTTAGTTCAACATGATGACGATTGGGCTGTTTTACACTGTTCAACTACAGCAACTTTTGATAATCATTATCCTAAACATCCTTGGATACAATTTTGTAAAAACACTCCTGTTATATTCCCTAAAATTACCAGAACACAGCCTTTGCCAAATTGCCAAACGGTCTTTACTGATGGTTCAAAAAATGGAGTTGGAGCTGTAATAATTGGAAATAAAACAGAAACTATAATTCTTCCTCCTTCATCTGCCCAAGTAGTAGAACTTGCTGCAGTAGTTTTAGCTTTTAACATTATGATAGAACAGCCTTTCAATCTATTATCTGACAGTCATTATATAGTACAATCAGTGCCTTGTTTGGAGACTGTTCCTTATATCCCTGATGGGTCCGCTGTTGCTCCTTATTTTCGTACTTTACGTGCCTTAATCTTGGACCGCAAGTATCCCTTTTATGTAGGACATATTAGAGCTCATTCTAATCTGCCGGGGCCACTCGCCAAAGCAAATGCCAAAGCTGATAATACTACAAGAACTGTTTTTGCTTTTACAGCATTCAAACAAGCCCAGATGTTTCATTCACAGTTTCATGTCAATTCTACTACCCTTAAAAGAAAATTCAATATTTCTAAAGATGTTGCTAGACAAATTGTTAAAACATGTCAACATTGTGCTCCTCTATTGCCAGTACAGTCTGTTGGAGTAAATCCAAAGGGACTATTACCTAATCATATTTGGCAAATGGATGTTACTCATTTTTCAGAATTTGGAAACCTTAAGTATATTCATGTTTCAGTAGACACCGCTTCAGGGGTGATCATGGCCTCTGCTCACACTGGGGAAAAAGTTAAAGATGTTGTACAACATTGCTTACAAGCATTTGCAGCCTGGGGCGTCCCAAAAATCATTAAAACTGATAATGGGCCGGCTTACACATCCAAAAGTTTTCTTCAATTTACACAAAATTTTGGTATACAGCTCATCACAGGAATTCCTTATAATCCTCAAGGACAAGGTATAGTGGAACGCACTCATTTAACGTTAAAAAATTGTTTAATAAAACAAAAAGGGGGAATAGGCTGACTTTAGAGCACCTAAAGATAAACTAAATCTAGTACTTTTTATTTTAAATTTTTTTAAATGTGGATAAGAATGGACATACGGCTGCAGAAAGGCATGCTAATCCCACAAGTATTCAAGTGTGGGTAAAATGGAAAGATATTCTCACAGGAACATGGAAAGGCCCAGATCCAGTTCTTCGGTGGGTCCGAGGGTCTGTTTGTGTTTTCCCGCAGGATCAACAAACTCCGGTCTGGATTCCTGAGAGACTGACCAGAACAATACAACATGAGAGTGACAACAATAAGGATACAACTGGACAGCCAGACTCGGAACTTATGGGCTATAGTTAGAGTTTGGCCATATCCTCTGCCTTTAACTAATACCTCCTCTTTATTCCCTCCCATATTTAGCACTAATGCTTCTACGGGATTGCCTATACCAGCTTCTCCTGTTCAACAAGGGTTCTTCTTCACTCCCAATTTTAATGATAATTTTACAAATAATGATGTTCATTTAGGCATGAGACGTGTCAATCCTTCTACAGCTGGCTACTCTTCACTTAGACCTCAGGATATACTAATTTACAACCTTTCTTTGCTCTCTTAGGAGGACCAGAAATATTACGTTTCCACCTACGCCAGTTTGTGTTTTTTCCCCCCTTTTATGTTTTTGCTAACAAACAAAAAAGATGTTTCTCTCAATCTCTCTCAATGTTGGAATGCTTCTAGGTTCTCATGATCAGTCTTAATGCGTATTCCTACCTTCCTACCAGTCCCAGTCTTTGTTACAGATACAGAACTGCCAGTGCTATTATCAAGAAACAGAAGAGATCTTGGCATCACAGCAGTTGTGATCACTGCCATTGCAGCCTCTGCAGCAACAGCATTGACACAACCATACAGACAGCAACAACAATCACTTGGCCAAAAATACAGCTGCAGCCTTACAGACTAAAGAGACCCTAAACCAACATCTACTCAGCAGACAGTGGATCAACACTTAAAAGCAGGGATTCTTTTAGTAAACCAGCGAGTGGACTTACTTCAAGAACAAATGGACATTTTACAGGAACTGTTAAACGTGGGATGTATTTATCATCTGGCGGGACTGTGCGTTACACCTGTAGCTTACCATAACTTCAGCTATGCAGCAAACTTGTCTAGAATCTTGTCTGTTCAGCTACGTACCAACTGGTCTTACGAATTTGATAATCTTACTGCTATTCTTAGATCTCAAATTGTTAGCCTTAATGCTACTAGAGTTGATGTAGCTCCAATGTCTGAAGTGCTAAGTTGGCTATCCTCTTCTTTCAGTTTTGTAAAGCAATGGGCAGGAATGGGAGCTCTGTGTACACTCATGGTTATTACTGTTATCTTCCTCACACGCTTTATCATGCGCATGCGCCGAGATCAAGCTAGAGATCGTATCATCTTCCATCAGGCCATGGCTGCCCTAGAGGTCGGCAGTTCTCCACATATATGGCTCACGATGCTGGACCGGTAGTCATACGGGTAAGGAAGGAGGTGACCCCGTACCAACCTAAGACAGGAGCTGTAGCATGCTCTGCAGTTATCCGATGACGGGTAAGGACGGTGGTTGACCACTCCGCCTAAGACAGGCACGGTCCCGAGCTTTCCTTTTCTTTTTAAAAGAGAAAAGGGGGAACTGTCGGGGTTTCGGCCGGACCCCTGGCCCTAGGTGTGGCAAGGCCAAGATGGCGCCTGGCAGGATGCCAGTGTGGTTGAGTGTAGCTAGCTTGTGCGCAAACAACTGATGTCACTTGAGGAAGTTTCAGTGATTGGTTGAGGCCCCCTCATGGACGTTGCTTGATCACTGCATGCCTGTATATGCTGCCTGTATCTGTCCACGCTCTCCCCTCGTGCTCTGTATGATGATTGGTCGCTTGGGGGCATATAGTGAGGTGTAGCTTCCCCCAAAAGAAGGAAGAAGAAGCGAGAGAGAAACCACGGCAGACGCGCGCAATAAAGAGCTGAAAAGAACCAGGTGTCGTGTCTCTCTGCGGGCAGGGAGTGCGATAGGGGATCAAACCTAGGGCTTTGTGCTTACAAGGCAAGCACTCTACCGACTGAACTATCTCCCCAGCCCCTCAGCATATGAATTTTAAAAGCACACAATTCAGTCCATAATAGACACCAAGGGCAAAGTAAAAATTGTGAACAAACTTGCAGGGGCCAGGTAATAATATCCCTCAAGATTCCCACCAGCATTTCATAGACTAAACTTCAGGAAAGAAACAAGATCCCCAATTCCATTGCCAGAACCTCCCCAAATCACCCCCATCTGTACTCAGAACTCAAGTATTAGCAGTCATTTCCTGAATTCTAAGTCATGTCTTGTACCTCACAGAGTACCAAGTACCATACCAAAATCAGCTCATCTCAGTAGAATTTCAAAGGAGAACAATATTGAGCAGTTCAAGGAAGGTCAAAAGTTAACATTAAGCAAATTTCCAGGGTTAGTTGAAATTAATTGAGTTTAATCATATAATGATTTAATGATTTTTTTATGGTGTTCTATTTTCATCTACATGGATGGACCCAAGCTCTAAAGAAAGAACTGTATTTGGCAAGGAAGGAGCTGTGTAATAGGTGATTGGTAAAAATAGGGGCAAGGAAGAGAAAGCAATGTGGAGTATGATCCAGTGAAATGGTCTAACACTTTGAACCCAAGATGTTTGTACCAGTTAGGAGCTAGGAGACCAACAGGGACTCCTACTAGATCCATTGGTGTTTTCTGGGTGACTGGTGCTTTGCTTAATTGGGGGTATGTCCCATATGTGTGGATAAGAAGCCTTGTCTCCAGGGGGTTGGCATGAGGATATTTCCAAAGTGAACAAGTTCATTATGGACTCTGCAAATGCTGCTTCCTGGCCAATCACTCTAAGTCAATCACTCTAAAACATTGGCTTAACCTAATCAAACATCAGCACTGGATGCCTGGGCAACATTTTGTTACAGTTACTTGGCAGAATTAAATTCCTGCATGTTTTTAAACAGGGTGGCATGTGTCAACATATCTTAAGACAACCATACGGGGTTCTAAGTTTGTTCAATGCCCAACTATTTAGTCACTTGGAACTTCTTTGAACCTGAATGTTATAATTAGAAATGATATGCAGAATTCCTACAACTACTTTTTGATGCTGGGCTTCCTGAGGAGAGCCCAACTCTGTGGATAAGATGAAGAAAGAGATAGCTTGACCAGAGTGACAATGTCTAATGTTTTGTCATATGTGTGAGTCTCCAAAATCAGGAAATTTTTTCTGTGAATCTCATGACCAAAACCTGGGAGAATAGTGAAAGAAAATGGCATTTATGGGGTGCTTACTATGGGGCAGACTCTCTTCCATTGCATTTGTTTTTCATAATCACCTTCTGGTGTCACAAATGAGTAGAGACTGGGAGTGATGAAGTCACATGCCTAAGGACACACATTCAGTGCCAGGATAACTCCAGCAAACAGGAACAGTCACTGCGAAATATCTGCTGGTGCCTATAAACAAAGCCTGGTAGAAAAGCTAGAAGGATTCATTCAGAAGCATCCCCACTGCGGGACAGGAGACTCAGGTACCATCAACATGAGATGTCACTCACTATGCTCCCAGGAAGAAAGTCCAAGATTCTGTCTCATGCATAATGTGCATGGATTACATCAGAGATGCAATAACAATGTTCTTTGCATTTCAAGCACTTTCCTTCCAGGAAGGTAAAATTAATCTTTCAAATAAAATTCTAGGGATATGATTCAATGAGACAGAAGTATATAAAATCATGACTCAGGTGTCTACTGTATAATTAAAGAGAAAATCCAACTCCAACTGATTTAAAACACAGAGTTTGAGTCTTGGGTTATAGCTCAGTGGTAGAGCACTTGCCTAGTACGTGTCAAGCACTAGGTTTCATCCTCAGCACCACATAAAAATAAATAAATAAAATAAGTACAGAGCTTGACTACTCCCATGATAGTGTCCCAGGAGGGTATTTATCTGTCAACACAACATCATCTCCAAAGATCATATTTTGCCATCCACTATCTTAAATTTGTTATAATTCTGGTCCTCTGGAGGTCCAAAAACAGCTGCCATATGCAATCATCCATCAAACAAGTTTGCCATACATCCAGTTGGACTGGAAGGTAGACTGCTCTCACCCTGCAGAAGAGAGAACCTCTCCTACATCTTGAATTCCAGGATATTTCTAATTGTACCTGAGTAGATTATAAGCTCACCCTGGACTCAGCTCAGCACAGACTGCAACATGAAATATATTTTCTGCCTCCCACAGCTGAACCATTGGGGATTGACAAAATTAGGTCCTATAGAAAGAAGGAAGAGCAACTGAATATGCACAGACAACCCATGAAAACCACTCTTGCTAATATGAGCCTCAGACCAGACCCCATGGCAGACACAGGAAGAGGCTAGCATGCATGGTGTGGCAGCTGTGTAGAAACAGATTTAAAAGGGAAATTTCATAGATCAATCCTTCTGGGCAACAGCAGCCTTGTCCATTCAAGGCCTTTCATCATTCATGTGCATTTTTAAGATTTTTCTCAAGTGCTTTGCTCTAAGCACCTGATTAAACATTAGTATCAGGTCAAGGTCATGGTCCTTAGGAATTCCTCAGGAATTCTCTTGGTCTAATGCTTTCTCCCCCATCTCTTTCTTGCCTTCCTGTTTGCCTCATCTTAAGGATTTAGAGACCCTGTGGAAAATCTTCCTTTAGTTCCTTTGAAGAGGGGCATTTCCAAAGCCTGGGATTATAGAAGCATTATCAGGATTTGGAGAACCTGTGAGTCTAGTTATGTATGGCTTACTCCCAAAGCACTTCCAAACCGTAAGAAGTGAATGGTGAAGCACCATGGGGTTGATGTATTTGAGCCACTGTTCCTGTAGGTTATTAGTATTTAACATCCACCACCAGGACTGATGGGTCATCAGTACAATTTCTGACTCAAACATGCTGCTTGGTCTGAGGGATTTAAACACAAGAAACAAACACGCCAAGTCTGGCTTATACTTTTTACACATAAGACTAATGTTATTTTTACTCCCTGGAATTACAAAGCTGTTTATTCTCAAATTATCCATCATAGGAGGACACAGTCAAAGGGTTATTTTCACTTTTCCCCTACTGCTAAGTTCTGCAAACTACCCAGGCTATGAAGACCAAGTGACAGGCCTGACTTTGGGGAAGTCTGTTTATGCCCCACAAAGACCCACTATTTTTAAGAGGGGATATTAACCTGCTGGTAAGAGAAATTAGAAAAGATGACTTCACAGAGAGCATTGAACAGGAATGAGGAGGCACCTTCTAGAGTAGAGGAAGGGATATAGAAGCCACTAACACTGTGAACGTCAGAAACAAGCATCATGGCAGGTATAATGTTATTTATCTCCAGACTGTGGGAGCATGGGGGCATTGTGTATAAGATTCTCAAAGGGAAATGGAAGTCAGAAATCTCTAGAACTCTCTCTGCCACCACTGCAAACCCTGTATTCATCAGGAGATATCTCATTATGCCCATACTTCCCTAGACGTACCTATAAAATTGTGTGTGTATGTGTATGTGTGTGTGTTGCTCTCCCCTAAAGTCTCCCCTTAAGGTTTTAATTCTATTGCAGTTGAATGCAGGAATCATAACAGGTTCACATCTAAATCTAGCCCACAACAAAACCCAGAAACTGATAGATTCTAGAATGAATATATAAATGAGTGAATTTATGAGTGATTGAATGAATGAATAGGAATGTGGGATCCAACCCAACACAGAATATATAGTTTCTAATAATGTCAAGGATAATATCCCTGAAGAATCTTTCATCCCATTTCAAGAAATTTGCAAAGAACTGGCTAAAGCAATAGAAATAACATGAACATTTGCATCCAGAGTTGGGGTCAAATCTTGACTCCACTAGCAAAATGAGTTTATGCAAATTATAAGCAGTTTATTCCTCACTTTTACCCTCTGAAAATGGGAATATTGTATGACTTACTTATAGAGTTAATCATAATCAGAAATAAGGTATAATCAGTGTCTGGCACACAGTTGATACTCTGTAAGGTTGTAGCTATTACCAGAATTTCAAAGTCCTGCAACTGAATACCATGACCCACTGAGGCACCCATTTCCAAGGCATAAAGAGCAAACATTACTAAGTTTACCAAGTTAACCTCAGATATCAGAAAACTAAACTGATTTTCCAAATATTATTGGACCACAGTTCCACACTTCCCAATCTCAAAAGAAAAATAAATTCTGGCCTTCCAATAGACCAATAGTAAAAAAAAAAAAAAAAAAAAAAGAAACCCTCAAGGAATGTAGAATGGCTGTTCCGGAAATGAAATTTCGCTGCCTCTAAGTAAGAAACTTTATAGTAAACATTAAGTTACCAAAAATGATACCACCATGTAACAGTGCATGCTAGGTGGTACTGTAGTGCAAAGCAACTCCCAAATCTCCAAGGACTGAAAACCATGTTTACATGCCCTTTGATAGCCAGCAAGGAAACTCTGTTGAGAGATTTTGGCTAACTAAAAAATGACCATCTCAAGTCGTACCAAACACCAGTGGGATAGGGTGAGGGGTTAATATTGGCAGTGAAATATCCAATGTGTAGGTGAGATGTTCTGTGCACAATCACTGGCCTGACCTTATCACTTCACACGACCCAATCATAAAGGGCCCAGGAAGTACAATGCCACTATATGACCAGAGTGAGAAGAAAGAGAAACATTTTGAAAATAATATTAAACAGCAGCACACACCAAAAGATAGGAGACATCCAGGAGACTCTATACTTTCATCAAGAGTGCTTTCATCCTTGGGCAACAATGACCATGAGAATGACTGAAAGACAAAGGAGTCAACCCCTATCTAACGACTCCAAGTAGAGGAGAGGTCATTGCAGAAGAGAACTTTGCTTTGCACTTAGCAAAGCATGAGTGTCTCAAAATTTTTTACTGCTCTTTTTATTAGTTAACTATATTCACATTATAGGTGGGTTCTGCATCCACAGTTTCAACCAGCCACAGACTGAAACTTTTGAGAGGAAAAAAATTGTACTGAATATATGTAAACTTATTTTCCTTATTATTCCCTAAACAATACAGTAAAACAACTGCCTATTTTGCATTTACATCATATTTGGTATTACAAATCATCTAGAGATAATTGAAGGTATAAAAAATGATTTACCTAGGTAATATGTAAATTAATATTTTATATAAGGAACTTGATCTTTGGTATCCACAAGAGATTCTGGAATCAGTTCCTGTGGACACGGTTGAACAGCTATAATTGAGCAATATGGTCTGTGTTTGACAAACACAGGGTGGAACAACTAAAATATAGATTCTTGCAAAGGAGTGAAGATGCTTCTTTCCTAACTTAGAATTGACTTTAAAATACACAAAGAAACAGATTTCTTCTGGGTATTTTATACTGCCAGGCATGACTGTGAGGAATTATCAACAGCAACAACTTCTGGCTCTATCTGTTTTACAGGAGAATCAAGATAGAGTCTCATTTTCTGAATAGAGATCTTTAGGGAATTTAATGAGCAGTCCTCTTTCAGAATCATTGCATAATCCTGTCATTGCATAATCCTGAGACTAACATTAAAAAGGACTCCTTTCTTGCAGGGTTTGTCAGTCTGTACATCACTGTGATCAAAAGAACTGGTAAAAAACAATTGAGGAAGATAAGTTTACATGAGACTCATGATTTCAGAGGTCTCAGTCTATACATGGCCAATTCCAGTGCTATGGGCCAGAAATTAAATAGAACACTGTGGTGGAAGGCTGTGGAGGCAAAAAGTAGTTCAGGACATGGTTATCAGGAAACAGAGAATGAACTCTGCTCACCCAGGGACAAAATATAAACCCAAAGGCAAGCTCCCATTGGCCCACCTCTTCCAACCACACCCTAACTGCCTAGAGTTACCACCCAGTTACTCCATTCATTAGGTTAAGACTCTTATGTCCCAATCATTTCACCTCTAAACTTTCTTGCATTGTCTCACACTTGAGTTTTTGGGGGACAACTCATATCTGAGTCATAGCAGTTTTATTAATTAACCCATCAATATTATAAAGTAGAACAGAAAGATACTCAGCTGAATAGGGAGGAACAGACAGGGGAAATGACAGTAACTTCTGTACTAGGTTCTGGAGTCACATGTTATCCTTCTGTTGGATGTCATTGGAAATAGACACATAACTTCAACAAGTGTCAGAGTCAAATATTTGGCAAAAGTTGAGTATGACCCCTGTTTCAGGCACAAAGACAGTTATCTGCAGTCATTTCTTTGCCTCCTCTTTAAGGAGCCACAGAGAAACACAGGGAATTACAGTTTTATTTGAAAAGTAGAAAAACTTCAGGATGCAGGCTTGTCACCAAACACACAATTTCTCCCATCCTGCAGTTAGTTCAGAAGGAATGATTGAAAGAGAATAACAGGGAAGGCCATCTTAATCTTTAACTTATTCACAGATACCTCCACTGACTTTATTGATTTTCACTGTCACTGAAATGTCTCTTTGGTAACTCATTGTGATATTAAGATGAAGCCTCTCTTGAATGGGGTTTTTTTTGGTAGCCTTTTATTAATTCCTATCTCCCAACAGGCAAGTCCCACTACCCTGATCTCTGTGAGCAGTAGCAGACCACTGAGAAAAACCCCAGGTAGGCATAGAGACATCGGTGCAGACTATACCACAGGCAAGCTCTTAGTTGTTTGCTACACTGATCAGCAGTTCTCAGCTAGGGCAATGGTCACACTCAGGGAACATGGGTCCTGGCTAGAGGCATTTTTGACTGTCCAAATTTGCAGGGTTCAGTGCTAGGACATCTAGTAGGTAAGGACCAGGAGTGCTACTAAACACATCATCAGGCACAGGAAAGCTCCTCATCACAAAGAAATATCTAGTCTCCCATGTTAATCCTGCTGATGCTGAAGAAACCTGGTCTAGATTATAAATGCTACCCTGGAAGTTACTGGGCATTTTCTAGTTCATTATTGTGTCTCCAATGCTTCAAGCACCGTGATTATCTCTTAGTAGGGAGGAAGGGAGGAAAGAAAATAAGTGGGTGAGGGAGACACACAGCATATTCCCAGAAGAAACATCAAGCCTGGAGGAAGAGAAATTACTAATTTGGGTTTGATTCTTGTGCTACAGTCTCTTTGTCAGGAGTTTTACCATCCTTCCAGAATTTCCAGTTGAATTCCAGTTGTTAATGCTGAGCCAGATGTCCTTTCTTCAATATCAGGCAAGATTACTCCTAAGTAGTAACCCCCAACTGAGAAAGTAGTGTCCTCTTTCTCTATCCCAAACATGCACAATGAGTCATTAAGCACTTGATCTGCATACACACACACACACACACACACACACTTACATGCAGGCCACCAGAATCCATTGCCCCATGCTGGAGCTTGTGCCCTGGGAAGGTCTCATGCCAAGTGCAAAAAAATAACAAAACAAAAAAACCTGTTGACTACTGATCCCATGCACTCCAGAGTGTTCTGTGTGGTGCTTTATTTCCTCTTCCAATTCCCCATGAGAAAGAATATAAGCTCCAGTGAGACACAATGTCACACAAAGCCAGCCCACTTCCCTTGTCACTGTATCTGAGAAATCTGCCCTTGTCCAAAACATCCTGAGCCTGCTCTATGCAGACATCTCCTCCTGAAAGTTCAAGTATCAAAGGACAAAGTGTTGACAGGAATCTGCCTTCTCTGCTCTGCTGGCACAGCTTTAGGCCAAACTGAAAGATGGTACATTAAAACAAAGAGTGCTTCTGCTCTCCAGTCACCCAGAAGTCTGCTTAGTGTCCATGAAGCATGTGATCTTCATAAAAACAAAAAACAGGCCCTGGCCTGAGGAAGCAGAGAGCTGGCTTACTAGGAACACCTGCAGAGACAATAGCCTCCTTTATGTAGGTGAAAGTGCTTGTGTTTACTGGCCTTTTACTGTTGGTACTGTTTTTTTCTTTGACAGTGGGGGCTTTGCTGATCCTGAAGGTCATGATTTCCTAGGCTATTTTGTGTGAGTGAGAGTGTGTGTATGTGTGTGTTGGTGGTGGTGGGAGGATAATGAACCCAGGAGCATTCTACAGCTGATCTAAAACTGACTAGCTCCCTAGCCCCTTTTTGAATTTTATTTTGAGTCAGGGTCTCACTAAATTGCCCAGACTGGCCTCAAACTTGCAATCTTCCTGCTTCAATCCCATGAATCATTTGAATCACAGGCATGTACCACTGTCCCCATGGCATACCCTCCTGGAGATAGTTAATTCCTAGATGTAGTCAGCCTTCTACCCAGCATGTTCACTGTATACGAATTAATCAATCTAGTTACCCCACCACCAATATTCTCTCTATTGGGCTCCCACTCTCCCAGGCCATCTACCTGCCCTAATCATACCAGGTCCAAGTACCAGAGAACCAGGAATGACCCTTTTTCTCTGGAGTCCACTGAAATTATTGAAACATGCTAATGCTAAACCTGCTTATCCTGCCTCAACTTTTCTTTTTTCACAAATACAACAAAGTCTCTTTCCCATGTTCTCCATTACCTTTCATACCCTCTGCCTCCTGACCAACCTGGGTGCTTCACACATGGCCCTGCACTATTGTTTATATGAAAGAGTAGCTGTCTGTGACAGTCAAATCTGTTTCTGTGAGTTTTACCACAATCAGTGTAAATAAACCTAAGGTACTCTTACAACAATGCCAAACCTGAAAGCTTCTCAAAAGAACCAGAGAAATTGCATCCATAACCTCCACCCCTGGGCCTGGATCATGGGGCCATTCTCAGTCCTCTCCTTTGTTTTAGACACTCCCCATCTTAATGTTGGGAAACAGGAAGGGCTGCCAAATTTGAGAGGGGAGGGAGATTGCTACCCTTGGAAAGCAGCAACTGTGCATGCACTGCTCCTCTTGTACAAACTCTTCTGTTATGGCTGTAAACTTGGGTCAGAGAAGAGGCACAGGAGCAGACAAAAGTCACAATAGTCAGGTGTAGAGCTATATTTGGACCTAAGATCTAAATGCTAGTTCTCTTCCTACCTCCTCTGTGACCTTTCCAATGAACACTTTAAATTATAAAAAAGTAAGGTCTTTTTTTTTTTTTTTTTTTTTTCTGGGTGTCCTTATGATCAGATTAGACTTCTTACTAGAGGAAAATAGCCTGTCACTGCATTATGATCTCTCCTCCTGATTGCTATTATTAGGACCTGTGACCAGAGCTCTGTCACTCCCAGGACATACGACCGTGGAAAAATCCTTATTCTGTCCTGCACAGGAAGGAGGACCTGTAAAATTGTAAGTCTTTCCTCCTACAGTACTATGCCATTGCTCTCCCTAGTCAAATTCCTTGGCTGCTTATTATTTCTTGCACACCTCGGCAAAATCGACCTCAGCACGTTGATTTATCAGCGACTCTGATGGGACTCAGAGAAACCAGCAAGGCTGGCTGCGGAATGCCCATTGGAGTAAGCAGGAAAGTGCATTCCCGCCGTCTAGTGGTCTCCAGGTGCAAATGCGAGAATCTGCACAACACAGCCCAGGATCTTCCATATACAACAAACAGGGCCACAGGTTTTCAGAGCTTCTTAAAAAGAGATTGGCTATTGCTTCCACTTTTGGAACAGAACAAAAGATCAGGATGTTTATAGGGTTTGGACTACTTTGCTTGGGTTTGGTTGACCGTCTTTTTCAAATGACCAGAAAACCAATTTAAACTAACAGGCAAAGGGGGTTGTTTTCTATTACAAGTAAAAACCCTGGGGGTAGTTCCGACTACAGACACAGCTGGTTTCAGTAATCTGCTATCTTTTCAGTTCCCATTCTATTTTTTTTAACTTATTTTTATTGTAAACAAATGGGATAGGTCCAAATCTTCAACATGTCGGCCCAGGATCAGACTTCCTTAACAGGACTCCCATGGCACAAGAAATAAAAGCAATAATCAATAACTGGGATAGAGTCAAACTAAAAATCTTTCTCTCGGCAAAGGAAACTATCAGCAATATGAAGAGAGAGCCTACAGAGTGGGAGAAAATCTTTGCCACTCATACTTCAGATAGAGCACTAATCTCCAGAATCTATAAAGAACTCAAAAAACTCTAAACCAAGAATCCAAATAACCCATTCTATTTTTTGCCTCCCCTGTAGTTGCAAAATGGCAGTAAGTTTTCCATGATCACTTCCTACCAGTGATTTATGGGCCTCTTAATCAGTCTGTACCAGCTCAAGCCAACTTGGCAGGGTAAGTACCTCCTTGTTCAGGGGTCTTCTGTGCTCTGGCTTCTTAGGCCTGGTCACCTGACCCATTTACCCCAAATAGGGTGACATGCAAAGAGGGGATGCCAGGAAAAATCAGCAGTAACTGATGAAAGAAGAAAAAACTGATACACCCTTTAGGCACACTCCCCTCTGATCTTCAGGGGAACATCTGCCTACACCACAGAGCTGGAAAGCCACTGTCTATGTCACCTCATGGCATTGTCCAAGAACCCAAGTGGCAGAACATCCCCACTTCATAGATGAGGAGACCTCACAGGTAGTTAAACTTTCTGCTCAAGTTCAGTGACCTTGAAAGTGGTAGAGCCAGAATATGAAGCCAAATCCAGTCTCCAATGGGGTGTTTTGAATAAATCTTGGTCTCCAGGCTCATTACTAGTCTCCTTCAGATAGAAGATTATGTAAGACCTAGAGATAGAAAGAGGGGAAGCAGGTAGGATGACAGCACCTCACACAGGCTCTGTACTGATCAGTTGATTGCTGGGTTTGGGAGGCTTCCTGCCTGATCAAGTCTTTTATAGGTTTCCATACATTTTTATATTCATGTCACATTTGCAATTTTTCCCCTTTTATTATTATTGTTTTTACTTATTTTTCCTAAGTAAACTTGCTCATTATACTTACAAAATTGTATTTAAAACTCCAGATGTTTGTAGCAATTGTCAATCAAAATGAGTACCAATTGCCTAAAATAAAGTTATCTTCAAAATCCCATAGAACTAATAAGTCAAATACTGGTCATCTGTGCACCACTCAGAATCATCCCACATCTGAGATAGGGTCTTCAGACTAACTTTGGAGAATTAGAGCTACTGAGTCACACCAGAACACAAAGGAACCCTGTTCTTCTCTGCCATATGCAGTTTTTCAGACATACCTGCAATCTTCCTCGCACTCTGAGAGCAAGTGAGGGAATTCCCAGCTCTTCTCAATCAGGAGACCAAGATGTTCTACTCCAAATGTAATCAAGTCCACAAATCTCACCTTAAGGCTCCTGATTCTGGCCACAGCATCCTTAGTTTCTAATCACATACCTTGTAGACATATTGAAGCTAGAATTAAGGACAGGTAGTTAGTGTAGAAATAGGAAATCGGGTCAATTCGAGGAAATGAAGCCATGAAGCCATCTGCCTCTGGAAGTTGGAGACTGCCCCTGGAAGAATGGAATATCAAGGAGCTCCAGAGCCCATTGATTACCAAATCTGCCTGCCTTTATCAAGGAGTGCAAGCATGGAGCTGCTAATTAATGCCCCCTGGGCCCTTACCTGCCTGAATCACCCTGGCCCTCCCCCTGCCCATGGTTTCTCACTTAATGCAAAACCAGGCCTAGTCACCTTAGGCAGGAAGGAAACATAAGGGGGAGAGAACTGGAGAACAAAAGAGAATCTAACCTATAAAAGATGTAGGGTGCGCTCACTTCTGGGGACTTTTAGAACATCGGCCATGGCCTCCTTCTTCCTGCCGGGAGAAGTCTATATTATTACCTTTAAATAGAACCTGCTTAATATGCTTGCCTTGGCGTGCTTCTCTAGTGTTCAATCTTCAACATTAGAAGGAGCAGAACTCGTCACCGGTAAACAGCGGTATCAGATTTGGCGGTCCCACCGAGATCTATGCCAAGGTAAATTAGCTTCTCTCTCCACGCACCCCACATCTGTTTGAGGTGCATCTTTCTGTCTCTTTATTTTTGGAGGGCAAAATGGGCACCCGCCGGCTACTTAAACGCAGTTAGTGCAGCCGCCATTCTTAAGACTCGGGTGAGAGGTTTCCCGGCCCAGGCAAGTTTCCAATCACCTGCTCTGTAGACATGTTGGACTCTGCCAAAGCTGTTTCCTACTTTTCTGTCCAGGCCCAGAGCACAATTGCTGCGAGTACACAGTGTCCCTAGTCCTGATCTGCCCAGAATACGTGGAGGCGGAGGAAAGGTTGGAGCAACTGCGGGGTTCTCGGCCCGGGCTACTCTCGGGTGGACCCCAAAGGTTCCTTCTCTAGACTCCCCCTCCCGACAGCCCTAAGGGGTATCCAGAGTGATCGGTAGATGAGTGGCACCGAGGGAAAGCGCCAATTACCTTTGCCTCCGTATGGGCCGTACAGTGCACAACACTCCCGCACATCCACTCACTCCTCCTGGATGCTCCCCTTCCCTTGCCGGTCAGACATTAGGAATTCAAGCTGTAGGATTAAGGCCTGGGATGATTAGTATGAAAAAGCCCAGGTTTCCTTTGTTCCCATAGTTAGCCTTCACTAGTCTGGACACTAGAGTCTCCCCATTACTGTTCTTGTGCTTAAATGTGCTCACGGTGTTCTCTTTAAGCTGCGAGAGGGAGGCATTTAAGAACCCCTCCCGTGAGACCCTCCAAGCAAAGGGCGTTATACACCTAACAACCAATAGGTGTCCCCTCACCTTCCGGAGATTCCTTTAGTCTAAAGGGCAAGAAGATAGGCAAAAGGCACACTTTTTACTTTTGTCATCATTTTTCATAATTAGGAGTTTATAGTGGCAGGAGAAAAGCAGTAATGCCCGTAAGTCTGAATCCTCCCAGGGTCTCTATCACAGGGCAAACTAGGACCCTAGCACTTTGCTGATTAAGGCCAGAAATAACTGGCAAAGCCAGGTAGTGAGAGACGGGTTTTTCTGGACCGTAAGGAAGCTCAGTTAGAGAGACGTCCCTAATACTTCTAACTCAGAAGGGAGCTTCTCTCTCAACAGTATTGCCAGGTTCACCACTAGCCTGCATACTGCTAAATTGCAAATGATCAAGAAAAGTGCCTTTCATATGTTACCATGCTTGACAGCAATAATCTCTACCATAAGAGGAGAAAGCCTTAAGGAATTACCCACTAAGGGAGGAAAATCAAAGGAACCCTCCCAACTTAAGACAGACAAAAATAAATTTAAGGAGGCTTTTGGAGGATCCTAATAAATATTGAGATGTTTTGAAACTTATGCCAGGTATTTGGCTTCACCTGGAAAATTATGCTACTAACCATCTAGAGAACAGGCAGTTCCCAGAAACCATCCTAACTGGGATTCGAATAATGAGTAGGATGCCTAAAAAACTATTATGCAGCCTTCAGGAAAGTCCTGCTATTTTCATGGAGAGACTTAGGAAAGCAATAAGAAAACACACAACTCTGAATCCTGAATCCATAAAGGGCCACCTACTTTTAAAGTATAAATTTATCATTTATTCAACCCCAAATATTTAGAGGAAATTACAAAAATTGGCACGCGGCCCTGATCAATCCTCAGATGATCTTCTCCAGCTTGCATCTTCCATTTTTAATAGACATCAAAAAAAAGAAAAGGGAACATATAGGCAAGAAAAAGGACTTCTTAAAGATCATTCAAACTGATAGAAACTTTTAATGCCTTGCAATAGCCCATGCAATTCACCCATTTTGGGAGTTAAAAAGCAAACTGCCTAGTACAAAACCTTAGGATAATGAAGCAGTAATTTCCCCCACCCTGTAGCTCTTAATCCATACACTTTTATCTTGGATTCCAACTGCTGCTTGGTTTACTAAGTTAGATTTAAAAGATGACTTTTCCTGTTTGTTCTAGACTCTGAATGGCAATTTCTGTTTGCCTTTGAGGAACCAGATACTGTATCTCAACTAACCTCATCAGTGTTGCCTCAGGATTTAGATGGCCCTCACCTGTTCTGGACAAACCTTAGCTTAGGACTTAACAAAATTCAGAGATAAAACATCTGTGATTGTTCTCCAGTAAGTAAAGTACATCCTTTATGTGCCTCCACCCAGGAGGAATATCAAAAGGCCATTGCAGAACTCCTAAACTTCTTAGCTAATAGGAATTATAAGATCTCAAAAATAAAGCTTAATTATGTCATCAACAGGTCCAATACTACAGAAAATAGCCACTATAGGACAATATTCTGCCCCAGGAATATCAAGAAGGGGCCTTACTTCAAGCTCTTGTCCTCAGCTTACCTATGAAGCAAGATTTAACCTGTTTGTCACAAAGGGGAAAATAAATCCTGGATAAGCAGCCATAGGCAGCTCAATAACCAATGGCATATCTCAGTGAGGAATTTAGCAAAGTAACTTCATTCTCAAAAGTAATGGAAAATAAGGTCTCATAATTTTCTTTAACATCCAACCTGTCCTGATGAGATGGTTAAAATGCCCTAGGCACAAGGTTTCTGTTAAAACCTGTTAGATCCTTCCAGATCTCAGTCAAGGCTTACATTGAAATGTAAATAAAAGAATCCTAAAGGCTCAGTAGGAGATCAGTCTCAAACCCAAGGGAAAAAAAGGTAAAAAAGAGCCTTACCTAAACTCCAGTAAAAGTAAATTTTATGGTGCCTTACTAAAGTAATTAATGGCCTTATCATTTTTCCAGGACTCTTGTTTTTTTTTAATTCTATATTTTTTTGAGCTCATGATTTTTTTTTGATCAGTTCTATTTTTTATTCAACTAGAGTTTTTGAACATCTGTTACATTGAAAGACCCTAAGACCCCCTGTCCAAGGAAGAACTCACGTAATCACTGGCTGCAAAAGCAAGAGGCAGTTTATTGTTATGTTACACAGGCGCCTGCGGGTGCTCAGCGAAACCTCAGCCGGAGCTTCGGTGAACTGGCACACCGGGCTTTGGGGTACAGGTTTTTTATAGGGTAAAGGGGCAGGTTTCGCGCGCACGGTAAGCAACAGATTTCTTATTGGTTATTTTGAATCCAGCATTTAGACATTCTTGGAGAAGCCATAAATTTACTTTAACTGGAGAGGGGGATGAAAGATAGAGACACAGGCGGAGACACAGGCTTCCCCAAATTGCCCGCAGCCCCTCTCTTCCGCACCTGCATAAACACAGGCTTTCCCTAATTGCCCGCAGCACGGGTCGTAAAAAATGGTAAAGAATGTATAAACTCAGACTTCTCTCACCTTATCTGTGAAGGCTAGGGGAGCTGACCCGAGAAGGAACCTTGTTAAGGATAGAGCGGCTCAGAACTTAAGATGCCATGCTTCACAAGCCATAGTTTTACTTTGCCATTTACAGTCCTTCGTTATCTCATCCTATTTACTCTGTCCTTGGTCAGGAATCTGGTATCTGAGGTTTTACAGGACAGTTTTATAGTTCCTGCTTATCAGCTCCTGTTAGTTCAGACATGCTCTGACTTTCCCAATTATCCTGCCTCTTTCTTAGCTAAATCTTCAGATAAATTCCTTTAACATGCCCCGTTAATAATTTTTCTTTTTCTCTTAAAATAGGCCTGAGCTGGTGGGACAGGGGTCTTTTCATTCCCCCCTTTTTCTTTATCATGGATAGAATCTTATATCCATTTGTCCATCCTGCCTCAGTTATCAGTTTGCTTAATCATTTGGTACTGTTGAGTAAGGACCATAGTTTGGATTGTTTAAAGGGAATAATACAAACTTCTCCCGGCAGGGAGAAGGGGGCAATGGCTGATATTCCAAAAGTCCCAAGAAGTGAGCGCACCCCACATCTTTCACAGGTTAAAGCCTCCTTTGTTCTTCAGTTCTCTCCCCCCCTTTAGCTATAGGAGCTCCCAAATGCTTTAAGGAAAAGGGGGCGTCGGTCGTTCTGGCTGCTTCGAAGCTGAAAGGGGGCAGTGAGGGGCAAGCAGTTTGGAGTTCCTTTTTTAAAAATCGGGTCAACCGAGGGGTCCAAGGTAGAAGTCTGGTTGGGGAAGAGCAGGTTGTAAAGTCATCTGGGGGTGGGTGCTTCTATGATAGAAGAACAAAAAGACATGAGTACTGAAGTGAAATTAGTACAAAGTAAATGTTGCAGCATCTGGAGCATGCCACTGAGTATCATGAAAATGACAGAAGTCAATCTCTCACCAGGAGGTGGAAGAACTGAGAAATTGTTCCCATAACTAGACCTAGCAAAGGCTGGAAAGGACAAGGCCTTTATTTGGGAACTTTAACATTGTCCAGGTTATCAGGAATGTAAACACAACATTTAACTCTTAATGTCATAGATATCCCAAAAAATATAGTTAAGCTACTTAAGTCATCTGATTTTGTAAAATATCCCTTTATTGGTATAACCTGTGTTTAGTAGAGAGCTCTATACTTCTGTTACTTAGGGCTAGGTAATCATACGAGCAAACATAGATTAAGTCTACCTGTATAGCTTAGGAAGGTCTGCAGGCCTTAAACTGACTAAAAACTTCTGACTCTGGCAGTTTCTCTTGATAGTTATCAGGCACATTTGCTGAAGAATCTTTCTTTCATTTGTAGCTTCCAGTTTTTATTCTAGTGGACTAACACAAGTGTACATCTTAAGTTACATTTAACTATTATTTCTTTTAAATGCCCAAGAATGGCTATATTTTGGTTTTAACTGTTTTGCTGGGTGTCTAACATCAAGTTGGTCAAATTGACCTGGTTTCTGTCTTGTTAAAGAGTCAGCTGAGTTCCCACAGGGGCCACTTGTAGAGAACTTAAGAGCAGCTTCTTAGCTCCACCAGTGCCATTGGTTAGGCAGGGTCTCCTTGATGAGGTGACTTCCTTTGGAAGCATTAAGGGGTGTCTCCCTTTTTCCATGACCCTCCTCTGCAGCAGATGCACTGAGTGATTCTCATCCTCTAGTCTCAACAATCTCCTTGATCAGGAGGTTGTGTGACACAGAGTTGCAAAGCTCCTTAGAGAAGTTCTCTTGTTTGTGGGTTCAGGCTGACTGAGGACAAAAGATCCAAATACTGGCCTATCTTGCCTTCTGTACTTAATTCCAATCTCTAACTTTGATCTTAATCATCCAGCAAGCCAGTTTCACCAGTCATAAAGTAAGAGTACTGGGCTTTAACTTTAATGTCCATAACTTTACAGTTATTTACCCTTTTATCTAACTGGAGTCTGCATTAGTTCTGGAAGTTACCACTATCTGTTCTGATATCTGTTACCACTATCTGTTACGTGATGGCTTATTATCACAAGTTACCTAGGTTGCGTGTTCTTGAAGCAGCTACTTCTGCAAAACATTAACAGGTAACAGTTTTACAAAATGAAATTAGCAAGAGTAAAAATATATTCTGCTTGTATAATAGCTATCTTGAATTTTGACTGAGAACCACATTATATTTCCTATTTGAGATCATAGTAATTTTACAACAAAAAACCAATCTTTTGATTATAACTTTAAATAAGCTGAAGTCTGACTTATTTTGGAGTCATTCTAACATGCAGTAAGGTGGGAGGCAGAGCCTTATCTCAGGTAAGGCGTGACTCTTTATAGATCTTAAGTGTTCTAATCCTACAACTAATTTTTGCCCCTTTTGCCATGACCAGCATGACCAAATTTTCGAGTTCAGTGAGGGTCAAAGGAGTATTAGAAAATAAAGGTTTATAAACACAGATTTTGAAGATTAAGCTGAGATCAGATGGAGCTCTATTTTCTGATGGAAATGCAGACCTAAAGAGTTATGTTAGCAATCTTTATACATGTCTTATTATTTTAGAGACTATGTAAGCATTATTCTTTGTTTTTAGGAGAGTTACAGAGACTAGACCATCTATGCAACTTTTTCCCACAACTGCAAAGTGCAATGTTAGGAACTCTGTGTAGCTCTCAAAGAAGTCCACTGTCCAAAGTTACTGTAAGGTGGGCAGGAACTAGAGAAGGGAACTGATGAAACACTGGTTATCTAGCAAAACAATTTCTTTCTGCCCAAGAGCTGTGTGCCTGATATCAATGTAAGAGCTGATAGGACTCCTGTACAGAGCCTCCCCAGGGAGGTTACTGCCACAGCAGTTAGGCATCTTGTGCTCCTACACAGGAACACTTCCAGGCACCAGGCATGCTACAGTCATGAAGTCAGGGACCCCAATCTCAGTCATTGTTGTCCCATTTTTGCTATAATGCATTATACTCCTTCTTAAATGTCAATTTAAGAAGTTTATATATATTGATTTCTAGGTCCATATGAACATTAGTTAACACAGTCTAACATTATATCCAAAACAGGAATCAATCAAAGAAAGGCTGAGAGAGCTTTTAGCTTTTCTTTTGTGTAGCAAAATACTTTTACCTTTTACAATATGAACCTTTAAACAAATCAGGCTGTCACTAACTCTTAGATATATATTTACATTTAAATTTTTATCTCAGTGAAATAAGTAACCCATTTTACATATACCTTACTGATAATATGTCCCATAATAGAACATTAAATGATAGAAATAAATCCCCAATTAAAATTTACTCTTTATAAGTTTAAGATTACCATTACAGACAAGTTTAATCTGGAGAATATCAGCTTGATAAATTCCTTGCTTTAAAAACTTGTATACCTGGAAAATATGAACACATTTAATATACAACTAGAAACCATTTCACAATTACCTTGACACTTTTATCTTACCAAATTTAGTTTTTAAAGAAAAATTTAGACTCTGTACCACAGTACAATACTTTAACAGTTGTTTAACCATAATTGTATACACCCCAATTTTTAAGACTAATTGTTCTAAAGAATAAAACTTAATAGACACAAAGTTAAGAGTAAATTAGTGTTTCTAAGAAATCCTTGCCATTTAACCATGTCATTTTACCATATAGATTAAACTTTGGTTTATATCAGAACATTAGTATTTCACCTTAGGAAAAACCTTAAATAGCTTTAGCTGTTTCACATACATACAACCAACTTAGTTACACACAGACTTGTTGAAACTTGCCCTTTACTTACACACAGACTTTCTTAGCACTTAGACCCTCATGTATTCCATCACGCAGGCACTTTCTTACCCAGAAACATTTTTTTTTATTAAATACATTTTCAAACCCAGAACCTTTTATTTTCTCTTTCCTATCTGTTGACCCCTTTTTGTTCACATTCTGAAACAACTCTTATGAAATTTCTGAATTTAGATAAATTGCTCTATTTTAATAAGATTAAATATTTTGTTGTTTATAGTACTCTAATTGAAACACAGTTGAAACTTTTGGGACCCTTTGTATATAGAATTCCACTTGTTAGGACATAACTCTTAGTAACCTTGTTTTTAATTTAGTGATGACACAAAGCAAGTTTAAACCCTTTTATTTACCAACCTATGAAAACACCAATAAGGTTTAAGTATGATACCCCATGGAATTTGAGGAGTTAAGAGTACTTGATGTTATTTAACATGATTAATTTTGCAAATTAATCAGATGTCACCAACAAACACATTTGAGTAGTCCCATACATGTTAACTCTAATTTACTTATTCTGTAAAAACCAAGAAAGCAGTCAAGTGTCCTGAACAGTATTTGCTGTCTCTTTCCTGTTGAAGAAAAGTCCTAGGAACAATTGATATTAGACATTTTATTAACATCAATATTTTATTTGCTTGACCACCTAGAGACTTGTGAGTTATTTTCAAAGACATTTTACTTTCATTAGTTTACCCAATTTGAATTGAACCTTTATTTATTTTTTTTATTTGTTATTTTTTTATTTTTTTTTATTTTTTTACGTTTACATAGGGTAATGATGTTTATTATATTTTCCCCTCCCCCCCACCCCTCCCACACCTCCCACCCCTCCCACCCCTCTTTTCCCTCTACACAGTCCTTCTTTCCTTCATTCTTACTGCTCTCCTTAGCCTAACTCTAAACCTAACCCTAAACCTAATGCTAGCCCGTCCCACCCCCCATTATATGTTCTCATCCGCTTATCAGCGAGATCATTCGTCCTTTAGTTTTTTCAGATTGGCTTATCTCACTTAGCATGATATTCTCCAATTTCGACCATTTGCCTACAAATGCCATAATTTTATCATTCTTCATTGCGGAGTAATATTCCATTGTATAAATATGCCACAGTTTCTTTATCCATTCATCAACTGAAGGGCATCTAGGTTGGTTCCACAATCTGGCTATGGTGAATTGAGCAGCAATGAACATTGATGTGGCTGTATCTCTGTAGTATGCTGATTTTAAGTCCTTTGGGTATAGGCCAAGGAGTGGGATAGCTGGGTCAAATGGTGTTTCCATTCCAAGCTATCTGAGGAATCTCCACACTGCTTTCCAGAGTGGTTGCACTAATTTGCAACCCCACCAGCAATGTATGAGTGTTCCTTTTTCACCACATCCTCGCCAACACCTATTGTTGCTTGTGTTCTTGATAATCGCCATTCTAATTGGGGTGAGATGAAATCATAGGGTAGTTTTGATTTGCATTTCCCTTATTACTAGGGATGTTGAACATTTTTTCATATATCTGTTGATTACTTGTACATCTTCTTCTGTGAAGTGTCTGTTCATTTCCTTAGCCCATTTGTTGATTGGATTATTTGTATTCTTGGTGTAGAGTTTTTTGAGTTCTTTATAGATTCTGGAAATTAGCGCTCTATCTGAGGTATGGTTGGCAAAGATATTCTCCCACTCTGTAGGCTCTCTCTTCACATTTCTGATAGTTTCCTTTGCTGAGAGAAAGCTTTTAAGTTTGAATCTATCCCAGTTGTTGATTCTTGCTTTTATTTCTTGTGCTATGGGAGTCCTGTTAAGGAAATCTGATCCTGAGCCAACAAGTTGAAGATTTGGACCTACTTTTTCTTCTATAAGATGCAGGGTCTCTGGTCTGATTCCGAGGTCCTTGATCCATTTTGAGTTGAGTTTTGTGTAGGGTGAGAGATAGGGGTTTAGTTTCATTCTATTGCATATAGTTTTCCAGTTTTCCCAGCACCATTTGTTGAAGAGGCTATCTTTTCTCCATTGCATATTGTTGGAACCTTTGTCTAGTATGAGAAAATTGTATTTATTTGGGTTTGTGTCCATGTCCTGTATTCTGTACCATTGATCTACCTGTCTATTTTGGTACCAATACCATGCCGTTTTTGTTACTATTGCTTTGTAGTAGAGTTGAAGATCTGGTATTGCAATACCCCCTGCTTCGCTCTTGCTACTGAGGATTGCTTTAGCTATTCTAGGTTTTTTATTCTTCCAGATGAATTTCATAATTGCTTGCTCTATTTCTGCAAGGTACATCATTGGAATTTTAATTGGAATTGCATTGAATCTGTATAGCACTTTAGGTAGTATAGCCATTTTGACGATATTAATTCTGCCTATCCAGGAACATGGGAGATCTTTCCATCTTCTAAGGTTTTCTTGAATTTCTTTCTTTAGTGTTCTGTAGTTCTCATTGTAGAGGTCTTTCACCTCTTTTGTGAGATTGATTCCCAAGTATTTTATTTTTTTCGATGCTATTGTGAATGGGGTAGTTTTCCTAATTTCTCTTTCTGAAGATTCATCACTTATGTATAAAAATGCATTGGATTTATGAGCATTGATCTTGTAACCTGCTACTTTACTGAATTCACTTATGAGTTCTAAAAGTTTTCTGGTGGAATTTCCAGGTTCCTCTAAATATATAATCATGTCATCAGCGAACAGGGATAGTTTGAGTTCTTCTTTTCCTATTCGTATCCCTTTAATTTCTTTGGTTTGTCTGATTGCTCTGGCTAGAGTCTCAAGGACGATGTTGAATAGAAGCGGTGAAAGAGGGCATCCCTGCCTTGTTCCAGTTTTTAGGGGGAACGCTTTCAGTTTTTCACCATTTAGAATGATATTAGCCATGGACTTAGCGTAGATGGCCTTTATAATGTTTAGGAATGTTCCCATTACCCCAATTTTTTCTAGTGTTTTGAGCATGAAGGGATGCTGTATTTTATCAAATGCTTTTTCTGCATCTATTGAAATAATCATGTGATTCTTAATTTTAAGTCTGTTGATATGGTGAATGACATTTATTGATTTCCGAATGTTGAACCAACCTTGCATCCCTGGGATAAAACCCACTTGATCGTGGTGCACTATCTTTTTAATATATATTTGTATGCGATTTGCTAAAATTTTGTTGAGAATTTTTGCATCGATGTTCATTAAGGATATTGGTCTGAAATTTTCTTTCCTTGATGTGTCTCTGTCTGGTTTAGGTATCAGGGTGATATTGGCTTCATAGAACGAGTTTGGGAGGGTTCCCTCCTCTTCTATTTCATGGAATAGTTTGAGGAGTATTGGAATGAGCTCTTCTTTAAAGGTTTTGTAGAACTCGGCTGAGAACCCATCTGGTCCTGGACTTTTCTTTGTTGGTAGGCTTTTGATGACCTCTTCTATTTCATTGCTTGAAATTGGTTTATTTAAGTTGTGTATGTCCTCCTCGTTCAGTTTAGGTAGTTCATATGTCTCTAGAAATTTGTTGATGTCTTCAAGGTTTTCTCTTTTGTTGGAGTATAGATTTTCGAAATAGCTTCTAATTATGTTTTGTATTTCACTCGTGTCTGTTGTGATGTTTCCTTGTTCATTCCGAATTTTAGTAATTTGAGTTTTCTCCCTCTTTCTCTTTGTTAGTGTGGCTAAGGGTTTATCAATTTTATTTATTTTTTCAAAGAACCAACTATTTATTTTATTAATTTTTCCGATTGTTTCTTTTGTTTCGATTTCGTTGATTTCGGCTCTGATTTTAACTATTTCCTGTCTTCTACTACTTTTGGTATTGGTCTGCTCTTCTTTTTCTAGTGCTTTGAGCTGTAGTGTTAACTCGTTTATTTGTTGATTTCTACTTCTTTTTTTGAATGCACCCGATGAAATAAATCTTCCTCTAAGTACTGCTTTCATAGTGTCCCAGAGATTTTGATATGATGTGTCTTTGTTCTCGTTTACTTCTAAGAATTTTTTTATTTCCCTCCTGATGTCTTCTGTTATCCATTCATCATATAATAGTGTATTATTTAGTCTCCAGGTATTGGAGAAGTTTCTGTTTTTTATTCTGTCATTTATTTCTAATTTCAATCCATTATGATCTGATAGAGTACAAGGTAGTATCTCTATCTTCTTGTATTTACTAACAGTAGCTTTGTGGCATAAAATATGGTCTATTTTAGAGAAGGATCCATGTGCTGCTGAGAAGAAAGTGTATTCATTCTTTGTTGGATGGTATATTCTATATATGTCCGTTAAGTCTAAATTGCTGATTGTGTTGTTGAGATCTATAGTTTCTTTATTCAATTTTTGTTTGGACGATCTATCCAGTGGTGAGAGAGGTGTGTTAAAATCGCCTAGTATTATTGTGTTGTGGTCTATTTGATTTCTGGAATTGAGAAGGATTTGTTTGACGTACGTGGATGAGCCAATGTTCGGGGCATAGATATTTATGATTGTTATGTCTTGCTGATTTATGCTTCCCTTAAGCAGCATGTAATGTCCTTCTTTATCCCTTCTGACTAGTTTTGGTTTGAAGTCCACATTATCTGAATGAGGATGGATACTCCAGCTTTTTTGCTGTGTCCGTTTTCATGGTATGTTTTTCCCCATCCTTTCACCTTTAGTCTATGGGTGTCTCTTTTTATGAGATGAGTCTCTTGCAGGCAGCATATTGTTGGATTTTTCTTTTTAATTCAATCTGCCAGTCTGTGTCTTTTGATTGATGAATTCAGGCCATTAACATTCAGGGTTATTATTGTGATATGATTTGTATTCCCAGTCAATTGACTCATATTTGTTTTTGACATGATATGGTTTCTCCTGTATTTGGCTATTCCTTTAGGCTAGCGCCTCCTGTTGCTGATTTGCATTGTTGTTTTTCATCTCTTCCTCATGGAATATTTTGCTGAGAATGTTCTGTAATGCTGGCTTTCTTTTTGTAAATTCCTTTAGCTTTTGTTTATCATGGAAGGATCTTATTTCATCGTCAAATTTGAAGGTAAGTTTTGCTGGGTATAAGATTCTTGGTTGGCATACATTTTCTTTCAGGGCTTGGTATATGTTGTTCCAGGCCCTTCTAGCTTTAAGGGTCTGGATTGAAAAATCTGCTGATATTCTTATTGGTTTCCCTCTGAATGTAATTTGATTCTTTTCTCTTGCGGCCTTTAAAATTCTGTCTTTATTTTGTATGTTAGGTATTTTCATAATATTGTGCCTTGGTGTGGTTCTGTTGTAATTTTATATGTTTGGAGTTCTATAAGCCTCTTGTACTTGGTTTTCCATTTCACTCTTCAGATTTGGGAAATTTTCTGTTATTATTTCATTGAATAGATTGTTCATTCCTTTGGTTTGTTTCTCTAAGCCTTCCTCAATCCCAATAATTCTCAAATTTGGCCTTTTCATGATATCCCATAGTTCTTGGAGATTCTGTTCATGATTTCTTACCATCTTCTCTGTTTGTTCAACTTTGTTTTCAAGGTTAAATATTTTGTCTTCAATGTCTGAGGTTCTGTCTTCCAGGTGTTCTATCCTATTGGTTATGCTTTCTATGGAGTTTTTAACTTGGTTTATTGTTTCCTTCATTTCAAGGATTTCAGTTTGGTTTTTTTTCAGTATCTCTAACTCTTTATTGAAATGATCTCTTGCTTCCCGTATTTGGTCTTTTAACTATTGATTGGTGTGATCATTTAATGCCTGCATTTGCTCTTTCATCTCCTCCTTCAATGCCTGCATTTGCTCTTTCATCTCCTCATTAGCTTCCCTGATCGTTTTAATTACGTACATTCTGAACTCCCTTTCTGACATTTCTTCTGCTGTGCTGTCATTGGGTTTTATTGATGTAGTATCTAGGTTTGTTTGGGACATTTTCTTCCCTTGTTTTCTCATAATGGTCAGTTGTCAGTGGGACCCTGAGATATTGCAGTTTTCCACTATTGGCTTATAGTGTCCCAGTAGATTTCCAGTGTATCACCTCCCAGCCTTCAGTAGCCTGATGTCTTGGAGGAATCTGATAAAGCAGCTCATTCGAAGAATACTGCCCCTAGCCCCCTACTGGTTCCACGTTTTGGAACTGGCTCTGTGCGGAAATGCTCTCACTGTGGGCCTGCACCGTGCAGCTGGCCGTGTGGGAAGAGCCCACTGCCGGAGTGTGGAAGACTACCTTGGGAAGACTCAAGCTGCCCTGCCCGGCTCTGCTAAGCCACCTCTATCTGGGCCTGCCACCCGGGCTGAGCTTTACCCAGTGGGCAGACTCACCCGTGGCTCTATTTCAGTCCGAGTCTCTCTATGCCTCCCCCTCTTAGCTCCTGGGTTCTGGAGCGACCGGGGGTGCAGTCTCCCTCTAGGCCGCCATCTTGGATCTCCCCGTGAAGAGAGCCCACAGCCGGAGTGGGCAGAGCCGCCTGAAGAGGTCTCCGGCTGCCCTGCCCTTATCCCTGAGGCTGATTGCAGATCGAGGCTCTCCGCTGGTTCTTTGCAGGAGTACACTGCACTGCAGCGGCTCCGGGACTCGGAGCCTGCTCTGTTCAGAAAGGCTCTCACTAGCGGGCCAGTTCCGTTCCGAGAACCTGGAGAAGCTGGCTGTGTGGGCGGGGCCCACCGCCGGAGTGCGCAGGACTGCCTGTGGATGACTCTAACTGCCCTGCCCGGCTCCGATAAGCCACCTCTATCTGGGCCTGCCACCTGGGCCGAGCTTTACCCAGTGGGCAGACTCACCCGTGGCTCCACTTCAGTCCGAGTCTCTCAATGCCTCCCCTTCTTAACTCCTGGGTTCTGGAGCGACTGGGGGTGCAGTCTCCCTCTAGGCCGCCATCTTGGATCGCCCCGTGAAGAGAGCCCGCAGCCGGAGTGGGCAGAGCCGCCTGAAGAGGTCTCCGGCTGCCCTGCCCTTATCCCTGAGGCTGATTGCAGATCGAGGCTCTCCGCTGGTTCTTTGCAGGAGTACACTGCACTGCAGCGGCTCCGGGACTCGGAGCCTGCTCTGTTCAGAAAGGCTCTCACTAGCGGGCCAGTTCCGTTCCGAGAACCTGGAGAAGCTGGCTGTGTGGGCGGGGCCCACCGCCGGAGTGCGCAGGACTGCCTGTGGATGACTCTAACTGCCCTGCCCGGCTCCGATAAGCCACCTCTATCTGGGCCTGCCACCTGGGCCGAGCTTTACCCAGTGGGCAGACTCACCCGTGGCTCCACTTCAGTCCGAGTCTCTCAATGCCTCCCCTTCTTAACTCCTGGGTTCTGGAGCGACTGGGGGTGCAGTCTCCCTCTAGGCCGCCATCTTGGATCGCCCCGTGAAGAGAGCCCGCAGCCGGAGTGGGCAGAGCCGCCTGAAGAGGTCTCCGGCTGCCCTGCCCTTATCCCTGAGGCTGATTGCAGATCGAGGCTCTCCGCTGGTTCTTTGCAGGAGTACACTGCACTGCAGCAGCTCCGGGACTCGGAGCCTGCTCTGTTCAGAAAGGCTCTCACTAGCGGGCCAGTTCCGTTCCGAGAACCTGGAGAAGCTGGCTGTGTGGGCGGGGCCCACCGCCGGAGTGCGCAGGACTGCCTGTGGATGACTCTAGCTGCCCTGCCCGGCTCCGATAAGCCACCTCTATCTGGGCCTGCCACCTGGGCCGAGCTTTACCCAGTGGGCAGACTCACCCGTGGCTCCACTTCAGTCCGAGTCTCTCAATGCCTCCCCTTCTTAACTCCTTGGTTGTGGAGCGACTGGAGGTGCAGTCTCCCTCTAGGCCGCCATCTTGGATCGCCTGAATTGAACCTTTAAATCACGTGAATTAAAAGTATTTGGATCCATTTTAAAAAATTTAATTTTTATGCGCGCTTATATTTAACACAAAACTAAAGGCCTTGTAATATTCATCTCCATTGCAATGTAGCAGATGTTTAAAAATAACTCGAGTTGGATAAAAAGAACTGATCAAAAATCATTAACCTAGGTCTGTAGGATCAAAATTGTGAGCTCAAAGATACAGCATTAAAGAAAAACAAAACAAAACAAGAATCCTAGAGAATAAGTTAGTTCTGTGTAGAAGTTTAAAACGGACACCTTTTTTTTTTCTTTAGGTTACCCCCCCCCTTCCCACTGAGACTGCTGCAGTTTACATTCCAATGCAGGCTTTGGCAAGGCCAGGCAGAGGGGAGGGGGGATTACCCAGGACTTTTTAACCCTTTTTTTTCTGGTTGAGAAATCAGGTTAGGTTTGAATGCAGAAAATAACAAAGCATTATTTCTCACTACTTTTGAGGAATGGAGCTGCTGAGCTCTCTGCCTAGGGGGATTGGAGTAAACAAATCTCTCAGGAACAAGGAGAAGGACTGTAAAAGTACCCTGCAATGAGTATCTCTAAGCCTAAGATCGGATTAACACAATGAAGAATTTAATAGAAGGCAAGAGTAAAGACCATATAGTACAATACACAAACAGACAGACACGTAGCGCGCTAAATCAAAAATTGGCTAGCTGGTACTTTGTCAATAAAAACAATTTTCAATTATATCAAAGAGTTGCCCAGGCGCAACACAATGCCCAAATGGGGCCAAGAGTTAACCAGAAGCGACAAGTCGCCAGAATGCAGCACAAAAGCTGCTCAGATGTGAGAGTCACTCAATTGCGACAGAGTCGCAAAGACCCTTCTTTGGGCCAGCCTACGTTGAAGGTTGGCCATTCAGAGTGCAGAGGGTTACTCACTTCTTCTTTTTGACCTCGACCGACAGGTTGCCGGCACAGTTCCGGACGTCTTGCCAATGGTCGAGGGTGAGACTCAGGGGGGGTCACCATAGATTGCCCCATCTTTGTTCCTAGATGTAAAAAAGGAGGTGACGAAAAGTACACAACAAGACACAAGACAAAGACGAAACCACAAGAGAGGAACGCTGCGCGCTTTCGTTCTAACCCGAAAGTATTCAAAAGCAAAGGGATTCAAATTCAAAACGCTTTCGGCTTCGGCATGACCTGAAAGTATCCAAAACCAGAGGTATTCAAATTCAAAACGCTTCCGGCACAACCCGAAAGCATTCAAAGCCAAAGGTATTCAAATTCAAAACGCTTCCAGCACAACCCGAAAGCATTCAAAACCAAAGGTATTCAAAGGTGCCAACGAACTGGGGAGTTCTTGGCCAAATTTTAAACCCCTAGGACGTCTCCCAGGGTAGCAGGAGAGAAGTCAGAGTTCGTCAACTCCTTCTCAGACTGCCCAAACTACAAATGGAACACGCGTGCCCCTACAAAGTACAATCGCTGCGCTTCAGAACTAACAAGACAAAGCAGCTACACAAGACAGACAAAGACAGACAATAACCCCCTGCTGGCCAGCTTAGCTTACCTCCCAGAGTATTTGGCCGTTCCTCGGGCAGGGACTTGGGGTGTCGAAGGGAAATCTCGGTGGAACCTCCAAATGAAAGACCCTCAGACCCCCTGTCCAAGGAAGAACTCACGTAATCACTGGCTGCAAAAGCAAGAGGCAGTTTATTGTTATGTTACACAGGCGCCTGCGGGTGCTCAGCGAAACCTCAGCCGGAGCTTCGGTGAACTGGCACACCGGGCTTTGGGGTACAGGTTTTTTATAGGGTAAAGGGGCAGGTTTCCGCGCGCACGGTAAGCAACAGATTTCTTATTGGTTATTTTGAATCCAGCATTTAGACATTCTTGGAGAAGCCATAAATTTACTTTAACTGGAGAGGGGGATGAAAGATAGAGACACAGGCGGAGACACAGGCTTCCCCAAATTGCCCACAGCCCCTCTCTTCCGCACCTGCATAAACACAGGCTTTCCCTAATTGCCCGCAGCACGGGTCGTAAAAAATGGTAAAGAATGTATAAACTCAGACTTCTCTCACCTTATCTGTGAAGGTTAGGGGAGCTGACCCGAGAAGGAACCTTGTTAAGGATAGAGCGGCTCAGAACTTAAGATGCCATGCTTCACAAGCCATAGTTTTACTTTGCCATTTACAGTCCTTCGTTATCTCATCCTATTTACTCTGTCCTTGGTCAGGAATCTGGTATCTGAGGTTTTACAGGACAGTTTTATAGTTCCTGCTTATCAGCTCCTGTTAGTTCAGACATGCTCTGACTTTCCCAATTATCCTGCCTCTTTCTTAGCTAAATCTTCAGATAAATTCCTTTAACATGCCCCGTTAATAATTTTTCTTTTCTCTTAAAATAGGCCTGAGCTGGTGGGACAGGGGTCTTTTCAACATTGCAATGGAGATTCACCTGTAAAGTTACAAGGCCTTCGATTTTATGTTATTTGTATGTCATGCTGTCTGATGTCATGTTTTGTCTGTATCAAAACTGAGCGCTCCTAAAATTAAAATTTAAAAATGGATCCAGATACTTTTAATTCACGTGATTTAAAGGTTCAATTCAAATTGGGTAAAATAATAAAAGTAAAATGTCTTTGAAAATAACTTGCAAGTCTCTAGGTGGTCAAGCTAATAAAATACTGATGTTAATAAAATGTCTAATATCAATTGTTTCTAGGACTTTTCTTCAACAGGAAAGAGACAGCAAATACTGTTCAGGACACTTGTCCGATATCTTGGTTTTTACAGAATAAGTGAATTAGCGTTAACATGTATGGGATTACTCAAATGTGTTTGTAGAGACATTCGATTAATTTACAAAGTTAAAATGCTAATTGTTAAATAACATCGAGTACTTTTAACTCCTTAAATTTCATGGGGTATCATACTTAAACATTATTGGCGTTTTCATAGGTTGGTAAATAAAAAGGGTTTACAATTACTTTGTGTCCTCACTAAACTAAAAACAAGGTTACTAAGAGTTATGTCCTAACAAGTGCAATTCTATATACAAAGAGTCCCAAAAGTTTCAACTGTGTTTCAATTAGAGTACTATAAATAAAAAAAAAATATTTAGTCTTATTAAAATAGAGTAATTTATCTAAATTCAGAAATTTCATAAGAGTTGTTTCAGAATGTAAACAAAAAGGGGTCAACAAATAGGAAAGAGAAAATAAAAGGTTCTGGGTATGGAAATATATTTAGTAAAAGGGAAAAGGAAATGTTTCTGGGTAAGAAAGTGCTTGTGTGATGAAATCCATGAGGGTCTAAGTAAGTGCTAAGAAAGTCTGTGTGTAAGTAAAGGGCAAATTTCAACAAGTTTGCATGAAACTAAGTTGGTTGTATGTATGTGAGACAGTTAAAGCTATTTAAGATTTTTCCTAAGGTGAAATACTAATGTTCTGATATAAACCAAAGTTTAATCTATATGGTAAAATGACAAGGGTTTTTTAGAAACACTAATTAACTCTTAACTTTATGTCTATCAAGTTTTATTCTCTAGAACAATTAGTCTTAAAAATTGGGGTTTATACAATTATGGTTAAACAACTGTTAGAGTATTGTACTATGTTACAGAGTCTACATTTTTCTTTAAAAACTAAATTTGGTAAGATAAAAGTGTCAAGGTAATTGTGAAATGGTCACCAGTTGTATTTTAAATGTGTTCATATTTTTCAGGTATACAAGTTTTTAAAGCAGGGAATTTATCAAGCTCTGCTATTCTCCAGATTAAACTTGTCTGGAATGGTAATTTTAAACTTATAAAGAGTAAATTTTATTGGGGATTTATTTCTATCATTTAATGTTCTATTATAGGACCTGTTATCAATAGGGTATATGTAAAATTTGTTACTTTTTACACTGAGATAAAGAATTTTAAATGTAAATGTATTTCTAAATGTTAAGAGTCTGATTTGTTTAAAAATTAATATTATGAAACATAAAAACATTTTGCCACTTTGACACACAAAAGGAAAGTTAAAAGCTCTCTCAGCATTTCTTTAATTCATGTTTTAGATAAAATGTTAAATTGTGTTAATTATAAAGTTTATATAGACTCAGGAAAGAGTATATGTAAACTACTTAATGATATTTAAGGAAGAAGCAAAGATCAACATCAAAATTAGAGCACTTAAGATCTGTAAAGAGCCACACCTTACCTGAGATAAGGCTCTGCCTCCCACCTTACTGCATGTTAGAGTGACTCCAAAATAAGTCAGACTTCAGCTTATTGAAAGTTATAGTCAAAAAATTGGTTTTTGTTGTAAAATTACTATGATCTCAAGTAGGGAATATAATGTGGTTCTCAGTCAAAATTCAAGACAGCTATTATACAAGCTGAATATATTTTACTCTTGCTAATTTCATTTTGTAAAACTGTTACCTGTTAATGTTTTGCAGAAGTAGCTGCTTCAAGAACACGCAACCTAGGTAACTTGTGATAATAAGCCATCATCTATAGAACAGATAGTGCTAACTTCCAGTACTAATGCAGACTCCAGTTAGATAAAAGGGTAAATAATTGTAAAGTTATAAACATTGAAGTTAAAGCCCAGTACTCTTACTTTATGACTGGTGAGACTGGCTTGCTGGATGATTAAGATCAAACTTAGAAATTGGAATTAAATACAGAGGGCAAGATAGACCAGTATTTGGATCTTTTGCCCTCAGTCAGCCTGAACCCACAAACAAGAGAACTTCTCTAAGGAACTTGGCAACTCTGGGTCACACAACCTCCTAATCAAGGAGATTGTTGAGACTAGAGGATGAAAAATCACTCAGTGCATCTGCTGCAGAGGAGAGTCATGGAAAAAGGGAGACATCCCTTGATGCTTCCAAAGGAAGCCACCTCATCAAGGAGACCCAGCCTAACCAATGGCACTGGTAGAGCTAAGAAGCTGCTCTTAAATTCTCTATGAGTGACCCCTGTGGGAACTCAGCTGACTCTTTAACAAGATAGGAACCAGGTCAATTTGACCAGCTTGATGTTAGACACCCAGCAAAACAGTTAAAACCAAAATATAGCCATTCTTGGGCATTTAAAAGCAATAATAGTTAAATGTAACTCAAGATGTACACTTGTATTAGCCCACTAGAATAAAGACTGGAAGCTACAAATGAAAGAAAGATTCTTCAGCAAATGTGCCTGATAACTATCAAGAGAAACTGCCAGAGTCAGAAGTTTTCAGTCAGTTTAAGTCCTGCAGACCTTCCTAAGCTACACAGGTAGACTTAATCTATGTTTGCTCATATGATTATCTAGCCCTAAGTAACAGAAGTATAGAGATCTCTACTAAACACAGGTTATACCAATAAAGGGATATTTTACAAAAATCAGATGACATTAAGTAGCTTAACTATATTTTCTGGGGACATCTATGACATTAAGAGTTAAATGTTGTGTTTACATTCTTGATAACCTGGACAATGTTAAAGTCCCCAAATAAAGGCCTTGTCCTCTCCAGCCTTTGCTAGACCTAGTTATGGGAACAATTTCTCAGTTCTTCCACCTCCTAGTGAGAGATTGACTTCTGTCATTTTCATGATACTCAGTGGCATGTTTCAGATGCTGCAACATTTACTTTATACTAATCTCATTTCAGTTCTCATGTCTTTTTGTTCTTCTACCATAGAAGTACTCACCCCCAGATGACTTTACAACCTGCTCTTCCCCAACCAGACTTCTACCTTGGACCCCTCGATTGACCCGATTTTTAAAAAAGGAACTCCAAACTGCTTGCCCCTCGCTGCCCCCTTTCAGCTTCGAAGCAGCCAGAACGATCAGCACCCCCTTTCTTTTCCTTACAGCAGTTAGGAGTTCCTAAAGCTAAAGGAGGGAATAAAGCCAGAATTAAGGACAGGTAGTTAGTGTAGAAATAGGAAATCGGGTCAATTCGAGGAAATGAAGCCATGAAGCCATCTGCCTCTGGAAGTTGGAGACTGCCTCTGGAAGAATGGAATATCAAGGAGCTCCAGAGCCCATTGATTACCAAATCTGCCTGCCTTTATCAAGGAGTGCAAGCATGGAGCTGCTAATTAATGCCCCCTGGGCCCTTACCTGCCTGAATCACCCTGGCCCTCCCCCTGCCCATGGTTTCTCACTTAATGCAAAACCAGGCCTAGTCACCTTAGGCAGGAAGGAAACATAAGGGGGAGAGAACTGGAGAACAAAAGAGAATCTAACCTATAAAAGATGTAGGGTGTGCTCACTTCTGGGGACTTTTAGAACATCGGCCATGGCCTCCTTCTTCCTGCCGGGAGAAGTCTATATTATTACCTTTAAATAGAACCTGCTTAATATGCTTGCCTTTGGCGTGCTTCTCTAGTGTTCAATCTTCAACATTAGAAGGAGCAGAACTCGTCACCGGTAAACGGCGGTATCAATATCATCTGATTCAGGGGCCATGGTGTCTTCCAGAACTTTCTTGCCTGACCATTGTGTTGTCCTTTGATTATTACTGGTTATGTGCTCTGTGAAGAAGAAACCAGGTTTGCACAGAATCCCCGGAAGCTTTGCAGTACTAGGCTAAGCACAGTACCGTCTTTGCCCACTGTCCTTTTGTCCAGCTGCAGCTAAAATTTCTGCCAGAGACCGATCTCCATGGGAAGACAGAGAAGCCACCAAAAACGAAATGAGAAGAAATTTTGAGAGTGTGAGGGTGGGGGATCTGCTCACTGTACAGAGAAGAAAGTCAGTCCTGAAGGCCCTTGTGTCCCCACCTTGAGCAAACAGTTGGGGAAGAGCTGTACCAGATTGATGTCCCCTAACTGCTGGCACACATTTATCTTTTATTCAACTGAGAATATTTCCACCCAAAATTACATTGAGTTCCTAGATCCAAGAATAGAGAGAGCAAACCCCTCACTGTAGAATAGTCTCTGTAGTATGGCCATGTAATCAAAATGACTTTCCTCTCAACTGGGAGATAAAACACATGACTTCTTAGACATTAATGATCCTGTAGAATCAGGAATTAGAGGCTTGGGTCACCTAGAGAGATCTAAACAGGCCTACTCCACCCTGCGCTCATCCTGGAGACTCCCAAGTTTTTTCATCCTGTGATTGGGGAAGTCTTCATGTGACTGCTTATACCATATGCTTCACATAGACTAAATTTTATTTTTCTCAGAAAGCAAAATGTAGTCACTGTTTCTTCCAAGAGACAGACTGTGGCATGAGCCCTTTTCTCTCACAGTTGACATCTCTGCTCTCTGTTGCTCAGCTCTGTTCCACAACTGACCTTCAGTCTGACCACCTCTGGCTTCTTTGCAGTGCTGGTACAGGAGTGGACACTGCTTTCCAACTGAAAAGATTCAGTACACCTACACCACAGAGGGAACTGAGCAAGGGGTGAAAAGACACAGAGAAGCAAAGGGGATGAATGTCTAAACTATTTAAAGGCAGAGCATGTTCCAAGGAAACAGAATTCTTTGTAAGGCTGGTCTTATGGGGAAACAATTGGAGAGAGCAGAAATCTTCCCCAACCAAAAATTCTTCCTTTACCCTCATTCTTGGTTTTACATTTTGGGAAAGGTCTTTATATTTTACAGGTTATTTTCATAATAGCTAAAAACTAGGAAGAACCTAAATATTCAGGAGGAGCAGTATGACTGGGAGAGCCATGGAACAGCTGATCTACAAGCTCTTATTCAGTCTTAAGAAATATGTTTTTAAATCATGGATGATCTAAGTAACTCAGGTAATTCTCAAATGTAAAAAAAAAAAAAATTAGGATATTCTATGTATGGTGAGATTACTACAGTGTTATTTGATGCCGTACTTCTTGAGCAAAAGATCTTGAAGCATAAACAACTATAGTTGTGCTAATGAATTTCTGGGATAGTGTCTAGAACTATAGAAGGATATGACCCAATTATAGTCCCTGTCCCCACTCAGAGCCTTAGAACTGCCTGGGACACCCTACTCTGCCCTGCATGCCTTACACAGCTGTCTCCTGGAACTCTGGCTCAAAAACTCATCCAGGTGTGCCTAGCCTGTCCTGCCTCATTGGAGGTGCCATCCAAAAAGAATGGCACAGAATTTTGCAGAATTCAAGTTGTCTTGAGTGAGTTCTTCACCTAAATATTCAGTCTTGAATTTAACATTCATATGGGTCTGAATGTGTCAATGTTGCTTGGGCAAAGAGCCCTAACATTGACATCAGGGAATTTACAATCCGGGGTTAATATTCACAAGTGAACCCTTTCTTTCTCTGTCCCTCTAGCATTGTAATGGAACTCAGGGTTACCAGACCATGCCACCAGCCACACAGTACTCTGTTTCTATTTCTTTGTCTCTTTCCCTGCTCCCTGATCCTCTAATAGGACCTCACAAGGGAGTTTTTTCATCAGTGCTGCTAAATGACATATGTTGACATGCTTCTTGTTAGCACTAGGATGAGACTAAAGGCACAGTCGCCTTAATGTCATTGCTTCTTTTTTGATCTGTTACTTGCAGTATCCAGAAAATCCTTGGAGAGTTTGCACCATGTCCTCCATGTCCAATAGTATGTGCCAGCCTTTAGCACAGTACCTAGCCTAATGCACCAAGAAGGGGTGCCTTAACTGAACTTCAATAAGCCAAGAGTGTACTTACCTCAATTTGTGACTTCCAGAGGCACATGGCACACCATGGCTAGGAGGATTCGGGGCACATTTGTTATCAGTATAAGTTTGTTTTGCTATGGAAATGGCCTTTAGGAAAATGGCCTTAGCTAGGGAAATGACTAGCCCTCTCATCAGGATCTGATTACCAGTCCTGGTTCCCATTATCCTATACTTTATGGGAGAAGGTGAAGCTCCTGGCCCCATCATGTGGCATTTTCTATCCTACCCCCTTGCTCCCATATCCATTTTTCTCATAATTATGGGCAAGACAACTGTGTACTGGGCACCATTGGAATCCTGGGCATGTGTCTTAAGTTTCCCAGTCAATCCTTCAAAAGAAGTATTCCCATTTCATAAATGGACCAAAACTTGTCCCTAAAATACCTTGGATGCTGTTACTGAGAAGTAAAAGTAAAAATTAGTGAAAAGAAACATGGAACCAAGTTGATGGCATCATAGCCTGATTATTAGGTATCTTTAAGTACATTTCAGTATTTTCTGGCAGTTTTGCCTAATGGAGACTGCCAAAGGTGTTAGAGAATGAAAGGTAGAGGTTTAGGGTGCTATACAGAGAATTAGGAAAAAATCTCACCCCCAACTGCATTTATTGACAGATGAAAGGATCCCAGGGAGCAGGGAGTCCCAAGGCATCTCACATTTAAATGTGGTAAAGAGAAGTAGTGTGCATTTTAGTACATTACTGAGAGGCTTTATATATTTATTTATTGGCTAGTCTATCAAGTTATTTACAAAATAGTAACAGAATCAGCTTTCCTAGACTCACGAAAAAAACAAACAAATACTTTTTTCTTAAAGAGAGAGACCCTGGGTGGGGGGTGGACATTAGTGAAGAATGGAGGAATGCTAGATTGTTTAGAGGGAAATGGGTGGGGGAGGGGGATAAGGGAAGAAAGATGGTGGAAAATGAGAACATCATTACCCTATGTATATGTAATTTTACATGAATAGATTGCCTCCATATGGTGTACATCCAGAAAAATGAAAAGTTGTACCCCATTTGTATACAATGAATCAAAATGTATTCTTCTATCATGTATAACTAAATAGAGCAAACAATAAAAAAAGATGATTTAGGAATTATGGTTATTTTTGTTAAGTAGGAAATATATAATATATATTAATAAGGTTGTGTTCTTCAGTTTTAAAAAAAGAGAGAGACACTTGAGCCCCTCTTAACAATAACTCTTCTCTGTATTATGTGACTTTTTGCTCCACTGAAATTTTGGGTGCAAGGCAGGACACATAGTCCCTTTTGAAATAGATTAGCTCTATATACATCAAGACAAGCAGGCAGGGAAGAATAGTTTATGATTCCGTCTTTTTTCCCTTGTAAAACACAGAGTGTCTGGCTGCAATTAAGGAAGTACACCTGGGAAGGGCCTCTGTGGTATTTTAAGAAGGGAGAGGAGAGCCCACTGCCTGGGATCCAGGGATAGTGCCTAGGTTGGACTAGGCATGTGCAAATTTGACATCATGTGGCCACAACAGGTATTTCTCTCAAAAAATGGCCCACCAGCAAGCTTGGTTTTAAATGGGTCTGTGCTCTCTGACCATCTCTTCTGTGATGATGGTTGCTTTCTGCCTCCAGTCAGAATGTGGGCTCAAGATACAGATTAAACTTATTTGGAGGAAAATTGGGTTCTAATATTGCTAACAAGGTCTGGGTCTTCTCCAGGGCACCTGCCCAGTCTGCTGTGAGCTTCCACCAAAGTAGGCAGATATGCATTGATAATGTCCCAGGGGGCTGAAATGCAATTGTTTTTGGTTTAATTTTGAATAGATAAGATGTCAAGTCAGCACCACAAATGACACTTTGGGGAGGTCTTCTTACAGGAAGAGTCTCTTTGAAGAAGCAACCTTAATTATTAGCATTAGAACCCAACAGAATTTAGAACTCTGGTAACCAGGGACACATACTCTAGAGACAGTTCTTTTATTCAGCTCATGTTTTGAAGAGAAATGAGCAAGAGAGTAAGACTTTTTTCTTGATTTTTCCAAAATTTCTGAGGTCCTAGGCACAAAAAGTCCAGATATTGACTCAACCCTCACAACAAACACTTATAGTCTCCCATCAAGAGTCACCTGCAGGTAAAAGAGGGCAGCCCAGGGCAGACCAGTGAAGGCAAGTCCTCATCTGTGATCAGATCTGAGAAGTGCTTTGACCTTCCTCTTCTGTGTTTGGGGGGGCAGGAATTGCAGGGGACCCGCAATGACAGGGGGAGGTTATCTCATGTTTAAACCATGGCAAAACTTTTATGTTTGAACCACTGGGTATGGCTGGTAGGGTGGATATTTAATTATTGAATACTAGTTTTTCTTCTCAAATATTTATCCTAAACCTTATTCTCTGACCCAGTATCACCACTGTATGGAGGCCTATGCATATGTTTATATATACCTGATCTGGGTATAAAAATTTTCAATGGGAGTGTCCTCTGTGGAGTCAGCCAGGTTGGCCAAAATTAATTATTGTTGTACATGTAAGATAGTCTCTTTGCAGAATTTCATGCAGATCATCATGGAGCTACTTGTTAATTCTGTCTCCTTGGGGAATGAGCAAATGCACCGTAGAACCAACAAATGATATCTCTGGTCTAAGGATAGATGAGAATTCTGGAGAGGGGTCTCCACAGGCAGGAATTGGAGATGGACAAGATAGCTCCAGGACAAATTCCCAAGTATGGGGACTCCCCTAAACCCTGTCCCAGGAATCTTCCACTTCAATGACATACATTCCCATCCCTAAAAAAATTCTAGACTATATTACCCCCCTGGCAACCTAATAGGTGTAAATCTATAGATTACATGTAGAAATAACAGAAAAAATATATTTCCACATCAAGTTCAATGTTTACTGGAAACTGAATATTTCTTTTCTCTTGCTACTATTTTGGTTTTAGCTTTCTGTCTCGGATAGCCCATGTACCCACCAGCTCCATTGTACTTCTAGTTATTTTACATTACTGAAAAACTAACACCTTTACCACCAGGAAATTATGACACAAAGAGGAGTGAGGGCTACACAAACAAATGAGGTAAAAGTAGTTTACATGTTTTTCATGACTGTGACATACCACACAAAAAAATCTGTATAGTCACACCAGGGAAGGACTGTATTCTCACATGGCTTCATAATATCCAAGTGAGAAATCTCATTTCTTGCAGCTGTTCAGCCTTTCAGTGCTGGTCAATGTGATGTGATTCAGTTGAAACTTCATTCAGCCAAACTGCAGGGAGAGTGTATGTGTGTCCTATTGAGTTGCATGAGTATCGTTGGGCTGTTGTGACAATGCCATGGATGGGGTTAAACAGAAATTTATTTTTGCTATTTCCAGAGTCTGTATATCAAGGTGCTTGCTGGAATAATTTTATTTCAGACCCACTCTTTGACATGTAGCTTGCCATCTTCTGTCTCTATATTTGCATGCCATTTTCCTATGGTTCTCTTTGTTCTTATTGCTGCTTTTTATGTGGAGGAAAAATTAGACTTTACATCAATTAACTGGATTAACATTAATCATGATTTAAAAAACCATATATTTAAATAGAGTCACAGTCTGTGGCACTAGGTATTTACAATATAAGTATATGAGTTTTGGGTGAGGACACAATTCAGCTGGTAACATAACCTAGCCTCCCGCTAAAGACAGACTCACAGAAAAGGGAATGCTGGGTGAAGAGATCTGCACATGTAGCATTTTAATAGCTATAGTCAGATTACACATCACAAAAGGGCTGCTGAATTTACATTGCCACAAGAAATCTCTGGTTGTAACTGCTTCTTTGCATCCAGGATTTTCTGGGTGTTGGCATTTAAAAAGTTATTTTTCTTGGTTAATCTCTTGTCCATGTGGAAAATAAAATTCCACTGTTTCATTATTTTTCAATTCTCCAAGTGATAAACCTTTTAGTTGTTTATCAACTGTTTAGATTTTTTTTCTTCCCTGAATCATATTCAGATTCTGGACCCCATGTTGTTCTCTCTTGCACCCTGTACTCTTCAAGCATTTGTCCCATTGAGGAACCTGGGCTGACATAGCTCTGTTACTGAAGACTTCCCTAAACATGAAGGAAGGATTTAAAAGTCTCTCAAGTCAAAATATCCTCATGGGATATCTTCTCTAGGCTCTCTCTTTGAAATGGAGAAGGAATATTTCTCTAAATGGATATGCCCTATAACAAGAAACCAGACTTTGAGAAGCTTAGAAGGAATTTCAGACAGTTCTGTCCTGGCAACTTCTTAGTTCTCACTCAAGTTGCTGAGAAGCCATTTGATATCTAGATGTCTGTGTTTTCTCATCTCTACAATTGGATGTTTTTAAAGGACTCAGTTGGCTAATGGCTTCACAGGAACTATTGATATAAGGCACTGCACCTCCACTGCTGCCGACAAAACACCTTGAAGTTGCCGTGTGGACACTGCTTAACCATTACCTGACACCATATTAATTTTCTTTTAGAAGTTTATAATCTTTTCATCATGGGCCCTCTTGTCATCCATAAGCCCAAATACAACATGTCAACTCTTCATTGTCTGCAATCCAGATTCCAGTTCTCTGATGTTTCATGATACTGTCAATAATTATATGCCCCTCCTTGGCCTCATTTTGCTCTATTCCCTAAATAAAAAAATGTGCTGCCTGCCTCTATAACCCATGTCCCTCTTTGTTTTGATAACTAGGACTTGGTATCTTTTAGATCCCTCTAGATCAGCCTGTTCTATAATTGGTAAACACTTATTAACTTATCTCATATTCAATATCAACCTACATTTTGACATGTAAAAAGGTGTTGAGATGAATTCTAGCTGGTGTTTGCCCTTGATGTAAACTGAATCAGGGTTCCCTGGATCCTGGAATGGGAACTCCCTGAATGCACAGGTATATGAGAATGTTCTGTTTATGTTATGCTATGTAATGTATAAAACTGGATTTTTTCATGCATATATCACAAATCCTGCTTTTTTGAATAATTGTTACTTTTCGAATCTGATGAGAATAAGGAAAGTTGCACAATTCTTGTAATCTGGTGGAGTTGTTTGATTTTGGAATCAGATATAGCTCATTCTGATTCCCAGCCCACCTTCTTATTAGTTGTGTGAGTTTGTCCACAGGAGGAAACATATTACAGTCTAGCCATTAGGTCTAAGGCCAAATTGCCAGATAACTTTGTATTTAATGTATTTAAAGGATGGAGTCAAGGCTGTGGAAGATCACAGGGTAGGTGTCCCCAACACCCTGGGACTCCATCTCCTTCTGTTTGCTGTATGGTATCTGCAATGTGAACAAACCTGTGACCAGTATCAAGTGGGAAAGAATGATCTACTTCTGGACACTTCCTGCTCCCACTAGGGGTATTGTTTCTCCTGCTTTTTGGGCCTGAGGAGAAATATTAGTAAGAACCTCTATCCCTCAAGGCTAACGTTTAAAGAGATAGACCAGGCTCTTGAACTCACTGACATCAGGGGACCCATAGCTCTCAAATCTGGAACTTGCCTTCTTTGAACTGAGGTATGCTGGAGAGAGTCTCAGTTGAGAGTGTAGTTCCTCAAACACATAGATTTCATTAGTGGATATTATTAGTCACATGAAGATACTATTCTGGATATGTTGGGTTGTTATTAAAATTGATCTCAACTTTTTCTTTTCCTATTGTTAATGTGAATAATAGAAATATTTAAATTACCCTTGTGCCTTACATGTTGTTTTCATTGGACATTCTTGCTTGAGGGGATTGCTTCCCATTTCAAAATTTAATCTGTCTCCTAACAGACCAGGGAGCAGAAAATTTAAATAAAATTTTATAGTAATTGTCCCTATATTATTTTCATTAATGAATAATATAGAGACATATATAATTCAAAAACTGAAATGGCCGCCTGTTGAGGGTTAAATGCAAATGTTCCGCTGTTTGGAGACTCTGGTGCAATTCCCAGACCAACTCCCCCCGCCCCCAAAGAATAATGGTGCAACCAAAAACCTGTCATTCTGGCGTTATTCATGCCTGGATTGGACAATAGTCCCTGTCACTCAAAAAGATGACCGTTGGTTGTCCAATCAAGAGCGCCTAATGAGAACTGTCTAATCCTGTTTCCCACCAGCAAAGAGGGGGCGGACTTCCACAATCTGGTGGAGCTCTTTTCTCCAGTGTCCGCCATTCCTGCCCTTCAGCTCAAGGATTCACTCTCTCTTTTTGGAGTACCCATTTGCTCAGGCTGTGCGGTTGCTGAAGATCCCCAGGGAACAGGTCTGCCTCCTAAGCACCAAGAAATGGTGAGTGTGCAGTGGCACCATGAGCATGGGGAGGGAGGTTGGGGGAGAGAGACTGTTGGAACCGCAGAACTGGTATGGCGGGAAGGGAAGCCGGGAGTTGTGACTCCAAGCAGTTTCTGGAGTCTGCAGGCCTGATCCCTCCTTTGGGGCACTACCCCTCATTCCCACTGACCATCCCGGTGCATGTCAGTGGCAGAGATCCCTCACAGCCTTCCCTATTCCCACGGGTACCCTCAGCCTTGACTCAAATCCTGTCTGGCAACTGTGTGCCTGCAACCCAGCATCTTGCCAGATGCGGGTGACTGACAGGTGGGAAGATGATCATAATCAAATCTCCACATGCCGTTTTCCAGCTGAAGAAGAGCTGTGACCTATAGGGACCTCGTTTCTTCCCTGAGCTAGCTAGTTTTCATTTTTACTTTTTTTTTTTAACTTCCCTATTTTTTTTTTTTTTTTTAACTGGAGGTTGAAAGGAGGAGTACTGATCCTCCCTGATCTATATCCCTGGTACTTTTTATTTTTACTTTGAAACAGGGTCTAGCTAATTTTCTGAGATTGCCTTTGTTATGGTTTGTTATGGTATCTGGAGTTTTCTATTGCAATTAAGCATATAATTTTTACATACATATGGATTCATATATGGATTTTGTTAATAATAAGTACTTTTTTTCTTATAATTGAAAAGTGTCTTGCCTAAATTTATATATATTTAACTTTGTGGATTAATTTTAGAACTTTATGCTCTAGTTCCTTCTTCCACTATAAGTAAAGCATGTAGAAATTTTAAAATTATTGCCCTATAGTTATACCTAAAATTTGGGTTCATTTTGACATAATCATGCAGGCATGGAATATAATTTGCTCCACTTTACTACCCAGTAGTTCTGCTTTCCCTCTCCCTCCTACCTTTCCCTGTCTCCTATTTATTTATAGTTTTTTCTTTTTTAAGTTACTACTTTAAGGATACACATAAAGGTAGAAATCACTGTAATATAGTACACAGCAATTTTGATGGGAATATATTGTAGGTTAATTTTTGGAAAAATGTCATCTTTGTAATGATGTTTTATCATCTACCCATGGGATGTGTAATTGAGTCTTTTATGTGCTTCTGATGATTCTTATTTTCTCATAACTTGTACACATTTTCTTTCTAAACATGTATACATGTGAAATACTACATGTATTCAGCACCTATATAAAACTCATACATGGTAGTTTGTATTATTTTTAAACTGGATAAACTGTGACCAAAATTGTAACTGGCACCTAGTTATCATTTTTTTCACAGTTTATTATTTATCTCTTCCAAGATGTACATTCTCTTGAATCATTCTTCTGGGTTTCAAGCGTTTGGATAAGTATTATTGCATTCTTACAGTTTATCATGGTCACAAGTACTGTAATTTCAGTAAGTCTCTGGTGGGAAGTATCATGTATCTGCAATAGGAAAATATTTTCCACAAATAGATAATAATAGTTAAAACTCCTCTTGAGTTTATGAGAATTCACTTGTTTTATGTCTACATCAATACTATTTAATTTTGTCTATGATGGGATTTTACTTTATATTTGTCTAATTTCTAAAGATGTTGAATTTTTTATGATTATTGAACACTCAGCTCTCTCCTGTATAAACTGGCAGTTTGAGGCTCTTGCCTGCCTTTCATTTGTGGTTTCTGACTTCAAAGATAAGAAAATAGATCCAAAAAGGCAGATAGAGTTTCATTTCAGGAAAAAAGAAAATATTGTTCTACTTTTAATTATTAAAGAACTTGATTTGTGTTTTTTCTTCCTCTGTGTACATATTGTATATTTCTTGTCTGTTTTATATTTGGAGGTTATTTCAAATGAAATTCTAGGGTTCATCTTTGAAAATTTTAACAGGAAAAATTAATAAAGAAAATCTCTCTTTATAGTGGCAGGAAAATGAATATATTTCCTCAATATAATTTGGTAAGTAAATTTTTGAATTCCACATTCACAAAAAATCTACTCCTCTTCCTTGAAGATTATTTCTCTTTCTTCTTCTTCTTCTTCTTCTTCTTCTTCTTCTTCTTCTTTTTCTTTTCCTTGTATGTTTTTGACAGTGAATCATGAATTCTATTATCTGAATTTTGGAGTTTTATACAAATCATTTGGAATAAGATTTGGCAAATTCTAGAAATATTCATACATAATTTATTGTTTACTGGATGATATTGTGGCACTAGCAACAAAAGGACATTTATTATTAGAAATAGTTAACATATTTTTTTTCAAATTTCTTATAAATTGTTTAGATTTCTTTCTTTCCTGAGTCATACTCAGACACTGGCCCTGTGGTGTGCTTTTTGGCACTCTGTAATCTCCAAGTTTTACCCTCATAAGAATCTGGGTTACCAGTTCTGTTTCTGAAGAGTTCCTTAACATGAAAGTAGAAAAAGAATTGTGTTGCTCCTGGGGTGTTTTCTCTAGGCACTCTCATCAAAATAGGGAGGAAATATTTTTCCAGATTGACATCCCCTATATCAGGAGCTAACCAGTCTTTGAGGAGCTTTGAAGAACTTTCATACAGCTCTGTGTGCTGCTAAGTTGCCATTTAATATCCAGAAACCTGTGTTTTCTCATCTCTACAATGGAAATAATTTTCAAGGACACAGATGGATAATGTTTTTCATGGAGGATACCAATATATGTATGTGCTGTGATCCATAGCTGGACAAAGCACCTGGAAGACACAATGGAGATACTAATTGTTTGACTATTAATGCCACTCACATGAATTTTCTTTCAAAATCTTGTAATTACCTTTTCATTGTAGGCACCCATGTCATGCATATGCCCAAATTTGAAAGTTGAATCTTCCTTGCCTGAATTCCAGATTCCAATTCTCTGGTGGTCCCAGGTAGTGCAATTAATTTTGTTTCTCCTCATCCTCCTTTTACTTTATGTACCTAATAAAAAAATTCTCTGTTCCATGATACTATTGCCCATGTTCAGCTATATTTTGTAAGTGACATAAAATCCTGCATTTGCTGAGTTTTAAAGGAGGATTGAGATTACTCCTTGCTCATGTCTGTCCTTGTTATAAACTGAACCAGGATTTCCTTGGGTTGTGGAAAGGGAGCCTCATAACCAGTCACCTATATTAAAAGGTTTTAATTTTTTCCTTCTTTCTTTCTTTTCTTTTCTTCTTTTTTTTTTTTTTTTTGTGTGTGTGTGTGTAGACAGACATAGGTGCAGGCAAGTCTCTTGTTTGCATGTTTTTTTTTTTTTTTCAAGTGAGGAATACAATTACTTACCAGTATTTCTTCTTAGGTCCAAAACATGGGAGAGACACTGCCCTGAATGAGAGAGGGAGCTTTAACCAGAAAATTTACAGAAGTAGACTTTTTCCAACAAATGTTGGCCATGGTTCATTCCATTTCTGATACCAGATAGCAAGGAAAAGATTATATATACACATACACAAATATGCATACCCACATATTTTTACACATACATATACACTACATACAAATAAATTATAAAAATATATATTATGTAGTAGTATGTATATAATACTACTTACACACACAGAAATCCTGCTTTTTTGAATAAGTGTCACTAAGTCCTAAAGTAATAAGAAAAAGTTGTATGAGTCATGTATTATAGTGGAGGTATTTGGACTTTCAAATTAGACCCCCTGTTTTTTTGGGGGGTAACCAGGATTGAAACCAGGGATTCTTATCAATTGAACCATATCCCTGGTATGTTTTAATATTTTATTTAGAGACAGGGTCTTGCTAAGTTGGTGAGACTGACTTTGAACTCACAACCATCCTACCTCATACTTCTGAGCTGCTGGGATTACAAGTGTGGGCCACTATACCTGGCAACACATTTTATCTTGATTCCAAGCTCACTTGCTTATTAGTTGAGGGGCTTTGATCATACTAGGTAAATGTCATAGGTTGACCATTAGGTCTAAGGCCAAATTGCAAAATAAGTAGTTTAGCTTTAATGCATTTATATAGTAGATTGAAGGCTGTGGAACTGAAGACATGGACCCAAACTCCTGGAACGTCATCTTCTTTTAATTCCTATCTGATATCTGAATTGAATGTACTGTGGTCAGCATTTGGTGGAAAAAAGTCTACTTTGGAAAACTTTCTGATTAAAACTCCCTGTTCTCACTCAGGGCATTGTCTCTCCTGTTTTTGATTCTGAGGAGAAATATTTATAAGGAATCGTATCTCTCACCTCTAGCATAAAAAGCAGTGGTGAGGACCTTCATCTCCCTGAGGTTAGGGGAAGCATAGCTCTCCAATCTGGAATGTGGTTCTGTGAACTGAGATATTCTGAAGGCTTGACATAGTTTTGAGGGTGCTTTTCCAAAAATACATATGTTACATTAGTAATTTTTTTCATTTAATGGTAATATTCACATAATTGATGTAATGGATTGCATTATTAAAATCAATTACTATCTTTATGCAAATACTAGAAAAATTTAATAACCCTTGCACCTCATATATTATCATTGGATATTGCTGCTGTAGGTGATTCCTTCCCAGTTCAGTGTTCAATCTGTTTCCTCACAAGAGAGCAGGGAAGTTAAATGAAATTTTGTAATATATTCACTGTATTATTTCCATCCATGAATAATATACAGACATATATAATCCACAAATTGAAAAGGCCTAATATGAAAGATTAAATACAAAATCCTTCCAGCTGGGCTGGATCACACTTCTCCAAAGGAAACTTGCTTTAAATTAGCTGCAGCCCAAGGACTTGGATTTTATTTCTAAGCACCCCGAAAAACAAACAAACAACAAAAAACAAAAACAAAAAACCTGCATCCGAGAACCTTCCATTCTGACCTCATTCATTTAAGCATTTGATGTCACCTCTTGTCACTCAGAGGACTCATTAGACTCAGACAGCATGTGAAGACATAAACCCTCTTAGAAGTCCTTAGTTAAGCATTGTCCAATCCAGCACATAGCCAGTGAAGAGGAGCAGACTTGGTCAGCTTGTGTGGCATTTGTCTCTGAAGCCTGTTAGTGTTGGTATCCTTCTCTAGACTCCCTCTTTTAAGTTCAGGGGAGTTGGTTTGCTATGCTGTGCAGGTGCTAGAAGATCTATATGGTGAACACTGGGCCCCTCAAAAACCAGTAAATGATGAGTGTGCAGTGGCATCATGAGACTGGTGGTGGGGCTGCTTGAAACTGGCTGCACTATAGTGGGAAATGGCAATTGTGGACTAGAATCCTTGTGGTAGTTTCTAATGTCTGTAGGCCTGGGTCGTCTTCTGGGACAGGTCAGCTCTGAATCCATACTGGTCAATCAAGTGAGGCATACATCAGCAGTAGACTCTGTAAGTCCTGTCCTATCCATGCAGTGTATCTTCAGCCCCTACCTGAAGTCCTACATGAGCACATATGTGGCAGCATTCCAGCACCTTCCCAGTGCTGTGTAGTGGATTGAGGAGTGAGATGATCATCAGAATCACAACTCCATGTATTGTTTTCCTGCACAGGAGGAGCTTTGGTTTTCAGGGACCTCAGTTCTTTCTTCTGAGCTTGCTTTACTTTCTTTCTTGGGCGGATATTGGTACTGTGGATTGAATCTAGAGGTCCTTTACCACAGTGCTATATCCCTGGTACATTTTTTTTTTTTTGTGAGTCTGGCCTTGAATTATTGTCTCAGTCTCCTGAGATTCTGGAATAAGAGGTGTGTGCCACCCTACCTGTATCCTCTTGAATGTTCTAAATATATGGGAAGCAAAATGTCATATCCAGAACCCTGTCTCCCAGCAGAAACTTTATATATATGTCAATAAAAATGTAAAATTTCAGTTCCCTGTCCACATTCCCAGTGACAACTTCCCCTTTCCACAGTATTTTTCCATATTACATTTCAAATAAGCACAATCTTTTAAAATTATTTTACCAAGAACTGGATGAAACTTTTTAAAGGATTTGTTCTCTGACTGGGTGCAGTGGCACATGCCTATAATCTCAGACTCAGGTGACTAAGGCAGGAAGATTGCAATTTCAAGGTCAGCATCAGGAATTTAGGTAGACCATGGGCAAGTTAGAAAGACCTGTCTCAAAATTTTAAAACAAGGGCTGGGGATGTAGCTCAGATTTAAGCCCATATGTCAAATCCCCAGCACCATAGAAAAAATAAAAAATGAAGGATTATTTTTGTTTATTAGTATTTCACATGTTAGAAATATAGAGAAGCATCACTTGATCTTTGCAAGATATATGTATTTGTATCCACCCTTTGCCTTTCCAATGTCAGACACCTTAACAGAATGTCTTTGTATTGAGAGCCCCCTTGTAGTATTTATGTCAGAGGGTTCTCATTTCCCCCTCTGGTATTTTTTTGGTCCTGTTTTTCCACAACTGTCTGATATGAAGATCCCACAGCTGGCACATCTAATGTCTCTTGAGAGTCTAGTATATATCATTACTTGAGTCTTGTCTTGTTAGAGAACAGTCCAAATTTAGGGGGTATAGTTTCTCTTTTTTTTTTTTTTTACTTTTTTTTTATTATTGTACACAAATGGGATACATGTTGTTTCTCTGTTTGTACATGGCGTAAAGGCATACCATTTGTGTAATCATAAATTTACATAGGGTAATGTTTGATTCATTCTGTTATTTTTTTCCCTTCCCCCCACCCCTCCCACCCCTCTTTTCCCTCTGTACAGTCCTTCCTTCCTCCGTTCTTGCCCCCCTCCCTAAACCTAACTCTAACCCTAACACTAACTCTTCCCACCCCCCATTATGTGTCCTCATCCACTTATTAGCGAGATCATTCTTCCTTTGGTTTTTTGAGATTGGCTTATCCCACTTAGCATGATATTCTCCAGTTTCATCCATTTGCCTGCAAATGCCATAATTTTATCATTCTTTATGGCTGAGTAATATTCCATTGTATATATATACCACAGTTTCTTTATCCATTCATCAATTGAAGGACATCTAGGTTGGTTCCACAATCTGGCTATTGTGAACTGAGCAGCTATGAACATTGATGTGGCTGTATCTCTGTAATATGCTGATTTTAAGTCCTTTGGGTATAGGCCAAGGAGTGGGATAGCTGGGTCAAAGGGTGGTTCCATTTCAAGTTTTCTAGGGAGTCTCCATACTGCTTTCCAGAGTGGCTGCACTAATTTGCAGCCCCACCAGCAATGTATGAGTGTACCTTTCTCCCCACATCCTCGCCAACACCTGTTGTTGCTTGTATTCTTGATAATCGCCATTCTAATTGGGGTGAGATGGTATCTTAGGGTGGTTTTGATTTGCATTTCTCTTATTACTAGAGATGTTGAACATTTTTCCATATGTTTGTTGATTGCTTGTAGATCTTCTTCTGTGAAGTGTCTATTCATTTCCTTAGCCCATTTGTTGATTGGATTATTTGCATTCTTGGTGTAGAGTTTTTTGAGTTCTTTATAGATTCTGGAGATTAGTGCTCTATCTGAAGTATGATTGGCAAAGATTTTCTCCCACTCTGTAGGCTCTTTCTTTGCATTGCTGATAGTTTCCTTTGCTGAGAGAAAGCTTTTTAGTTTGAATCTATCCCACTTATTAATTCTTGCTTTTATTTCTTGTGCTATGGGAGTCCTGTTGAGGAAGTCTGGTCCTAAGCCAACATGTTGAAGCTCTGGACCTACTTTTTCTTCTATAAGATGCAAGGTCTCTGGTCTGATTCCGAGATCCTTAATCCATTTTGAGTTTAGTTTCGTGCATGGTGAGAGATATGGGTTTAGTTTCATTCTGTTGCATATGGATTTCCAATTCTCCCAGCACCATTTGTTGAAGAGGCTATCTTTTCTCCATTGCATATTTTTGGCCCCTTTGTCTAGTATGAGAAAATTGTATTTATTTGGGTTTGTGTCCGTGTCCTCTATTCTGTACCATTGATCCACCTTTCTATTTTGGTACCAATACCATGCCGTTTTTGTTACTATTGCTTTGTAGTAGAGTTGAAGATCTGGTATTGCGATACCCCCTGCTTCACTCTTTCTGCCAAGGATTGCTTTAGCTATTCTGGGTTTTTTATTCTTCCAGATGAATTTCATAATTTCTTGCTCTATTTCTGTAAGGTACATCATTGGGATTTTAATTGGAATTGCATTGAATCTGTATAGCACTTTTGGTAGTATGGCCATTTTGACAATATTAATTCTTCCTATCCAAGAACATGGGAGATATTTCCATCTCCTAAGATTTTCTTTAATTTCTTTCTTTAGTGTTCTGTAGTTCTCATTGTAGAGGTCTTTCACCTCTTTTGTGAGATTGATTCCCAAGTATTTTATTTTTTTCGAGGCTATTGTGAATGTGTGATTCTTCTCTTTCTGAAGAATCATCACTTATGTATAGAAATGCCTTAGATTTATGAGCATTGATCTTATATGGCGCTACTTTACTGAATTCACTAATGAGATCTAAAAGTTTTCTGGTGGAATTTCCTGGTTCCTCTAAGTATACAATCATATCATCAGCAAATAGGGATAGTTTGAGTTCTTCTTTTCCTATTCATATCCCTTTAATTTCTTTGGTCTGTCTAATTGCTCTGGCTAGAGTTTCAAGGACAATATTGAATAGAAGTGGTGAAAGAGGGCATCCCTGCCTTGTTCCAGTTTTTAGAGGGAATGCTTTCAGTTTTTCACCATTTAGAATGATATTAGCCATGGGCTTAGCATAGATGGCCTTTACAATGTTAAGGAATGTTCCCACTATTCCTATTTTTTCTAGTGTTTTGAGCATGAAGGGGTGCTGTATTTTATCAAATGCTTTTTCTGCATCTATTGAAATAATCATGTGATTCTTGACTTTAAGTCTATTGATATGGTGAATTACATTTATTGATTTCCTGATGTTGAACCAACCTTGCATCCCTGGGATGAAACCCACTTGATCATGGTGCACTATCTTTTTAATATGTTTTTGTATGCGATTTGCTAAAATTTTGTTGAGAATTTTTGAATTGATTTTCATTAAGGATATTGGTCTGAAATTTTCTTTCCTCGATGTGTCTCTGTCTGGTTTAGGTATCAGGGTAATATTGGCTTCATAGAAGGAGTTTGGGAGGGTTCCCTCCTCTTCTATTTTATGGAATACTTTGAGAAGTATTGGAATGAGCTCTTCTTTAAAAGTTTTGTAGAACTCGGGTGAGAACCCATCTGGTCCTGGACTTTTCTTTGTTGGTAGGCTTTTGATGACTTCTTCTATTTCATTACTTGAAATTGGTCTATTTAAATTGTGTATGTCCTCCTCGTTCAGTTTAGGCAATTCATATGTCTCTAGAAACCTGTTGATGTCTTCGAAATTTTCTATTTTGTTGGAGTATAGATTTTCAAAATAGCTTCTAATTATGTTTTGTATTTCAGTTGTGTCTGTTTTGATATTTCCTTGTTCATTCCGAATTTTAGTGATTTGGGTTTTCTCTCGTCTTCTCTTTGTTAGTGTGGTTAAAGGTTTATCAATTTTGTTTATTTTTTCGAAGAACCAACTATTTATTTTGTCAATTTTTTGTATTGTGTCTTTTATTCAATTTCGTTGAGTTCTTCTCTGAGTTTAACTATTTCCTGTCTTCTACTACTTTTGGTGTTGGTCTGTTCTTCTTTTTCTAGGGCTTTGAGCTGTAGTGTTAGGTCGTTTATTTTTTGAGTTTTACTTCTTTTATTAAATGCACTCCATGAGATAAATCTTCCTCTAAGTACTGCTTTCATAGTGTCCCAGAGATTTTGATATGATGTTTCTTTGTTCTCGTTTACCTCTAAGAATTTTTTAATTTCCTTCCTAATATCTTCTGTTATCCATTCATCATATAGTAGCATATTGTTTAATCTCCAGGTGTTGGAGTAGTTTCTGTTTTTCACTCTTTCATTTATTTCTAACTTCAATCCATTATGATCTGATAGAATACAAGGTAGTGTCTCTATCTTCTTGTATTTGCTAACATTAGCTTTGTGGCATAATATATGGTCTATTTTAGAGAAGGATCCATGTGCTGCTGAGAAGAAAGTGTATTCGCTCTTGGTTGGATGGTATATTCTATAAATGTCTGTTAAGTCTAAATTATTGATTGTGTTATTGAGATCTATGGTTTCTTTGTTCAATTTTTGTTTGGAAGATCTGTCTAGTGGTGAGAGAGGTGTGTTAAAATCACCTAGTATTATTGTGTTATGGTCTATTTGGTTTCTAAAATTGAGAAGGATTTGTTTAACATACATGGATGAGCCACTGTTTGGGGCATAGATGTTTATGATTGTTATATCTTGCTGATTTATGCTTCCCTTAAGCACTATGAAATGTCCTTCCTTATCCCTTCTGACTAACATTGGCTTGAAGTCCACATTATCTGAAATGAGGATGGATACTCCAGCTTTTTTGCTGAGTCCATGTGCATGGTATGTTTTTCCCCATCCTTTCACCTTTAGTCTATGGGTATCTCTTTCTATGAGGTGAATCTCTTGCAGGCAACATATCGTTGGATCTTTCTTTTTAATCCAATCTGCCAGTCTATGTCTTTTGATTGATGAATTCAGGCCTTTAACATTCAGGGTTATTATTGAGATATGATTTGTATTCCTGGTCATTTGGTTCATATTTAAAATTTTATTTATTTATTTATTTATTTTTTGACACATCTTGATTCCTCTTTATTTGACAGTTCCTTTAGGATAATTCCTCCCTTTGCTGATTTGCTCCTTTGTTTTTTATCTCTTCCTCATGAAATATTTTGCTGAGAATGTTCTGTAATGCTGGCTTTCTTTTTGTAAATTCTTTTAGCTTTTGTTTATCATGGAAAGATTTTATTTCATCGTCAAATTTGAAGGTAAGTTTTGCTGGGTGTAAGATTCTTGGGTGGCATCCATTTTCTTTCAGAGCTTGAAAATGTTGTTCCAGACCCTTCTAGCTTTTTGGGTCTGGATTGAAAAATCTGCTGATATCCGTATTGGTTTCCCCGTGAATATAATTTGGTTCTTTTCTCTCACAGCCTTTAAAATTCTGTCTTTATTTTGTATGTTAGGTATTTTCATTATAATGTGCCTTGGTGTGGGTCTGTTGTAATTTTGTGTATTTGGAGTCCTATAAGCCTCTTGGACTTGATTTTCCATTTCATTCTTCAGATTTGGGAAATTTTCTGATATTATTTCATTGAATAGATTGTTCATTCCTTTGGTTTGTTTCTCTAAGCCTTCCTCAATCCCAATAATTCTCAAATTTGGCCTTTTCATGATATCCCATAGTTCTTGCAGATTCTGTTCATGATTTCTTACCATCTTCTCTGTTTGTTCAACTTTGTTTTCGAGGTTGAATATTTTGTCTTCAATATCTGAAGTTCTGTCTTCCAGGTGTTCTATCCTATTGGTTATGCTTTCTATGGAGTTCTTAATTTGGTTTATTGTTTCCTTCATTTCAAGGATTTCTGTTTTGTTTTTTTTTCAATATCTCTAACTCTTTATTGAAATGATCTTTTGCTTCCTGAATTTGCTCTTTTAGCTGTCGATTGGTGCGATCATTCAATGCCTGCATTTGGATTGGTGCGATCATTCAATGCCTGCATTTGCTCTTTCATCTCATTGTTTGCTTCCCTAATCATTTTAATTATGTACATTCTGAACTCCCTTTCTGTCATTTCTTCTGCCATGTTGTCGTTGGATTCTATTGATGTAACATCTAGATTTGTTTGGGGCATTTTCTTTTCTTGTTTTCTCATATTGTTCAGGAATCAGTGGGTCATTAAGATATTGCAGATTTCCTCTATTGACTTATAATGTCCATGAAGATTGCTAGTATATCCCCTCTTATCCTTCAGCAGCCTGAAGTCTTGGAGGAAGTTGATAATGCGGAGCTCCAGGAAGAAGTTGCCTCTCTAGGGGTGGTGACCCTCAGGTGGAGTTATTCCCTGCTAGTGGGCAGAGGTGACTCCACTTGTTGACCAATGGTCATCCAACGAGGAACTAGGCTGCGGGCTGAGGCAAGACCTGTTCGTGCCTGTGTCTCTGGTTTTACTCCCTGTGGGAAAACCTCTCCCGGCAGGGAAGACTCACTCGGTGGGGATGTCTTGCTGGTCAGTTCCCCTCCTAGAGGTTCCCCTCAATCTACAACTACCGCCTGGGCTGGGCTGTCTTCCTCTGCAACGTTCCCAGGGGCCCGGACCTACCTCCTGGGCCTGGGAGCCTCACCCTCCGCAGGCGAGTCTCCTTAGGCTGCCTCTCCCAGAGAATCTGCCCACAGTCCTGGAAACTTCACTCCGCCCCTAGGCGTGTCTCTGTGCGGCTCTTCCAGCAAGAAGCCACCTAGCTCCTGGGACCCTGCTTTGCACCTAATCGCCTGGCTATGCGGCCCCTCTTCTGAGCCACCACCTGGAGCCCCATACAATAGCTCCAATACCCAGAGACCCGCCACACACCTCCTCCTCCGGACAGCGGCCCGGTTTGCGACGCAGTCACTAGGAGTCCAAGCAACTCACTTCGTGTCTCCTCCTCCCGCCAACCGCCCGTAGCCCTAGGCAGTCACTTCAAGCCCAAGTGACCTGCCCTGTTCCTCCTCCCCTCCTCAGGGTAGCCCCCCAGGTGTTCAGGAGCAGTGGCTCCGAGACCAAGCGACCCACCGCACTCCTCCTCCAGGCAGGCCACCGGTGTTTAGGAGCGGTCGCTTTGAGTGCAATCAACTCACCACTCGCCTCCTCCTCTGGCAACCACCTGTGGCTCTGATGCAGTCACTCCTAGACCAAGCGACCCGCCGTGCTTCTCCTCTTCCTCCGGGTAACCCCCCCGGTGTTCAGAAGCGATCACTCTGAGTCTAAACAGCTCACCACGCAGCTCCTCCTCAGGCAGCCGCCCAGAGCCCCAGTGGTTGCTCCGAGACCAAGCGCTGTGCTGAGCCGCCTCCTATAGTTTCTCAAGGAAGTATCTGAGTGCCCTAAACTTGGGAGAAATCTTCTGGTGTATGCTTCATCCAAAGGGCACTTCAGTTGTTTCCTTATCTGGGCTACTGTGAATACTGCTACATTGAAGATGATAATGCAACATTTATTTAACATACCGATTTCACCTACTTTGGAAATGCACTCAATTTTTATTGCTGTGTTAGTTTTTAAAGAACTTTAAGCTTTCAGTACTCTTTAAAAAATGGCTGTACTATATTCATAGTCTATCAGTGTTAAAGTGTTTCTTCCATATCCATGTAAATGGAGTAATAGTTATTCTTCAAATGTTCTATACTAGCCATTCTAACAGCTGTGCTCAGGCTGCAGAAGGTCTTATAGTTGACTGGTGCACTAAATTCCTGATGCACGTTTGTTAGAATCCAGGCTGCCTTACACTCCCTAGAAAAAAACCATGTAAACCTATTTTAGAATTGAACAGGGATCTGTAGATTTAACCCTTTTTTTCACTCTTGGTAGGGATTGTAGCCCATGGAAATGCTTGTACACCAATGTGAAGCCACTTTTTTACAATCTAGGGAGATATGGACATGCACAGTGTATATAGCAAATAGCCTAGCCATGTAGTAGTCTCTATCATCTAGATTCTTGTAATTACACTCAGACATTTGGAAAATGGCAGAACCATCTTAGTATGAGTTTCCAGAATGTATTCCCACCAAGCAAGAAATCATTTTATATATATACATATATTGGCAATTATATAGTATGTAATTGACATAATTTTTACTTGTCAAATTTACCAGAGCTCTTTCAATTTCATTTGCTTTTTAAAAGCACCAACATTGACATAGGTGATTGTTTCTATGGTATGTTCATTTTCAGGTCTTCTAATTTTGCTCTTTTGTTAGGAATATTTTTTCTCTACTCTTCTTTTTATAAAATTCATTTTTTCCAAACTATTGAGGTGGATGATTTTCTAATAAATTCTTAGTTATTTTACAGCTTACTAATTTATGTTCATATGTTTTCTTTTTAACCTCAGCTTTAGATGTATCCCACTTTATTACAGCCTTATGGAGTTTTAATTGGCACATATTAACCTGTATATATCTTAGGTATATACTTTTATTTTCTGACAAATGTATATACTCATGAAGCCAGCAACACAATAAACAAAATTATCATATCCATTATTACAATGTGTTCCCTGATGTCCTTTAAAATCCCTCTTTTGCTCTCTCACACAACCTGTTATGTAATAAACTTGATTTTATTGAGCACAGCAAGAACAGGCAAACATTAAAATTATAGAGGCCCTTGAATTACCAGAAAGGAAACACCTTGTACTATTGCCTACATCAAGAAATAGAACTTTAATGATGTCCTGACAACCCCTTTATTCCCTCTTCCTCTTAATAGCCTTCCATATTCCCCAGTGGTAAGTACCCGTTTCCTTTTCTATATAGTAATGTTTATTGTATTTTAAAAATCAAACAAGAAGACAGTAAAACAAATATTACTACTTTACTCACTAATACAAAAAGGGGAGAAGAAAGGGGAAGCTGTGGGCTTGCTTCCAACCCTGACCCCACCAGCCTGCTGCTCTCTGATAAATCTAGAGATAAAGAAGGAGAGAGCTTGGGCAGGATATGAGACTGGGGGCTGCTAAGAGAGGCTACCAAATTATACCATCTGCCACTTATTTGTTTTTTTCAGCTTGCCTTATCGTTTACTTTCTTCTTCTCATCCTTCAGTCCCTTGGCACTTGGCACAAATAGAACACTGCCTCATGCTTTTGTCTGAGATGGTGCTAGGACCAGGTTTGAACTGATGTGAAAACTGGATTACAGTGTACAGAATAAAGGGTCCTGGACTGCAGAGTGTGGTGGCAACTGGAGAAACCTTTCCCAGTGGTAAAAGCAGCACTGGTGGTCACCAGTTAGTGCATTCTCATAGAATCTTTTATTCCACTTCCGTTCTGTCAAGGGGTAGAATTAATGGTTCATATTGTATGCCTGAGTATATAGCACTGGACATTTTCCAAAGTGGCTTTGCCTTTTACCTTGCCACAGCAGGCTTGACAGTTCCAATCATTTAACATCTCTGTGACCATTGGTCTTCATTGTGTGTGTGTGTGATTGTTTTTTTTCCCCCTTCCCGGTGAGTATACAATGGTCTTTGTTTGAATTTTAACTTCCTTAAATAGTATTGTTTTATACTCATTCATTTGTTTATTTATCATTTGAATGTTTCCACCTTTGTGAAATATTTAGAAATTTCTCATATTTGCTGTACTCTATTGAGATGTATTTCCCCCAAGGAAATATATAGTACCTCCTATATTTTGTACTATAAGTGCTTTACTAGAAATGTTCACTTAAAGCATTTCCCACTCTTCTGGTAATGACCCTGGGTGAGCACAAAGGGTGAGGACAATATTAATTTGGATGATTCAAGGCTACATGAAACTGGGTAAATTTCCATGGATCTAGTCAAAAACATGGGTCATACTTGTTATCTAGGGCTGTGTACTCCTGAGTTTGAGTCTGTTCTATGAGTTTTGTTTGTTTGCTTTTAATTTGGAGATCTCTAAATTTTCTGTTAAGTATTTTGGAGGCATTTTACTATGCAGCTCTCTTCCCATCTCACCATATTTTTTGTATTTTTTTTTCTGATCTGTTTCAATTTGCATACTCAAGGTCCCCTGCTTTTCTTGTTTTTCCTGTACTTGGAGATGAATTTTGTGAAATCCTGGCGAATATTTTTTGGAAGGATAAGCTTATAGGCAATCTGCTATCTCTTGTGCCATGGGACTAGACTGAGTGAAGTTTGAGGGTTGCTATTGTTACACCATCATGGTCTATTAAAATTGGATTTGTCTATCTTGCTTTTGAAACAAAATACATAACAAATAGAAGAGACACTTTTATGGCCATAAGCTGAGCAATGCAAGCCGTCACTACATGCTAGATTGATTTTTTTTTCTATAGTTTCTGCAAGGAGTGTGGCTCTGATAACACTGTGACATTAGTCCATTATCAAGATATCTAAATCTTTTATAACTCTAAAAAAATAAATTTCTATTATCCTAAGCAATTATATTTGTGATGATTTATTTCAGCAGCAATAGAAAAGTTTCTTTTCTGCAATTGAAATTAACCATATGACCAAAGGCTAATGTGATAAAAGTTAAAGCTAAGTAATAGTTGTCAAATCTGCATAAGTATTTAGCAAAATATGATTGAATATTACTATCTTATTGTCAAAAACAGCAACACCTTGATCAGATTACTTCTTCAATCTGAAGAATTAATGTGCTGTGCTTCTTTTCTTAATTCTAGCTTCTTTGGAATGTGAATTACATGTTGTGTCCTGAGAAAACTTTCCCTCTTTGATTTAGACTCTGTCTCATAATTTGTACCTTAAGAAACATTCTAAAGTCAAGTTTGACTTTTTTAATTTTTCAGTGAACCACTCTCATCTACATAAGTGGAGGTCTGATGCTGACATAAATTTCCTGCTAATATTTGTTTTTAGCTTTGGAGATTGGTGAATTTCTTTTCTAATTTTATCGTTTGCTAGATTGAAAAAAGGAGTTTGCTGGCTAGTGTTTCTATTACCTCTTGTGTCTGGTAACATGTTTGTGGCAGCTTGTGGTTTTGTTCTCTTGATTTATGACTTATAGGGACTACAGTTTGACTGATATTCTCACCAGGATCTTTGCCTTTGTCAAAGTAAGAGGTGTTGCAACTTGCTTGTGTCTCTTTCTTTCTCAGTTCTGTGGGTTTTTCAAATGAGGTATGAGAAGTATTTTTAAAGTGGGCATTTTCAAGGTAAGAATTTACTAAAAATTATCAGAAGCTACAATTAGGTTTAGAAAGGTAACAAGATTCAAGGACAGTCAGTAGTTTATATATATAAGAAAATGAATCTTCAAATGTAATATTAAAACAATTTATAATAATTTAAAGCAAATACTTAGGAATAATTTTTAGAAATGTGAAATCTCGAACATTGAGAACTAGAATACATGGCTTGTTTATAGAAGATCTAGTATAAGCCCCCTCCTTGTTTGTGAGGACTTTAATTTTGGAGAAAGGGACAGAAATTGTATTTTTTAGGTGTGGTACTGAAATAGGATCTAAGTGTTTTACCAATGAGCAATATCACCATTACTTTTAATTTTGTTTTGGGACAGGGTCTTGCAAAGTTACTGAGGCTAGATTTAAAGTTGTGATCCTCTGGAGTCAGCCTCACAAAGAGTTGTGAAGAAGACATGTGCGTGCTACCTCCCCTGTCAGGGATTTTATTCTTTTCCTTTTTTAAAAACTAGGGATTGAACCCAGAGGCACTTAACCACTGAGCCACATCCCCAGCTCTCTCTCCCTTTTTTTTATTTTTTAATTTTTTTTTGTTTTGAGACAGGGTCTTGCTAAATTGCTTAGGGTCTTGCTAAGTTGCTGAGGCTTACTTGAACTTCCAATCCTCCTGCCTCCGCCTCATGAGCCATGGGGATTACAGGAGTGTAGTGTCCACCAGAGATTGCATTCTTGACTTTCATATGGTTACAGGTTGACTGAGGATAAAATCCAGACATGCAAATGTGTATTACTATCTCCAATTTTGAGGGAGAAGGTGGAAGCCACAAAGAAAGCATATGGGTGGAAAACCAGGTACTAATTCACCTGCCAGTTAGTCAGTATTTAAATGTTTTCTAGCTACTAGAGAAGTAATTGTTAGGAGAGAAATTAGTTCAAGGACTCTGAAGGGGAACTAGGTATTTCAAAGTATCAGAGAGTGGACTCAGAAAATCAATGCTCATCTACTTGGGTATGAAGAATAGAGTGTCTGAGGTTTAATCATAGAATCCTCAAGATATATAAGAATGTAAACAATGTAGTGGATGCATTTTTAAAAGATGATCATGGGTAGGACTTGGTCAATAGTTAACAATCACACCCCATCTGCATACCAACAAACTAAATTTTCTTTCACCTCACCCCTATTCTGTTACTTTAACCCACAACTCTTCTCAAGATGTTGTTTCCTTGAAGAGAAGTCAGTGTTAATAGTACTCTGAGGATCACCATGGGAAGAACTCCTTGCCTATCTTGTGGTAGAATCCAGGAAAGGAATTGCAAAGTTCAGAGCTTTCTCTGTCTCCATGTCCCTTTCTCACTCAAACACACAAAGAACTAAAGATTTCAATCATAGTTAAATTGATGGATGAGGTGAACATGGAAGTTTTGGATCAAATAATTAGAAAATTGAAAGTATAAATGTGCAGAAAGATTAAGAATCATATATCTCCTCAATGGTTTATTTCATTATTTTACAAAAGCAGTTTTTCTGTGTAATATAACCTACAGAAAACTCCTAAATTAGTTTAGTATGATAGGTTTAAAGAGAATGATAAAATTAGCAGATTCTTATCTTTATTAACAAATTTAAAGTAAAATAGTTTTTTTTAGAATTGGATTACTTTTCAGTTTGATAAAATCAGGTCAAGGAGAATAGTCTACTAGTTCTGTTTATTCTTTTGTTGTTTTTTCATTTGTTGTGTAAATTTAAGTTTGTATAACAGTATGTTTAGCAATACATATACAGAGAAAAATAAGTGATACAAGTAAGAAGTTTAACTTATCCATCAGATATGTTACATATTCACCATGGAGAATACCCCACCATAAACTAAGAAGAAAAAATCCTGTAATATTAAGCAAAATAGATGGATTTGCAATGTGTAAGTGAAGAAAGACACACAAAGAAAACTATCATATTGTCTCATATATGGTAACTAAAATAAAATTTATGTGAAAGTGAAATATTGATTACTATGGCTAGGAAGGGTGTTGGGGCATCAAGGGTGCAAGAAGGTTTTTTGGTTATTTTCAGTACATGTGTATGTACATAGGAAAATATCACACTAAATATTTGTAATATGTACAATTGATATGTGCTAATAAGACCCGTCATCTCACATTTTTACATCATTCTGTGGTGAGAATACATAAAATTCTACTGTCTCCCAGGATTTCTAGTACATGGTGCAATATTTTAACTATAGTCCTCTAATAACCACCATTCTCTTTCTATACATTCTTCCCTTTTTTTTTTTTTTTTTTGTTTTAAAATTTCATACATAGAGTAAGCAATGCATTGTTTCTGTGCCTGGATAATTTCACTTAGCTTCATCCATATATTGCAGATGGCAAAATATTCTTTTGTTACTGGGATTTGAATCCAGGGTTGCTTTATCACTGAGATATAACTCCATTTTTATTTTTCACTTTTAAGGGAGCAACTTGCTAAATTACTAAAGTTTGCCTTCAACTTTTGCCATGATTCCCATCAACAGCATCCTTATAAAAGCTGAATGATAAGCCAGGTGTGGTGGCACATGCTTTTATAATCCCAGGGACTTAGGAGGTTGAGGAAACAGGACCACAAATTTGATGCTGGCCTCAGTATCTTAGTGAGACCCTTTGCATCTTAAAAGACCCTGTCTCAAAATAATATTTAAAAACTGAAAAAGATTGTATATATGTTTATATATTTGTGTATATATACACAGTTAAATGTGTGTGTGTGTGTGTGCACGTGTGTTTGTATCATAGTTTCCTTATTCAGTTACTCTTTAATGGACACTGAGGTTGTATTAATGAAATGGCTCTTTTGGATAATGTTGCAATGAACTTGGTAGTGTATATATTTTTAAAGGTGTATTTCATCTCCTTTAATTATTGTAATAGTTAATTACAGTGAGTGGATTGAGGTATGTCTAGAAAATTGGTAAAGAACACCTGTAAGTGTATCTGTTTGTGTGTTTCCAGAAGATTGGGTCAGAAAGCAGTGGGGAAGACCTGTCATGAATGTGTAGTACCAACCAACAGGTTTAGTTTGAAAAAAGGCAGAAGGGGAACATGTCTTGAATGGGTGCTTTTTGTGATGGTGTCACCTGTGAGCATCTGACTTCACATACTTTAGCCTTTGATTGTAGGCTTGAATCATTGTCCTCACAGAGGTCTTTCCAAACCTTAGTCTTAAACTATAGCTTGCTTCACTGACCTTAGATTATGAGGCTCCAGCTGAATGGACAGAGCTATTACCAGTTTCCCCATTATGCCAGCCTGCAGGCAGGAGTGTTGGGACTATTTATCTCACGATTATGTGAATCAATCTAATGTATTTATTTTATGTGCATGTTTTTCTGAAAGACACTGCTTACTATAGGCATATGCTCAGCAAAATATGAGTCATAGAGTGTATCTTGTTTTCATTTTTTTAAAATCTCTGATATTGTTTTCCATGATGTGTATACCAGTTTATATTCCTGACAAGAGTATCCAAGAGTCTCCTGTTCTGCACATTCTCTGTAGTATGTTACCTACTACAATTTTGATAAAAACAATTCTAACAAGCATGTGGTAATATCTCATGGTGATATAAACAAAAACCATAAAACTTCCAGAAGAAAATGAAAAAATCTCTTTGACATTGGTGTTGCTAGTAGTTTTGGATAGGACAAAGAATGTATAAGAAAAGCAAAAATAAAGTGAGCTTCTATATAGCCAAGGAATTAATCAACAAAATGTAAAAGTAGACCATGAATTTGAAGAATATATTTGTTAACCACATATCTGAGAAAAGTTTAATATCAAATATATATGAAAATTATACAAGTCATAAAAAAGAAAGAAAAAAATAGAATACTTTAAATATGATAAAATGCCTAAGTAGACATTTCCCTAAAAATCAAACAAATGTATAAAAGAATATAGAAGGTGATTAGCATCATTAATTATTAGAAAAATGCTAATCAAATTTATAATTTACTTTAGCTTCTTGGTCTCATTTATCTCACAGAAATATGAATGCTAGTGTATATTCTTCATCTTACTAGGGCATCCTGAGACATTGGTAAGTTCACAAATTACCAAGCCCTCATTTTCCCACATTACTCTTCCTCATTATTCCCTCTTAATTGCCAAGAAAATCTAGAAATTTGGAAATAACAATTTATAGATGAATTTATAGATAAACTACTAGATAGTCATGAGTTTGGAAAATCACTTCAAAAATAAATAGAATATGCTAATAGACCTAGATGTGAAGAAATATAACATAAAACCTACAAATTAAAATTTAAATTAATTAGAAATATTCTTTTTTGGGAAGAGTACTGGGGATTGAACTCAGGGGCACTGGACCACTGAGCCACATCTGCAGCCTTATTTTGTATTTTTATTTAGAGACAGGATCTCACTGAATTGGTTAGTGTGTTGCTTTGGCTGAGGCTGACTTTGAACTCAAGATCCTCCTGTCTCAGTTTATAGAGCTGCTGGGATTGCAGGTGTGTGCCACGGAGCCCAGCACAAATATTCTTATCAGAACCTGAAAAAATGGTCATGGAAGTACATGCCCATAGTCCCAGCTACTTGTGAGGCTAAAGCAGGAGAATGATTTACACAGAGGAATTTGAGTTCAACCTGGGCAAAATACAAAATCTAGATCTAAAAAACCCAACCAATAAAACCTAAACAACAACCACATAATATATATATATATATATATATATTATGAAATCACTGGCACTGGTGATTTCAACCAAACTTTTAATAAGGAATCAATAATAATAATTCATGATCAATTCTAAAAATAGAATGAAACTTTACCAATTCTTTCTGTAAGGCCAGGTTTACCAGATAACATATCATGAGAAAGAAAATTACAGGCTATTTTACATTATGGATATTGACTAATATATTCAAAACCACTAGCAAACTGAAGATAGCAATGTCAAAAGGAAAGATTGAACCTCATGCCCAAGAGGAACATCTCTCAAATTCAGCAATATATCAAAATACAGTACGGTTCCAAAAATCATTTTGGTAGAGAAAATCTTTTGGAAAATAATATGTCAATGTATGATTAAACCTGTGACAAGTTAGGACCAGAGAAAAATTCTTTTTCAATCCACTAAATGGCAGCTGAGAGCTACTTTCAGTTATCATATTTATGGTACAACCTAAGTGTTTCACAACTTAGTTTGGGAAAAAAGTAAAAAATAGTATGATTTTCTGACTTCTGAATATTCTGAGAATATTAAAAATAGATATTATACATCAAAGAAGAAATAGCCTATGAAGATAATATTATGCCTTATAAAATGTTTCAAAGGAATTTTCACAGAGTAAAAAAAAAAAATCATTAGAACTACATTAGTTCAATAAGGGCATAGGTCACAAGCCCCACATAAAATTATATAAATTACCCTAAGAATGAGCAATGTCAAATTTGAGACATACATTCATTCATAAATGTAAAAAAAATTTGAAATAAAAGTAATACATTTAAGACTTGTTCAATACAAAGTAAAAAGTAAAAGTGAAAATCAAATGCAAAAAAATATGAAAACAAATGGGAAAGCAGCTAATATTCAATGATTATAAATTTAATTTTGATAAAAATCACAATATTCCACAGAGGCTCTTCAGATTAAGCATAATTACTTGCAAATCCCAAAGTCATTTTGTAGAAATTGTCCAGCTAACACTAATAATCATAGGAAAATTTGAAGAAAATCAAATAATGAAATCAATATTGAAGTTAAAAATGTTACTTTTATAAAAATGTGCATTGCAACAAAATGTGTCATGTGTTTATTGAATTTTAATATTTTTTAAGATTACTGATGAACAGAAGTCCCCATGCCTAAAGTGTGGAGGTCTGTGTCAACCTAGAGAAGAATTAGGCTGGGACTGACATTTGTCACCACAGAGATTACCTGCTGAGCATAAAATAAATTGAATTCCTTTCATAATAACTTTCTCTTGCTTCCCAGATTTTTTGCATCTTTCCTACTATAGATGTTCTTTCTCTTGCATTTTACTCAGGTATAGCCCAGTGTGTACCAGGTATTGAACCTCAAATATATGCCTGCCCCTACTGAAGATGTAACAGTGTGGGAAGATGTATTCCAGTTCTCCTGTGAGTGGTCAAAAGATTTACTCTTGTTTCTCACACAAGCTGAAGTGTATTTTAAACAGTGTTTTGTACATTACAGCTTTGGTTTATTGGTGAGGGGGTGCAAGTTTGCAGGGATTTAGTCAATACCTTATTTTCACACCTTCAGCTGTACAGAGTTTTCTCCAAGTATCCTTTGGCCTAGGTTTTGATCTTATTTCTCTGAATGTAGGGGTTGTTTGCTCTGTAGGAAATAGGTAAAAGATTTTTCTTTCACTGCTAGAGTTCTAGCAATGGATAGTTGTCTCCATAACAGCACGATGTGGGAAGAATTTCTCAAGGTACTACCACATTTTTCTTGACATATCTTTTGAGATTCCTGAGAAAAAGCATTCATGATCATGGGAAACATATTTGCAGACCCAAGGATTTCACATTCTCACTTACCCACCCACACATGTACTGCAGACTGGCTCCAAAATACTAGCTTAATTTGACTAGTTTATATACTTTTCAGGGAGAAGTTATGTGGTTTATGTTTCCCACAGATTCCTATATCCTCAACTGCCAGGTCAGTTTTCTTGTGATATCATTCCTTTGAATGAGAAAAAGCTATCTCATTCATTTCCAGTTTGGTTTTTTTTTTTTTTTTTTTTTCATTATTTTTCTTGTTTCATGTTTAGGTATCACTCTTTTGGCAATCTCTACACCTAGACAATTAACTCAGAAACAATCCACTATTTTTACATATGATTTTTATCTTATATTTTGGAAGTTATTTAGGACCTGGTTAGTGTGTTCTCCCTATAGTAGTTTGTATTAAGTATTTTTCATATTGTATGCTATTATTACTCCAGATTTATGTGTGTTAATCTAATTTAATACTTCTCACAGGAAGTCAGGTATACCCTTCAAATTAATTTTACTATTGAATGAATATTCACTTGTTCAGAACCACATGTGTAATAGGCAGCTTTGCATCACTGTAACCAAAGGATGTGAGAAAAACAACTTAAAAGAGGAAACACTTATTTTGGCTCATGGTTTCAGAGGTTCATTCCAGTTGCTGACTCCATAGCTTTGGGTCCAAGGTGAGGCAGAGCATCAGGAAGAAATGTGACATAGAACATCAGATCAGAACATGACAGCCATAAATCAAAGAAATGACTATTTTCACCAGGGACAATGTATAAACACCAAAGCAGGCCCCAGGGAATGGATTCTTCTAGCAACAACCTTCCTTCCTAAAGTTACACCATTGATCCATATTAATGGATTAATTCACTGATTTCTTTGCAGTGTTCATAATCTAATTATTTCACCTCTGAACAGTCTCCCATTACCTCACACATGAACTTTTGAGGAAAACCTCATATCTTAGGCATAACGTCATTTCATAATTGCACTTTGTTGAACTGGACAGGAACATAATGAAAACCATATTGTCTGACCTCAGAAAAGTGAAGTCCCTGGGATCTTTCTATGATTTTTCAACATTGGGATACCACCTTGAAATAGAAATCATAATTGAGGCAAAAGTAGTAGGACTCAGTGGAATTTTAAAACATTGTTTCATTGTTACCTAAAACACCAGTGATGTGTGTGAGGCTCTAATCATCTTCTCAGAAAGGTAAAATAACTGGTCTTCAATTCAGGCTAAAATTTTTTTGAGACAACTCTTCAAATACTTAACATTTTCTTCTTACTTTCATGGTAATGTTATATTTTGCACAGAACTTTTTGTTTAGTAAATAGTAAACATTTTTTGTGCATTAATTTTGCAATCTAAGTCTCCATTGCCAAATCTGAATTTATGAATACTTAACTCCACTTTCTTGAAAATTTTTACAATTTTTGGTATTAAAATTAGGTCTACATTTCATTTTGAGATAATTATTTTTATAGAAATCTCTATTTTTTGCATGTAAATAAACATTCATCTTAACCTTATTTGTGGAAGAGATTATTATTTCTCTATTAAATTATCTTGACAGCCCTGTCAAAGATAAATTGTCCTCAGGTGTGTGGTTTATTTCTAGACTTCAAATTTTCTCCTCTTGATCTATTTTTAAATTGTATTCTTTTAAACTCGTAACAAAGCTTCAAATAATTATTATGCTTAAGGTTATAAGATTCACTAAGGTCACTAAGATATATGATAAATCCTGATAGATTGTTTTAAATTAAGGATATTAGAAATTAACAAGAATTATTGTTGGGGTTTCCATCCTTATATCAGATAAAGTGGACTTCAAGCCAAAGTTAGTCAGAAGGGATAAAGAAGGACATTTCATACTGCTTAAGGGAAGCATAAATGTATAAGACATAACAATTGTAAATATTTATGCACCAAACAACAGTGCATCCATGTACATCAACAAATCCTCAATTTCAGGAATCAAATAGACCACAACTCAATAATTCTGGGTGAATTTAACACACCATTGTCACCACTGGATAGATCTTCCAAACAAAAACCAAAGAAAACGTAAATCTCATTAACATAATCAATAACCAGACTTAATAGACATATATAGAATATTCTATCCATCAATGAATGAATTCAGTTTCTTTTTAGCAGCACATGGAACCTTCTTGAAAATAGACCATATGTTATGCCACAAAGCAGCCCTTAGGAAATGCAAAAAAAAAATAGAGATACTGCCTTGTGTTCTATCAGATCATAATGGAATAAGAGTAGAAATCAATGACAAAATAAAAAACAGAAATTACTCCAACACCTGGAGACTAAATAATATGCTATTGAATGAAATATGGATAACAGAAAGCATCAGGGAGGAGATTAAAAAATTCTTAGAGTTCAATGAGAACAACAATACAACATATCAAAATCTCTGGGACACTATGAAAGTGGTACTAAGAGGAAAATTCATTGCATGGAGTGCATTCCAGAAAAGAATGAAAAATCAACAACTAAATGACCTAACATTACAGCTCAAAGCCCTAGAAAAAGAAGAACAGAATAACAGCAAAAGTAGTAGAAGACAGGAAATCATTAAAATCAGAGCTGAAATCAATGAAATTGAAACAAAAGAAACAATTCAAAAAACTGACAAAACAAAAAGTTGGTTCTTTGAAAAAGTAAACAAAATAGACAAACCCTTAGCCACACTAACAAAGAGAAGAAGAGAGAAAACTCAAATTACTAAAATTTGTGATGAAAAAGGAAATATCATGACAGACACCACTGAGATACATAACATAATGAGAAGCTACTTTGAAAATCTGTATTCCAACAAAATAGAAACTACCAAAGATAGTGACAAATTTCTAGAGACACATGCTTCTCCCAAACTGAACCAAGAGGACATACACAATTTAAACAGATCAATATCAAGCAATGAAATAGAAGAAGCCATTAAAAACCTACCATCCAAGAAAAGCCCAGAACCAGATGGGTTCTCAGCCGAATTCTACAAGACCTTCAAGGAAGAACTCATTCCAATACTTCTCAAAGTATTCCAGGAAATAGAAAAGGAGGGTACCCTACTGAACTCATTCTATGAAGCTAATATCACCCTCATACCCAAACCAGGCAAAGACACATCAAGGAAAGAAAATTTTAGACCAATATCCTTGATGAATATACATGCAAAGATCCTTAACAATATATTGGCAAACCATATCCAAAAACATATTAAGAAAGTTGTGCACCATGATCAAGTGGCGTTCATCCTGGAATGCAAGGATGGTTTAACATCCATAAATCAAAAAATGTAATCCATCTTGTCAGGAGACTTAAGGATAAGAATCATATGGTTATTTCAAATGATGGAGAAAAAGTGTTCGACAAAATACAACACCCCTTCATGCTCAAAACACTAGAAAAAAAAGGGATAGTTGGAACATACCTGAACATTGTAAAGGCTATATATGCTAAGCCCAAGGCAAACATCATTCTTAATGGTGAAAAACTGCAAGCATTCCCTTTAAAAAAATGGGAACAAGACAGGGATGTCCTCTTTCACCACTTCTATTCAACATCGTTCTTGACATACTAGCTAGAGCAATTAGACGGAATAAAGAAATTAAAGGGATATGAATAGGAAAAGAGGAACTTAAGCTGTCACTATTTGCTGATGACATGATTCTGTATTTAGAGGATCCAAAAAACTCATCCAGAAAACTTTTAGACCTCATCAATGAATTCAGCAAGATAGTAGGCTATAAAATCAACATGCATAAATCGAAAGCATTTTTATACACAAGCGATGAAACATCTGAAAGGGAAGTGAGGAAAACAACTTCATTTGCAATAGCCTCAAAAAAAAAAAAATAAAATACTTGGGAATCAATCTAACCAAAGAGGTAAAAGGTGTCTACAATGAAAACTACAAAACATTGAAGAAAGACATTGAGGAAGACCTTAGAAGATGGAAAGATCTCCCATGTTCTTGGATAGGCAGAATTATTATTGTCAAAATGGCCATACTACCAAAAGTGCTATACAGATTCAATGCAATTCCAAATAAAATCCCAATGATTTACCTTACAGAAATAGAGCAAGCAATCATGAAATTCATCTGGAAGAATAAGAAACTCAGAAGAGGTAAAGCAATCCTTAGCAGGAAGAATGAAATGGGGGTATTGCAATACCAGAACTTCAAATATACTACAAAGCAATAGTAACAAAAACCGCATGGTATTGGTACCAAAATAGACAGGAAGATCAATGGTACAGAATAGAGGACATGGACACAAACCCAAATAAGTTCAATTTTCTCATACTAGACAAAGGTGCCAAAAATATGCAATGGGGAAAAGATAGCCTCTTCAACAAATGGTGCTGGGAAAACTGGAAATCCATATGCAGCTGAATGAAACTAAACCCCTATCTCTCACCCTGCACAAAACTCAACTCACAATGTATCAAGGACCTTGGACTCAGACCAGAGACCCTTCATCTTATAGAAGAAAAAGTAGATCCAAATCTTCAACATGTCGACTTAGAATCAGACTTCCTTAACAGGACTCCCATAGCACAAGAAATAAAAGCAGGAATCAATAACTGGGATAGATTCAAACTAAATAGCTTTCTCTCAGCAAAGGAAACTATCAGTAATGTGAAGAGAGAGCCTACAGAGTGGGAGAATATCTTTGCCACTCATACTTCAGATAAAGTACTAATTTCCTGAATATATAAAGAACTCAAAAACCTCTACACCAAGAACACAAAAAATCCAATCAACAAATGGACTAAGGAAATGAACACACTTCACAGAAGATGATCTACAAGCAATCAACAGATATATGAAAAAATGTTCAACATCTCAGTAGTAAGAGAAATGCAAATCAAAACTACCCTAAGATTCCATCTCACCCCAATTAGAATGGAGATTATCAAGAATACAAGCAACAATAGGTGTTGGCAAGGATGTGGGGAAAAAGGTACACTCATACATTGCTGGTGGGGTTTCAAATTAGTGCAACCACTCTGGAAAGCAGTGTGGAGATTCCTCAGAAAGCTTGGAATGGGAACACCATTTGCCCCAGTTATCCCACTCTTTGGCCTATACCCAAAAGACTTAAAATCAGTTTACTACAGAGATACAGCCACATCAATGTTCATAGCTGCTCAGTTCACAATAGGCAGATTGTGGAACCAACCTCAATGTCCTTCAATTGATGAATGGATAAAGAAACTGTGGTATATATATGCAATGGAATATTACTCAGCTATAAAGAATAATAAAATTATGGCATTTGCAGTCAAATGGATGAAATTGGAGAATATTATGTTAAGTGAGATAAGCCAATGTCAAAAAACCATAGGACAAATGATCTTGCTGATAAGCGAATGATGACACATAATGGGGGTTCGGAGGGGGGCAAGAATGGAGGAAGGAGGGACTGTGTAGAAGAATAAGAGGGGTGGTAGGGGTAGGGGGGAAGGAAAAAATAACAGAATAAATCAAACACCATTACCCTATGTAGATGTATGATTACACAAATGGTATGCCTTTACTTCATGTACAAATAAACCAACATGTATCCCATTTGTTTACAATAAAAATAAATTAAAAAAAGAAAAAAAAAACAAGAGTCCTAGAAGACAAAATCAAAAGTAGACATACACTCTGATCTAGAAATGCCAGTAAAAAATATGTATTCATAAGCAATTAAATCAGGATGTTGAAGAGTTATTGTGTACATTTCTGTGTTCTCAATAGTCAAGATATTGACTCAACCTGTTGTGCCCTACAATGATTGAATGGGTAAAAATGTGATGGTTTTGCACTATTACGATTTAGCCATAGGAAGACAATATCTTATCATTTAAAGTGACATAGGATGAATATGCTGGACTTTGCATTAAGTGAAATAAGGCAGATACAGAAAGTCAGTTGCAGGAGCCTCTGATTCACTTGTGAAAGTCAGGAATTCAAAGAGTAAAATTGTGTTTTGTGGAGTGTTGGAATATTGTTAGTGAAAATCTGAATTTTTTAAATTTTAGTGGGCATTACAAAGTCAAGTTTTGTTGTACTATATAGTGAGTGTAATATATTAGGTTCTTAATAAATACTAATAGAAAGTGCAATATTTTGTAAGCACAAAACTGTTAACTATATAAAATAATGTATGTGTTAATTCACTAGATTTAGTCATTTAACCTTGTATGTATATTTTAAAATGCCATGATATACTTAGTAAATACACAAAGTTTAATTTGTCAATAAAACAAATCAGCACTTAACACAAATTTTTTGAAAAACGAATTTGTTAGTCTTGATTTTCATGTGCTGACTTCTTTCAAATAATATAGACATAGGTTGTGCAAGTTTTTATTGACTCTAAAACTTGTTTTCATGGAGAATCTTCTTTAGACATATGTGTGTATTGTTCTCATTAAAAATTTTATCCATATATTTTTCTTACGATTCTATAGCATTTTTACCCGTGTTAAATATCTGTGGTATTATCATCCAAAATCTGTTATTTCTAGGCCTCTCTGTCACAGTACACAGAAACCAGTTTTCAGACACTCTTCAAGATAGCTAAAAATGTTTGTTATGTTTCATAGTTCCCTTATTCTACTGAGAGTGACAGTAACTGGTAGATTTTTCCTAATTGCACAATGTTATATTATGGAGGAGGAAAGGCTGTGGTTGATAAAAGTAACATAATTTCTTTCCCTCTATCATATTACTCTCCTTAGTATTACTATTCTTGCTTTTTTTTTTTTTTTTTTTTGGTGCAATGCTGGGGATTGAACCCAGGGCCTTGTGCTTGTGATGCAAGCACTCTACCAAGTGACCTATATTCCCAGCCCCTACTTGCTCATTTTGATATTGTGATCTGTACACTAGTTTGGGTAATTTTCAAAAGGAATATTTTCTGTACATTTTTATTTAGTTTATATATTTCTGGGTTAATGATGACTTTGGATTTGCTAATCTGCTACCCTGCTGATGTCTTGACATTGCTATAATTTCACATGCTATGTATGCAAAATATATTCATCCCAGTCTAGTAAGTAAAATAATTTTTATTTTGATTTATTTCAGCCATAATTTCTCATCATACCCAAGAATTTTCACCAGAACAGGGCATGAAACATGTAATTCAAAAAGTGATAAATGGAAAATATGGAAAACGTAAGCTTGATTATCTAGAACAAAAGAAAATATACCAAAATGTAAGTGTGAGTCAACATCAGAAATCACATTATAAGGAACAAAACCAAGTAGCAGTGACTATTCATAGTGACAATTTTCCTTTCAATAGGTATCAAGAATATTTAATATATCAGAAAATTCTTCAGTGTACACCATTTACTTTTGAGGAGCTTTGTACATCTTTAAGAATATATTTACAGCAATTTTTGAAGCACACATTTCCTCTGAAAGAAAATGTGGAAAACTGAGAGAGATCTCCATGTTTCAGTTTCTACCTTAACCAATTTTCAATGTAGCATTGAGTTACACTTCCATTCAAATATTTCTGCAGACAAGATATTAAAAACTGAAAGAAAAATTTCTAAAAGTGATCATTTTTGAGAGTTTCTTTATGAAATGTCCATTATTCTGCAATGAACAAATGATTTCTTCTTGTGCCCAAATATGCAATTTTTACAATTGTGAGAGGGTCCACTCTTGCCCTTTATTGCTTAATAAACTTTAGATACATATTTATGGAAAGTATGCTACATATATAATGAAACAAGTAACATCTATAGCCAGGTCTCTGCCCTGTGTAATTACCAGGGTGGTCATATTGGTGATACAAATTATGAGTACAGAGAAACTCATAAAAATGTTAGCATTGGTTGTAATGCCAGAAGACATCAGTCTAATCATTTTACAAAGAATCTTTACAATGATGAAATATGTGGAAAAGTCTTATTTCAATGCTCAAAATTTATTACCCATCCAAATATTGATAAGCAAGCCAACACTTGCAAGTGGAAGGTATATGAGAGAACTTTTAATAAAATTGCAAACCTTACTCCATACAGAAGAATTTATACTAAAAGAGAGTCCTATATGTTTAAAGAAGGTATCAAAGTATTTACTCAAACTTTTCTAAACATCACGGATACTATGACAGTGATAAGCCCTTCAAATTTAAAGAATGTGGCAAAACTTTTAATCAAAGATTACCCCTTATCAAGGATCAGAGGATTCCTCCTAGGGAGAATCCCAGCAAATGTAAAAAATGTGACAAAGCCATTAACAGTTGCTCAACCATTTCTAAACACCTGAGGTGGCATAGCCATGTCAAAATCTACAAATGTAAAGAATGTGACAAAGTTTTAAAACAAAGCTCAATTGGTACTCAATACCACAGAATTCATACTGGAGAGAGCCTCTATAAATGTAAAGAATGCAACAAAACTTTTAGTAAAATCCAAAACCTTACCCAACATCAAAAAGAGTTCATACTGGAGAGAAGCCCTACAAATGTGAAGAATGTAGCAAAGCTTTTTATCAAAAATCACACCTTATTTGCCACCAGAGAATTCATATAAGGAGAGAAGCACTACAAATGTGAAGAATGTGATAAAGCTTTTAGTCATAAATCAGGACTTATTTACCACAGTAGAAATCATACTGAAGAGAAGATCTACAAATGTGAAGAAAGTGACAAAGCTTTTAATAAAAAATTCAGCCTTGTTTACCACAGCAGAATTCATACTGGAGAGAAGCCCTACAAATGCAGAGAATGTGAAAAAGCTTTAGTCATATATTAAACCTTTCTAGACATCAGATAATGCATATTGGATAGTTCTACAAATGAGAACATTGTACCATTCCTTTAAAGATGGGTAAAAATTTCTTCCACACCAGAGCAATCAGCAGAGAGGAATTATAAAAATGCACAAAAAAGTAACAATGTCTAAAACAGTTCATGCCTTAGAACCTGAGAATACATACTGGTTAGGGAGAGTACAAGTGGAAAAAGTTGTTTCAAAGATTTTAGGCTTTGCTAAAACATTATTGAACATTGGAGAATTCATAGTATCCTAAAAATGTAAATAATGTGTCCAAGCCTGTATCCAAACTTCAAACTTTATTGAACATTTGAAACCTCATACCTATAGTGAAGGTTAAATAGCATTTGTCAAAAATATATGCCTTATAGAACAGCAAATTACTTACAATAAATACGTTGACAAATATAACACAAGGAAAATCCTTATCTATACATCATACCTTGATGTATATGAGGATCAGTAAAAGAGAGAAATCCTTTAAATATAGTAATATTTTTGCTTAAACTAACTTTTGCTTAAAATTTATTAAACATTATTAGGTGAAGTGATAGAAATAATTATCAAATATCATAGCAGAGTACAGATAGCTCAGTTTTGAAAGGGTGTAAATTATAAGTCAAAGATTACTAAATATGTTCACTTTTGAATACTGGAAAAACAATTATAAGTAAACTATTTTGGAAGTTTTACACTAAATTGTAATGTTTAGAATTTATTTTTTGTACTGCAGATTGAACTTGGGATGCTTAACCACTGAGCAACATTTTCAGCCTCCACTCTTTTAAATTTTGATATGGGGTCTTGCTAAGTTGCTTAAAATTTCACTAAGTTGCTAAGGCTTATTTTGAATATATAAAACTCTTAACTTGGTTCCCAATTTGCTTATGTTATAACCATGAGCCACCATGCCCAGTTTACAGGGAATTTTTATCTATATTCATACTATATATGCAATTTCCTAATAAGTGAAACAAGTTATATGTAAAAGTTAACATGTTAACACTGTTGTGTATTGAATCATGTCATTATTTCACAGAACAACACTTGACTAAAGGATCCGTGTAACAGTAAAACATACTATTGGGTAAATAGGACTGTAATATCTCAATTATTTTACACATTTTAGTCAAACTTATTATGGAAATGTAATTTGCACAAATAAGATCTTTATACTTTTTGTTTGTATTTACAGATAAATTAAGATAGTTATAGGCAGTATATAGGAATATAAAAATAAGTCCCAAATTTTCATATCTTGAATTACATATTTAATATTTTACTTATAGAATGATGACAGTAGTTCTAAAGCTGTGCAACTCTGGAGAGTCATAAAATCTCCCAATTATTTGGATTATGAATATCCCAGAGACTAAAGTGCATATTCTGTGAAAAGGAGAGTCATTGAAGAGGGAGATCGTCTCATTGTTTCCATGGAAAGCCATGTGGTCAACAGGACACTGACCTATTCTGGCTCTTGGCAAATCTGGTAAAGAGAAAGACTGAGGAAGCTAAGCATTCCTCATGAACTCCCTAAAAGTAACTTCTGAAGAGATTTGACTGACCTCCAAAAATTTAGAAATACAGTCCATTATAGGACCACCCCACAAGGATATATCACCAGAAACAAATTTAAAATGGTGTAAATGTTTACACCTCCCACACAATTTATTTTATTAGATATCTTTTGACATTAGAGATCACTTTATTCTACTTTATAACTTATAAGGGCTATTATAATTTTTAAATTATAGGATAAATGGTATATGGCATGGTCTCCCAAAGCTTCTCTACAACTCAGTCCTTATAATACATTATAAACTAAACTTGTCCCTTTTTATATCTTACAGGTACAGTAAGTAGCACATGCCACCACACAAAACCAAAATTTTTATTCAAATGAGACACTATCTACAAGTCCTGCTCAAACACTGATCAAACACTGAAAACACACAAATATCATCCAAACTTTTCTCCATGTGTTAGTCCTTTGGGTCAACAAAATTTGGATATATAAATATTACAATCTAATGATAACTTATAGGCAAGAGGACTGGAAACAATAATAATATGCATGTGATTCTTGAATTTTATTTTTCCCTGTCTATATTTTCTATAAAGCTTTCTCATTGTGTACATGGTGGCACCTCTATGAATTTCCCACACCCAGTCATTGCAGGGCCTTTGATAATACTGCGTTCTGACTGATTATACCCGTAGTTATGTATATCCTCATAGTTACCCTGATGGCAACATGTCATTTCATGGTCTAGCCATGAAATGGAATATTTTTAACCCTAATAAGGAATGAAGTTCTGATACATTTTTAAACAAGGTTGATTCTTGAAAACATTATGCTACGCAAAAGAAGTCAGAGATGAAAGGACAAACACTATGTGTTCAAAAAATGAGATATCTGGAATGGACACATTTATGTATAGAGAAAATAGAATGCTAGTTATCAAAAATTGTGGGAAGAGAAAGATTGGAAGTTAGTATTTAGAAACTAAACCCTGTTTGGAGTCATAAAGTTCTGGAGTTAGTGGTTATGGTTTGCAAAACAATGTGACTCTACTTAATGTCATTGAATTATGCAATCAAAATGATTAAATGGTAAATTCATCTTTTGTATATATACCATTTTAAAAATAGGTAAAAACAAACTATTCTTTAGGTATCCACATTTAGTTAATAAAACTGGATAAAAAAGAAGAGAGGATTACATGAAATAAATACACTACTGATACATGTCACAAGATGGATGAACATTGAAAACACTATAGTACAAGAAAGAAGATAGAGTATTATGGGCAATGCATTGAATGATTCCACTTATATAAAATATCCAGAATAGGTAGAAACAGGAAAGATTAGTGGTTACCGGATGCTTGTGTGAGGAACTGAAGAGTGGCTGCCAAAGATATAAGATTTCTTTGTGGGGTATTAAAATTATACTATAATTAATGGTATAGTTACATAAGTCTATGATTCTACTAAAGATTACCTAATTTTATACTTCAGAAACACTTACTGTATGATAGTAAATAAATCTCAATTAAGCTATTATATAAAAAAAAAACAGTCCATTGTTCAACAATTTCCTCTCAGAAGGCTTATTTACACTTATACATATTTGTCTCCTCACTTCCTAGGTTCTTTCAGGGAAAATCATTATCAAATTAAAAACAAAGTTTCCCCCTTTACCCAATGTAATTTGTGATGGAATAAAGTGTTCAAATAGGTTCTTCTCAAGGTGATTTTTCTTGAAGACAAAGAGGCATCCAACTTTTGAATAAGAACTTTTCTCCCTAACACAAGAACATAGAGTTCTCACTCTGAGTATCCCTACTGCATGTGTTTATAATAGAAAATAACTAAATTGAATGTGAAGTCTAAACATCTGACATCCCACTTAGAGTCAGTACCTGGGTTGTGAAGGCCAATTTTATTATATCATCACATGATTGATCCTAACAAGGAATAGATTTGTCAAGATAGCTTGGTTTGTAATTTTCTTGATATAATGTTTATTTGGTCCAGATATACAGACTTCCTTTGTGATTTAAAAAACTCATCATCTTGTTTGATAAGAGACCTATTTTTATTCCATGAGAATATTTGCCATTTTTTTTAACCAGGGAGCTTTCAGTAAACTGAGGAATATATCTTTAATGGATTACAAGTTCTGAGCCAAAAAAAAAAAAGTGAAAATAGTTTCAAGTAGGAGCAATGAACAACCTTGGTATTGTTATTCTTATAACCAAAGGAGGTGACATACATGGAGTTTCAGGAAAGGCCAGAGAAAGCAAAGACAGAGATTGGAGTGGTATATCAACAAGCCCAGGGAACATCAATAATTTCTGGTAGTCACCAGAAACTAGGAGAGAGACATGGGCAGATTCCCCCTCAGGGCACCCAGAAGGAACCACTGTTGCTTGACACCTTTGTTTTGTTTCTTTGACCTCTTGAGCTCCGAGAAAATAAATTTCTGTTGTTTTGAGTCACCTGGTTTCTGGTCATCCATTTTGTTCTAGGAAAACAATACAACACTTAATACAATACAGCTGTGATTCAGTTTGTAATTTGGTGGTTGCTTTTATAAGTCAATGTGACTAAGTTAAGGAATGCCCAGATAGCTGGCAAGGCATTATTTTGGGGAGTGTCTGTGAAGGTGTTTCCAGAAGAGATTAGCAATCAGATCAGTAGAGAGAATAGAAATGATCTGACTCTCCAAGAATGGAAACAGGGAGGACAATTAAGAGATCTTATACATAATCAGGGAAGAGATGATGGGAAAGATTCATTTGTTAAGGGAGGGGAGGGAGTGTGTGTGTAGGAAGGAGAATAGAATGAATTGGACATTATTATCTTATGTGCATATATGATAACAACTGGTGAATTCTATATCATATACAATCAGAAGAATTAGAACTTTGAGTCAATTTATGTGTGAAGTGTCAAAATGCATTCCACTGTCATGTATAAGTCATTTGAACAAATAAAAACATTTAAAGATGCCTTTGTCTAAACTTCCACAAAAGCCTGTTTTAAAGTTCCATCTCTGATTCAGTAGGTGGAGTTGATAAGGGAGCAGTATCAAACCACAAGAAAAAAGAAAAATGATCTGTACTTACAACACTGCAGAGCCATCTGTGAGATACATGTCTGAAAAGCTATATAAAAGTGATTGATGGAAACAGAGATTAGTTCCTGAGAAAGGTTTATATCCCCCTATGTCTGACCACTCTAAACATGATTAAAGTGGATGGTACCAAATGTATGTATTCTACAGGTTGCATTGGCAATAGCTCATTCCAGGTTTTCTAAACTTGGAAAAGAAATCCTTGAAGTGTTTGGCTAAGATAAAAATGGTTACAATGGAACTGGGGAAGACTTTATTATGTGTTTGGAAATCAGAACAGGTAGCCCCAGGCAATCCCCTTTCTGGAACTGTCTTCAGCTGATTCAGGTCACAGGCAAATGGTTGTGGACATAGGGGAGTGAAGAAAGATTGTGATCATATGCCATATCCAAAGATAAGAATTAACCTGGTGGAGGTAGTCCAACCATTCCCCATTCAAGTCCCTTCTTGCAGATAGCAACACAAGTCACTTACCAGCAGGTGCACACCAAGCGGTGTCTTGCTACTTGAAGACAGAGAATGTGTTACAGCAGAACACCACCAATTATAAAATATCTGAGCAACTGTCGCGTCCCCTCTGGCCACAGAGAGAGACACGGCAAACGTCTGAAGCTTTGGAAGTTTATTGTGCACAGGTTCTTTCCTACGCTTCTCTTACCCCTAGCTTCTTCGCACTTTCAGCTTTCCTTTTCCCAGCTCCTTCCACTCCCGCGTACTTCCTCCTTCCAGCTCCGCTCCCGCTGCTGCCGCGGCCGCCGTCGCCGCCGCCGGTTCTTCCGCTTCTTCCGTCCCTTCCTCAGCTTCTCCCCCTTACTCTCCCACCCACCAGGCTTATATACACTTCAGTCAATCAGGGGAGAGTACACGAGATAAACGCGGACAGCTGCAGGCACAGGACGGGTGCACGAGGGGGGGGCATGCCCTAGTCACATCATTAACTAGCCAATTATTGGAATTCGCTGGTTGTTTACTGTATAGCTGGCCGCCTCTGGCTCAGCGTCAGGCGCCATCTTGACCATGCCCGAGGCTGGGGTTCCCGGAAAACCCCACAGATCCCCCTTCTTTAATATTAAACTAAGGCTCGGGACCGTGTCTGTCTTAGGCTGAGTGGTCAGCATATGTCCTTACCCGTCATCAGAGCCTGCAGAGCATGCTGCAGCTCCTGTCTTAGGTTGGTACACAGCCACCTCCTTCATTACCCGTCCTTGACTACCGATCCAGCATCAAGAGCCATACTAATGGGGGGCTGTCGGCCTTTAGGGCGGTCATGGCCTGATGAAAAATAATTTGATCTCTCTATTGGCTAGTTTGCAGATGCATGCCAAAACGAACGAAGAGAAGAAGGCCAAGGCAGAGGGGTACCACCATAGCTCCTAAGCTTGCCCACTGTTTGACAATTCTATAAACAGAAGAGGAACCTTATAGCCATATCAAATACAGAAACAATATACATCCCAATAGAGTTACAATATGGGTAACACAAAGCAGCTCTCAGGGAATAAACGCATCCCAGCCCCAAAAGTTCTTGCAAAGCATCCACTTGTTCTTATAATGAGTCCATTCTCTGATAGAGTCTCTATGGTCTGCAAGGCTGCAACTGCATTCTCGGCCGAATGATCGTTGTTATGGTTGTGTCAATGCTGCTACTGCAAGGACTGTGGTGGCAGTGATCACGGCTGTTGCAATGTCAAAGCCTCTTCTGTCTCTTGATAATAGCACTGGCAATTCTATATCTGCAACAGAAACTAGGACTGGTAGGAAGATAGAAATGTGCAAATTGCACAGGTGGCAAAAGAACCATTCCAGTATTGTGAAAGATAGGATACAGTTAGTGAACAGTTAAGAGGTATTATTAGAAATGTTAGTTGGTAGAAACATAAAAAAGAGAAAATACACAAGCTGACGTGGGAGGAAAAGCAATATCACAGCTAGGGTCAGCAGAACAAGTTGCTCTACTCTGGGTCTGATTTGTAGTATGATTCCAACGGCAAAGTGCAGAAATTCTCCTGTTAAAGCAAAGAAAGGCTAGAAATATCCTTGTCACCAAAAACAGCACGACCTGAAAAATCATCAGTAGAATTGACAGACTTGTAGAGAAATTGGTGAAAAACAAGAAAAGGAAGGATAAAAAATATGTTAGTCAGAAATGAAAAATATGTCCAGGCTAACAATGGCCCATAGGTTCCGGGTTTGCCTCTCCGTCTGAGTTTCTGTTATTGGAGGAAGGCTCAAACTCGCCATTGTGAGGAGGAGCAGCATCACTTGCATGCTGTAAAACTCTGACCAGCCTTTCTGGAATCCAGACTGGAGTCTGTTGATCCTGTGGGAAAATACAAACAGACCCTCGGACCCAACGAAGGACTGGATCCGGTCCTTTCCAACAACCTGTCAGGACATCTTTCCATTTTGCCCATACTTGAGAAGTATTATGGGGATTATAATGTCGATCAGCTGCAGAATGGCCGTCCCTATCCAGAGTTAAGAAATTTAGAATGAAAAGAACTAAATTAAGTTTATCTTTAGGAGACTTGTAGGAGGCTCCTATTCCCCCTTTTTGTTTATTTAGACAATTTTTTAAAGTAAGATGTGCTCTTTCCACAATGCCCTGTCCCTGAGGATTATAGGGGATGCCAGTGACTGATTGGATGTTAAATGTTTGTAAAAACAACTGGAAGCTTTTGGAAGTATAAGCAGGACCATTATCTGTTTTAATAACTTTAGGTATGCCCCAGCCAGCAAACACTTGTAGGCAGTGTTGAATGACATCTTTTACCTTTTCTCCAGAATGAGCAGAAGCCATAATGACTCCTGAAGCAGTGTCTACTGACACATGTACATACTTAACAGTACCAAATTCAGGAATATGGGTTACATCCATCTGCCAAATATGGCCAGGCAGCAGTCCCCTAGGATTAACTCCAAAGGATTGCACTGGGATTAAAGGAGCACAATGTTGACAATTTTTTACTATTTGTCGAGCCATACATTTGGATATAGGAAATTTTCTGCTCAAAGTAGTGGAATTTACGTGAAATTTTTCATGAAAGAGTTTTGCCTGTTCCTCTATGGAAAAAACAAAAATTGATTTGGTGGCCATATCTACCAAGTCATTAGCATTGGCCAAAGGTCCTGGTAAATTAGAATGAGCTCTAATATGTCCTACATAGAATAGATGTTTACGCTGTAGGATAAGGTTTTGTAGTGTAGTAAAGTAAGAAGCTATCGTGGACATGGAAGAAATATGGGGTACCGTTTCAAGAACCTGTAAAACGTTAACGATATATAAGCTATCAGACAGAAGATTGAATGGCTGATTATCTGCTAATTTAAAGGCTAATATTACAGCTGCAAGTTCAGTAGCCTGTGCGGAGTTGGGTGGAACTATTATGGTGTGAAGTTGTTTACCGATAAGTACTGCACCTACTCCATTTTTGGAGCCATCAGTAAAAATGGTTACACAGTCTTTAAGAGGCTGGACACTAGTCACTTTTGGAAAAATTATGGGGGTATTTTTACAGAATTGAATCCAGGGATGTTGGGGATAATGGTTATCGAACTGAGCTGAAGTGGAACAATATAATACTGACCAATCATCATCATTATTAATTAACCATTTAATTTGCTGAGTGGAATAAGGAGTTATAATAATAGATGGATGGATTCCAAAAACAGTAATGCAAGATTCTATTCCCTTGAATATTACCTGGGCAATAGCTTGGGGATATGATTGCAATGTTTTAGCTGGAGAGCTAGGGAGATTTATACTTTGCAGAGGTCCTCCTTGCCAAACTATGCCAAAAGGGGTATGCTTCTCTGAGATTATGATTAAACTTAATGGTTGAGTAGGATCACAACGATCAACGTAACACTGCTGAAGTCTATTCTCTACTAGCTGTAAGGATATCCGTGCTTCAGGAGTAAGTTTCCTAGGGGAATTCAAGTCAGGATTACCTTTTAATATATCAAATAAAGGTTTTAATTCCCCTGTGGATAATTTTAAATAGGATCTGATCCAGTTAATGTCACCTAAGAGTTTCTGAAAATCGTTCAAGGTATTCAATTGATCTGTCCTGATGGTCAACCTTATTGGTCTGACTGTAGTAGCAGTGAGCCTTGTACCCAAATATTCTTGGATCTCCTCTAATTGTAATTTTTCAGGGGCTATCGTTAATCCTCTCTTTTCTAATGCTTGAGTCATAAATTGTAATGCTTCTAACAAAACTTCTTTTTCTGGATGGCAAATAAGTATGTCGTCCATATAGTGATAAATCAACAATCTCTTAAACTTTTGTCTAGTAGTTGTTAACGCTTTATCTACGTATATTTGACATATAGTAGGACTGTTAGCCATACCTTGAGGCAACACAGTCCATTCGAATCTCTGGTCAGGCTGAGTGTGATTAAGAGAGGGCAAAGTAAAGGCAAATCTCCAACAATCATTTTTGTGTAAGGGTATAGAGAAAAAGCAATCTTTTAAATCCAGAATAATAGTAGGCCAATTTTTTGGTAGTGCAGTAACAAGAGGGAGTCCACATTGGACGGGTCCCATAGGGTACATTTGTTCGTTTATGGCTCTTAAATCATGTAATAACCTCCATTTCCCTGATTTTTTCTTTATTAAGAATATTGGAGTATTCCAAGGAGAGGTAGAATGTTGTAAATGACCTACTTGTACCTGCTCTTGTACTAACTTATGAGCTGCCTCTAGCTTTTCTTTTGTTAGGGGCCACTGTGGAATCCAGCGAGGCTTATCATCTTTCCATATTATAGGGATTGATGGTTTATCAGTGGCCCCTAGGAAAAACCCAATCCATGAGAATCATTTTTTGGTGGGGGTAAAGGCAGTGGTTGGGTAGATCCTTGGCTATGTCTTCCTAATCCTTTTTTATCATCATAATCCATATTTTGTAACATATTTCTTACAGGAGTCCCTTGGTAAATCTGGTCAGTGGTGAGTTTCATATCCATTTGCTGCAGGACGTCTCGTCCCCATAGGCTAATAGGAACATTACAGACATATGGTTGAAATATTCCTGTGTGTCCCTCTGTATCTTTCCATGATAATGAGGAAGCACTTTGATTGGGGCTCTCTGCTACTCCTAAGTCTCTCAAGCTCTGAGCTGCTGTGATCAATGGCCAGTGCTTTGGCCAGACCATTGCACTGATAATACTTTTGTCTGCTCCCGTATCTAATAAACCTGTAAATTCCATATTTCCTACTTTTAATTTTAGGAGGGGCCTCTGTTCCATATCCATAGTAAGGTTTATTAAAGTGGTTCCTGTTGATCCAAAACCTCCTTGTCTTTTATTTGTATTTTCACTGGGCCACAAAGAATGTTGACTGGGCAATATAAGCATTTGTGCAATGCGATCCCCTGGAGAGATGACCGTAATTCCTTTTGGTGAAGAGACCAAGGCTTTTATTTGTCCAGTGAAATCAGGATCAATAACCCCTGGGTGTACTATAAGTCCTTTTAGTGTTGAGGAACCTCTACCTAGTAATAGCCCTACACTGTTCTGTGGGATTTTTTCATGCCAATCAGTATCAATCATCTGCACCCCCATATCTGGGGTTAGTATGAGTCTGGAGGTGGCACAGATGTCCAATCCTGCACTCCCTGAGGTGGCCCTGCGCTCCCCTTCTCTGTGGGAGGATACCACCGTCGGGGAACTTGTTGAATCACCCCGTATATTTGTTGCGGGCCCCGGGGAGGGCCCTGTCTCCCGTTTTTTTGAAGTTTAGGATTTAAACCTAAAAAATTACCTTCCCTATCTCTAATAGACTGACAGGCACTGCTCCAATGATTTCCCTTTCTGCATCTTGGACATAACCCTGGGGCATAAAGTGTAACAGATTTTACTATAGTTATCTCTTATCTTTTGTTAGGGCATTATCTCCTTGCTGCTGATTTTGTGCATCTATTGAAACGTATTGGCCTTCTCCTATTAACATTTCTATCGGGAAACCTTGCCACTATGTTTCTGCAAGCAGTTTCAACAGCTGTTTCTTGCCACTGAGCTTCCCCAATTAGCCATTGTTCTCCAAATAACACTGCTCTGCATAGCTGTCTCCAACTCTTAACTGCCTCTTTAAAGTTTTTCTAATGGTTGATGGTATCTCCATTTGCTCCTCAAATACAGGCAGGTTTTACAAATCTTGAAGCTCTTTTTATTAGGCTTAGGTTTCTCCTACCTTTTTCCCTTGTTCTTAAGTTTTCACTACCACTTGGTTATTTCTTTTGGGGGTTCTTTGTGTTAGACTTAGTTCCCTTTTTTCCCTTGTTCTTAGATTTTTTGAGCAATTATTTTCTAGGTCACCACTACTCAATCTTTCCTCACTTTATTCTCTTTAAGCGTTCTTTTCTGTTACTATTAAACCCTGTTCATGAAGATCCCCCCTGTGGCACACTAAGCGGCTTTTCTTTACTTTAGCTGTTTTTTTTTTTTTTTTTCCTCAATGGCTCCCATTGTTTTTTAATAGTTCCCTGAGGGGTTGCTGCATTCAGACCCCATTGTTACTAATTTGAATAGCTTTAGTTTTGGCAATTACAATAACAGTGGCCTAGCTGCCAGGAGCAAGGAGATTGCTGGAGGGAAAACTATCAAGTGCACATTAAAATTTTTATAGCGGCTTTTCACGTAGGACCGCTTCAAACGTGTTTCTACTTTCACTTTAATTAGACCGCGTTCCACGCGCCAGGACCGCTAATGGCGTGTCCCGATACCGGACCACCTTCCGTGTGTCCTTATTTTTATTTTAATTGGACCGCATTCCGCGTGCCCCCAGGACCGCTGATAGCGTGTCCTGATACCCTTTAACTGGACCGCATTCCGCGTATCCGGATAGTCGCTATACCGCGAACGTCGAGGCGCCTCTCCTTTACCTGTTTACCTTTTTTGACTTCTTTACCTGTTTACCTTTTTTGACTTCTTTACCTGTTTACCTTTTTTGACTTCTTTACCTGTTTACCTTTTTTGACTTTTTTATAACCGGTTTAGCTTGTTAAAAAAATTTTTAAGATATCTTACCTTGTCCCTTTTATAGTCCCGGGTTTCGGCACCAGCTGTCGCGTCCCCTCTGGCCACAGAGAGAGACACGGCAAACGTCTGAAGCTTTGGAAGTTTATTGTGCACAGGTTCTTTCCTACGCTTCTCTTACCCCTAGCTTCTTCGCACTTTCAGCTTTCCTTTTCCCAGCTCCTTCCACTCCCGCGTACTTCCTCCTTCCAGCTCCGCTCCCGCTGCTGCCGCGGCCGCCGTCGCCGCCGCCGGTTCTTCCGCTTCTTCCGTCCCTTCCTCAGCTTCTCCCCCTTACTCTCCCACCCACCAGGCTTATATACACTTCAGTCAATCAGGGGAGAGTACACGAGATAAACGCGGACAGCTGCAGGCACAGGACGGGTGCACGAGGGGGGAGCATGCCCTAGTCACATCATTAACTAGCCAATTATTGGAATTCGCTGGTTGTTTACTGTATAGCTGGCCGCCTCTGGCTCAGCGTCAGGCGCCATCTTGACCATGCCCGAGGCTGGGGTTCCCGGAAAACCCCACAAGCAACTACTTTTATGCAACAGCCACAGTGGCATGTGTTGGAGATACAGTGGTTAACAACAAGATGATGTGGATCTGCTTCCCTAGAACTCATTTTCCAGCAAGGGAAACTTGAAGAGAAAAAGTTCTCCAGGAATAATGTTGTACCAGCACCTATTCTCAACCCCACTCCTCACTGCAGATGGTACCACCTCATGATATCTCCTCTGACACAGTTTGTGAGGTTGTGTCCTGATCATCCTGTCCCCATGCATTGACTGGCTCATTGACTTTAATACACTCTGGCCAAGATAATAAAGCCACTGCCAACCTTACTCATCCTTCTTCCTGGGTTTGTTCCCTAAATGGCTAATGCTGGCCTAATTCCTCTCCAAGTTTTCAAGTCCTTTGGCCCACCTAGATGTTGCTTAATTTAGTGTACCCCATCCCCATTCTGCCAGTTTTCTGATATCTGACTGGATATCAGAAAACTGGGTCTTACATACTTTCCACTTGAGCTTGCATTAAGATAGTTTTGGCATTTGAATATCATTTATCTAAACTTGACCATAAAACACTTTTTTCTTTCCCCTTGATTCCTTAAAATGTTAACAGTTTGTCTATAATTTTCTTTCCTAACTACTTAATTCCCTAAATGCAACCTGAATCTGTACCCTCTGCACTATATCTCAAATCTGCCTACGTATTTAAAACACCTGGTGAATATTATAGAGTACTGACTCTTTGGCTCTACCTCAGGCTAATTCAGAATTACTGGGGATGGAGAGGATCCAAGTTTTTTCAGTGCTACCCTGAGGATTTAATACACACCAGGCTATAGAAACACTTCCCGAAGGTTCCAGCTAAGTGAAGGGTGAAGGATACCAGAAATGCTGGGAGCAGATCGGCCCTGGATTGCAAAACTGGGCCAGAAAGTAGTGAGCAACATAGCCCAGAGCCTGAGTTTTTAGAGGAAAAATACATTAGTTTACTCTGATAGTGATTTGTTTTGGCAAAGATTTTGTAGAAATCCAGGCATAAGGAATCACTGAATTCTATACTAGGAAAGCGGAGTTTTTCTTTGTGATGTAGGCCAGTGTTCTCACACTTCAGGAAGTTTCAGAATGTAAAAATAGTAAGTGATAAGGAGGAGAATAAACCCCCTTCCGCTCCCAAATTTTTCAAGCTACACAAGAGGATCAGAGGTTTCTATGTAGAGAAAAAAGGGTTCAAATATACCACAAATGATTTTCTCTCCATTCTAGATTTTAGAGATGGAATGGCCTCAGCTGTGATGTACTTCAGATTTTCTCAAACTTGACTTTACATTAAAATTGAAAAGAAAGAGAAAAAACGAATTCTCATTCTCAACCCAAACCAACTACAACAAAAACTGAAGTGAAACAACTCTGGTTTTAAAAGGTGCCCCAGTTGATTCTAAAAAACATTAATTTTTGTGACCCTCTTCTGGTTCAACTCTCTCATTTTGTGGAAGAGAAAATCAAAGGTCAATGCATCCAACAATAAAAACCATTATGCCCGCCTATTAGATCAGATCCTCTGTGTGCACTATACACCAAAGTTCCAGGAACATATATATAAGTTTCAGTTCTTAAAAAAAAAAAAAAAAAAAGGAGGTGTGAATATTTGTTTTGGTCAAGTTCTTTAGTTAGAAAAATATATGTTTATCCAAGTAACACTTGAGATGTTCTTTTCTCTAAGTACATAAATAGGATTTAGTATAGGATGGATGCCAGGAATGATACAGATGCCTATAAACTGTGGCTCTCTATCATGAATTGTCAGTTCATTTCCTCACATGCATTACTTATGTGAATATTCATTTTGAAGAGAAATTGAAAATACCAACCAAAAACTTTGAAAATTTTCTCACCATAGAATGTGATTTTAGAACTCTTCAGTAAAACAAAATTAATAGGATGAGCACACACTGAGGAAATTTATTTTTAGAACATGGTTCACATGACTGTGGAAGTTTTCAAGTCCAAAATCTGCAGTGTGCTGTCAGGCTAGAGCTAGTAGTGCTGTCCAAGTCTAGGGATGTCTGCTACATGCTTTCCTCTTGCTTAAAGGAAGTCAGTCTCTTTTTAAATCTGTTCAGGTCTTCAAGAGATTGGATGAGGTTCTCCCAAATTATTGGTGTCTACTCTTGCTCATAGTCCAATGGTTCAAATGCAAATGTAATTTTAAAACACCCTTATAGAAACATTCAGAAAAAGTATTTGGCTAATTATCTTGGCACTGTGACAAGTCAAATTGACACAAAATTAACCATTACAAAAGTATTTTGGAATTAAAATTATCTGTACTTGAATCTCAGTGTTACCAATTAATAGCTATGTAACTCTCTGAGCCTTCCTTAATCTACAAAATATAAATATTAGGTCTGGCAAGATTGTTATAAAATTAATTTACACAATGTACATAAGGTTTCTGGCATAGTAAATATTGAATAAAATATAGTCATCTTATAATCTCATAGATTCCTCTTTTGGTATTCTAGGTTATGGAATAAGCTCAAATATAAAGACATTTTATAATCTAAAGTGTTGATTGTTGCACTATTCATAATGTTGAAAAATGTCCACCATGGAAAAATGATTTAAAAATTACATAGAAGAGAACATTAAGCAGCAATTAAACAAATGATGTAAAGTATTGTGAACCTACAGGAAAATACTTATGCTACATAAAATAGTAGAAACCGAACATCAAAGTTCACACTGTATATATTCAACCATGTAAAAAGGAATAATGAAACATTTTAAAAAGAAAATACTCCAAAATATTAATAATTTTAGAAGTTCTTTTTTATTGGGGGCTGTGCCGGGATGGCGCCTGGCAGCCAGCTGGAGGTTCTTTTGATCACATGGGCAGTGAGGAGGTTGATTAACATAAGCACACCCAGGTGATTTATCATTGGCCTATTCAATTAAGTCCATGCACACAATGCGTGCACAGGTGTTCCTGAGTGCTCCTGCTCAGGCCTGCTCGTTTTAACCTTTGCCGTGATAGGGCAGCTGGCTCCTTGCCTGATCTCAACTGACTGTGGCCCCGCCCTCCGCCTCCTGGAGGGAATGAGGCAAGAAACAGCAGCTAGCAGAGAGAAAGAGCAGCAGTAAGCAGCAGCAGCTAGTGCAGAGAAGAAGAAGCAGCTAGCCCTCAGATAGATAGCACCTAGTTCACAGGATGCGGGATGCAACTCTAAGAAGAAATAGATCTCTGATAAGTGTAGAAACCTCTCTTTCTCCAAAACTTTTTCTATAAGCAAAGCCTATCTTTCAAAGTTTCTCTTCCTCTAAGCAAAATCTCTTCCTGATAAGCAAAGTTTCTCTTCCTCTAACCTCTAAGCAAAGCATCTCTTCTTTTCTGTCTCTCTTCCTCTATAAATTAGCGAATATAGGAAAAGTAGTTTATTTTCAGTCCACCTCCAATAAATACCTGTGCAATTGTTGCGGTGGGCGGTGACACTTTTGTATTTTCCAATTCATCAATAAGGTCACATGTTTTAATAGTTAAGCAGATTTAGAATAACTTTCTTGGAATATATTCAGCATCAGACTTGCCTCAGTTATTATCTGTTTGTGTAACAGTATATTCACCAAGAACACTCTTTCCTTGAAGCTGGTCCTAGGCTGCCCATGGCACACAAGCTGGTGTTGGGAGTCACAATTTAAGAACACCAATGACCAGTCCAAATTTGGGTCTATTAGTCGGTCAGCTGACTACCTCACACAATTTCCTGCTGGGGTAAAAACCACATCCTTATTATGCAGCTGCAGGCACTTGAGCAAGCAAGACAGTGTTAAAAAAAAAAAAAATTAAAAACGGCAGTTAGCCACAGCAAACCATACCCTTATCTTAGTGCACATGTCCTAGCTCAGTGAATTGCTGGGTCATTGAGCAAGCAAACCTGAGCAAGCAAGCTACAGTTTACAGAAGCCAGACACGGAGGTTATTGCACCAGTGCCTAAAATCATGCCTACGTTTGTCCTTACTCTCTCCTATTTTCTTAAAATTTGTTTTTCTTGGTGGTATTCAGGGTTATCTGGGGACAGCACTAAGTCAAGATGGAGGTTCAAATACAAAATAGTGTCACTTATACTAGCCGGTCACACTGGGTGTGCTGCAGGCTGCTGTCAGCAGTTTTGGCATGGATTCTAGCAAGGATGTCCCATAAAAATGTTCCAATATTTTAATTTTTATCAGTAAGGTTCAAGAGTGAGAACCACATTTCCAACAAAACATCCCATATAATGATAACTCCATGTTCTTCACATTTCTTGAAAGACAATGAAAAACTTCTACTGTTATTAAAGATTTCTCATTTTTCTAGCCTTTGAATAGAAACCAGTAGACAGAAGTTCTAAATGCAGAGTCCCTGGCAGAACTGTGTCAATGTGCCATATGTGCTTTATCCATAGTGCTAGCACAGTCAGCATGACTAAGACATCCAGCTTAAATTACCAAACCTCCACACAACCAAAGGTTGACTGACAAGAACCAGGGATGTGACAATCAAGAAAATTCCTTGCAGTGCCTCATCTAATCAGTAGTGATTGGTTGAAGAAAAAATGTCCACAGACATCACAGAGTAAGAGCAGATTTGTTAAGAGGAAGGTTGTTTTCACCTCATAACTAAATATATGTAAGTGAAGCATAAACCTGGGTCAGAATTTTGTCAGTGTTACAAGAGCTAAACATTTGTTTGAAATGAAAGATCAGAAAGTGATTTGTGCCACTTATTAATACTTTATTCATAGTCTTTGCAATTACCATCACGAGATGGCACCAGAGTGATCTTTAATGAAATGTTGACTGGACATGCCTGTTGAGGCTGGGACATAAAACTGGAGGCTCCTGGCTCCAGGCATGAAAGAATAGTGAATGTTCCCCAGCATTTCTCATCTTCCCAATAACCTCCTCCTCCTCTCACATGTATCTTTTCTTTCATTTACTTCTCTTCCTATAAAACATATTCCTCAGTCCTGGGTTTTCTTGCATGGTTTCATGCTAAGGGATTGTCTAGATAAGAGGTTAGTTAATAAAGGTATATATTGTACACAGCTCCTCTATAGAGACATTCATTAGAGATAAGAGATTCTTCATAAGAAAGCATTTTTTCATTACAAAAATAATATCATTAACATTTTAGTATAATGTTTAACCCTTATTCTGCCTAATTTTTTGAGCTTGTGTGTATAGTTGAAATAACACTGGATGTTAAGTTTTGGAGTCTAATGTATTTCTATTTAATAAGCATTTCCCCCTATTCTACCCTCATAGTAAGGTATTTTTATGATACATAGGATATTTTGCTAAGTTGATGAGTCATTATTTATTTTTATTTTTTATTATTTTATTATTTTTATTTGCATTTACATAACATCAAAGGATGTTGAGCATCTTTTCATGTGCTTGTTTAACACCCACATTTTCCTTAATAAAATGTTCTTTAAAATAATTTTTATATTATATCATGGTTTTGTTGCATTTTGAGTTATTAAATATTTTAGTAGAAATCCATATATGTGCTATGCAAATATGCCTTTTCTGTCTGTGGCTTGACTTTTATTTTTTTAACAGGAAGAATTATTAAGATTGATGAAGTTCCACCTAACTTTTAAATTTTAAAGCTAGTGCTTTTTGTAGCATAGTCAAAATATCATTGCAAAACATAGAGCCACAAAGATATTCTTCTAACTTTTCTTATAGTAGTTGTATACTTTCAGGTTTTACACATAGATGCATGATTTTTACTTTATTTTTTACATAAAGCAAATATGAATCAAAGTCTCTTTTAAGAAAAATGTATTTATGGTCATTTGCCTGCTTCTTGCCTGTCCATTGCCTGCCTTTCACCTACCCATCACCCACAACCCAAGGTCCACCTCCCAATCGTCCGACAACTGCCAGCAAACTGATTGCAGACTGCCGGTGGAGCACCAGCTGCCTGCTGTTGCCTGGAAGTTCACTGTCACAGAACCTGTAGGATTGGTTACATGTGGCTGCTGCCATTTTGAGACAACAGCCAGGCCACATAGGACCCCTGGTCAGACTGACTGAGCCCCATCTCCAGGATCCCTCAGCCTGACTGATCACTTGCTGCCTCTGGGGGCCTCAAATCAACTGAGTTCTCCCTGCCGCCAGGACCCCCAGAACACTGACTGTATCCTATCACCGGGACCCCAGACCGACTGATTGCACCCGGCCTCCAGGATCCTGCAACCACACCAAACACACCCAACCTCAAGGACACCTGCCTGACCAACCACACCAGAGCGGCCATCTTGGATAATCCTGGAAGCCATAGCTCTGATCTTTAGGTGGGGCAAATCCCATCTGAGATGCCTGTTGGAGACTTGAAGCTCATTGTCAGGAACCTCTCATGCATCAGGCTACTGAAGACTGAGAGGTTTGAATACTATATGACTGTTATAGTGTAGATTCTCTTTCTCCTCCTTATTGAACAATTTTAAGTTTTTATTTCTTTACTTTTTTTGGCTCTCTTACTTTTGTTTACCTGTTCCCTCAGAGTCTTTCTCCCTTTTTTGCATGCTAACATCCAATTTCTTTTGATTACACTCTCACCCTTTCTATTATCTAGAACTTCTGTATATTCTTTTCTTATCCCATTAACAGCTACATCCTACATCCCTCTGCATCCTCTTTGTCCTCTATTAGAAACTGCATGCAGACCTTATTGCAAACCTGTTTGTTATACTGAAGATAATATTTGAACTCATTCTGTTTATTATAACAATTTTGTTATTGTCCTCATAGGGGCTATTTGGTCTAGGATTGCATAGTGTCTAAATTGGGTGCTGCTAATATTGATCTCCCCTTAAAGAAAAGGTTTTGGAAACCTATAGGGCCACTATAAGCCTATAGGGGGAAATCTGCCATATCCCAATTCTGCACTACTGGAGGGGAAGATACATGAGCAACATAAAAAGATAAGGGAAGAAAATGATCCAAACAAATCTAGATTCTATATGAATAGAATACAATGATGGTATGGTAGAAGAAATGTCAGAAAAGGACTTCAGATTATACATAATTAAGATGATTTGTGAAGCAAAGGATGAGATAAGAGAGCAAATGCAGGCAATGAATAATACCAATAAGCAGTTGAAAGAGAAACTGCAGGAAGCAGAAGATCATTTCAACAAAGAGATAGAGATGCTCAAAAAAAAAAAAAAAAACAACCAAACATCCTTGAAATAAAGGATACAATAAACCAAATAAATAACTCGATGGAAAGCATCACCAAAAGACTAGACCACTTGGAAGACAGAACCTCAGACAATGAAGACAAAATATTTAATCTTGAAAATAAAGTTGCCCCAATAGAGAAGATGGTAAGAAATCATGAACACAATCTCCAAGAACTGTGGGACATCATGAAAAGACCAAATTTAAGAATTATTTGCATTGAGGAAGGCACAGAGATACAAACCAAAGGAATGAGCAACCTATTCAATGAAATAATATCAGAAAATTTCCCAAAGCTGAAGAATGAAATGGAAAATCAAATACAAGAGGCTTACAAAACACCAAATGCACAAAATCACAACAGATCCACACCAAGGCAAATTAAAATGAAAATGCCTAACATTCAAAATATAGATAGGATTTTAAAGGCCACGAGAGAAAAGCATCAGATTACATATAGGGGAAGACCAATACGGATAGCAGCAGACTTCTCAACCCAGACTCTAAAAGCTAGAAGGGCCTGGAACAACATATTTCAAGCTCTGAAAGAACATGGTTGCCAACCAAGAATCCTATACCCAGCAAAACTAACCTTCAGATTTGAAGATGAAATAAAATCCTTCCATGATAAATGAAAGTTAAGAGAATTTACAAATAGAAAGCCTGCACTACAGAATGTTCTCAACAAAATATTCCATGAGGAGGAAATGAAAAACAACAATGTAGGTCAGCAAAGGGAAAAAGTATCTTAGAATAAAACTACTCAAAGGAGAAACTGAGCCAAGTCAAAAACCAAAAATAAGCCCAAATGACTAGGAATACAAATCATATCTCAATAATAACCCTGAACATGGCCTAAACTCATCAATCAAAAGACATAGCCTGGCAGAATGGATTAAAAAGAAAAACCCAACAATATGCTGCCTGCAAGAGACTCATCTCATAGAAAGACATCCACAGACTAAAGGTGAAAGGATGGGAAAAAACCTACCATGAACATGGACTCAGTAAAAAAGTGGGGGTTTCCATCCTTATATCAGATAAAGTGGACTGCAAGCCAAAGTTAGTCAGAAGGGATAAAGAAGGACATTTCATACTGCTTAAGGGAAACATAAATTAGGAAGACATAACAATTGTAAATATTTATGCCCCAAACAATGGTGCATCCATGTACATCAAACAAATCCTTCTCAATTTCAGGTATCAAACAGATCACAACACAATAATTCTGAGTGACCTTAACACTTTAACTGTCACCACTAGATAGATCTTCCAAACAAAAACCAAACAAAGAAACCATAGAACTCAATGACACAATCAACCTAGACTTAATAGACATATATAGAATATTCCATTCATCAGTGAGCAGTTTCACTTTCTTCTCAGCAGCACATGGAACCTTCTCAAAAACAGACCATACGCTAAGCCACAAAGCAGGCCTTAGGAAATGCAAAAAAATAGAGATACTACCTTGTGTTCTATCAGATCATAATGGAATGAGAGTAGAAGTCAATGACAAAATAAAAAACAGAAATTACTCCAACACCTGGAGACTAAATAATATGCTATTGAATGAAACATGGATAACAGAAAACATCAGGGAGGAGATAAAAAAAATTCCTAGAGTTCAATGAGAATGACCATACAACATATCAAAATCTCTGGGACACTATGAAAGTGGTACTAAGAGGAAAATTCATTGCATGGAGTGCATTCCAGAAAAGAATGAAAAGTCAACAACTAAATGACCTAACATTACAGCTCAAAGCCCTAGAAAAAGAAGAACAGAATAACAGCAAAAGTAGTAGAAGACAGGAAATCATTAAAATCAGAGCTGAAATCAATGAAATTGAAACAAAAGAAACAATTCAAACAATTGACAAAACAAAAAGTTGGTTCTTTGAAAAAGTTAACAAAATAGACAAACCCTTAGCCACACTAACAAAGAGAAAGAGAGAGAAAACTCAAATGACTAAAATTTGTGATGCAAAAGGAAATATCATGACAGACACCACTGAGATACATAACATAATGAGAAGCTACTTTGAAAATCTGTATTCCAATAAAATAGAAACTACTGAAGACATTGATGAATTTCTAGAGACACATGCTCCTCCCAAACTGAATCAGGAGAACATACACAATTTAAACAAATCAATATCAAGCAATGAAATAGAAGAAGCCATTAAAAACCTACCACCCAAGAAAAGCCCAGGACCAGATGGATTCTCAGCTGAATTCTACAAGACCTTCAAAGAAGAACTCATCCCAATCCTTCTCAAAGTATTCCAGGAAATAGAAAATGAGAGTACCCTACCAAATTCATTCTATGAAGCTAATATCACCCTCATACCCAAACCAGGAAAAGACACATCAAGGAAAGAAAAATTTAGACCAATATCCTTAATGAATATACATGCAAAGATCCTTAACAAAATATTGGCAAACCGTATCCAAAAGCATTTTAAGAAAATTGTGCACCACAATCAAGTGGGGTTCATCCCTGGAATGCAAGGATGGTTTAACATCTATAAATCAAAAAATGTAATCCATCATGTCAATAGACTTAAGGATAAGAATCATATGGTTATTTCAATTGATGCAGAAAAAGTGTACGACAAAATACAACATCCCTTCATGCTCAATACACTAGAAAAAATAGGGATAGTTGGAACATACCTGAACATTGTAAAGGCTAGTTATGCTAAGCCCATGACCAACATCATTCTTAATAGAGAAACACTGCAAGCATTCCCTTTAAAAATGAGAACAAGACAGGGATGTCTTCTTTCACCACTTCTATTCAACATTGTCCTCAAAACTCTAGCCAGAGCAATTAGACAGTCTAAAGAAATTAAAGGGATATGAATAGGAAAAGAGGAACTTAAGTTGTCACTGTTTGCTGATGACATGATTCTATATTTATAGAATCCAAAAAACTCCTCCAGAAAACTTCTAGACCTTATCAATGAATTCAGCAAAATAAGAAGTCTATAAAATCAACATGCATAAATCTAAAGCATTTTCATATGCAAGCAATGAAACAGTTGAAAGGGAAATGAGGAAAACAATTCCATTTGCAATAGCCTCAAAAAAATAAAATATTGGGAATCAATCTAACCAAAGAGGTAAAAGATCTCTACAATGAAAACTACAAAACATTGAAGAAAGAGATTGTGGAAGACCTTAGAAGATGGAAAGATCTCCTATGTTCTTGGATAGGCAGAATTAATATTGTCAAAATCGCCATACTACCAAAAGTGCTATACAGATTCAATGCAATTCCAAATAAAATCCCAATGATGTACCTTACAGAAATAGAGCAAGCAATCATGAAATTCATCTGGAAGAATAAGAAACCCAGAAGAGATAAAGCAATCTTTAGCAGGAAGAATGAAACGGGGGGGGTTATCACAATACCAGACCTTCGACTATACTACAAAGCAATAGTAACAAAAACAGCATGGTATTGGTACCAAAATAGATAGGTAGATCAATGGTACAGAATAGAGGACATGGACACAAACCCAAATAAATACAATTTTTCATACTAGACAAAGTGCCAAAAATATGCAATGGAGAAAAGATATCCTCTTCAACAAATGGTGCTCTGAAAACTGGAAATCCATATGCAACAGAATGAAACTAAACCCCTATCTCTCACCCTGCACAAAAATCAACTCAAAATGGATCATGGACCTCGGAAGCAGACCAGAGACCCTTCATCTTAGAGAAGAAAAATAGGTCCAAATCTTCAACATGTTGGCTCAGGCTCATACTTCCTTAACAGAACTCCCATAGCACAAGAAATAAAAGTAAGAATCAATAACTGGGATAGTTTCAAACTAAAAAGCTTTCTCTTAGCAAAGGAAGCTATCACCAATGTGAAAAGAGAACCTACAGGCTGGGTGAAAATATTTGCCACTCATACTTCAGATAAAGCACTAATTTCCAGAATATATAAAGAACTCAAAAAACTGTACACCCAAGGATACAAATAACCCAACCAACAAATGGGCTAAGGAAATGAACAGACACTTCACAGAAGAAGATCTGTAAGCAATCAACAGATATATAAAAAAATGTTCAACTCTAGTAATAAGAGAAATGCAAATCAAAACTATCCTAAGATTCTATCTCACCCCAATTAGAATGGTGATTATCAAGAATACAAGCGACAGTAAGTGTTGGCGAGGATGTGGGGGGAAAAGGTACAATCATACATTGCTGGTGGGGTTTCAAATTAGTGCAGCCACTCTGGAAAGCAGTGTGGAGATTCCTTAGAAAACTTGGAATGGACCCACCATTTGACCCAGTATCCTACTCCTCGGCCTATACCCAAAAGACTTAAAATCAGCATACTACAGAGATACAGCCACATCAATGTTCATAGCTGGTCAATTCACAATAGCCAGATTGTGGAACCAGCCTAGATGTCCTTCAATTGATGAATGGATAAATAAACTGTGGTATACATATGCAATGGAATATTACTCAGCTATAAAGAATAATAAAATCATGGCATTTGCAGGCAAATGGATGAAATTGGAGAATATCATGCTAAGTGAGATAAGCCAATCTCAAAAAACCAAAGGAGGAATGATCTCGCTGATAAGCGGATGATGACACATAATGGGGGGTGGGAGGGGGGCAAGAATGGAGGAAGGAGGGACTGTATAGAGGGAAAAGAGGGGTGGGGGTGAAGGAAAAATAACAGAATAAATCAAACACCATTACCCTATGTAAATGTATGATTGCATAAATGGTATGCCTTTACTCCATTTACAAACAGAAACAACATGTATCCCATTTGTTTACAATAAAAATAAATATAAAAAATAACCATAAAAAAGAAAAAAGAAAAAAAAAAAGAAAAATGTATTTTTTCCAGGGCTACCCTTATGGAGAATTTTATTTTAGTATGATGATGTTTATAGATAAATTAATCAGATGACATGCTTATAAATTTCTTAATTCCTAATCTCTGTAATTCATAATTCATAAATTTCAAATTTATACACTTCATAGAACAGGCTAGTCTTTCTGTGTGGTTTTCTATTTTTTCCATTGACATTTGATTCAATCTTACGCACCATAAAGCCAAATGCCACTGTAAATCTTGACAGAATGCTTTTAAATAAAATGTTACCTTTCATTATTAAATGTGTCGTACATGTGTGTCCTTTATTTGCCCATCACTATGATTGTGTAATATAGCATGAGAGTCTCACTTTCTAAAAAAGAAAAACACACAGATTCTTTATTTTTTGTATCTGTTATACTTGCATCGACCCCTATCTTTTTGCTTTCATGAAGAATTCCAGTTTCCCAAGTGAACTAGGAATTAACTCACCTTCACAATAACTCTTGAACCCAGATATCTATAAAAATCTTATCATCATTTACTTTCAATAGAGGAGGAAGGCCACTAAGTAGAAAGAACAACAGGTAAAGTACAATAACTGTGATTATCCCTTCTATATGTTACCTAGGAGGGTGACACAGAATATTGGTGGTATTTTTTAAGACCAAATTGGAAACATGTGAAACAGTATTCTAATAAAAAGTTCTCCCTCCCTCCTTCCCTTCCTCCCTTCCTTCCTTCCTTCCTTCCTTCCCCCCCTCCCTCCCATCCCAGGTCTGTTATACCACTGAGCCACATCTCTCACATTTCTAGACCTTTTTATTTTTTATTATGACAAAGGACCTTTCTAAGATGTTGAGGCACCTCAGATTTGTCCTTTTTCTGCCTCAACCTCCTGAGTCATTGCCATTACAGCCATGAGCCACCCTGCTTGAAACCCAGCCCCACCCCATATAAATCTTAAATATTCAGGGAAGCAAGTTTTTTTCATGCACTCTTAGAATCACTAACCAGATCCATTTTAGGATATTACTCATATTCCTAAGAACTTCTGTGTTTGCATGTTGTAGAAAAGGAATGGGACATAATCAAAGTAAAACCATCAACTAAATATTTAAATGATCTTGAGGGAGTTTCCCACTACCCTTCCATAGGCTCAGAGGACTATACGTGTTTTTCCATGGGCATCACTAGGTTACTGTTTCAAATGTTGCTGAAAGACATTGCATTTGAAATTTTCTAAACTTTGGGTCTGGGTTTAATCACTCATTCATTCATTCATTCATTCATTCATTCATTCATTCATTGTACCAGGGATTCAACCCAGAGGTGCTTAAACACTGAATCACACCTTCAATGCTTTTTTATATTTCCTTTTGAGAAGGGTCTTCTAAATTACTTTGGGCCTTGCTAATTTGCTAAAACTGGCTTTGAACTTCTAATCCTCCTGCTTCAGCCACTCAAACCATTGAGATTATGCGCATGCACCACCATGCCTGGTTGGACTTAACACTTTAAAGGTAACTTGTAGAACACAGTGAGCACTGTCATCTGTGCATACGCATAAATTGTTGGGTACACAAAAACTGAATGACCCAAATCAACAATCCCCAGGTGCTGTACAAAGGAAAGTGCTAATGAAGCTTGCTTCACTCTCATTCAACTCATTTGCTGGAGAAATATAATTTCTCAACAAGTTGAGGAATCATGAGTTGGGAAGGTAAACTGCACCAAGATTTCCCTTTTGAGTTTTTTTTTTTTTTTTTTTTCATTCTGGAGATTCATAACCTTTTAGAACACTCTCATATTGGTACTTGCTATGAATAAATATTTTATTAATGACAGTTTTAAATACAAAGTAGAAATAGTATTCTCAAGTGCTACCATTTAACATTGTGATTTCACAGTGACACTCATATTATCTGCTCCCCATGCACCATTCTATTGCTCCTGGGCTCCTGTCTTCCTGTTCACCACAGGTGCACTTATTTTTTTTTTTTTTTTGCATTTGAAACCATCAGTGTTAATCATCAACAGTTTGCTTTTGTTATCACCCCCTCCCCTCTAGGAAGGAATGAGGCAATTGACCAGAGTTATCAGAAAAGGAAGTGATGCAGTGGTCATGCAAACATTTGAGTGTTGCTGTTATAATTTTAGACTCTGTTAGAAAGTGTGAGAGCTATAAAGATTCAGAAATCACTCAGACCATTTGAGTAAACACTCATGTCATTTCATGACATGACATTTCATGTCATTTGTCCACCTGGGTCCTCTTGATAGGTAAGAAACTGTCAGATTGCAGCAAATGTGGATTTTTGTTGAGGGCTCCTGAGCCTTTGGACACTTGTCTATAGGGTAAGGGACATCCTGTGTTCACCTAAGGTAAAGAGGGTCAATGACTAAGCACACAGTAGTAGACAGGCTCTGTGAGGGCTGCCTGAGGCTGTGCAGTGTGTTACGACAGGTTAGGCTTGGTGGTGCCGAGGGCTGTGCAGAGTAAGCATGATTGATAGTGCAATGAAAATCTGCCAGTGCAGGCAGTGAAAATATAGCAGCCATGCTGTATGTGTTGAGTCATGTGCATTTACATATTTGCAATATTATTTATATATGTGTACATATACATATATATTATGTATGTATGTATTTGGATATGACTGTATACAAGCACAGTAGATATCAAGAAGTTATTTAAGAAAATAACTGTCACATTTAAATTTTAAAATATTCACAACACCCAATTTAAATGCTGTTTAAAACACGAAGTTTCAGAAATTTTCACGTAAATTTCCAAAATTATGTTTGCAAGGTTAAACTCTACTTTCAAATTTTAATTTTTAAAACATTCAAATCTAACTTAAATTAAAAAAAATAAAATTTCATATCACACAAAAATAATTTGAAAAAATTGATGTCTAATAACTTTAAAAGATGAGTTATTGCTCAGCTTTAATTCCACCTGGATCCTTCAACAAAATGTGATTATGATTGCTAGAACATCAAAATTCCCCAAATTGTTTTCCTGCCAAGTTTTCAAAAAACCTGCTTTGACTTTCCTTTAATATCTCAATGAGGCATACTGAATTGTGATATGCTTGGGGTCTGCTTTTTCCTCTCCTACCTCTCTTACTCAGTATCATTGTCTGTCCGTCTATCCTGAATCTGTAATTCAGTTCCTCACCAGTGAACCTCCACTCTCTTGAATATGAACTCCTGGCCCATTGCTTTCTCCTACTCTTTCTCCAGGTCATAGATACTCAGTTCCACCCCAGCACAGCTGTCTCTCACAGGGGCATCAGCAGCAAGGGCCAGTTTACAGCTGATGTGCTGCATATACCACAAGAATAAAGTCAAGGGTTCGGGCTGTATCTTTCCTTCCCAGCGACTGCACAAAATGGCAGCCGCCGCTGAGGCTGCTCCAACTTAACCCTAAGTACATTGGAGACTATACATAAGCAGCGTCTCGGAATAGCCCGAGGGGGTACATGGGGTACTACTGCAATTCTTGGAAGCATTTTACATCAGTTGCGGAGATGGGTGCTTTCTGTGGTTGGGATAAGTAAAACAAAGTAGAGCGGGCGTAGAGCTCTCGTGCCAACTGAACCTGAACGTGGAGCTGGGTGGGGGAAGAGCCTGCGGCGCGACTTAACATTCTTTATGTCGTTACTCAGCCCACACTTGCGAAGATGAGCAGTATGCATAATGGCATTCTGTTTAGAGAATAGAGGATTTTGCTTGGTTCCAACTGCAGGACAGAACTTGAGGCCTGCTTGTACAAGCAGCTTTGCAGAGAAAATAACCGTCCTCCATGTTGTAGCCAAGTTTCAGGGTCTGCGGTGCGAGAAGTCAGCAGGATCTTCAGGCCCCTGGCTGGCCTTCCTAGGGGCCCTGGTGGCCCTCTGCCTCGCTGCCATGGGCCAACCAAGCCTGGCCGTGCGCCCCGGCGCCATTTCCTTTCAGTTGCCCTTTGCTGCACCGTCGCCTGGCAGCCACGGTGTACGCTCTGGGTCCCTTTCTAAAGCGAGGTAGCCAGTGGCGACGTCCCAACTAGGTTAGGGCACTCTGCTTCCTTTGGTCCTCGCCGAGGTGCCTGCTGGAGCGCGCAGCACCATCCCAGAATGAGCACAGCTGATTACCAACAAGCAGAGGCTGCCTGGGGCCCTCGGCAGCCGCCACGAACCTCGCTCCTCCCAGGCCTCAGCTCTCCGGAGAACAGGAGCCTGCATGGCGGCCCAGAGCCTGTGCTGGCCGGAACTCCACTCCCTCTGGACCTGGTTCCACGCTCCTGGCACTAGCAAGGCTCTCAGGCTTGGCCAGGTGGCCCCAGGGCCCTTGAGACCTGCGCATCTCAAGCTCGCTTATTTATGCAGATGGGTGAAGGGAGTCTTGAGGCCTCTCCAGCATGAGCATTTCCCAGACTACTGAAAAGAGCCATAAGGAAAGAAGCTTCATGAGAGGCCTCCCGGGTGTCACTTGGGCATGACACAGAGTACAGTTGGGGATTCATGGAACAAATGAATGGTTTCAGGGCCAGGCACTATGCTAGGCTCAGGCCCAGAGCTGAAGCAACAAGTTCAGCATAAGTTTACCCCGGTGTGTGTGTGTGTGTGTGTGTGTGTGTGTGTGTGTGATGGTAAACATTAATTACAGGCAGTTGCTAACATTTTTTTTTTTTTTAAGAAAAAAAGGAGAGAAAAGAGCTAGAGAGTACGCGTGTTCTGTGAGGAAGCCCACCTGTGCATTCTGGACAGGCCTCCGGATCGAGTGACATTTAGGCTGAGACCTGAAGTGAGAGAGCTGACCTTGCTGACGGGAAAGAGCAAATGCAAAGTGCAAAGGCCTGGAGGCTGAGGGTGCCTACAGGACGGCATGAAAAAAAGGCAGGAGAGGGCTATGGATTTGTGGGCCCCTCTGAACAACTTGATCATTTGAACAAGGTGAAAATCTCTGGAAGGTTTTAGGCAGTAACAAAGAGCATCCCCTATGACTGCAATATAGAGAGTAAATTGAGAATTAACTAGGAGGCAAGTGCAGTAATCCAAGGAAGAGGGGGCTTGGTGCAGATTAGTAGTGATGGGTTAGGGGAAAGTTATTTGCTTGTAAAAGTGGAGCCAGTGATTTGCTGCTAAGTGTAAGTGAAAGAAAGAAAAGACAAGAATGATGAAAACTAAGCACCATCATGAATGTGATAGGCAGAGGGCATTATTTGGACTGGTTGGCCTACTCTTTACATATGTCACGTAATTCAACGTGAGGCTCCCTATATAACAATAAATGACTTAGAAAGGTAGGCCCACTGAAGCCCTCCCTGTCCAAAAAAAAGAATAAAGTCAAAGGAACTGAAAGAAGCTACAAAGTGAGTTCCACTGGAAGCACCTGAACAGAAAGCATAAGCACAGGAAGAGCTGTAGGAACCTGAAAAGTGGTTTGCTTCTGTGAGAAGTGGGTTACATCAGGCATTGTACGACTGGGCTACATCCCTCCATGCTTCTGGTCCTGGCACATACACAGCATTCTCACACCTATGGTGAGGTCAGACAAAGTTTTTATCCAGGCTGAGGGTAAGTGCTTAAGTCCTGGAAAGGTAGGTTCTTGCTTCTGGTTCTCATTGAGTGTTTTTGTATATGAATTATAATTATTCCATCACCACCTTTTGAAAAGCTCTCCTTTCCACTGCATTGACTTTGTGCTTTTTTCAAAACCATCTGACTATATCTGTATGAGTCTATCTCTAAACTGCATTCTGTTCTTTGATCCACATGTCTTTTTACACCAGTTTCACATTGTTTTTCCTACTGCAGATTTGTTGTATGTTCTCTGACCAGGTTCTTCCTCTTTTTTACTTTGACTATTCAAATCTCTTTGCATTTTCCTATGCATGTTAGAATCAGCTTGTCATTTCTAAAAATTATTCTCTAGAATTTTGATTGGCAGTTTGTTGAATCCATGTATTAATTTAGGGAGTATTAAGCTGTCATACCTATGAAACTGAAATATCTCCTCATAAAATGGATTTTTCAAGATGTTATCTTATATATGTTGGCTTTAGTCCCAGTTCTTCAGCAAAGTTCTCGAGTCATAAATGCAAGTTCATAATCGTTTTATGTTGTGTGAGTTTGAGTTTGAAAGGTGTTGAAGGACCCAAATTTCATGTTTCTATCAATACGGTAAGAGATGCAGCAACCATGTGGAGCCACAAGCAGAAACTCATTGGAAGGTGAGTCTCCAAGGGTTAATAGAAATTTGCAGTGACTCCCACAGGCAATAAAACTGTTGACACAAAAGTGTCTTGGTCACATATCCAGGGTGGCTTCTGGTGCTAGAATTAAAATTTCTTCCTTTCCCCATGGCATCTTGGAAAGAAAGACCCAAACATAATGCCCCAGGAAAACTGCTGACCCTCTTGTACATGCTCTGAGGATCTACAGAACTGGCTTGCAACACATTTTCCCAGCAACAAGTGACACTCTCAACCACCTTACAATGGTGTAGAGTTTTAAGAGCACCTTACTCAAATAAAAAGGAAAACTAGTTATCTTTGTTTACAATTATTTCTCATGCTCACTTTACTTTCTTGAAAACAAGTTCTATTTCTAAATGAATAAAACAAAACAAAAAAAAAAAAAACACATTTGATCACCTCTGATAAAAGTACTTTCCTCATGAAAGAAACAAAAGGGAAGGTGGACATATTCTGCTTTAAGGTTATTATTTTGAGTTAAATATTATACATGGAAGTTCACTTTAATAGATTTTTGAATTCATTTATATTCTTTATACATTGTCAGGATAATTCATTAGATATACTTATATCTGCCATTTTCCCTTTGTATTTGATTCAAGAGTTAATTTTCTTAATGGTATTATGACTATGCAAACTGAAAAGTTTTTTTAACATATACCATGATAAACTTGGCACCAATGATTCAGGAGAAAATCCTAGATGACTCTGAAAAATGCTATTGTTTCAATCAAACTTGATTTAGAATAAAAAGAAAAAATATTTTATTATTTAAAAAAAAAGAGCACCTTACTCTGTTGAGGAAAGTCTTTTTTATCCTTTCTTTCTACCCATCTACCTTTCTTTCTTTCTCCTTTCTGTCTATTGGTCTCTTCCTTTTTTCCAAGTGTTTTTCTCCCATCTCCCATCTCTTTTCCTCTTCCACTATCTCTTTTTTATTTCCTTCTTTGTAAATTTAAGCCTTCTTTTGAGGTAAAATAAAATCATATGTCTACCTATCCATCCTCCTCAAAGATTCTGTATGCCTTTGAAAAATGTGTTTCTGTCACCTCCCTGTTCATTTATCATCCAAAACAAATTAATTCAGCAAGTTGAGTATTCAACTCTCTCTACTTCTTTCCAACTGAAGTAGGAAAACTTCTGACTTCAAGAGGTTGCTAAATATTTCCTCTTCTTACTTTTTATATGGACAGACTCAGAATTTCCCATAGTACAAGGATTCTGTTTCATTTTTCAGCAATTTCTTTGCAACCTGAGGAACCTTCTACTATCTTACTTGTGTTGAGGAAAAACTGAGAAATAGTGTGACATAATGCATTCCCCAGCTGAGAATAAACATATCTCAACAGAGGAACAAAATGAACATTTAAACTATAGCCACTAAAAAGAGAATTTACTTAGGTTGTATTAACAGTTATTACTTTTAGTAATGATTCTGGTTACTTTTCAAAGAAAATTATTCTTTCAGATTTAAGTCTGTGTCTAATAACTTCCTTTAGGGCATGGGTATTTGCCATTCCCTGATGACCTCTTGCTAGGATCCAGAGTCCATCCCAGACCCAACATTGAAGCTGGATAATTTGAATATGGCTAGTGGTCCTCTCTGGACCAATAAAAACATGAAATGATGTGGAGATGTAAGTCAGTGTTTAAGTCCTTGCTTAGCATGTATGAATATTTGGGACCTTGGGTTCAAGTACAATACCACCACCAAAAAAAAAAAAAAAAAAAAAAAAGGAAAAGAAAAAGAAGGATGAACTTCTGGGTTTTGGGGGGCTTCTTTTCTGGTTTTAACCTATCCAACAATTTTATCAAAAACTTGCTGGAAAACACATAAAATAATGAAATTATAATACCCAATATGGCAGAGAAAATTGGCAGTCACCAAATATTTTATATTTCCCAGTCTATAAAGCCCAGCCTCCCCTGGATTCAGTGTGTGGCCATATGACTTATTCTGGCCAATGGACTGTGAACAAGATGCTGCCTACACATCTCTTTCCCTGCAATACAGACCTTGGAGACCTGCAGTTCTTATGGAGAAAGGCAACCAGACCCACACTGGACTTTCAGAAAATAAGAGGTAAGTATTTATGCATTAGATCACTGAGACCTAGGGTTTTTTCAGGTAGGGAAGCTACTGATTCTTATGTCAATGAACACACAAAAAAATGAACCTTTATAATACTCTCAGCCAGTCTTCTCACTTGGGAGCAAAAAGCTCAAATGTCACTTTTTCTCTACCTCCAGGATCACCTGCCACCTAAATGGGGTCAGCTGTTCCCTGGATTCAGAAGGATGGATCCAAAAATGTAAGACAGTAATGCAACAAGTAAGAAATTCATTTGAGCCTTCTGTCTACCACCAAGTTTGTTTACTTTAATCAGAAGTCTGATTAAAGTAAAACTACCAAAAACTTTAGGAAATATATTCATAGAAGAAGTGACACTCTAACTTGAGTTATCTAGAAAATGACCAGGTTATGTGGGTGGTGGAGTTGTTAAAAATTATAAATGAAATGAAAGTATCTAGGAGAAGATACTTGTTGAAACTGGGTTATGGGCATAATATTCTACTAGAATGGGTGTATTTTATGAGCTACTTGTTGCAAAGTACACAACATGGAGTAAGTGCCCAGTAAACAGTTGCTCTTTGTTCACTTTGTACTTCACAACTTACCTGAGATCAAAAATCTATGAGGTGGTGGAACTCCATCTCTAAACCCTGATGTACCTCTGCTCTTAGCCAGTCACTATTTGGCATATACTCAATGCCTGTCCTAAAACCTACTGGGTGCATACCACAACTCATCCAACTTTACAGGCTGGTTACCATGTTGAACTCTTTCTATGGATTATTGAATTTAATTAAGTCCTATGACATAGAGACATTGTATCCAATACATTTACTAAGAGGTGGAGCTAGCACCACCTCTGATTCTAGAATCTGGTCTCCTGTCCATTGTGTTGTACATTCGTCTTCCCTCTGTGTGAGGTGGTGCACAGACATTCCAAGGGGAGGGCAAATTTGTGCTAATTGCATGGTTTCTTTCATGATTCTTTTGGAAAGCACTAACAGAAGCTGAGATTTTTGGAAACAGCTGGCACTTACCCCCTTGAATACCCTTCTCTTTCCTCAGTGGAACAAACATGAACACAGCATGTGCAGGGACCCTCCATCCCAGGGTTTCCGTTTCAAATTGAGAAATATAAGGTGAGAAAAATTCTGTGAAAAATAAGGAAGGAGACAGGTAGTGGAAGGAAAATAATAAGTATTGGTAAGTATTAGAAGAAAGAACAGAGTATTTCAGAAATGCAGGGAAGTGATACCTGAACTGAGTCTTCAAGGACAGAAAGCCTAATGAAGGGAAAACAAAACCCACTGGCCAGTGTGCAGAGAAATGAGCAAAGCTCTGGCATAATGCATAGAGTGCTGACAGTCAGTTGCTTATCTGAAGCAATGTCACAGAAAACCATCTGCAGCTGAAGTATACCTAGGCTCTGCTCTGTTGGTCTGCATGTGTCCTAAACTCACTTGATAAAGATCACCATGATACTTGTTTAGCTGCTTGTTAAATTTTATGCCAGATCTACTGAATTAGTCTTCAGCAAAGTCACTTTGAATCAGTATTTTTCATAAACTTTCAAGTGATTCTTATGATCAGGCACATTTGGAAACAGCTGGGGAGAGATGGCAAATAAGAACTAATTGCACTTCAGTTCTCAAGCCCTTAACTAATCATGTGTGTCCTGAGTTCTCAAGTTTTTCCCAAACTTTTCAGGACTCCACATCCTTAGACCCGAACTTCAGACTTCTGGGTCTCATGTCCCATCAGGTTCTATGTCCTTTTTCACTGGAAACATCTCTGCAAATCAACTTATTTCCACAGGCAGAAATATAAAAGCAGATGCACAGAAAATGGAATATACTGTTTATTATTTTTGTGCTTTCTTTTAATTAGATAGGAAGGGCTTGGGGTTGGGATTGTGGTTAAGTGGTAGAGCACTTGCCTGGCATTTGTGAGGCACTGTGTTTGATTCTCAGCACCCACCACATATAAATAAATGAATATAATAAAAGTCTGTCAACAACTAAAAATTTTTTAAAAATAAAGAAGGGCTTGTATTTTAAGCATGCACTATGGGTCAATTACACCATGTGGTGACAGAAAGAATTGAAACAGAGCATGTATCTAGAAAGAGGGATTGAGTGATAAAACAGGAACCTTGAGGGACTCCAAAGTCATGTCTGTTTTCTTTTGGAAAAGTGATAACATGCTCCTTGATGAAGAGACAAATGGAAACCTCTCCTTTTAACATGATCAAGAGTGCTGGCAAAAGCTGCCTTAGCAAGAGTAATGAGTGACTGACAACACAGATTGTATGCATACTGCATGGGGGATAATGATTAGGTTTCTTAATACCAAGCCATGCTTACTAAAGTTTCCCATGATGGAAAAGTGTTCTCTGTGTGGGGCATTAGATTTGAACAGTTCATAAATGTTCACTGATAAGTTCTATTGCAATTTATGGGTTCATACAAAAAGAGGGATGATTAGGAAGGAGAGAGGAGAGAAAGAAGGGAGACAATGTCAACAAATAAACCTCAGTTTAGCTCTTCTATTAAAGTCAAATGTGTTTTAGACTTTACTTTTAGGTAACTTTATAAAGGTAATGTACTTGAAATGTTTTTTTAAATAAAGACTTGAATCTGTCAGAGTCAATAAGGTCAGAAGAAAAAAAAGTATTAAGGATGACACATGAGAGGCAGGATCAGTTTAGTATCACTTGAGAAACAGCAGCATTTTATATTTTACACGCATTTTCAGGAACTCTAAGATCTTCCTTGCGGCTCTAGACTGAACCCCTTTGGCAAGACCTGAATAGGGTCTTAATAGAGAACTGGTGTGAACCTGACAATTCTTTCATCATGCTTCTCAAATTATTAATCTGGACTGATAAAGTCCTCATGGTGTGCAAAATCCTACAATGGTTGTCAAAATCAACAAAGAACATCACACTTCAAATGCACCTGGGAGAGCAGGCCCACATTCTTCATATGTAGATAAGAAAACTCAATTCAGAGGAGGGGATCCTACAATCTAAAGTTCATGAATGAGTCTACTTTGGGCCTTCTAAGATGGAGTAGATTTTCTATATAGTGCTGACTTTGTTATTTTTTATATGACTAGAACAGCAATCAAGAAAATAACATTTATTGAATTTATAAAGCACTTTGTTCAGTTTGTCCTGCATTTACATTTTCATTTGATTTTCACTTTCACAGTTTTTATGGCTATCTTTCCTATTTTACAGAGGACAATGTTGGAACTTGAAGAAGTTAAGAGCACCCCTGGTTTCCTCACTTACTGCCTGTTTGACCTTGGATAGAGTCCATAAAAGTTCTCATCTACAACATGATGATCATGCGACACTTATCTATTTGTTGAGTTATCAATGGACCTTTATTTTATTTATTTATATGTGGGGCTGAGAATTGAACCCAGTGTCTCACACTTACTAAGCAAGTGCTCAACCACTGAGCTATAACTCTAGCCCCACAATTCTAATGCTGGATTTTACAAGGTAACATGATGCAGTTTATGTGACTATCCAGAACAGTAGTGGGTATAGGGTAAGTCACAGCATCAACCTGCATTTCTCAAAGCCTTCCAGGAGCTTCCAATGCCCAGAAGTGAAAGTCAGATCCTTGACTCATTTATAGGACTTGAGCCCTCTGGAAATGCCCAGTCTTTCACTTGTAACCACTCTCCCAATTCTTTGTATGAGGTCCTTTGTATGCTAACATGGTTTACTGCAGCACCCTCCACAGAGACCATAATATTTAAAACTGCAGCTCCTCACTTGCCCACTCCCAATATTTTCACCCCATCATTATGCTTTCTGCATAGCATTTATGACTAAGACACTCTATAATTTTTATATATTCTATATTTCCCTCAGTTTTCTCCAAAAATTAAGCTACAAAAAAGGAATAAGCTTTGTTTTGTTCTTACTGAGCACCTGGTTGATTGTTCTTCATTAAATAAATATGTGGATATCTTCCTCTGCCCTTTCTTCTTTCCTCTTTCAAGGTCACACACTTCATTGGTCAGAAGTTTTTATCCTTCCAAGTGTACAAAAGTCAAGAAAAACATTTGAACTGTCAGTTACTATGAAACACATTTAAAGGAACCCAAGAAAAATCAAACAAAAACCAACCAATTTTATTGGTCTTCTAAATGTAGCAAAGAGGTATAATTTGAGTTCATTTCCTCTTTACATTCCTTTAATTTCTTTCTTCTGTCTAATTGCTCTGGTTAGAGTGTCAAGGACAGTGTTGAATAAAAGTGGTGAAAGAGGGCATCCTTGTTTTGTTCCAGTTTTTAGATTTAAATTATGTAAGTCCTGCTGATTCAGTTCAGATAGGTCAGATGTCTCTAAAAATTTGTTGATGTTATTGAGATTTTCTATTTTATTTGAGTATAAATCTTCAAAATATTTTGATTGTCATCTGTATTTTAGTAGTGTCCTTTGTGATATTTCCTTTTTTTTTTATCACAAATCTCAACAACTTGTGTTTTCTTTCTCATTCTTCTTGTTAGCAGAGCTAAAGGTTTATCAATTTGATTTACTTTCACAAAGAACCAATCTTTTGTTTGGTAATTTTTTGGAATTATTTTTGATTCAATTTCATTGACTTCAGTTCTGTTTTTAATTATTTCCTATCCTCTATCACTTTTTGTGTTGATTAGTTCTTTTTCTAGAACTTTGAGATGAAATGTTAGGTTATTTACTTGGATATTTTCTCTCCTTTTAATAAATGAGCTAAATGCAATGAGCTTTCCTTTTAGAACTGCCTTCATAGGGTCCCATAGATATTGTTATGTTGTGACACTATTCTCATTTATTTCTAAGTATTAATGTCATGCCTGATATTTTCTATTTATTCATTGGTCATTCAATACTGTATTATTTAGTCTCTAAGTGTTTTGGTAGCTTCTACTTTTTATTTTATCATTGATTGCTAATTTCATTCCATTATAATCTGTTAGAATACAAGGTATTAAAAATTCCACCAGAAAAATTCTAGAACTCATAAATGTATTCAGAAAATTAGCAGGATATAAAATTAACACTAATAAGTCAAAGGTGTTTCCATACATTGGAGATGAATCTACTGAAAGAGAAATTAGGAAAACTACCCAATTTACAACAGCCTCAAAAAGTATTTGGGAGTCAATCTAACAAGAAGTGAAGGACCTCTATGATGGAAACCACGTAACACTAAAGAAAACAAGTTGAAAAACACCTTAGAATATGGAAATCTCTCTCATGCTCTTGAATAGGTAGAATTAACATCGTCAAAATGGACATACTACCAAAAGCATTATGCAGATTTAGTGCAATTATTATTAAAATCTCAGTGACATTTTTCATAAAAATAGAACAAGCAATCATGAAATTCATTTGGAAAAATAAGAGATCCAGAATAGCCAAAGCAATCCTTAGCAAGAAAAGTGAAGGAGAAGGCATCATAATACCAGACCTTAAGTTATACTACAGAGCTATAGTAACAAGTGGCATGGTATTGTATCAAAACAGACACACATACCAATGGTACAGAATAGAAGACACAGAGACAAGCTCACATAAATACAGTTATCGCATACTTAGCAAAGGTGCCAAAAACTCACATTGGAGAAAAGATAGTCTACTGAACAAATGATTCTGGAAAAATTGGAAATCTATATGTAGCAAAATAAAATTAAACCTCTATCTCTCACCCTGCACAAAAATCAACTCAAAGTGGATGAAAGACTTAGGCAGTAGAACAGAGACCTCCACACCTAATAGAAGAGAAAGTAGGCAAAAAAAAACTCCATGTCAGCTCAGGACCTGATTTCCTTAACAAGACTTCTAAAGCACAAGAAGTAATATCAAGAATCAATTAATAGACGTAATCAAACCAAAAGTTTTCTTCACAGCAAAGGAAACAATCAAGAACATGAAGAGCCTACAGAATGGGAAAAATTTTTGCCACTGCACCTCAGATACAGTGTTAATCTCCAGGACATATAAAGAACACAGAAAACTCAATACAGAAAAGTAATAATCCAATCAATAAATTGACAAAGGAACTGAACAGACACTTCACAGTAGAAGAAATATGATTGGTCAACAAATGAAAACATTTTCAATATCAGTAGCAATTAGAGAAATGCAAATAAAAACTAAACTGAGATCTTATCCCACTCCTGTCAGAATGGGAAGAATACAAGCAACAGTAAGTGTTGGTGAGGATGCAGAGAAATAGTTACACTCATACATTGCTTGTGGGACTGCAAATTTGTGCAACCACTAAGGAAAGAAGTATGGAGATCGACCATTTGACCCAGCTATCCCACTCCTCGGTTTATACCCAAAGGAATTAAAATCACTATACTACAGTGACTCAGTCACATCAATGTTTATAGCAGCTTAATTTATAGTAAACTATGAAACCAACCTAGTCGCCCTTCAACAGATGAATGGATGAAAAAATGTGGCATACATACAAAATCAAATATAACTCAGTCACAAAAAATGAAATTATGGAATTTGCTAGTAAATGGATGAAGTTGGAAACTATCATGCTAAGTAACATAAGGCAATCCTGGAAAAACCAAAGGCTGAATATTTTCTCTAATATGCAAATGCTAATTTCACAATAAGGAGGAATTAGGGAACAATAGAAGTACATTGGATTATGGAAATAAAAGAATGGGAGGGGAAATGAATAAAGATAGTAGAGTGAACTCAACATTTCTAATCCATGTGCATAAATAAATGCATGACCAATTTAATTATACATAATGTACAACCAGAAGAATGAGAAGTTATATGTCAAATATATTTTACTACCAGGTATAGCTAATTAGAACAAATTTAAAAAGAAGGAAATGTTTCTGAAAGAGAAAGTTTGTTGGGACTAATGACACATTAACTAACTCAGGCTGACTCCTTACTCCCTGGTGAGTGAGCAAGATCAAGGCTCAAAGGCGGTTTCAAAGGTTAATGATAATAAATCAGACCACCGTCAGAGATTGCTTAACAACAGTTCTGCGAACGTGATCAGCTCGTGCTTGCCATATAGTCCTATGGGACTCTCACCTGCATGAACACCTGTGCCTTGCTGACCTTTAAGCTGATTGGTTCTCACCTAGCCCCCACCCTACATAAAAGCTGTGTGATTTCCTCAATAAAAGAGTTCCTGCTGTGACTGGTCTCCCTGACGCATCTGATTGTCCTCCACCCACAGGGCTAGGAGCTGGCGGTCAGTTGGTCCTACCTATCTTGGTTGGACCTTGTTGGGGAGTGTCCCCTCTCCCTTGTCACTGGCCGAGAAGAGCAAGGGGGCTTAAGACCCCGACAAGGTTTTTGTATGATAAAGTAATATTTTTGTCAAAAATTTCAAAAATGAAAAGACAAAATATTTAAACAATTTAATTAACAGATGAGCAAAAGGAAGTCTAGTAGAGTAAAAGAAGAATGAGAGAGGGGATGGAGATGGAGAAGAAAAAATGTGAAGGAAAATGGGGGAGATTCATGAATTAACAAACCTATTTCCATACATGTATATGTTGGTTGAGGTGAACCTCCAACTACTATGCTTAAATATAAAGCTCTGAAAAGTATGCAAACACTGAAAGTAAAAAAAGTAAGAAAGAAGACAAAAGGTTTGTGGAAGGTAAATCTCAAGAAAGATCAGTGTGTGATTAATTTGGACATAATCAACACAGTCAATTAAAGTTATTGAAGCATTTTTCCCTAAGGTCAACTTTTAATATACTGATACAGAACAAAGTCTAATTCTCTGTGTAAAAAGTAAAGATCTCTTTAAAACATTGATCTGCTTTTATTGTAACAGGGGTACAATTCATACATAAAATGTGTGGATATCCAACTATGTAAGATACACATACATGTAATAGAAATTTCTCTCTCCATGGGTGACCTTCACCTGATACTCAGTAAGATGCACAAGGGCAACTGGTGCAAGAAATTCTGACCATCAGCTACTTTGAGAAAAAAGTTATAGAAATAACTTGTGAGTGAAGAAGACCTTCTTAAACATGGACAAAAGAATATCTCAAAGACATCAACAAGTTTCTAGAGACATAGGACTCATCCAAACTGAGTCTGGAGGACATACACAATTCAAATAGATCAATTTCAAGCAATGAAATAGAAAAAGTCATCAAAAGCCTACCAAAAAAGAAAAGTATGTGTTGTGCCCAAAGGCTTGAGACCCCACAAGGACCACCAGAGACCACGATCAATGCAAGCAGCAAAGAGTCATTTATTAGCGAGTTCGAACCCGGTCCTCTGCGTCCTTAATCAACGACGCTAGGAGAGAGGCCCCGAGCCCTCGTCAGCAGGGTTTTTATAAGGAAAAGCAAGCAGTTTTACAGTGTTCTTCTAATTGGCTAACATTCGAACAGCTAAACCTCCCCTGGTTGGGTCCAGTCAATCTATTTGATTTTCATTGGGTCCGGCCAGAACTGGACGGTCCTAGAGGAAGAAGGGGGGAGGGAACAGGTGAACTATTCAGGAGCTGAGTCGGGGCTAGGCCCTGCTCTCGTCCTTGACGGATAAGGTCTCCAGGCAACTGCACATTCCTTGGACAAATATCTCTTAACAACCTTGGTAAGCACAGGGGCCCAGCAGTCCTGTTTGTCCTTGAGACAGTTAGCAGCACAGATACCACCCTGCTCTCAACATCCCCCATTTCCAAGAACATTTAGAGAGCCAATCTTGGGTCTCTACTGTTCTAATTCTTGCTGCTTAATGGGCTGATATTGGGCCTTTAGCACCATTAGCTGTACTGTATTTATTTTATCTTTAACAAAAGCAATTAACTTATTGATTATACAAGGTCCTATAGTTAAAGCTAGTAACAGCAATATTAGGGGTCCCACTGTAGTGGACACCAGAGTAGTTAACCAAGGGGAAAAATTGAACCAGGATTCAAACCAGTTCTGACTAGTTTCCCATTCTTTCTTTCTGTTTGTTAGTCCTTCTCTGACTTTTGCCATGGATTCCCTCACTACTCCAGAATGATTAGCATAAAACCAACATTTTTCTCCCAGAGCTGCACATAGACCTCCTTGCTTACAGTCTTTAAAGTCAGGTAAATTTGGTAATTAATGAGCTCCAGAGATCCTTGACATTTAATTCTTCCAGGAGCAGTCTCCAACTTCCAAAGGCAGATGGCTTCATGGCTTCATTTCCTCAAATTGACCCGATTCCCTATTTCTACACTAACTACCTGTCCTTATTCTGACTTCATTTACCCCTCTAATACTAGGAACTCCTTCACTGCTGTAGGGAAAATGGGCGATGACCAATCTGACTTCTTCGAGCTGGAAGTGGGCAGCGTGGGGCAAGCAGTTTGGAGTTCCCTTTTTAAAATCGGGTCAACTGAGGGGTCCAAGGTAGAAGTCTGGTTGGGGAAGAGCAGGCTGTAAACTCATCTGGGGGTGGGTGCTTCTATGATAGAAGAACAAAAAGACATGAGTACTGAAATGAGATTAGTACAAAGTAAATGTTGCAGCATCTGAAACTTGCCACTGAGTATCATGAAAATGACAGAAGTCAATCTCTCACCAGGAGGTGGAAGAACTGAGAAATTGTTCCCATAACTAGGCCTAGCAAAGGCTGGAGAGGACAAGGCCTTTATTTGGGGGCTTTAACATTGTACAAGTTATCAGGAATGTAAACACAATATTTAACTCTTAATGTCATTGAGGTCCCCAGAAAATATAGTTAAGCTACTTAATGTCATCTGATTTTTGTAAAATATCCCTTATTGGTATAACCTGTGTTTAGTAGAGATCTCTATACTTCTGTTACTTAGGGCTAGGTAATCATACGAGCAAACATAGATCAAGTCTACCTGTATAGCTTAGGAAGGTCTGTAGGCCTTAAACTGACTAAAAACTTCTGACTCTGGCAGTTTCCCTTGATAGTTATCAGGCACATTTGCCTAAGAATCTTTCTTTTGTAGCTTCCACTCTTAATTTTAGTGGGTTAACACAAGTGTACATCTTAAGTTACTTTTAACTATTATTTCTTTTAAATGCCCAAGAATGGCTATATTTTGGTTTTAACTGTTTTGCTGGGTGTCCAAGACCAAGCTGGTCAAATTGACCTGGTTCCTGTCTTAAAGAGTCAGCTGAGTTCCCACAGGGGCCACTCATAGAGAACTTAAGAGCAGCTTCTTAGCTCCATTAGTGCCATTGGTTAGGCAGGGTCTTCTCAATGAGGTGGCTTTCCTTGAAAGCATTAGGGGTGTCTCCCTTTTTCCATGACCCTCCTCTGCAGCAGATGCACTGAGCGATTCTCATCCTCTAGTCTCAACAATCTCCTTGATCAGGAGGTTGTGTGACCCAGAGTTGCAGCAGTGCTCCTTAGAGAAGTTCTCTTATTCCCTGGGTTCAGGCTGACTTTGAGGGCAAGATACTGGTTTTTTTTTTTTTTCCCTTGGCCTCTGTATTTAATTCCAATTTCTAAGTTTGATCTTAATCATCCAGCAAGCCAGTCTCACCAGTCATACAGTAAGAGTACTGGGCTTTAACTTTAATGTCCATAACATTACAGTCATTTATACTTTTATTAAAGTACTACCACATACTATCTGTTTTGAAGGTGATGGCCTATTATCCTAAGTTACCTAGGTTGTATGTTCTGGAAGCAGCTACTTCTGCAAAATAGTAACAGGCAACAGTTTTACAAAATGAAATTAGCAAGAGTAAAAACATATTTAGCTTGTATAATAGTTATCTTGAATTTTGGCTGAGTTCTACATTATATACCCTGTTTGAGATCACAGTAATCTTTACAACAAACATCAAACTTTTGAGCACAACTTTAAATGAGTTAAAGTCTGGCTTACTTTGGAGTCATTCTAACATGTAGCAGGGTGAGGCAGAGCCTTATCTCAGGTAAGGCAGGGCTCTTCACAAGTCTTAAGTAAAATGTTCTAATCCTAAAACTAATTTTTGCCCCTTTTGTCATGACCAGCATGACCAAATTTTCAAGTTCAGTGAGGGTCAAAGGAGTATTAGAAAATAAAGGTTTATAAACACAGATTTTGAAGATTAAACTGAGATCAGATGGAACTCTGTTCTCTGATGGAAATACAGATCTAAAGAGTTATGTTAGCAACATTTATACATGTCTTATTATTAAGTTAAAGACTATGTAAGCATTATTCTTTGTTTTCAGGAGAGTTACAGAGACTAGACCATCTACATAACTTTTTCCCACAACTGCAAAGTGCAATGTTAGGAACTCTGTGTAGCTCTCAAAGAAGTCCACTGTCCAAAGTTACTGTAAGGTGGGCAGGAACTAGAGAAGGGAACTGATGAAACACTGGTTATCTAGCAAAACAATTTCTTTCTGCCCAAGAGCTGTGTGCCTGATATCAATGTAAGAGCTGATAGGACTCCTGTACAGAGCCTCCCCAGGGAGGCTACTGCCACAGCAGTTAGGCATCTTGTGCTCCTACACAGGAACACTCCCAGGCACCACGCATGCTACAGTCATGAAGTCAGGGACCCCAATCTCAGTCATTGTTGTCCCATTTTTGCTATTGTGTATTATACTCTTTCTTAAATGTCATTTTAAGAAGTCTACATATATTGATTTCTGAGTCCCTATGAATATTAGTTAACACAGTCTAACATTATATCCAGAACAGGAATCAATCAAAGAAAGGCTGAGAGAGCTTTTAACTTTTCTTTTGTGTAGCAAAATGCTTTCACCTTCTACAATATGAACCTTTAAACAAATCAGGCTGTCACTAACTCTTAGATATACATTTACATTTAAATTTTTATCTCAGTGAAATAAGTAACCAATTTTACATATACCTTACTGATAATATGTCCCATAATAGAACATTAAATGATAGAAATAAATCCCCAATAAAATTTACTCTTTAAGTTTAATATTACCAGTAGAGACAAGTTTATTCTGGAGAATAGCAGCTTGACAAATTTCCTGCTTTAAAAACTTGTATACCTGGAAAATATGAATACATTTAATATACAAGGAGTGACCATTTCACAAGTACCTTGACACATTAATCTTACTAAATTCAGTTTTTAAAGAAAAATTTAGACTCTGTAACATAGTACAATACTCTTTACAGTTGTTTAACCATAATTGTATAAACCCCAATTTTTAAGACTAATTGTTTTAAAAAATAAAACTTAATAGACACAAAGTTAAGAGTAAATTAGTGTTTCTAAGAAATCCTTGTTATTTTACCATATATTTTAAACTTTGGCTTATATCAACATTAGTATTTCACCTTAGGAAAAATCTTAAATAGCTTTAGCTGTCTCACATACACACAACCAACTTAGTTACACACAGACTTGTTGAAACTTGCCCTTTACTTACACACAGACTTTCTTAGCACTTACTTAGACCCTCATGTATTCCATCACACAGGCACTTTCTTACCCAGAAACATTTTCTTTTCCTTTTTATTAAATATATTTCCAAACCCAGAACCTTTTATTCTCTCTTTCCTACCTGTTGACCCCTTTCTGTTCACATTCTGAAACAACTCTAACTGAAACACAGTGAAAGGGGAGATGGTAGCTCTAAATCCAAGTCTAAGAGCTCCTTGGAGCTTTGCAGAACTGGAGGGGGAGCAGGGGGAAGTAGTAAGGGAGCAGATGGAACACTCACTCTCCGAGTTGAGGTTTTATCTGTTAGAACATAACTCTTAATAACCTTGTTTTTAGTAATGACACAAAGCAATTTTAAACTCTTTTTAATTTACCAACCTATGAAAACACCAATAATGTTTAAGTATGATACCCCATGGAATTTGAGGAGTTAAGAGTACCTGATGTTATTTAACAATGAGCATTTTAATTTTGCAAATTAATCAAATGTCACCAACATACACATTTGAGTAATCCCATACATGTTAACTCTAATTCTCTTATTCTGTAAAAACCAAGAAAGCAGGCAGGTGTCCTGAACAGTATTTGCTGTCTCTTTCCTGTTGAGGAAAAGTCCTAGAAACAATTGATATTAGACATTGTTTAACATTAACATTTCATTAGTTTGACCACCTGGAGACTTGCAAGTTATTTCTAAAGATATTTTACTTTTATTAGTTTACCCAATTTAAATTGAACCCTTTTTAAATCACGTGAATAAAAGTATTTGGATCCATTTTTAAATTTTAATTTTAGGAGCGCTCAGTTTTGATGCAGACAAGACATGACACCAGACAGCACGACATACAAATAATACAAAATCAAAGGCCTGGTAACTTTATAGGTGAATCTCCATTGCAATGTAACAGATGTTCAAAAACTTTAGTTGAATAAAAAATAGAACTGATCAAAAAGAAAAAAAAATCATTAACCTAGGTATGCAAGATCAAAATTATGAGCTCAAAAATACAGCATTAAAGAAAAACAAAACAAAACAAGAATCCTGGAAAATGAATTAGTTCTGTGTAGCAACCCAGAAGTTTAAAACAGACACCCTTTTGTTTTCTTTTTCTTATCTTCAGGTTACCCCCCTTTCCCGCTGAGACTGCTGCAGTCTACATTCCAATGCAGGCTTCAGCAAGGCCAGGCAGTGGGGAGGGAGGATCACCCAGGACTTTTTTAACCCCTTTTTTTTTTTTTCTGGTTGAGAAATCAGGTTAGGTTTGAATGCAGAAAATCACAAAACATTATTTCTTACTACTTTTGAGGAATGGAGCTGCTGAGCTCTCTGCCTAGGGGGATTGGAGTAAATAAATCTCTCAGGAACAAGGAGAAGGACTGCAAAGTACCCTGCAATGAGTATCCCTAAGCCTAAGATTGGATTAACACAATGAAGAATTTAATAGAAGGCAAGAGTAAAGACCATATAGTACAATACACAAACAGACAGACACATAGCATGCTAAATCAAAAATTGGCTAGCTGGTATTTTGTAGTTTCCCAGGTGCCACACAAAGCCCAAATGGGACAAAGAGTTAACCAGATGTGGCCAGTCGTCCGAATGCAATACTGAAGCTGCTCAGAAGCAGCGCAGACCCTGCTCAGAAGTGACAAATTCACCCAGAATGCAGCACAAACTGCTCAGAATGCAGCACAAGCTGCTCAGAAGTGACAAATTCACCCAGAATGCAGCACAAACTGCTCAGAATGCAGCACAAGCTGCTCAGAAGTGACAAATTCACCCAGAATGCAGCACAAACTGCTCAGAATGCAGCACAAGCTGCTCAGAAGTGACAAATTCACCCAGAATGCAGCACAAACTGCTCAGAATGCAGCACAAGCTGCTCAGAAGTGACAAATTCATCCAGAATGCAGCACAAACTGCTCAGAATGCAGCACAAGCTGCTCAGAAGTGACAAATTCATCCAGATTGCAGCACAAACTGCTCAGAATGCAGCACAAGCTGCTCAGAAGTGACAAATTCACCCAGATTGCAGCACAAACTGCTCAGAATGCAGCACAAACTGCTCAGATGTGACAAGAATGTCACCAGATGTGACGAATCGCCAGAATGCAGCACCAGCTGCTCAGATGTGACAAATGTCACCAGATGGGTTGAGGGGACGTCTCCCGAGACCCTGCTGGGGTCCTATAGCGCATCCGCCAGGACTGTGCCAGCCCAGAACCAGAGCCTGCAGGCAATTCAGACCAGAAAACACACGGCAATGCCTTACTCACCGGTGGAAGATGTCACTTATGACTCTATGATCAGGTGTCTGGGTGGGCTTGGGGATCCCAGACGAGCCCCCATATGTTGTGCCCAAAGGCTTGAGACCCCACAAGGACCACCAGAGACCACGATCAATGCAAGCAGCAAAGAGTCATTTATTAGCGAGTTCGAACCCGGTCCTCTGCGTCCTTAATCAACGACGCTAGGAGAGAGGCCCCGAGCCCTCGTCAGCAGGGTTTTTATAAGGAAAAGCAAGCAGTTTTACAGTGTTCTTCTAATTGGCTAACATTCGAACAGCTAAACCTCCCCTGGTTGGGTCCAGTCAATCTATTTGATTTTCATTGGGTCCGGCCAGAACTGGACGGTCCTAGAGGAAGAAGGGGGGAGGGAACAGGTGAACTATTCAGGAGCTGAGTCAGGGCTAGGCCCTGCTCTCGTCCTTGACGGATGAGGTCTCCAGGCAACTGCACATTCCTCAGAAAAATATCTCTTAACAACCTTGGTAAGCACAGGGGCCCAGCAGTCCTGTTTGTCCTTGAGAAAGTTAGCAGCACAGATACCACCCTGCTCTCAACATATGAAATCAGAGATGGATTCTCAACTGAGTTCTACAAGATCTTCAAAGAAGAGCTCATCCAGGGCTGGGGATATAGCTCAGTTGGTAGAGTGCTTGCCTTGAAAGCATATAAGGCCCTGGTTCAATCCCCAGCACTGCAAAAACAAACAAACAAACAAAAAAAACTCATTCCAATACTCCTCAAAGTATTCCATAAAATAGAAGAGGACGGGACCCTTCCAAACTCATTCTATGAAGCTAATATCACCCTGCTACCAAAACCAGACAAAGACCCGGCGGAAAGACAATTTCAGACCAATATGCTTAATGAACATAGATGTAAAAATTCTTAACAAAATTTTAGCAAATCACATACAGAAACATATTTTAAAAGATAGTGCACAATGATCAAGTGGATTTTATCCCAGGGATGCAAAGTTGGTTCAACATCCAGAAATCAATAAATGTAATTCACCATATCAAAGACTTAAAGTTAGAATCACATTATTTCAATAGATGCATAAAAAATATTTGATAAAATACAGCATACCTTCATGCTCAAAACACTAGAAAAAGTAGAAATAGTAGGAAAATTTCTCAAAATTGTAAAGGCTATCTATGCTAAGCCCACAGCCAACATCATTCTAAGTGGAGAAAAACTGAAAGTATTTCCCCTTAAAACTGGAACAAGACAGGGATGCCCTCTTTCACCACTTCTATTCAACATAATCCTTGAAACTCTAGTTAGACCAATTAGACAGACCAAAGAAATTAAAGGGATACAAATAGGAAAAGAAGAACTCAAAATATCTCTATTTGTTGATGATATGATTCAATATTTGGAGGAACCAAAAAATTCAACTAGAAAAATTCTAGAACTCGTAAATGAATTCAGTAAAGTAGCAGGATAGAAAATGAATGTTTATAAATCTAATGCAATTTTATTAATAAGTGATGAATCCTCTGAAAGATAATTTAGGAAAACTACCCCATTCACAATAGCTTAAAAAAATACTTGGGAATCAATCTAACAAAAGAGGTGAAAGACCTCTACAATGAGAACTAAAGCACTAAAGCACTAAAGAAAGATATTAAAGAAAACCTTAGAAGATGGAGGGATCTCCCATGTTCTTGGATAGGCAGAATTAATATTGTTAAAATGACCATACTACTGAAAGTGCTATATAAATTCAATGCAATTCCAATTAAAATCCCAATGACATACCTCATAGAAACAGAGCAAGCTATCATGAAATTCATATGGAAGAACAAGAGACCAAGAATAGCTAAAGGAATCTTTAGCAGGAAGAGTGAAGCAGGGGGTATCACAATACCAGAACTTCACCTATATTACAAAGCAATTGTAACAAAAACAAGCATGGTATTGGCCCCAAAATAGACAGGTAGATCAAAGGTACAGAATAGAGGACACAGAGACAAACCCAAATAAACAGTTTTCTCATACTAGACAAAGGTGCGAAAAACATACAATGGAGAAAAGATAGCCTCTTCAACAAATGGTGCTGGGAAAACTGGAAATCCATATACAACAGAATGAAACTAAAACCCTATCTCTCACCCTGCACAAAACTCAACTCAAAAGGGATCAAGGACCTTGGAATTAGACCAGAGACCCTGCACCTTATAGAAGGAAAAGTAGGTCCAACTCTTCATCATGTCGCCTTAGGACAAGACTTCCTTAATGTGACTCCCAAAGCAAGAAATAAAAGCAGGAATCAGTAATTGGGATATATTCAAACTAAAAAGTTTTTTCCCAGCAGAGGAAACTATCAGCAATGTGAAGAAAGAGCCTCCAGAGTGGGAGAAAATCTTTGCCACAAATATTTCAGATAGAGCACTAATCTCCAGAATCTATAAAGATCTCAAAAAACTTTACACCAAGAATACAAATAACCCAATCAACAAATGGGCTAAGAAAATGAATAGACACTTCACAGAGGAAGATGTATAAGCAATGTTCAACATCTCTAGTAATAAGAGAAGTGCAAATCAAAACTACCCTAAGGTTCCATCTCACCCCAATTAGAATGGTGATTATCAAGAATACAAGCAACAATACGTGTTGGTGAGGATGTGAGGAAAAAGGTATATTCATACATTACTGGTGGGGTTACAAATTATTGCAACCACTCTGGAAAGCAGTGTGAAGATTCCTTAGAAAGTTTGGAATGGTACAACCATTTGACCCCAGCTATCCCACACCTTGACCTATACCCAAAGGACTTAAAATCAGCATACTACAGAAATGCAGCCACATCAATGTTCATAGCTGCTCAATTCACAATATCTAGATTGTGGAACCAACCTAGATGCGTTTCAATAGATTAATGGATAAAGAAACTGTGATACATATACACAATGGAATATTTCTCAGTCATAAAGAAGAATAAAAGTATGGCATTTGCACGCAAATGGATGCAGTTGGAGAATATGCTAAGCGAGATAAACCAATCCCCAAAAGCCAAAGGCCAAATGATTTCTCTGATAAGCAGATCATGATACCTAATGGGGGGCATGGGAGGGAGGCAGGAATAGAGGAAGGATGGATTGTATAGAGGAAAAAGAGGGGTGGGAGGGGTGGGGGGAAGGAAAAATAACAGAATGAGACAAACATCATTACCCTACATACATGTATGATTATTACACAAATGGTACAACTCTACTTCATGTACAACCAGAGAAACAAGTTGTACCCCATTTGTTTACAATGAATCAACATAAATAAATTATAAAAAAAGATCTATTAATTCAACCCATTGCATTTACCCTTACATTTTTAAAAATGAAATTTACCTGCAATTCTGTCTGCCTTAAGCCATTAGGATATGATACATTTATCAGAAAACAACCCATTATCTGCAGGAAAAATGCAGACTGAAAGTGTCGACAAGAAGAAGGTAAGTCAAGAGAACTGAAGAGCAAAAGATAAATTCTCCCTGGTAATTATGTGTGACCCTTGGAAAACTCTTGGAAATGTTGGGTAGAAATTTATCAATTAGGAATTTCTAATTATTAAAACAGAAAACTCACTTGGTGGACATAAAAGAAGTCAGAGTACCTGAATTCAATAAATACAGCCCCTGGTATATTTTATGATGTAACACAGACAAGTCTACCATGGCACATATTATGGCTTGGATGTGAGGTGTCCCCCTAAAGGGGGCATCATAATCTATATTGATGCAAAAATGTCCAGAAGTAAAATAATTATATTATGATAGCTGTAATATTATCAGTGAATTAATATATTTGATGGGAATTAATAATTAATAATTAATAATTAATATTGGGTGCCTGGGGCCATTCCCTTAGAAGTTATATACTTTCACCCTGCCTCCTGCTCACTTTCTGATTCCTATTTGCTATGAAATAGGAAGCTTTACTCTGTCACATTCTTCACTATGGTGTTTTGATGCACCTTGGATTCAGAGCAATGGAACTGTTTGGCCGTATATTGAACTTGTGAATCCATGATCCAAAATAGACTTTTCCTCCTCCAAGATGTTCTTGTCAGGTGTTTTAATCACAGTGAAGAAAATATGATGAAAACAGTTCCTGACACTCCATGTCATGTAAAAAATGCTTCTTCTGTGGGAATACCCCACCTCTGTATCCATCAACAGTTGCTTAGCATAGCATTGTCGGGGTTTCCAGGACCCCCAGCCTTGGGCATGGTCAAGATGGCGCCTGACGCTGAAAAAAAAAAAAAAAAAGTGGCCAGCTATACAGTAAACAACCAGCGAATTCCAATGATTGGCTAGTTAACGATGTGACTAGAGCATGCCCCCCTCGTGTACCTATCCTATGCTTGCAGCTGTCCACGTTTACCTCGTGTACTCTCCCCTGATTGGTTGAAGTGTATATAAGCCTGGTGGGTGGGAGAGTGGAGAGGCAGAAGCGGAAGAAGCGGCGGAGGCGAAGGCTGAAGCTGAGCTGGAAGCTGAGAGTGTGCGGAAGCTGGGAGAAGCTGAGAGAAGAGAAGCTGGGAGTGCGCGGAAGCTAGGAGTAAGGGAAGTGTAGGAGAGGGACTGTACATAATAAACTTCCAAAGCTTCAGACGTTTGTTGTGTCTCTCTCTGCGGGCAGAGGGAGCGCGATAACTGGTGCCGAAACCCGGGACATGAAGGGAAGATGAAGGCCTTATAAAAGAAAACAAGGTAAGATATTTGAAAAATTTTTTTTGTATACAAGTTAAACCGGTTATAAAAAAGTTAAAGGGTATCAGGATACGCTATCAGCGGTCCTGGGGACACGCGGAGTGTGGTCCGGTTGAAAGGTACTGGGACGCGCCATCAGCGGTCCTGACGTGTAGAACGCGGGTTAAAAGGTATCGGGATCCTGACGCGTAGAACGCGGGTCAAAAGGTATCGGGATACGCCATTAGCGGTCCTGACGCGTGGAACGCGGTCTAATTAAAGTGAAAGTAGAAACACGTTTGAAGCGGTCCAATTAGGTAGTACGTAAAAAGCCGCTATAAAAATTCTAATGCACACTTGATAGTTTTCCTTTCAGTAATCTCGTTGCTCCTGGCAGCTAGGCCACTGTTATTGTAACTGCCAAAACTAAAGCTATTCAAATTAGTAACAATGGGGTCTGAATGCAGCAACCCCTCAGGGAGCTATTAAAAAACCATGGGACGCCATTGAGGAAAAAAACAGCTAAAGTAAGAAAAGCTGCTCAGTGTGCCACAAGGGGGATTTTCATGAACAGGATCTAATAGCAACAGAAAAGAACGCTTAAAGAGAATAAAGTGAGGAAAAATTGAGTGGTGGTGACCTAGAAAATAATTGCTCAAAAAATCTAAGAACAAGGGAAAAAAAGGAACTAAGTCTAACACAAAGAACCCCCAAAAGGAATAACCAAGTGGTAGTGAAAACTTAAGAACAAGGGGAAAAGGTAGGAGAAACCTAAGCCTAATAAAAAGAGCTTCAAAATCTGTAGAACCTGCCCGTATTTGAGGAGCAAATGGAGATACCATCAACCATTAGAAAAACTTTAAAGAGGCAGTTAAGACTATTGGAGACAGCTATGCAGAGCAGTGTTATCTGGAGGACAATGTCTAATTGGAGAAGCTCAGTGGCAAGAAATAGCTGTTGAAACTGCTTGCAGAAATATAGTGGCAAGGTTTTCCGATAGAAATGCTGAGATGAGAAGGCCAATACGTTTCAATAGATGCACAAAATCAGCAGCAAGGAGATAATGCCCTAACAAAAGATAAGAGATAACTATAGTAAAATCTGTTACACCTTATGCCCCAGGGCTATGTCCAAGATGCAGAAGAGGAAGTCATTGGAATAGTGCCTGTCAGCCTATTAGAGATAGGGAGGATAATTTCCTAGGGTTGAATCCTAAACTTCAAAAAAATGGGAGACAGGGCCCTCCCCGGGGCCCGCAACAAATATACGGGGTAATTCAACAAGTTCCCCAACGGTGGTATCCTCCCACAGAGAAGGGGAGCGTAGAGCCACTTCAGGAAGTGCCGGATTGGACATCTGTGCCACCTCCAGACTCATACTAACCCCAGATATGGGGGTGCAGATGATTGATACTGATTGGCATGAAAAAATCCCACAGAACAGTGTAGGACTATTACTAGGTAGAGGCTCCTCAACACTAAAAGGACTTATAGTACACCCAGGGGTTATTGATCCTGATTTCACTGGACAAATAAAAGCCTTGGTCTCTTCACCAAAAGGAATTACGGTCATCTCTCCAGGGGATCGCATTGCACAAATGCTTATATTGCCCAGTCGACATTCTTTGTGGCCCAGTAAAAATACAAATAAAAGACAAGGAGGTTTTGGATCAACAGGAACCACTTTAATAAACCTTACTATGGATATGGGACAGAGGCCCCTTCTAAAATTAAAAGTGGGAAATATGGAATTTACAGGTTTATTAGATACGGGAGCAGACAAAAGTATTATTAGCGCAATGGTCTGGCCAAAGCACTGGCCATTGATCACAGCAGCTCAGAGCTTGAGAGGCTTAGGAGTAGCAGAAAGCCCCAATCAAAGTGCTTCCTCATTATCGTGGAAAGATACAGAGGGACACACAGGAATATTCCGGCCATATGTCTGTAATGTTCCTATTAGCCTATGGGGACGAGACGTCCTGCAGCAAATGGATATGAAACTCACCACTGATCAGACTTACCAAGGGACTCCTGTAAGAAATATGTTACAAAATATGAACTATGATGATAAAAAAGGATTAGGAAAACATAGTCAAGGATCTACCCAACCACTGCCTTTACTTCCACCAAAAAATGATTCTCATGGATTGGGTTTTTCCTAGGGGCCACTGATAAACCATCAATCCCTATAATATGGAAAGATGATAAGCCTCGCTGGATTCCACAGTGGCCCCTAACAAAAGAGAAGCTAGAGGCAGCTCATAAGTTAGTACAAGAGCAGGTACAAGCAGGTCATTTACAACATTCTACCTCTCCTTGGAATACTCCAATATTCTTAACAAAGAAAAAATCAGGAAAATGGAGGTTATTACATGATTTAAGAGCCATAAATGAACAAATGTACCCTATGGGACCCATCCAATGTGGACTCCCTCTTGTCACTGCACTACCAAAAAATTGGCCTACTATTATTCTGGATTTAAAGATTGCTTTTTCTCTATACCCTTACACAAAAATGATTGTTGGAGATTTGCTTTTACTTTGCCCTCTCTTAATCACACTCAGCCTGACCAGAGATTCGAATGGACCGTGTTGCCTCAAGGTATGGCTAACAGTCCTACTATATGTCAAATATACGTAGATAAAGCGTTAACAACTACTAGACAAAAGTTTAAGAGATTGTTGATTTATCATTATATGGATGACATACTTATTTGCCATTCAGAAAAAGAAGTTTTGTTAGAAGCATTACAATTTATAACTCAAGCATTAGAAAAGAGAGGACTAACGATAGCTCCTGAAAAATTACAATTAGAGGAGATCCAAGAATATCTGGGTACAAGGCTCACTGCTACTACAGTCAGACCAACAAGGTTGACCATCAGGACAGATCAATTGAATACCTTGAACGATTTTCAGAAACTCTTAGGTGACATTAACTGGATCAGATCCTATTTAAAATTATCCACAGGGGAATTAAAACCTTTATTCGATATATTAAAAGGTAATCCTGACTTGAATTCCCCTAGGAAACTTACTCCCGAAGCACGGATATCCTTACAGCTAGTAGAGAATAGACTTCAGCAGTGTTACGTTGATCATTGTGATCCTACTCAACCATTAACTTTAATCATAATCTCAGAGAAGTATACCCCTTTTGGCATAGTTTGACAAGGAGGACCTCTGCAAAGTATAAATCTCCCTAGCTCTCCGGCTAAAACATTGCAATCATATCCCCAAGCTATTGCTCAGGTAATATTCAAGGGAATAGAATCTTGCATTACTGTTTTTGGAATCCATCCGTCTATTATTATAACTCCTTATTCCACTCAGCAAATTAAATGGCTAATTAATAATGATGATGATTGGTCAGTATTATATTGTTCCACTTCAGCTCAGTTTGATAACCATTATCCCCAACATCCCTGGATTCAATTCTGTAAAAATACTCCCACAGTTTTTCCAAAAGTGACTAGTGTCCAGCCTCTTAAAGACTGTGTAACCATTTTTACTGATGGCTCCAAAAATGGAGTAGGTGCAGTACTTATCAGTAAACAACTTCACACCATAATAGTTCCACCCAACTCCGCACAGGTTACTGAACTTGCAGCTGTAATATTAGCCTTTAAATTAGCAGATAATCAGCCATTCAATCTTCTATCTGATAGCTTATATATCGTTAATGCTTTACAGGTTCTTGAAACGGTACCTCATATTTCTTCCATGTCCACGGTAGCTTCTTATTTTACTACGCTACAAAACCTTATCCTACAGCGTAAACATCTATTCTATGTAGGACATATTAGAGCTCATTCTAATTTACCAGGACCTTTGGCCAATGCTAATGACTTGGTAGATATGGCCACCAAATCGATCTTTGTTTTTTCCATAGAGGAACAAGCAAAACTCTTTCATGAAAAATTCCATGTAAATTCCACTACTTTGAGCAGAAAATTTCCTATATCTAAATGTATGGCTCGACAAATAGTAAAAAATTGTCAACATTGTGCTCCTTTAATCCCAGTACAATCCTTTGGAGTTAACCCCAGGGGACTGCTGCCTGGTCATATTTGGCAGATGGATGTAACCCATATTTCTGAATTTGGTACTGTTAAGTATGTACATGTGTCAGTAGACACTGCTTCAGGGGTCATTATGGCTTCTGCTCATTCTGGAGAAAAGGTAAAATATGTCATTCAACACTGCCTACAAGCATTTGCTGGCTGGGGCATACCTAAAGTTATTAAAACAGATAATGGTTCTGCTTATACTTCCAAAAGCTTCCGGTTGTTTTTACAAACATTTAACATCCAATCAGTCACTGGCATCCCCTATAATCCTCAGGGACAGGGCATTGTGGAAAGAGCACATCTTACTTTAAAAAATTGTCTAAATAAACAAAAAGGGGGAATAGGAGCCTCCTACAAGTCTCCTAAAGATAAACTTAATTTAGTTCTTTTCATTCTAAATTTCTTAACTCTGGATAGGGACGGTCATTCTGCAGCTGATCGACATTATAATCCCCATAATACTCCTCAAGTATGGGCAAAATGGAAAGATATCCTGACAGGTTGTTGGAAAGGACCGGATCCAGTCCTTCGTTGGGTCCGAGGGTCTGTTTGTATTTTCCCACAGGATCAACAGACTCCAGTCTGGATTCCAGAAAGGCTAATCAGAGTTTTACAGCATGCAAGTGATGCTGCTCCTCCTTGCAATGGCGAGTCTGAGCCTTCCTCCAATAACAAAAACTCAGACGGAAAGGCAAACCCGGAACCTATGGGCCATTGTTAGCCTGGCCATATTTTTCACTTCTAACTAACACATTTTTTATCCTTCCTTTTCTTGCTTTTCACCAATTCCTCTACAAGCCTGTCAATTCTACTGATGATTTTTCAGGTCGTGCTGTTTTTGGTGACAAGGATATCTCTAGTCTTTCTTTGCTTTAACAGGAGGAATTTCTGCATTTTGCCGTTGGAATCATACTACAAATCAGACCCAGAGTAGAGCAACTCGTTCTGCTGACTCTAGCTGTAATATTGCTTTTCCTCCCACGTCAGCTTGTGTATTTCCTCCCTTTTATGTTTCTACCAACTAACATTTCTAATAACACCTCTTAACTGCTCACTAACCGTGTGCTATCTCTCATAATGCTGGAATGGTTCTTTTGCCACCCGTGCAATTTGCACATTTCTATCTTCCTACCAGTCCTAGTTTCTGTTGCAGATGTAGAATTGCCAGTGCTATTGTCAAGAAGCAGGAGAGGCTTTGACATTGCAACAGCCGTGATCATTGTCATCACAGTCCTTGCAGTAGCAGCATTGACACAACCATAACAACGATCATTTGGTCGAAGATACAGCTGCAGCCTTGCAGACCATAGAGACTCTATCAGAAAGTGGACTCACTATAAGAACAAGTGGATACCTTGCAAGAACTTTTGGGACTGGGATGCGTTTATTCCCTGAGAGCTGTTTTGTGTTGCCCGTATTGTAACTCTACTGGGATGTATACTGTTTCTGTATTTAATATGGCTATATGGTTTTTCTTCTGTTTATAGATTTGTCAAACAGCGGGCAGGCTTAGGAGCTATGGTGGTACTCCTCTGCCTTGGCCCTCCTTCTCTTCATTCGTTTTGGCATGCATCTACGAGCTAGCCAATAGAGAGATCAAATTATCTTTCATCAGGCCATGACCGCCCTAAAGGCCGACAGCCCCCCATTAGTATGGCTCTTGATGCTGGACCGGTAGTCAAAGACAGGGTAATGAAGGAGGTGGCTGTGTACCAACCTAAGACAGGAGCTGCAGCATGCTCTGCAGGCTCTGATGACGGGTAAGGACATATGCTGACCACTCAGCCTAAGACAGACACGGTCCCGAGCCTTAGTTTAATAGTAAAGAAGGGGGATCTGTCGGGGTTTCCAGGACCCCCAGCCTTGGGCATGGTCAAGATGGCGCCTGACGCTGAGCCAAAAGTGGCCAGCTATACAGTAAACAACCAGCGAATTCCAATGATTGGCTAGTTAACGATGTGACTAGAGCATGCCCCCCTCGTGTACCTATCCTATGCTTGCAGCTGTCCGCGTTTACCTCGTGTACTCTCCCCTGATTGGTTGAAGTGTATATAAGCCTGGTGGGTGGGAGAGTGGAGAGGCAGAAGCGGAAGAAGCGGTGGAGGTGAAGGCTGAAGCTGAGCTGGAAGCTGAGAGTGTGCGGAAGCTGGGAGAAGCTGAGAGAAGAGAAGCTGGGAGTGTGCGGAAGCTAGGAGTAAGGGAAGTGTAGGAGAGGGACTGTACATAATAAACTTCCAAAGCTTCAGACGTTTGTCGTGTCTCTCTCTGCGGGCAGAGGGAGCGCGATATAGCATGTTTGGCAACACAAAATGGCAATTCTTATATAATGTAAAATTGTTCTCTTTTTGGTTCCTATCTTTCTTTGACAAGGCACCCTATCAGAGAATGATTATCGAGATGTTAGTAACCATTCTTTAACTTATACCTGACTAAGGTCATTTTGACCCACTTCCCCTTCTGCTAATGATTTTAGATCTCATGATGTTAGTTTGTAGTTTTGAATCATAGTAACAGCCACTTACATTATTAATGTACAAACATGTTTAACTTATGGTATAAAAACCACTGTGATCCTATGCTCAGGACTGTCCTCTCAATAACCATTTTGGGCATTGTGTGAGACAGTCAGCTGGTCAACTAATAAGGATTCTCAAATTTGGACTTCTCAGTGGTGATCGCCTCTTCTTAATTTGTGCCCCACAGCAAAGTTCACCTGAATTTCCTGGCGGAATAGTGTGGTATGCATCTGGCTGACTACATAACTTGGAATAAGCCTCATCTGTCAAGAGTAAGATATTAATGGTAATCTTCTGGGAAACAGGGGTCACCAGAAGTGCTTTATCTCAATGGAAGAACAATGGAAAATGGAAGAATCCTGAGGAAAAAGTTTCAAGTGAAAAATACAATGCCAGGTATACCTAGTTGTCAAGGCAGAATGAGGCAATTCCTGGTAAGTACTTAAAGAATTTGTAGGAATCAGAGATCTACTGTTTAGGGCAGTTGGGTGTGGGATGAAAGTGAAATGTGCATACTGAAATCTCTAGAGACACACTCAAGTCAACTATGGCCATGTGGGAGATAGGCCAGGAGGAAATGCTTGCTGTTTCTTAAGTCCCAAAATTTGGTTTTGCCCATAGGATGAAATGACTCTATGCAGATTGTATGTGCTCTTATGAATATCTCATGATACATGTTCATGTATATATTCATTTCCCAAATGGTAATCAGAGTCCTCTGAATATCTGCCTATCCACAATTCCCTGCATGTCTGCTATCTGCCAGACAAATTGCCCTGAATGTATCAAGAGTAAGAAAAATTCTTGCTACTAGACTGCAGTGCAATAGAGGACTCTGCCCAAGATTTTCTGTGTTGGGGGGAATCTCACAGAAATTCTGTGTAAAAGTATTTTAATCACTGAAGAACTTGTTAATTATCAAAAGAGAAAATTCTACTTGTGAATAAAAGTGAAAACAGTACCTGAGTGCAATGAATTAATCTCCTGGAAGTTTGTATGCTGTGACATACACAGCCTACCATGGTTAATATGGCAGAAAAAGGACCCTGATGTTTATGCTGTCAGTATGTCACTTTAAGGAAACACAGACTATTTTCCACCATTTCCTTTCAGGGGACTTATTCTGATGAAGTGTATTTAGGCATTTCCCACTTACCTGAAAGAGACTGGAAGCCATGACCAGGATTGAACTCTAAGAGTTTTCTCCATATGACATAAAAGAGATAGATTAACACACAACCAAAGACAACAAGAAAAGAAAACCCTGAAAATTCTTTCACTAACACAACTATTTTTAATATTTTTAAAAGTCATTTTATAATATTCATTGTGTTTCTGTACTTAGTAGCCAAGTTTTCCCACTGTGTAGAAAACAAAAATTCTTGAGGTAATAACATGTGGATTTCAGGATGGTGGGCAGGGTAGATCTATATATTATGTATTTATATATTATGCTCTCTGTAAATCACAAAGTGGTCTCTGTGAATGTCAGAGAGCAAAACTTGGACCTGGCAAGAAATAAGATGTTTCTGGAAATTTCAAGGTCACTTGAGTTCCAGACAGAGTAGTTCAAAACAAAAAGATTTCATAATTTTGGAGGTCATTTCCAGCATACGCTACTTTAATTGGAATAGGTGTCACCTTGCATATCAAGTACAGGTTGATTAGACTCTACAGGGAAGAAATGAGTCACTGGAAATGCTATTCCCAAATGAAACATCAATGTCACCTGTGGGAAAACTGATGATATGATCTCAACAAGTAAATTGGAATCACATAGCATAACTAATTTTCCTGGCAGATGGGGGTCTTTTCTTCTAGCTACATACAGAAAGCATTTACCTGAAGAAGAGAAGGTAGGTATGGCATCATGATGGGGAGGGAAGTGAAAAGTGTATGCCCAAAGCCCTACCTCCAAACTGTATTCACTTCAAACTTTTTTCTACTCAGATTTGTCATCTGTACCATAAACATGATATTAATAGCAAATTCTTCATGGGATTGCTATGAGAATTAAATGAATATATAAAGTTCATAAACTATAAGGTGTTTTCAAGGTGCTTGTAAAATAGTAAATATGTACTTCTTATGCATAAAGAGATTTGAGGAAAATGAAGCTATGGCTTGAATATATTTATTTTGAGGTTTTAGTTGGGGCTTATGATATTTATATGTGAAGCTCAAGTAAACTGACCCAATGTACAAAATCAGTGATTTTCACAGTAATCATCTTTAATATTGTGAGAATTAATAAGTTAAAGTTGGATTGAACTCTAAGAGTTTTCTCCATATGACATAAAAGAGATAGATTAACACACAACCAAAGACAACAAGAAAAGAAAACCCTGAAAATTCTTTCACTAACACAACTATTTTTAATATTTTAAGTCATTTTACAATATTCATTGTGTAATTTTGTCAAATAAAAAAGAAAAAGTACTATCACCATTCCTTATTCTACTCACCAAGGGTTACTGATTTGCTGGATATTTATTGTCTCTTATTTTCTATAACTATAGAACATATTGAACTTATTTTACAAATACAGCTGCCATGACCTCTATCCCTCATTAAAATTATTATGCTGCATTCTAAGGATTGAAACGTATGATGGTTTGTTTGTTTGTTTGTTTTTTGTTAACCATTTAGTTTTTTTATTGCTGCATACTATTTATATAGAATAGTGGGTTTCATTTTGGGATATCCCTACATATGTAAAAACATAATTTGATCAATTTCAGTCCCCAATACCCCTCCTTCACCGATCCTTTTCCCCTACCCTAGTGGTCTCACTTCCAATTTCATGGCTTTTTTTTTTCTTTCTCCTTCTCCTTCTTCTTCTTCCCTATGTTTTCAAACTAGCTTGCATATATGAAAGAAAACAAGATAATTTTTCTCTCTGTCATGGTTTGGACATGAAGTGTCCCCCAAAAGTTCATGTTAGACAATGCAGGAATGTTCAGAGATGAAATTGATATCGCCGTTTACCAGTGATGAGTTTTGCTCTCTCTCTTGTTGAAGTTTGAACACTAGAGGAGCACGCCAAGGCAAGCATATTAAGCAGGTTTTATTTAAAAGTAATAATTTAAAAGTAATAATACAGACTTCTCCTGGGAGGGAGAAGGGGACCATGGCTGATGTTCCAAAGTCCCAAAAAGTGAGCACACCCTACATCTTTTATAGGTTAAGGTCTCTTTTGTTCTCTAGTTTTCTCCCCCCTTATCTCCCTTCCTATGTGACTAGGTCCCATTTTGCATAAAGTGAAAAGCAATGGGCAGGGGGAGGACCAAGGTGATTCAGAAAGGTAAGGGCTCAGGGGGCATTAATTAGCAGCTCCATGCTTGCAGTCCTTGATAAAGGCAGGTAAATTTGGTAGTCAATGAGCTCTGGAGATCCTTGATATTCCATTCTTCCAGGGGCAGTCTCCAACTTCCAGAGGCAGATGACTTTCATGGCCTTTATTTCCTCAATTTGACCCGATCCCCTATTTCTACACTAACTGCCTGTCCTTAATTCTGGTTTCATTCCCCCCTTTTGCTTTAGGAACTCCTTACTGCTGTAAGAAAAGGGGGCATTGGCCATTCTGACTGCTTCAAAGCTGGAAGGGGGCAGCAAGGGGCAAGCAGTTTGGAGTTCCCTTTTAAAATTGGGTCAATCAAGGGGTCCAAGGTAGAAGTCTGGTTGGGGAAGAGCAGGTTGTAAAGTCATCTGGGGGTGGATGCTTCTATGAGAAGAACAAAAAGACATGAGTACTGAAATGAGATTAGTACAAAGTAAATGTTGCAGCATCTGGAATATGTCAATGAATATTGTGAATATGACATAAGTCAATCTCTCACCAGGAGGTGGAAGAACTGAGAAATTTATCCCATAACAAGGCCTAAGAAAGCCTGGAGAGGAAAAGGCCTTTATTTGGGGACTTTAACATTGTCCAGGTTATCAGGAAAACATTTAACATTTAACTCTTAATGTCATTGATGTCCCCAGAAAATATAGTTAAGCTACTTAATGTCATCTGATTTTTGTAAAATATCCCTTTATTGGTATAACCTGTTTAGTAGAGATCTCTATACTTCTGTTACTTAGGGCTAGATAATCATACTAGCAAACATAGATTAAGCCTACCTGTGTAAACTGACTAAAATTTTCTGACTGTGGCATTTTCCCTTGATAGTTATCAGGCACATTTGCCTAAGAATCTTTCATTTGTAGCTTCCAGTCTTTATTCTAGTGGGCTAACACAAGTGTACATCTTAAGTTACATTTAACTATTATTTCTTTTAAATGCCCAAGAATGGCTATATTTTGGTTTTAACTGTTTTGCTGGGTGTCTAACATCAAGCTGGCCAAATTGACCTGTTCCTGTCTGTTAAAGAGTCAGCTGAGTTCCCACAGGGGTCACTCATAGAGAGCTTAAGAGCAGCTTCTTAGCTCCATTAGTGCCATTGATTAGGCAGGGTCTCCTTGATGAGGTAGCTTCCTTTGGAAGCATCAGGGGTGTCTCCCTTTTCCATGACCCTCCTCTGCAGCAGGTGCACTGATTGGCTTTTCATCCTCTAGTGGTCTTATCATTCTCCCTGATCAGGAGGTTGTGTGACCCACCCAGAGTTGCAAAGCTCCTTAGAGAAGTCCTCTTGTTCCCTGGGTTCAGGCTGACTTTGAGGGCAAGATACTGGGTTTTTTCTTGGCCTCTGTATTTAATCTCAATCTGTAAGTTTGATCTTAACCATCCAGCAAGCCAATCTTGACAGTCATAAAGTAAGAGTACTAGGCTTTAACTTCAGTGTCTACAACTTTACAGTTATTTACCCTTTTATTTAACTGGAGTCTGTATTAGTACTGGAAGTTACCACTATCTGTTCTATAGGTGATGGTTATTATCACAAGTTACCTAGGTTGTGTGTTCCTGAAGCAGCTACTTCTGCACAACAGTAACAGGTAACAGTTTTGCAAAATGAAATTAGCAAGACAAAAATATATTTGGCTTGTATAGTAGCTATCTTGAATTTTGACTGAGTGCCACATTATATCCCCTATTTGAAATCACAGTACTTTTACAACAAGAACCGATCTTTTGACTATAACTTTAAATAAGCTGAAGTCTGACTTATTTTGGAGTCGTTCTAACATGCAGTAAGGTGGGAGGCAGAGCCTTATCTCAGGTAAGGCATGGCTCTTTACAAATCTTAAGTGAAGTGTTCTAATTCTGATGTTGATATTTGCTTCTTTCTTAAATGTCATTTTAAGAAGTTTACATATATTGATTCCTGAGTCTATATGAACATTAGTTAACACAAGTTAACATTATATCTAAAACATGAGTTAAATAAAGCCTGAGAGAGCTTTTAACTTTCCTTTTGTGTGGCAAAGTGGCAAAATGTTTTCATGTTTCACAATATTAACCTTTAAACAAATCAGGCTCTAACTTTTAGAAATGAAATGTATGATGATTTTAAACACTATTTTAAAAATCAAGATTGTTTACATGTTTCCTCTTTTTGCCATTAAACAAGTTTAAGTTTTCTTCAATCTATATATATTTTTTATCTATGGGAATTCATTCAGTGAAAATATATATTAAAGTACATTCGATTAGTTCTTGTTGAAATTCCATAGTGGACCAAGAAACATGTGAAGTGATGACTATTAAGCAGTGTTGTGAACAACAAGAAAAGAGTGATTTTAGAAGGAAAAAGTGAAGAACATTGTCCAACGCAGCAATAGGTAGGAAGAATTCATGGATTTAGCAAGGAATCGAATGAGACATTACAGCCACTTGAGTTGTATTATGGGATAAGATGACAGATTTCAGGATTCAACTAGAAACAGTAATGTGTAGCCATGGGTACAGATGAATGGTACATTGAGTTCTCTTTTTGTGCCCCCAAAATATAAAATTATGGGGGAATAATATCAAAAATGCTTATTGCTATAATCATCCCTTTAAAAGCAATTTGGAATTACTTGGTTACATTGAGAATGTACCTATTCTATCACAAATCAGCCATCCCAGAGAAGTTCTGTTGACATACTAGGAAATGGAGACACATTGAACACAGTTCTTGAGGGTGAAAGATCGAAGATCGAAGGAAAAGCAGGAGTGTGTCCGATGAGACTCTCCCATTCAAAGATGTTGCCTTTAAGTTGTGTTTCCCAAGGTGGTAGGGGCAAATAATCTCCTCAGGTACATTTTACATTGGCACTAATTATATCTGAACATGGAGCCCTCAAGTTTAATGAGTTCCCAATGCTCTGTCTTTTTTCTTTTCCTTAATTTGGTACTGGGGATTGAAGCCAGAGGGGCTTTATTACTGAGTTAAATCCCCATCTCTTTTCATTTTTTTATTTTGAGACAAGATTTAACTGTTATTTAGGGCCTTGCTAAGTTACTGAGGTTAACCTTAAACTTGTGATTCTCCTTACTCAATCACCCAAGATCCTCTGCTCTTAATACTAACAAAGCTGGGATGTATTTTCAACATATATTTTGGGGTAGATAAACATTCAGATCATAGAAATGATTTTAAAAGTATCAGAAATTTGGAGGCAAGATATATTCTGAGAAGTACTGGTGAAAGTCAAAGTCCATCAGCACAGGTTCACTAAAACATTCAGACACTTGTCACAGAAAAGCAAGGAACTAAAACTCTAAACTTTGGTTCTTTAACTTGACTTGGTTTCTCCTTTGATTGGTTTTTCCTTTAAGGTAGTTCCTCCCTTTGCTGACCTACATTGTTGTTTTTCATTTCCTCCTCATGGAATATTTTGCTGAAAATAATCTGTAGCACAGGTTTTCTATTTGTAAATTCTTTTAACTTTTGTTTAACATGGAAGAGTTTTATTTAATCTTCAAATCTGAAGGTTAGTTTTTCTGGGTATAGGATTCTTAGCTGGCAAACATGTTCTTTCAGAGCTTGAAATATATTGTTCTAGGTTATTATAGCTCTTAGTCTGGGCTGAGAAATCTGCTAATATCCATATTGGTTTCCCCCTATATGTAATCTGATGTTTTGCTCTTGTAGACTTCAAAATCCTATCTTTATTTTGTATGTTAGGCATTTTCATTATAATGTGTCTTGGTGTGGATCTTGTGATTTTGTGCATTTGGTGTCGGTAAGTCTCTTGTATTTGATTTTTCATTTCATTATTCAGGTTTGGGAAATTTTCTGCTATTATTTCATTGAATAGGTTGTTCATTCCTTTGGTTTGTATCTCTGTACCTTCCTCAATCCCAATAATTCTTAAATTTGGTCTTTTCATGATGTCCCATAGTTGTTGAAGGTTCTGTTCAGAATTTTTTACCATCTTCTCTATTTGGTCAACTTTATTTTCAAGATTAAATATTTTATCTTCATTGTCTGAGGTTCTGTCTTTCAAGTGATCTAGTCTGTTGGTGATGCTTTCCATTGAATTTTTAATTTGGTTTATTGTTTCCTTCATTTTAAAGATTTCCATTTTTTTTGAGAATCTCTATCTCTTTGTTAAAATAATATTTTGCTTCCTGCAGTTGCTCTTTCAACTACTTATTGGAGTGATCATTCATTGCCTGCATTTGCTCTTTTATCTCATCCTTTGCTTCACAAATCATTTTAATTATGTATATTCTGAACTCCTTTTCTGGCATTTTTTGTACCATGCTGTCCCTCAACTCTAGTAATATAGAATCTAGGTTTGTTTGGATCATTTTCTTCCCTTGTTTTTTCATGTTGTTCATGTATCTTCCCCTCTAGTAGTGCAGATCTTGGGTGTTGCAGTTTCCCCCCATGGGCTTAGAGTGACCTATAGGTTTCCAAAAGCTCTTCTTTAAGGGAGAGAACAATATTAGAAGTATCCAGTACATATAATATGCAGTCCTAAACCAAATAGCCCCTATGAAAATGTTAACAATATTGTCATAATAAACAGAATGAGTTCAATTATTATCTGCAGTATAACAAATAGATTTGCAATAAGGTCTACAGTTTCTAATTGAGGATGAAGAGGATTGGGAGAAGTGTAGGATGTAACTGTTAATGGGATAAGAAGAGTATATAGATGTTCTAGATTGTAGAAAGAGTGAAAGTGTAATTAAAAGAAGTTGGTTGTTAGCATGCAAAAAGGGAGAAAGAGACTCTTAGGAAATAGGTAAACAAAAGGAAAATAGAGCAAGAAAAGTAAAAAAATAAAACAAAAATTTTCAAAAAGGAGAAAAAAATTCTACACTATTAGAGTCATATAGTATTCAAACTTTCCCATCTTCAGTAGCCTGATGCATGAGAGGTACCTGACAATGAACTTCCAGTCTCCAGCAGGCATCTCAGGATGGGATTTGCCGCAAATAAAGATGAAAGCTACTGCTTCCAGGATAATCCAAGATGGCCATTCTGGCTTCCAAATGTGTGGGTAAATAGGGAGTTGAAGCTTGGAAGGTATGGGCGTGGTCAACCATGGATTCTGAAGGTGGAGTGTGGCCTATCTGGTTGAGGGGTCCTAGAGACAGGGCTTGATCAGTCTGGTTGGGGGTCCTGCAGGTCCTGCAGGCTGTTGTCTCAAAATGGCGGCAGTCACGTGTAACCAAACCTGCAGATACTGTGATAGTGGACTTCCCGGCAACAGCAGGCAGATAGAGAACCACTGACTATCTGCAGTCTGTCTGCTGGCTACTGGTTGATGATCAGCTGGTGGACCTCAGGCCGTGGGTGATGGGTAGATGAAAGGCAGGCCATGGGCAGGCAAGAGGCAGGCAAATGGCAGAAGACAGGCTCCAGTCAGTAAGCAATCTGCACTCAAAAAGTAGTCCATATGCTGGCAGACTGCAGGTGAACATAGTAGCCAAGTGGGGTAAACAGCAGGAAATCAGTAAGTGGGAAATACTTCCTCACCGAGAAACAGATATCTTCTGCTTGAATCCCGAGTTACAGAGTGACAAGGAACACAGTCTCCCTTTAGTTCACCACATTGGATCTCTCTAAAATTTTGTTCTTGTGTTTCAACAAAAGAAAATTTAAAGTCAGACATTAAAAGTCATGCTTGAAAACTCTATTAGAAGTAAAAGTGAGGTGAAAAGTAAAGTGAAATCAAAGTGAGGCTCAAGCAGAGAGCACTCTTGAGATAGAGTGGGGTTTCTCCAAGCAGAGAATGACAAAGAAGACAATTCTGTCTCCAAATTTATTACTTTTTTGATATTTACCAGGAGAACTGGGGTTCTCCCTCAGCAACTTTCATCAATCTGGTTTTCAAATCCTCCTTCATGGGTGGTGGGGTTTTTGACCTTAGTTCATCCTCTTGAGAAATGTCAAGGTGGTCATCCTATTCAGGGAAGCTTCATTCACAAGTTTATCCTATGTTAATGTGAGCATTGGTGTCAGTATTTGTCCAGAAATTATCATAATGCACCTGAGTTAATAAAGGAGTGTTTCTTTCTAGACAAGTGGAGAAACTTATGACCATAATTCCCAGCTTTACATTAACTTCAATAAACCCTGTCAAGAGTTAGTCTCATTAATCCTTTCTTTTGTTGTGTTTTCCAATTAGTTCTTCTGGCTTGTTTATTTTCTACAAATTAACAGCAACCCTTTTCTTTCTAACCCACTTTGAAAGAAGTTTTAAAAAGACCCTAAAGCAATTTAAAGAAAATTGTGACTTTGCCATGAATTTTATTGTTCATTACCAGCTACTACGTTACAGATAGATTCATGGGACCGTTGAATATTTTCTCTTCCACAATTCCTTTCCACCCTAGCATTAAAGACCTATGTACTATATATCTTCTTAGACCATTTATCATGGAAATTTCCAACATCAATGTAAGATATAGTCAAAAGCAAAACCCAGTTTGAAGATACAAAGTACGCTTTATAATTATTACAGATTATTGAAATTTCATGGGGAATTTGTTATTATTTTTAATATAAGTATACAAAACTTAAATGGCCAATGAAAATTCTATATAAATAATGTAGAAAATGAGAAATTAAAGCTGCATTAGAAAAACTGCCTTTGATCAGCTCATTAGTTGTTGAATCACAACTGAGAAAAGAATGTCTCATCTTGAGAATATATCTTTATCTATAGGAACCTGAAAATAAAGGGGAAATGACTAGAAAACCTAAGGATATCCAGCCCCATGTGTTTACTGCAAAATTACTCTCATTCAGAATAAGACAAGACAGAAAGAATGAGCATTTGAAGCAGTAGTGACAGAACTTCCACAAATTACTGCTAGACCCTGAATCTCAGATCCATAAAGGTCAAAGAACAACAGCAGGACAAATGCTAAAACAGCAACCCAAATTTAGGCATGCTATCTTCAAATAGCTACAAACCAACTCTGAAAGCTCCTTATACAGTCCAGGAAACACCCTTGCCTTAAATGGGCTAATATAATATCTACATCTGATTTATCCTCAGGAAACATGGAACCAAGAAGAATATGCAATGGAACTTTTAAATTTTTTAGAGAACCCCTCAGCAAACTAGAATTCAATACCATGCAAATTAGAAATAATAATTTTAAAAAGAAAAAATAGAGAATTTGTTGTCAATATGCTTATCTTGCAAGAAACTTTTTAAAAATTCTTCAAGTAAAAAAGAAAATCAAATTTAGCAGCTCACATGTACATAAAGAGCATCATAAAATAATTAACTGAAAGTAAAAACTTGATTTTTGCATGTTCAATTAAATGTCTATGTTGTTCTGCTGTTGCCTAGAGTGTTCGGTATTTGTCATGTCCACTTGGTTCAATGTGAAGTTTACACCTTATGATTTCTTATTGATCTTCAGTCTGTTCTACCTGTACTGAGAGTGGGAGTATTTTGTTCTTGTATGCTTTTCTCTTTTTTTCTGACAATGTCTTCTTCATCAATTGGGACATATAATATGGAATTTTTAATATTTATAGTAGTAGTATCTTCTTGGTGGATTGTACCTTTTCAGCACACAATGTCTTTGTCTTTCATGAGGATTTGAGACTTGGAGGCATTTTTTTACTCAGCATAGTCACTTCTGTTCCCTTATGGTTATAACTTGCATGGAGTATCTTTTAAAGTTTTAACTTCAGTTTCAGTGTGTCCTCAGATCTAAAATTAACTTCCTGTAGATAACAATTAGGTTTTTTAATTTAATTAGCTATACTAACCAATCTGTCTTTTGACTAGGATGTTGAACTTATTGGTGTTTAAAGTTACTGATGGGAAAGAATTAATGTTACACTGTAAATTGTTTCCTGAATGTTTTACTCTGTTCCTCTGCTTTTCCAACTGCCTTAATTTGTGTTAAATTGCTTTGATTTGTCATGACATTAATTGATTGCTTTCACATATCTTCTGATTCAACTTCTAGAGGCACTTTTCTTTGTGATTATGGTGAAGATTACATGTCATCATCAAATTATATAATCTATTTTTAACTAATTCCACCTTTATGGTAATCACACGTAAGAACTATAATCTTTTCTATTTCTGCCCTCCAACTTGATATATATATATAAAATAATAAATATTTATATATAATTATATATAAAACACAACTTTTCATATTGTGTATCCATTAATATAAATTTACAAATTTAGTACATACGTAGTTAAATTATCTTCTATAATTAAAAGTGGTTTACACACCAAAATTACAATACTAAAAGTTTCTATATTAGTTTATATGTGTAACTTTACTTGGTAGATTTACTCTTTTGCATGTCTTGTTTTCTATAATTGGTTTATTTCCATTCAAATGATTTTTTCAAATGATTCCTTTCATCATTCTTTCTTGTAAGAAAGTTCTAGAAGAGATGAAATCATATTTGTATATCCAGTGATGTCTTATTTTCCCCTCACTTTGAAGAATAGCTTCTCTGTATATAGTATTCTTGGTTGAAAATCATTTTTATTTTAGTACTTAGAATAAATCATTCTATTTCCTATCTGGCTTTTAAGATTTCTTTTAAGTATCTCTTTATAACATTTTGGAAGCCCTTGCACACAATGAGTCACTTTTCTCTATTTTAATTTTTTTGGGGGGGATATTGAGAGTTTCTTTACAATGCATATACGCAGGGAATGCTTTGTATTTACTTTGCTGGATTATAGAGAAACTTTGAAAAAATTATTTTAGGCAACTTGATTTTTTATTAGAGCTTTATAGTTTTATAGAGTGGTTGGGTTCATGCCAAGGAACTCATACAGACATGGAATTCAATTTCAGTTCATGATTGCCCCCTTATTCCTCTTCCTTTTCCTTCCTGTCCTTCCTTCCCTTTTCCATGTTCCTTCCTATACTCTATTAGACTTCCTCTTGCTCATCTCTTTATATATATTTCATTGGCTCTTTTTTTACCTATGTATAAAGGTAAAGTTCCCTGTGGTATATTTACACATGCACACATCATTTTTTTTTAGTAACTCATTCTGTATTGTCTCTCTTTATTCATCCCTCCACACTGTCTCTTCATTTCCATCTACATTTCTGATCTTCCCTTTATCTTTATGTAGTCCTATCCTTCCCTCCTTTATTTTATTTTACATTAGAGTTCACATCTGAGACAAAACATTTGATCTTTAATATGCTGAGTTTGGCTTATTTCACTTTGCATGATATTCTCCATTTCTGTCATTTAGCAGCAAATGTAATAATTTCATTTTTATGGCTGAGAACCCCATTGTGTGTGTGTGTGTGTGTGTGTGTGTGTGTGTGTGTGTGTGTTTGTATAACACAATATCTTAATTCATCAATTGGTAGGCATCTGGGTTGATTCCATAATTTAATTATTATAAATTGTACTGCAATAAACATGGTGACTGTATCACTGTAGTACTTAGATTTTAAATCTTATGGGAAAATACTAAGAACTGGGATAACGGGGTCATACAGTCATTCCATTCGTGTTTATTTTTTAAGATTACCCATAATGCTTTCCAGAGTGTTTGTGCTAATTTGCACAAACATGTACAAGTCCACCAATTCCCCCACTACTTTATCAGCATTTATTATTATTTGTATTCTATACAATTTCTATTCTGAATAGAGTAAGATAAAATCTTAGTGTAGTTTTGATTTGCATTTTTTTTTTTTGGTCTTTTGTGTTTCTTTTTCTTCTTGGGTGTTTTTGTTTTATTGGTTTGTTTTTTTCCTTTTTTTTTTTTTTTTTTTTTTTTGGTACTGGGAATTGAACCCAGGGGTGCTTAAACACTGAGTAACATCTCCAGCTCTTTTATGTTTTATTAGACACAGGGTCTCCCTGAGCTGCTAAGTGCCTCACTAAGTTGCTAAGACTGGGATTTGAACTCTCCATCCTCCTGCCTCAGCCTCCCAAGTTTCTGGGATTGTAGGTGTGTCCTACCATGACTGGCTGTGTTTCTTCTTCTGAGAATTTTCTTTCTTCTTCTTTTTTCCATTTATTGATTGGGTTATTTGGTTTTGGGTGTTAAGTTTTTTGAGCTTATTGTATTTCTGGATACTAATTCCCTATTGGAGGGGTAGCTGGTCAAAATTTTTACCCATTCTGTGGCCTCTCTCTTAATGCTTTTAAAAATTTCCTTTGCTATGCAGAAGTTCTTGAGTTTGATGGCATCTCACTTATTGATTCTTGGGTTTATTTCTTGTGCCTTGGGGGTCTTGTTAAGGAAGTTGATACCAGTACCTATGTGATGTAGTGTAGACCTTAAGTTTTCTTCTAATGGTTGTAAGGTTTCTGATCTAATTTCTAAGTCACTGTTTCATTTTAATTTGGGTTTTATGCAAGGTGAGAGATAAGAAGAGTCTAGTTTTATTTTTCTACATACAGTTACCCAATTTTCCAAGTACCATTTGTTAAAAAGTTTGTCTTTTCTCCATTTTATATTTTTGGCATCTTTGTAAAATATCAGATGGCTGTAGGTATGTGGATTTAACTGTGTCTTAAATTCTGTTCCATTGGTCTTCATGTATATTTTAAATGTCAATACCATGCTGATTTTGTTGCCACAGCTCTGTAGCAAAACTTCAGATCAGGTATTGTGATGTCCCCTGCTTTGCTTTCTCTTGTTTAGTATTGCTTTATGTATTTTGGGTCTCTTATTCTTCCAAATGAATTTAAGAATTGCTATTTCTAATTCTGTGATGTATATCATTGGTGCTTTGATGAGGATTGCATAGGACCTGTATTTTGCTTTTGGCAAATGGTCATTTGATAATATTAATTATGCCTATCCAAGAATATGAGTTGTCTTTCCATCTTCTAAGGTCTTCAAATTCTTTCTTCAGTATTATATAATTGTCATCATAAATCTCTTTTACCTCTTTGGTTAGATTAATTCCCAAGTATTTTTTATTTAGGCTATTGTTATTGTTAATGGGATATTTTTTTCTATTTACTTCATTGGTTGAATCACTGTTGGAGTATAGGATATCTATAGATTTATGGGTATTGGTCTGGTATCCTGCTACTTTGCTGAACTCATTTATAAGCTATAGAAGTATTCTGGTAGATATTTTTTGGTCTTCTATATGTAAGATTACATAATCAGCAAACAAATAATTTGATTTCTTTTTCTATTTGTATCCCTTTGATTTCCTTCTCTTGCCCGATTGCTCTAATGTTTTGAGAACTATACTGAATAGGAGTGGTGAGAGTAGACAGCCTTGTTTTCTTACTGATTTCAGAGGAAATGCTTTTAGTTTTTCTCCCTCAGCATGATGTTGGCTTTGGGTATATCATAAATGGGTAAGTTCCTTCAATTCCTGGTTTCTCCAGTGTTTTTAACATGTGTGGGTGTTGGATTTTATCAAAGAACTTTTTTTCAACTATTGAGGTGATTATGTGGTTCTTGTCTTTAATTCTATTTAAGTGGTAAATTACATTTATTGATTTGCATATTTTGAGATAACCCTTACATTTGTGAAATGAAACACACTTGATCTTGGTGTATTATCTTTTTAATGTGTTTTTTAATGCAGTTTGCTAATATTAGGAATTTTCACATCTATGTTTATCAGGAATATTGGTCTTTAATTTTCTTTCCTTGATGTTTCATCTGTTTTTGGTACCAGGGTTATACTAGCTTTGTATAAAGTATAGAGTGTGAGTGTTCCTCTTCTTTTGAGTTTGTGAAACAATTTGAGATAGATGGGTATTAGTTTTTCTGTAAAGGACTAGTAGAACTCAACTGAGTATCCTTCAGGTCCTGGACTTTTCATTTTTAAAAATGTTTAAAAACTTTTTCAAATTTGTTGTACATGATAGTAGAATGCATTTATACATTTTGATAGATCATACATGAATGGAGTATAATCTCTCATTTTTCTGATGAAACATATTGTAGGATCACATTGGTCATGCAGTCATATGTGTACATAGGGTAATGATGTCTGTTTCACACTTTTCTTTTTTAGAAGAATTTTAATTGCTTTTTCAATTTTATTACTTGATATTGGTCTGTTTAGTTATTCTCTATTATCCTGATTCAATTTTGGCAGGTCAAAAGTGTTTAGAAATTTTTCAATATCTTGTAGATTTTCTAGTTTATTGGAGTATACATTTTTTTTAAATGTGTTCTGATAATTCTCTGAATTTCAGAAGGGTCTGAGGTGACATCTTCTTTTCATCTCTGATCTTGTTGATTTTACTACTTCTTACTCTTTTATTAGTTTGGTTAAGGATTTGTCAATTTTATTTATCTTTTTAAAGAACAATTCTTTTGCATTAATCCTACGTATTATTTTCTTAATCTTAATTTCATTGATTTTAGATCTGATCTTAATTATTTCCTATCTTCTACTAATTCAGGGTTAGTTTGTTCTCTTCCTAAGGACTTGAGGTGGTACATAAGCTTATGTATTTGGAATCTCACTACTGTTTTTTAATGTGGACACTCAGTGCTAAAAGTTTTCCTCTTAGAACTGATTTCATACTGTCCCAGAGAATTTGATCTTATGTTTATTTTTATTTGTTTCTCAGAATTTCTTGATTTCTATTCTCATTTTTGACCCATTCTTTAAGAGAGTATTGTTCAATCTCCATTTGTTTATGTGTTTTATATTATTTTGCTGTTGATTTATAACTTCATTTTGTTATGATCTGATAGAATACATGGAATTATATCTTTTTTGTATTTGCTAAGATTTTTTGTGGTCTAGAATATGGTCTATTTTAGGAAAAGTTTCATGCACAGCTGAGAAGGTAAATTCAGCTATTCAGGAATGGACTATTCTGTAGTTGTTCACTAGGTTTTTATGATTTATGGTGTTATTTAGGTTAGACATTTTTGATATTAGACTTTGATGACACGTGATAAGGATATATTGAAATCTCTCCATTATTGTGCTAGGGTGTATGTGGGATTTAATGTTATGGAGTATTTTTTCCATGTAATTAACTGCATTGCCATTTGAAGCATAAATTTTTACTGCGGTCATATCTTCTTGCTTGATTGTTACCTTTACTAGGATGTAATGGCCTTCTTTGTCTCTTCTGATTAATTTTGCTTGAAATCTGCTTTGCAGTTATGAGAATAGCTACTCCTGCCTTTTTTCTTGGAACATATTCCTGAAATTATTTTTGCCATCTTTTACCTTCAGCACGTGAGTGTCTTTACCTATAAGATGAGTCTCTTGTAAACATCACAGAGTTTGATGTCTCACACACTGCCCCAAAAAATGGCTATTGGGAGAGCAGCCCCAACCATAGATTTGCAAGGGTTTTTATGCCATAAAACAGTACATCACTCATAAGTGTCTGTTGCAATGATTCAAAATTACAAACTAACATCATGGTATCTGAAATTATTAACACAGGAGGAAGTGGGTCAAAATGACCTTACTTAGGTACAAACTAAATAATGTTTTCTAACATCTAAAAAATCACTATAACCTGGTCTATAGCATTTCTATGGAGTCAAATATGTCAGTCAACCCACCATAGGATCTAGGGGTGGACAGAATTGTTTACTCTCCAGAGTAGATGAATCATCTTGCACCCATCTCTCCCTGAGATAGTGATTACAGAACAGTCGCAGGCATGGAAACAGTAATCACTTGCTGATAGGATTTATGCAAAAAAAAAAAAAAAAAACCTTATATGGATCAATGCCAGTGAGCTGCCAGAGCTATAAGTAAATGGCACTTCTATGCTGATTTGGTGGAGATTGTATAAGAGATTCTCTTGTGTCAGGCAATATTTAATCTGAACACATGAGGACTAGATGATGAAAGATTTACTAGCGGCATGAGAGATTTGGTTTTGCAGCATGCTCCACCTTGCAATTTTGGGTCCTTGAAACTGGCTTATTTCAATTAGCATGATAATCTTCAGGTCCATCCATTTACTTGCAAATGTCATAAAGTCATTCTTCTTTATGACTGAATAATATTCCTTTGTGTATATGTAACATATATTCTTTATCCTTTCATCTGTTGAAGGGCTGCTAGGTTGGTTCCATAGCTTAGTTATTGTGAACTATGTTGCTATAAACATTGATATGGCTGCATTGCTCTAGTATACTGATTTTAAATCCTTTGGACTTATACCATTTATACCAAGGAGTGGGATACCTGGGTCAGATGGTCATTCCATTCAGTTTTCTAAGGAACCTCTACACTGCTTTCCAGAATGATTGCACCAATTTGCATCCCATCAACAATGTATGAGTGTATGTTTTCCCCCGCATCCTCACCAACATTTACTGTTACTTGTAATCTTGATAATTTGTCATTCTGACCAGAGTGAGATGGAATCTCAGTGTAGTTTTAATTTGCATTTCTCTAATTTCTAGAGATGTTGAATTGAATATTTTTTCACATATTTGTTGATCAGTTGTATTTCTTCTTCTATGAAGTGTCTGTTCAGTTTCTTTGTCCACTTAAACTTTGTCTAGTATGAGTTAACCATATTTATGTGGACTTATCTCTGTCTTCTATTCTGTACTATTGGTCTACATGTCTGTTTTTGTGCCAGTACTATACCATTTTTGTTTTGATTATTTGTATTTTAGTGTTCATTTTTTTGTGTGTGAGGTGAATGTGGTAAAGATTTTCTCCCATTATGTAGGCTCTCTCTTCATGTTCTTCATTGTTTCCTTTGTGAAGAAGTTTTTTAGTTTGTTACCATCCCATTTTTTGATTATTGATATTATTTCTTGTGCTTTAGGAGTCTTGTTAAGGAAGTTAGATCCTAAGCTGACATGGTAGAGATTTGGGGTTACTTTTTCTTCTATTAGGCGCAGGGTCTATGTTCTAGTGCCCAAGTCCTTGATTAACGTTGAGTTTTGTGCAGGGTGAGAGATAGGAGTTTAATTTAATTTTGCTACATATTGATTTCCACTTTTTCCAGAACCATTTGTCTAGAAGGCTATATATTCTCCAATGTATGTTTTTGGAAACTTTGTCTAGTATGAGTTAACCATATTTATGTGGACTTATCTCTGTCTTCTATTCTGTACCATTGGTCTACATGTCTGTTTTTGTGCCAGTACTATACCATTTTTGTTACTATGGATCTGTAGCATAATTTAAGTTTTGGCATTGTGATGCCTCCTGCTCCACTTTTCTTGCTAAGGATTGTTTTGGCTATTCTGGATTTTAATTTTCCAAATGAATTTCATGATTGCTTTTTCTATTTCTATAAAAAATGTCTTTGGGATTTTAATAGCAATTGCTTTAATTTGTATACACTTCTGATAGCATGATCATTTTGACAATACTAATTCTGTCTATCCAAGAGCATGGGAGATCTTTCCATCTTCTAAGGTCTTCTTTAATTTCTTTCTTTAATGTTCTGTACTTTTCATTGCAAATGTCTTTTTCCTCTTTTGTTAGATGATTCCCAAATGTTTTATTTTTTTGAGGCTATTGTAAATGGGGAAGTTTTTCTAATTTCTCTCTCAATGGATTCACCAGTGACGTATGGTAACATATATGATATATGGGTGTCAATTTTATGTTCTGATACATTGCTAAATTCATTTATTAGCTCTAGAAGGTATTTGGTGAATTTTTCTTCTTAATATAGGATCTTGTCATCATCAAGAGTGATAATTTGAGTTCTTCTCCTATTCATATCCTTTTAAATTCTTTCTTCTGTTTAATTGTTCTGACTAGTGTTTCAAGGACAATGTTGAATAAAAATGATAAAAGATGGCATCCTTGTCTTTTTCCAGTTTTTATAGGGAATGCTTTCAATTTTTCTTGATTTAGAATGATTTTGGTCTTGGGTTTAGCAGATAGAGCTTTTACAATTTGAGGTATATTTCTACTATCTCTAATTTTTCAAGTGTTTTAAAACATGAATTCTTTTTGTACATCAATTGATATAGTCATGATTCTTGTCTTTGAATATATTGATGTGATGAGTTACATTGATTTTTGTATGTTGAACCAATTTTACAACCCTGGAATTAACCCCACTTGACCATGGTGTACTATTATTTTTTCGTTTTGTTTTTGTGGTTCTGGGGATTGAACTCAGGGCCTTGTGCTTGTCCAGCAAGCACTCTATGAACTGAGCTATATTCCCAATCTAGCACTAGCTTTTTAATATATTGTTGTATGTGATTTGTCAGAATTTTGTTGAGAATTTTTGCATCTATGGTCATGAGAGATATTGGTCTGAAGTTTTCTTCCCTTTATGTGTCTTTGTCAGGTTTTTGGTATCAGGGTGATAATAGCTTCATAGAATGAGTTTGGAAGTGTTTCCTGTTTAATTCATGAAATAATTTGAGGAGAATTGGTATTAATTTTTATTGAGGATCTTGTAGAACTCAACTGAGAATCTGGTCCTGAGTTTTTCTTAATTGCGAGAATTTGATGGCATTTTCTATTTCATTGTTTGAAATTGATCTGTTTAAATCTTGTATGTCCTCCTGATTCAGTTTAGGTAGGTCATATGACTAGAAATTTGTTGATGTCATCAAGATTTTCTATTTTATTGGAATAGAAATTTTCAAAATAGTTTCTGATTATCTTCTTTACAAGTGTTCTTTAAATACTTTAGGGTCTTCATTAAACTACTTTCAAAAATAGATGAGAAAACAAAGGTTGAGAGTTAACTTGTAGAATAAACAGAAGCCATAGAAACAGGTCAGATTTAAGCAGCTGCATGGGAGGGAGCAGGATAACTGGCAACCCTCTTCAAGATGGAGAGCAAGGCAGCAGGTAGCTCACCAGAGCAACCAATCAAACTCAGACAGATAATCCCCACTGACTCTTACGTCCACCTATCACTCAGCAGGACCCCCCACCTACTCTGGCCTATAAAGTCCCTGGGCAGCAGGGGCCATGTGCAATTTTCTCCGGCTCTCACCCTGACCTTTACCCCAGAGGGCTGGGAATTTCACCTAAGAGCCAAAATCCAAAAAAGCTTGGTTTGGCCACTTTTGTCCAAATCCTGTTTGGCCACCCACCCTTGAGCTTACAGAAACTATTAAAAATATGTCAAAATAGGATTTATTTTGCTATCTCTTAACAGGGTTCATTCAGGTTGGTGTGAAGCAAGGAATTATGGCTATACGTGTCTTTGGGAAGGAAAATTCCTTTAGTAGAACAGGCATTACTAAGACAAGGACCTTACCTTAGCTGCTGACCCCAATGCCCACATGAACATATAACTGACTTGTAGATGAAACACCCCTGAATACAATGAGCATTGTCACAGTTCAGGAGAGGACCAACTAGGGTAAAATATTTCTCCACCCATCATAAAGGAGGAGTTGAACACCTGACTGGTAAAGGTTGCTGAAGGAGAATCTAGTTCACCTGGTAAATATCAAAGAGTAATAAATTTGGAGACAGCATTATATCCTTTGTTGTTTCCTGCTCAAAGAGTGCTCTCTCTCTCTCTCTCTCTCTCTCTCTCTCTCTCTCTCATTCTCTCTCCCCCCCCCCCTTCTTAAGCCTTATTTTTGTGTTTCATTTCGCTTTCAGTCATAATATAGTCTCTTACTTGACTTATGGTGTTTGACTAAATTTTCTTTCATTGAAACACAAGAACTAAGGTTGGGGGGTTCAGCTCCCTGCTTTCCTGTTACATCTATCCATCTTTTTCTACTGATCGCCCTGCCCACTCACTCAGAGGGACGAGGATGAAATGAGAAGTCTACATTGGAAAGAATATATTTTCCATTTTAAGTAAAATATGGAATGTGAGAGCCCTGAAAATCATGAGACAAGTCCAGTTGCAACCGCAACACGCAGAGGTGACTGCAGAGGGATGATCTGCTAAGCAGACAACCATCCAAAGAGAACAGAGCCCAGGCCTGCTGAGAATGTACCTCTCCAGATGGACCTGCTGCACTTCTCCCAAGTCCCACAAGAATGAGATGGCAGGGCAAAGATTGGAAATGGGCAGAAAGAGAGGCCACTGAGGATTGTAGGAGGAAACCGTTAAAAGGACTTGTCCACACAGTCAGAGGGCAGACACCAAGGATTGCCATAGTTCTACTTCTGGCTCGGGGTAGTGATGCAATCTACACAGAGTACCTTCCAGGCTGCACTGTGACTTCACCACTGCACTGCTTCTGGGCCTGTTCATAGCTGCGTTAGCAATGCGGACAAACGAGGGTGTGGCAAGGGAGGGGCAAGGCTAGAGGCCCAGCCTAGGTGGGACCAAGAAAAGGTGAGCAGGTCCAGGTAGAAAAATGTCACTTTATACTGCATGTCTGGTCTTGCACATGGTTCTGAGCTCCTCCCCATCAACCCATTGGCATGGTATTCCAGCTCAGGTGGGGTTAACCCCTGAGGCAGAGTGGTTGTCCTCTGGTTGGAACTGCATGAGTCTTGTGAGTGCGACTGAGGCCTTTGACGGGGAACTTATCCACAGGAAATGGAATGGGGCAGGATTCCCTAACCTTGGGTTTGACAACGATCAGGAAGAGACTTTGGTAGGAGTCCAGGATGTTTTGTGGGCCACTGCAGGAGTGCTGGAGCTTCTTATCTGACTGGAGCTTGACAGAAATTGTGGGGACCTCACTTGATGGACAGTGACAGGTGGCATGGGAATCTCATTGATGATGGGAATGGTTAAGATAATAGGAGGACATTTTGTTCCAATGAGGATGGGTACCTCTAATAAAGGCATGACTGCTAGGATTGTTGCTGAAATCCCAGTCCTTGTCTTTATGCCAATCCAATAATGAGGACATAGTTTCAAGAAAAAGGTAAAGGAGGCTTATTGTTTTACTAGCAAAGAAGTAACACTGGGAACTCCTGTCCCTAAGGCTGTGATTCTACACATCAGAAGGAACAGAGATTTTTTAAATAGGTGATTCAGAGAAAATGAAATTAAGGAGGAGAGATCAGGAAGAAGAGGATTAGGGAAAAGATCAGGGAGGAGAAGATCAGGGAAAAGTTTAGGGATAAGATCAGGAAGAAGAAGGTTAGGGGAAAGATCAGGGAGGAGAAGATCAGGAAGAAGTTTGGGAAAAAGGAAAAAGAACATGTAAGTTTCAAAACCACAAGTGATATAGTCAAAGCATCAAGAGAACCTTGGCAGAGTTCCAAAAGATGAACAGGCTTCAAGAAAAGGGATCCTACTTTTCTATTTCTGCATTTGAAAACAAAGGGTTTTCAAAGCATAATCCGGCTTCAATAAATAGAGTGCAAACACTCAACATTTTCCATTTTCTTTCTTAACTTTTTGAAAATACAAACCAGGCTTGAAAATGGAAGTGTATGAAACTCTTGGAAAACTGAGGAGAAAGTTATAGACAGTAATGCAATGTAAACATAAGGATAGTGGGAAGATAGAGGCCACCAAGATGTTCTTTGGGAAACAAGAAAAAATCTGTTAATGAAATCACAATGAGAGAAATAATGTTTGCTTCTTTTGTCTTTATTGCTCTGTAAGTCAAAAGAAAAATATTTATGAAATAAAAATATATAAAAACCAGATGTGGTGGTGCAAGTCTGTAATTCCAATGACACAAAAATGAGGCAGAAGATGGCAAGTTCTAATACAGCCAAAATAAATTAGTGAGGCCCTAAGGAACTTAGTAAGACCTTGTCTCAAAATAAAAAATAAAAAGGGCTGGGGATGTGTCTCACTGGTTAAGCACACCTGGGTTCAATCCCAAGTACAAGAAAGTTAGTTATGTAAATCCTTTATTCTCCACATCTTCCACCTAATTAGCTCTTTTTACTTTTGTTTATCCAAGTTTATGGGATGATTTTGGTGGGTTACTTACTGGGAATTGAACCCAGGGGCACTTAACCATTGAACCACATCCCCATCCTTTTTTATTTTTTTATGTTGAGACAGAGTCTCACTAGGTTGATTACAGTCTTGATAAGTTGTAGATACTGACTTTGAACTACAATCCACCTCCCTCAGGCTCCCAAGTCAATGGGATTGCAGGTATGCACCACCAGTCCCAGTGGTGCTGATATTTTTCTACAAGTTGTCTGCTGCAAATTATTTACTCATCTGCCTTGGCAATAACTTAAATAAGTCTTTGAGTAACTTGAAGTAAACTGTGACTTTGGTATGCATTCCACTACTCATTAACAGTACCCACTTTACTTTGTAAAACATTCTCCTCATCATTCCCCAGATTTACATTACTATTCCACAAGGAAAAGGCACTACCTTTGACTCCCATTTCTCAGATGAATCCAATTATTCTCTTCTTAATCTGAACTGGAGAGGCATATTCCAATTATCATATTTGTTCACAAGTGGCCATAGAAAACTTGGAGCCATACAGCTAGTAACTGCTCTGCAAGCATCTCAGTTGTTTTTCACAATTCATAATTCATTTTCTTTAGCCCTGGTAGCAATTTCTCTAGGAGGCATTTTCAGAGATCCCTTGGAGATCTGCAAGCACCAAATTTCAGGAAATTATAGTGCCATTGTAGAGTCTGCCCACTCCCACCATCTGGGACTCCAACCTCCATCAAACCCATTATGACATCAAGAATTGTTTCTATGTTGAATGGATATTATTGGATTGTAAGCAAGAAACACACGTGAAATAAGGGATCTTAGACTCTTTCAGGTTCTTGAGAACTAATATTTTCTCAACAAAAGTCCCCTGTGAGGGATAGTAAAATATTTCTCTTTCAAGGAATACACTCATAACCATACATGTCAAGTTCTTTTTTTCACCTTGGAAGCTATAATGGGTATTTGTTAATTGACATTATACAGCCTCCAGTGGGCTTATTCATTACATTCACCTACTCTGGCTTTATTTTACTTATTATTTTCCTGTTTTTATAATTAACAAAAATTCTTAGCAACTGAAATATTTCTAATCTAGAATTTCTGTGTTTACTCAAGAAACACAGAATCAAAAGGTGAATTCACTTGTTGCACTGAATCTGTAGCAACACATTTTCTTTCCTTTTATATGTACAGGGAAGCTAGTCTGATAGATACCTGACATGTATGAAAGATTCTTTGCCACTTTGTGTTGGCAAATGTTCAGAGGACTTAGTACAGGTTAATATTTGTATTCTGAAAATATACAGGTATATGTATATAGAGATGTGTAGGTGCTCACCCAGTCTTTGTACAGACATTTAGCCCTAAGGTTTAAACAAAGTAAATAGCCCCAAGACACACCAGCTATTACCTCATGGCCTAATGACCAGGTTGTTTGTGGTCCCATCTATGCTGCCGGCCTTGAGCAGGCCCTGTACATATCACTTCTCTCTCCTGGAGCAAAACCAAGCCAAAAACTCCAAAAAGCAGTTTTCCTCAATCATTTATCCTTACTCTTAGGATCTGCCAAGAATGGCTTCAGACTTTCCTGATAACTATATTTTCTCGGTTTCCCCAGACTATTTTCTGACACATTTTTTCAGTATTCCCCAACTTTGCACTGTTTTTGCATTAGGGTAAGTCACTATCGTCTCCTGTATTCCCAGCTCTGTTCAATCTCCTCTTGTTCTAGCCAGGGAATGTTTATTCCAATTAACGTGTTTTGCCAGAAGATATCTTAGGGTGTTTAGAATTTTCAGCAATAGGCTGATCAACCTAAAACTCGGCTGTCCTCCAGAGTTCAAAGTCCACCTCCTTTATAGCCTTTTCCATGTCTCTTTCCCAGGCATTGACAGAAACCAAATGGAGAGACACAAGTCATCAACTATAGAAGATTATGCCTTGGGAGGCTCTCCATATCTTATACATCTTGGCCTCCCATCACAAGAAATGCCTTACCATAACAAGAATTATTTCTGGAACAGTGTTTTAAGTCTCAACCTTTGAAACAAAAACATGAGTCATGGATCTCTGACAATGTCAGGTAATCAGGAAGTACTCACATTTTATCTGTCAACACAAGATTACTATAAGGGACTATCAGAAAATATTCTGGAATTCTTTAGAAGGACTCACTGATGATTTCAAATGTCAAGGTCCTCTTTCTGCCTCAGGAGACATCAAGGGTTTAGGCATCAAGGGTATTTTTGTGTCATAACATACAAGCTTCCAGGGGATATATTTGTGTTTGGCTACTCTTGCTTCTTTTATATTCACTGAGGATGTTTTATGTTTTGATAATTAGCAAGTTTCTTAGCCACTGATATATTTGTTGTACAGATTTTCATTATTTTCCTTAAACATGCAATATTACCATGCTGAATTAATCCATTGTTCTGTAGCCCTGTAGTAAAAAAAATTCATTTTATCCATACACAATGCAAGATAGTCTAAGAGATAACAAACATGTAGAGAATATTTTTACCACTGTAGTTTGGACAATATTGAGGACTCAGCTATTACCATATGGAACCTAGACATATTTATGGGTATTTATATGAAGATATGCATAAAACCTCACTAAGATTACATAGAGCCATTCCACTCTGAGTACACTCCAAGAATAACTCCAAAGACTAATATTAGGTAGTTCATAATGAGCAGTGAAATGAATGCATAGTAAGGTCACAAGTTTCCTTTAAGTTACTTAAAATTTTTCTTTAAATTACTGCCAAGGCAGATGAGTAAATAACTTGTAGCAGATAACTTGTAAATGAATATTGGATGCACAGACCTTAAGAATACCTTAAGAATAAACAAATAGAAACAAGAGGAATTAATTGGGGAATATGTCAAGAAAGATTAATAGGACTAATTCCTGACAGGGTCAACTGAGGTTCCACTGAAGCTTGGAGTTATGACCATAGGTGTCTCCATATATTTTGTAAGAAAGTTTTCTTTAGTAGCACAGGTACACTATGGTAACTTCTGACCAATCATTGACTCCAACATTTACGAGCTGCTATGAGGGAGGATGTGAACACCTGATTGGTTAAAAATGCAGAAGTAAACTCCCCAGTTCTAAAAGCAAAGATCAAACAGTATAAATTTGGAGAAAGAACTGTTACTTTTGTTGTTCTCTGCTCAGAGATGACCTACTTCCTAAAGAGTGCACTTTGCTTGAACTTTACTTTCACTTATAATAAAGTTCTCTTCATGGTTTTTGGTGTCTGACTTTAAATTCCTTTCTACAGAACACAAGAACTGAGGTTTGGAGATTCAACTCCCTACTGAATATTGGTTATTGAAAATAGAGAGCTTTAAAATGGGAGTAAGAGGCCTGTTTTCCAAATATTATCATTTGGCATAATATGCCATGTGTGTGTACCCAGTCTGAGGCAGGGCATCAGGTATTGCATTTCACTTTCTTAGCAGAATACCAGACCATCTACTATAAAATGCAGCTTCTCCAATCATACAAATTATTTATCCTTGCACCTGTGAAGAGGGCCTCACGACTTCTTGGCAACTAGGTTTCCTGTCAGCCTTCTTCTACTTAGTGATATGTCCTCAAGATTCCAGAAGTTCAAATTTGCTATTCCCTTAGGGCAAATTAAGTCTCTTCACCCCTGCATTCCCAGTTGGTACCAATCACTCTCCCCCCTTATTCTGGCTAGGTTAGTCATGTTCTAATTCACCTAGTTTCTGTCAGAAATGTTCCTCAGGACTGTGAAGTCAGGCTACTCTTCCTGGTACCCTGAGGAAGAGGACAAAACAGAAAGAGTACAAACAACATATCAGTCAAATATTAACTATTGTGAAGGAGTATGCTCTTCCAGTTCCCCACAACTGTTCAAATTAGTGAAATCTCCATTCTTTTTCGTAAAAGTATTGCCAAAAGCTCAGTCCTTTTCCCCAATGCCAATCCAATAATGAGGACATGATTTTGAGAAAAAAAGATAAAGGTTATTGCTTTGCTAGCAAAGGAAAAATAAAGGAGATTCCTGCCTCAAAGGCTTTTATTCTGCCCATCAGCAGGAACAGGGGTCCTTTAAAATGGTTATTCAGAGAAAATGAGTTTAGGGAGAAGAGATCAGCAAAGAGAAGGTCAGGAAAAAAAGATCAGGAAGGAGAATGTTAGGAAAAAGATCAGGGAGGAGAAGGTCAGGGAGAAGAAGGTTGGGAAAAAGAAAAAAAACATGTAAGTTTCAAAGCCACAAGGGATGGAGTCAAGGCATTATGTGAACCCCAGTTACATTTCCCCACTGTCAATTTCTAGTTTCCATTTCTATGGAAAGAGGGTGATGACTTCTTTAAACTATTTTGTTGAAAGGGAGTGAAGTTGAGGGAAGTAACCCAAAATCTTGTTCTCTATCAGGTGGGGCATGGACAATTGAGGGAATTCAGCATCAATGCAGTCCAGAGGTCCACAGTGGGAGAGGGCAGGTGACTGGACAAGGCATAAGTAGGCGGTGATCATGCTAAGACCACAATAAAGACAATAAGACATTACTTTTTTTGTAAGTAATTACCACAAAAACAATTAGTATTTTAGCAAGTTTCTGAAATTCATGAAACGCATAATATTTTTAGTAAAAAATCAGATTGAGTCCATCAATGTAGAAGGTTAGGAAGATTTTTAGGTCTATGAATTCAAACTCGAATTAACTCAGGACAAATTTGTAACTTTTGTGATCATTATTATTAGACACTATCACACAAGAACCCTTCCTTTATAGCCTTCAGCTTTACTCACTTTTGGTAAGGATGACACAACTGTGCATCTTAAGTTACATTAAAAAAAAGCATTGTTTCACTTTTAAATGTTTCATCCTATATCTCTTGTCCAGTGTTTAAGACCAAGTTGGTCAAACTTGACCTTGTTCCTATCTACTCTTAAGAGTCAACTGAAATTCCTCAGAGGTCACAACTGGGGACATGTGTGAAGACTTCTGAATCCTTTAGCCTTCCTCTACTAGTGGTGTCACTTGCAGGATGGTTTGGGATGTGACTGACCATATGTTACTTCTCTAGGAAGTATCAGGAATGTTTTCATCTCCAATGACTCTCCTCTGAAGAATGTGCACTGGTTGGCTTCTGTTCATCAGGGTTCTCTCAATCTCCTTGGGATAAGCAGATCAGTTGAATCACCAGAGTTACAGAGTCCAGAAAGGGCTCCTATCATCCTCTGCTTCCTCTTTAACTTTAGAGGGCAAGTTCCAAAATGTTGGTTGTTTTTTCCTTGGCCCTTTACTTCCTTGATTTTGGTCTCCAATTTTTGGTTTTAAACAACCAGTTTATCAGTTTCATCAGTCTCAAAGAGGAAGTAATAAATTACAACTTCAATATCTATAATCTCAGAGATACCCCTTTCATTTAGTTGGGCTTAGTATTAGTACTGGAATTCAGCATTGTATACTATCTGTCCTGTAGATGATGGCTTATTATCTCAAAGTAACCAAGGTTTCTTTCTCTTTTTTTTTAGAATGGTACCTCTGTAAAACACCAACAGGCATCAGTTATAAAGTTTACAAATAAAATAAAAAATGAAATTAACAGGGCTGGGGATATAGATCAGTTGGTAGAGTGCTTGCCTCACAATCACAAGGCCCTGGGTTCAATCCCCAGCACCTCAAAAATAAATAAATAAATACAATGGATACAGCAAAATTATATTGTTTGTGCAATAGCTATGAACCAAGAAAAATTACTTCTAAAATCTTGATCTTTAATTATATACTTTAAAATACTGAAATCTAACCTATTTTGAAACCATTTTAACATGAAGTAAGATGGGAGGCAGAGTTATTTCAATTAACCTGGGGCTCATTACAAATAACACAATACAACATTATATATGAAACATGAATCAAAGAAAGGTTAAGAGAGATTTCAACTTTCTTTTTGTGGAAAAAGTAGTAGAATTCTTCCATATTTTTCAGTGTAACATTTAAACAGATCAGGATCTCATTATCTTCCAAAAATGCATTTAAATTCAAATTCCAGTGTGAAGAGTAAAAAAAAAAATGTATATATAACTTATTGACAATAGGTTACTCTATCCACTTATAAAACATCAAATGGCATGAATAAATGCAAACCAAATTTGTCATTATTATACAAATCTGAGACATATACTGCACATGATTTTAGTTTAGATAACACCAACTTGGCAAAATTCTCTCCTAAGCTATACATTTAACTTTGTTGAACTTTTAAAGTATAATTTAGAATCAAGAGTGTAGATTAACAAGAATCACAGGTTTGCATTGATTAACAAAAATCAAAGGATAGCCTTAAATCTCTTATACACTTAGTTAACAGTGTTAATTATCAGAAATTAGCTTAGTCAAAACAAACAGACTTAAGAAAGGTCTTCAAATGAGTGTGGCCCTCCTACATCAGATACAATGTATAAAAGAGAGCACTTGTTGGTTATCTTTCCCATAAACTAACATAAACTTTCATTTTATAAACTTTCACATAACACTTAGATGAGTCTTAGTTCTGGGATGCATTCACATACCTAGTCACATATAATTTGGGTGTCAACTATATTGTTTTAACCTTAATAACAGATGTTTGTTTAACTAGTTACAGAGTAAACTTTTAAGACTTTAAAACAGGTACAAACCCTAATTCCTTTAAGACTGAGTTTCCCCAAGTATGAAAACCTAAAAAATATAAGAAAATTATCTCAATAGATAAGAACAGATCAATATTTCAGACTTTGATTCATATCTTTACATTAAAGTTCATATAACTCTGAATGTGCTAATTATAGCCAATTAAATCACAAACATGGACTGGGGAGATAGTTCAGTTGGTAGAGGGCTTGCCTTGCAAGCACAAGGCCCTGGGTTCAATCCCCTGCACCACACAAAACAATAAGTAAATCACAAACACAAGCTTTTTGAGAGTTTCCTTCCACAAACCTCCTATGACTTACATAAACATTTAAAACATCTTTAGAGTTTTGCCCCCTTTCATTATGGATTTAACACAAGAATGTTATTTTACCAGTAAAAGTACTTTCTCATCCAGAAATATTTATTTTACCTTCTAATTTTTCATACTAAAATATATTTCCATACCTATGACTTTCATTTATCTTTTCTGGTTTTGGGCCTTTTCTTAAATTCATATTCTGAAATAGACCTTATGAATATTATCTATGAATTCAATTTACACAACAGATTTTATTCCAGATTTTATTTATTGGGTTGGACAATCCAACATATACAAAAAAACTGTTACTTAATCTTTTTTCTCCCAAGTTGTATTCAAGGGGTTGGAGCATAGGATATTTTTGAAACTGATCTGTCTCCATTTTTATTATCACAATGCAATCAGCTTTCAGTGAGTTCCCCACTGTTAATTGTTAAAGGCTCCCTTTGGGTCTTTTTCTTACACTAGGCACATTGATATGCAATGGAGGAGGTCCTTTTCATCCTTTTCTTTAGGTTTTCTTGAGATCTATTTTCAGAGACTGCCTACAACACATAGGTTGTCATTAGTTTCTTTCTATTGCTTTCCTGGGTGCAGTTATTTATTCTGCCAGTCTCTCCAGGCATTTAATTTGATGAGATACTATTATAGCAAGAATTGTTCTTGCCACAGTGATGAATATACCCTGCCCAAATGGGGTCTCCTGTCAGATCTTCAAAGGGGAGACTATTCCTGTCCCCAGGTCATGAACTGACAGTGCTTGAAACCTACTACCAAATACTCAGTGGACAGCAGCCTCAACCTCCTCTGGGGTAAAAGAGGGCAGGGTAGAGGTTATGTTCTCTTTTGCCATTTTTATACAGCCCAGGAAGCTTTACTGGGACCTTTTTTTTTTTTTTTCCAGTTCAGGGTTGGTGTCCTTGACACACGGAAAAACAATCTGTGGCTGCCTGGGACCAGGATGAGAACCAGTGCTGAGAATGCCAGCAGTGGGTTAAAAAGATTTAAATATTTTAAATCCTTTCTTCTAGTGTCCTGCTGGCCTTGCACACCAGATGCAGTTCCTTTTGGCACAAACTTACATTTAACTAATTGAATTTGTATACTCTAATTTAGAATTGAGTGTACAGTAACAATAATCTCACATTCAACTTAATTTCTGATGGTTCAGACCCCTTATCATGCAACTGCCTAAATGCCTGTACATATAGAATCTCATTCATATACTTTAATCCTGACAGACCAACTTCAATGTTAACATTATATAATAATACAGAAAAACCATTTAAAGGCCAGATTGTGTTACAGTAAACCCTCTTTCTCTTAGACAGGCTTATTCCTATAGGTGACCAATGCAGCCAAGATCTCTCTGCTCAAGTGACTACCAGCAAGATGAATGCAGCATGGCCCACGTCTTAGAGGGCCAGTAACAGACAAAAAAAAAAAAAAAAAAAGGCAAGAGAGGATCAGGACTGACAGATTGGAGCTTTTAAAACAGACAGATCTGCATACACAAATTTTTTCCACTTTACCTTTGACAGGCTAACTCCAACAGCAAGGTTGTACAATAATCTAGAAAGCTTCTTAAGAGCCAGATCATTACAATAAAACATTATTTTAGACAGACCTATAGGTGGTCCTTTCTTCAATTCACTTTGCCTCTGACAGGTCAACTCCAACTTCAAGATTGTATAAAAAAGAAACAGAGACAGCAAGAGAGAAGCCCCAAAATCATGGCCAACAGATGGAAACCTTTAAATATACCAGCCAAGATCTTTCCCAAGAAACTACCCATAGAATCAATGAAGTACTGGCCATATCATAAAAGGGGCAATAACACACACACACACACACACACACACACACAGACAATCAGAGGGAATTCCCAAACCATGACCAACAGATGGGAATCTTTAAAACAGACCAGATAGGAGAAAATACCAAGTTTCCAACATCTTACACCAGCAGCAACACAGATATTCCCATGAAGGGGAACCAGAGGTGTAGAATCAAGGATTTCAGTGTGCACACCAGGGGAGTTTACCAAATGGCCAAAATTGTTGCAACTTTCCTCAGTTTTCTTTATCTTCAAAGTACAGTGGTGGAGAAACTTGTGCAATTCAGGGAGTGAGGGCAGGAGTTCCCCAAAGCAAAAATAGCTTCAGCAGCTGCTGGGATGGTCCCTCAGTCCCTCCCTTTACTCACAGGAACAGCTTCTTGTAAGCTTGGCGGGTCTCGGCGGCGGGACCAAATGTAAGTTAGGCGGGCTTGGCGGGCTGGGCGGGCACAGTTAGCAGCCAAATAAAATGGGACAGAAAGTGGTCAGAGCAAGCTTTATTGGAACGGGCTCTTGGGCAAAATTCCCAGACCTGGGGGTATAGGGACCCGGAGAAAATTGCACGTGGTCCTGGCTGCCCAGGGTTTTTATAGACTGGGATGGGAGGGGGTCCTGCTGAGTGGCAGGTGGGTGTGAAGGGTTGGTGGAACTTTCCATCCACCTTGCTGCAAACTTTCTGGTCACCTTTAGGTGGGCTGGCCTTTGTTCCAGCTGCTCAGCTGTGCCCCCTACAGTCGCCTAATTTCTGACCTAACACTTCTCTGGTTCAGTCCAAGGCAAACTCACAGCATCTCCCAATTTCTCCAATGATCAGCTCTCAGCAAACTCACCAGTCACTTTGTATCCTCAGCATAAAAGTGGGGGTTGCTTAAAAGTACCAGACCTGCCCAAGAAAGTTGGAGCCAGTACTGCTCTTTGATCCCATCTGGGTCACCAAATTTTTTGCCAAAACTTCAGTCCTTTTCCCCAATGCCAATCTAATAATTAAGACATAGTTTTGAGAAAAAGGGTAAAGGAGGTTTATTGCTTTGCTGTCAAAGGAGAAACACAGGGAATTCCTGTCCCAAAGACTGTGATTCTGCCCATCAGCAGAAACAGGAGGGTTTTTAAAGAGGTGATTCAGAGAAAATGAGATTAGGGAGGAGAGATCAGAAAGGAGAAGATCAGGGAAAAGAAAAGCAGGAAGGAGAAGTTTAGAGAAAAGATCAGAGAGGTGAAGATCAGGAAGATTATGGAAAAGGTCAGAGAGATGAAATTAGGAGGTTTGGGGAAAGAAGATTAGAGAGAAGATCAGAGAGAAGGATGGGATAAAAGAAAAAAATGTAAATTTCAAAGCCACAAGGGATATAGTTAAAACATCAAGTGAACCCCTGTTTCAGAAGTGCAGAGTAAAAATAACTATAAGAAGTTAAAAACATTCCATTATATAGACCTCCTATATTGCCTATTATCAGCAGGAAACAGCTTGGAGAGGTGTTTACCCTTTGTTCCATAGAAATGGAAGAAGGAATAAAATAAACAGTGTGGAAAATGTAGTAGCATCCCCTTTCATGTAACAGGGATCCAATTTATACTTGAATATAAACCTTGCTTGTTGATACTCATGTCTTAAATTAAAACTGGCATTTTTATTTTTCAAATATTGTTTGGTACCGGGGATTAAACCCAGGGGTGCTTAACCACCAAGTCACATCCACAGCCCTTTTTATGTTCATTTTCAGAGAGGGTCTTGCTAAATTGCTGAGGTTGACTTTGAACTTGTAATCTTTCTGCCTCATACTCCAAGGTGCTGGGACCATAGGCATGTGCCATTGAACACAGATAAAACTGAATTTTTTCCTTAGCTGTTGAAGCAATTCAACTTTGTTTTTTTTAATCTCAAATCTTGTTCTTACTATTAGATTAGAATCTGGGCTTAGAATACTGAGTTTTTGGTATCATTTTTTTAAAATCACCTGGCACTTCCCATAGGGTAAGACACTTCTGGTGGATTAAGCCTACCCAGCTTTGCCCCATAAGTCTTCTTATCATATGGCCATCAGGGGTTTATTTCTAAGAACCTGGTATCTGCAAGAATTGTTCCTCAGATGGGCCAGGTCAGAAATAAAATTCCCAGTCCTTCACAGTTTTAAATTCTCCTCCTTTCCATCTTGGATGCCATTTCTGTCCTATACATTCCCAGATACACAATCGTCACTGATACATGTAGTCATAGGAAATTTAGACCTGGGAGTGTGCCCAACCCTACCTTAATGAGTTATATATCCAGTCATACTAATATGACCACAAGAAATTTTAGCATTCTAGATAATCTTCTTCTGCCAGACCTGAAACCCATATGGGGCCAGGGATTCCAAGCTCTTAGAGGTCAGTAGAAGTTGTGCAAATTATGTTGCAATGCAAGATAATACATGGAGAGAAAGCAACCACAGAGGTCCTCAGCCACAAGGTTTTCACAACCATTCTTAGGTTTTTAGTTGAGTTGCTCAGAGTAGCACATAGGAGTTTATTAGAAATATGGTACAGACTTTCAGCATAGCCTGAATGAGCTACCTCAAAAGGTTCATGTGTCCTTCACAGAACTGGAAAATACTTAAATTTTTAAAAATATTTGTATCCCTGTATTTTTGTCTCCATTTCCCATACACCTGTAATAATTTTTGCCATTTGTGTTTTTTGGGGGAACTATGTTTATAAGGGTCTTGATGTCCTGGCAGTGTCTACCTCTCTCTTAGTGAGTCTTTTTTCTTAGGATCTTCCAGGCTGGCATTGTTGTTCTCATGAGGAATGTCACTTCTGATGGACCATGACTTTTCAGCTTTTTTCCCATTGTACTAGTTAATTTGAATTGTCAACTTTATTGGATTAAGAGATACCAATGATTAAGAGGCTTCTGGGTGTGTCAGTGAGGGTGCGTCAAGGAATGACTGGAATATGGGATAGTGAACGGAAGTGGAGACCCTTCAAAAGCATGGGCAACAGGCTGGAATAAAAGTTGAAAGAACAAAGAAGCAGATGCTGCTGCAAACTCAACTCTTTATTGCTGCTTTGATTGTCTGGGGATATTGGACTATCAGTTTTTCAATCATCCAAAGCAGACTCTGCCAGTGATTCTCCAGGTAGTTTCCAAAAGGCTTGGTCTTGGACTAGGGTAGCACTGTTGATCTTTCTTGTTCTGGGGCTTCTGTGTCTTGGACTGTGCAGCTGCTGGTTCTTCCAGCTCTTCAACTGCAGACAGCCATTGTGGACTATCCAACTTCTGGTCATGTAAACCAATCTAATAAATCCCCTCTTTATATTCATACTTCCTGTTAATTATGTTCCTCACATAACTAACAAAAGTTGATACCAGGAGTGACTCTGGAGAAACAGAATTGTAAGGATAAATTTTTTAAGTTGGTTTTATGGGTTTTGGAGTTGGCTGTCTAAATTGGTTAGACCTAAAGTTACTAAAATTTCTCCTACTGGTACTATGGAGAGCACTGATAATCCATGGTGTGAACTGTTTAAAGAGATTCATAAAGTAAATGCATTTGATGCTCCCAATTTACCACTTATAAAAAATAAGGTATTTAGTGATTCTATACATGATACCCTTGAACAGTTCTGGAAAACTAAGAAATATGATGATGTTTGGTTGCTTCTGACTTCACTGGAAAAAGTAACAAAGGAGAATGAGTGCAGGAATTCAGTTTCTTGTGATGGGCTGACAGATCTGGCTCCACGAGAATGTTATAGGCCAGACTATAAGGAAAATGACTAAACAGACTCCATTTTGTTCTGAGACTTCATGTTATGTAGGAACTAAGTTACTCCCATGGGAACACCCTGCCTCAGTACCCATCATCAGTTACTTAGTGTGAAATGTTTAACAATACATAATGACAATTCCTATGTAAAGAAAAATTGCTCTTTTTTGATTCTTATTGCTCCTAAACAATGCACCATGTGAACAGTGATTGTGTGGATGTTAGTAACCATTCTTTAGTTTGTACCTAGGTAAGGGTCATTTTGACCCTCTTCCCCCTCTGTTGATGATCTTATGATGTGAGTTTGTAATTTTGAATCATAGCAACAGACACTTATGATTGATGTGATTTTTGGTATAAGAACCCCTACAACACTATGGTGGGGGCTGTTCTCCCAATAGCCATTTTTTGGGGCATTGTGTGAGACAGTCAGCTGGCCGGCTTAATAAAGACTCTCAAATTTGGACTTCTTAGTGGTGATAGGTCTGTTCTTATGTTGCACCCCATAACATTTCTCAACTTCAGATGTGCATAACTGATCTGAAAGCTGATAGGTGTGTTCTGAAGGAGACTTTTCTCTCATCGTCATAGGGCTGAGATTGCTGAAAACCAAACACAAACCTTCATCCTGTAATTGGCTGAATTAAGACAAAAGTCTAACTCTCAGCCTCAGAAGATGTCAGCAGTTAAAGTGAGAGCACTGCTTGGGAAAGAAAGGAATTCTGAAAGTTGGGGTGGTGATGTATGGGAGGAGCCTGAAGAGACTGGAGATGTTGAACTCCCATATTCTGTTGAGTTTATTTTGCCAGAAGTTGTTGAGTCCCCAACCTTAGCCATGACTGAGGCATCCCCACCCCCACCCTCTGTAGCATTGACTTCTCTACCCTCCCTGGAGGGAACTAATCCTGCTTTGCTTATGGAAACAGTAAAAACCTTCTGTGATTCAGTTACTCAGCATGAAGATGTTGATAGTACTCAGAACACACTCTCACTGCTCACTTTTGCCTCCCGGCACATAACTACATCCAAATATATGCAAATTCCTAGAGGTGAGGTACAGAGTGTGACCCATGAGGAGTGATGCTACAATCTGAAGGGACTTCTTGAATTTTCTAATTCATACAAGCAGAGCTCTGAGGTACATATGTGGGAATGGATTTTAAGGGTTTGGGAAAATAGTGGAAAGAACATAAACTTAGATCAGGCTGAATTTGTTGATATTGGCCCATTAAGCAGAGATTCTAGATTTAATGTAATAGCTTGCAGTGTTGAAAAAAGGTACTAATAGCTTGTTATCGTTGGTTCACTGAAATATGAGTCCAAAGGTGGTCTACCATAAATGAGCTAGAAAAGCCTGACATCCCTTGGTTTGCTGTTGATGAGGGAATTCAGAGGCTCAGATAGATTAGAATGCTGGAGTGGATCTGTCATCTATGACCATCTCCTCCATACTTAGGGGGGTCCAGAAGATGTGAGCTTCACCAAAACTATAAGAAACGAATTTGTGAGGGGAGCACCAGAAACCTTGAAGAGCTCTGTCATTGCTCTTTTTTGTATGCCAGACCTTACTGTGGGAGCTGTGGTCAATCAGTTGGAAGACTTAAGTGCAATGGGAATGATTGGCTCTCGAGAAGGAAGGCGTCAAGTGGCAGCCCTCAATCATCAAAGATAGGGTGGTCATAGTTATGATAATGGACAGCAAAGGGGAAGAAATTGATACAATGTTCTAACTCATGTAGATCTCTGGCATTGGCTAATTAATCATGGTGTTTCTAGAAGCCAAATAAATGGGAAACCCACCAAATTCTTACTTGACTAATATAAGCAGAAAAAAATCAAGGGAAAATGTACAAAAGTTTCCCCTAGATTATCACAGCAGAGAATCATGCCCCTCAACAACTTCCCAAATTTGAGTCAATTTACCAATCTAGAACCTCTTGAATGAAGGGGAGTCCAGGCCCCCTTGAGGAAGGACCCTGGTACAATACCAGAAATTATTACTGTTAATCTTTCTCCTATCCTTTCCCAAAAGACCTTTTAGCAAGGTAACTGTTCATTGAAGAAAAGACAATGCTCAGACCTTTTGGGGACTACTAGACACACATTGAATTGTCATTGATTCTGGGAGACCCAAAATGTCATTGTGGCCCTTTAGCAAAAGTAGGGACTTTTGGAGAGCAGGTGATCAATGGAGTTTTGGCCAAGGTCTGACTTACAGTGGGTCCAATGGGCCCCTGAACTCATTTTGTGATGATTTCCTCAGTCCCAGAATGTATAATAGGGATAGATATACTTGGCACTTGGCAAAATTCCCACTTTGGTTCCCTAACCTCTGGAGTGAGGGCTATTATGATGGGAAAGACCAAATGGAAGCCTCTGGAGTTGCCTATATCTAGGAAAATAGTGAATCAAAAGCAATACCACATTGCTGGAGCAATTGCAGAGATTAGTGCCACCACCAAGGGCTTGAAAGATGCAGTGGTGGTGATTTCAATGACACCTCCATTTAATCTATTTGGCCTGTGCAGAAGACAGATGGGTCTTGGAGAATGACAGTTGATTACTGTAGGCTTTAATTGGGTGGTAACTCCAATTAAAGCTGCTGTACCAGATGTGGTTTCTTTGCTTGAACAGACTAATACATCTCCTGGTACCTGGCATGTGGCTATTGATTTGGCAAATGCTTTCTTCTCCATCCCCACACATAAGGACCACCAGAAACTATTTGTTTTCAGCTGGCAAGGCCAGCAATATAATTTCACTGTCTTTCCTCAGGGGTATGTTAACTCTCCAACACTGTGTCACAGCTAAGTTCATAGGGATCTTGATCATCTTTCTCTCCCACAAGGTATTACAGTGCTCCATTATATCATTATATTGATGATATTATGTTGATTGGATCAACTGAGCAGGAGGTAGCAACTACTATGAACTTGCTAGTGGAGCATTTGTGAATCAAAGGATGGGAAATAAATCCTACTAAAATTCAGGGGCCTTCAACTTCAATAAAGTTTCTAGGAGTCCTGTGGTGGTGTTCCTGCCAAGATATTCCTTCTATGGTAAAGGATAAGTTGTTGCATCTGGTCCCTCCTACAAATAAGAAAGAAACACAATGCCTGGTGGGCCTATTTGGATTTTGGAGGCAGCACATTTCTCACTAGGTTTTGTTACTTCAGTCCATCTACCAAGTGACTAGAAAAGCTTCTTGATGCAACCACTCTGGAAACAGTATGGAGACTCCTCAGAAAACTTACAATGGATACACCATTTGACTCAGTTATCCCACTCCTTGGTTTATACCTAAAGGACTTAAAATTAGCTTACTACAGTGATACAGTGATGCAGTCACATCAATGTTCATAGCAGCTCAATTCACAATACTGCCAAGGAGGAGGAGGAATCAGGAAGTGAGGTCTGTGGGAGGTGACTAGGTATTGAGAGTGGGATTAGTGTCCTGATGTGATGGTTAATCTTATCAATTATCAATTTAATTACACTGAGAGATGCCAGGAAATTGACCAAGTATATACTTCTAGGTGTCTATGAGGATGTTTCAAGAAACAACTGGTACAGTACTGGTGTGATTCAGCACCAAGTACAGCCAGAGGAATGAGAAATTGGGCTCCATTTGTGTACAATATGTCAAAATGCATTCTACTGTCGTGTATAACCACTTAGAACAAATAATTAAAAAAAATGTGGAACAGCAAACTGAGCAGGGAGTCCTATCCATCAAATGGGCTTGGGGTCTGAATGGAACAAAAGCAGGAGGAGGAAAAACCCCCCCAGTCCTGCAAACTCGATCCTGCAAACTCGATTCTTCTTGAGTTGGTGCATCTATGACTGCTGCCACTCCCAAGGACACCAGACTCCTACTTCTTCAACCTTTCAACATGGACTCCTACCAGTGACTCTCCAGGGTGCTTCCAGGCCCTTCATCTTTGAATTGGGGTGGCATCATTGGTCCAGCTTGTTCTGAGGCTTTTAACTTCTTGGGTCGAACAGCTATTGGTCTCTCTGGCTCTCCAGTCTGCAGATGGCCATTGTGGGACTATCCAGTCTCTGATTTTGTAAGCCAGTCTAATAAATTACATTTTATAAAAAATGTAGATATTACTCCCACCAAAAAAGAAAAAGAAAAGAAAAGCTTCTTACTTTGAGTGGGGTCCAGAAAAGGAGAAGGCTCTGCAAACAGGTCCAGATTGCTTTGTAGGCTCCTCTGCCACTGGGTCTCTGATCCAGCAGACCCAATGGTCCGTGAAGTGTTAGTGGCAGATAGGGATGCTGTCTGGAGCCTTTGACAAGCCTCCATAGGCAAATCCCAGAGGGTGTCATTGGAGTTTTGGAGCAAGGTCCTGCCATCATCTTCAGACAACTACTCTACCTTTGAAAAATAGCTCCTGACCTGCTACTGGGCCTTAGTGGAACCTGAACACTTGACCATAGGCCACCAGGATAATATGTGACCTGAGCTGCCCATCATGAATTGGGCATTATCTGATCCACCAAGTCATAAAGTTGGAGGTGTGCAACAACACTCCATCATCAAGTGGAAATGATACATACATGATTGGGCATGGGCAGGACCTGAAGGTACAAGTAAATTACAAGAAATGGCTCAAATTCCCATGGTTTCTACTCCTGTTGCAGTGCCTTCTGTCCCTCAGTGTGAACCTATGGCTTCATGGGGTGTATATTATGATTAATTAATAGAGGAGGAGAAGACTAAGGCCTGATTCACAGATGGTTCTGCATGATACTCAGGTCCCACCCAGAAGTGGACAACTGCACTGGCACTGCTGCCCCTTTCTGGAACAAACCTGAAGGACAGTGGTGAAGAGAAGTCTTTAAAATGGGCAGAATTTCAGGCAGTGTGTATGTTTGTGCTTTTGTCTGGAAGGAAAATGACCAGATGTGTGACTGTACACCAATTCACGTGCTATAGCCAATGATTTGGAGACTAAGTGTGAGGTAAAGAGTCATGTTTGGATATCAAGTTGATAAAGGGTGGACTTTTAGTGGTTAATTTGAATTGTCAACTTGATTGGATTAAGAGATGCTGATTATTTAAGAGACTTCTGGGTGTGTCAATGAGGGTGTTTCTAGGAATGATTGGAATGTGGGATAGTGCACTGAAATGGAGACCCTCCCTAAGCATGGGGAGCATTGCCCAATAGGATGGAGACTTGAATGGAATAAAAGTTGGAAGACCAAAAAGCAGAAGCAGATGCAAGATTACGTCTTCTGGAATGGGTTCTTGATTGCTTCTTCGACCATCTCACTTCTTCACTCTTCCAAAGCATATTCTGCCAGTGATTCTCCAGGTAGTTTCCAGAAGCCTTGGTCTTGGACTAGGGTAGCACTGTTAATCCTTCTTGCTCTGGGACTTGGACTGCAGAGCTACTGGTTCTTCCAATTCACTAGTCTGCAGATGACCATTGTGGACTATCCAGCTTCTGGTCATGAAAGTCAATATAATAAATTCTCTTTTTATAATCATATTTCCTTTGATTATGTTTCTCTAGAGAACCCTAATACAATCCTCTATGTCTTGAGCATTCTCTATTGCCTTGTGTATCACATTGTGTAGCTTCTATCTTCTGAGTAGGCTCTATGACCTGTCTAGCCTCCATGACCTGAGTAGCCTTTATGACCTGAGTAGCCTTTATGATCTGAGTAGCCTCTATGACCTGAGTAGCTACTATGACATGTATTACACTTACATCCTGTATAGCCTGTATTTTCTTCCTACTCTTTATGATCTACATGAACTTTATAAACTGTTTAGCCTAGGCCAGTAAGACTACACAGCCTCTATGATCTTCATAGCCTTATGGCCTCATATCCTAACTGACATCAATAAACTACATGTCTCAGTATCCACTATGTCTTTCTTAGTCTCTATGAACTGAGTAGCCTCTATTACTTGTGTAGTATCGAAGGTCTGTGTAATCCCTAAGAGCAACATAGCCTCTATGTCTTGAGTAGCCTCTATCTCCTGCACACCTTCTATGATCTTAGTCTTATTCACCTGTATAGCCTCTATGACCTCTGTGTTGTCTCTATTACTGATGTAGTGTCTAATAACTGAGTATCATTTGACTTTTGTTGCTTCTGTGACATAGTAGCCTTTATAGCCAGCATAACCTCTGTGATCTGTGTAGTCTTGATGGCCTGAGGTACATAAGTGACCTGGGTAGACTGTATATTCTACATAGCCTCTATGGCATTCACAATTCTATGACCTGCATGGTCTTTATGTCCTGAGGAGCCTCTAGGACCAAGTAGCCTAAAAGGCCTGAGAAATCTCTATGAACTTTATAGAGTCTTTGACCTGTGTATATTCTATAATTTTCATTCACTTGATGACTTAGAGTGTCTCTACTGTCTAGGTAGCCTATGGTCTGAGTAGACTCTATAATTAGTGTCCTCTCAGTGCATGTTTAGGCTTTATGAACTATAAAACCTCTATCACCTGTGTAGGCATTATGACCTAGGGGGCCAGTATTGCAAGAAGACTTTATGACCTGTATTAAAATGTATAACCTATGTATCTTTAATAACATGCATAGGTCCTGTTTTCTGAATTCAGTCTTTGGACATGTACCAGATTAACTTTTAAGCCCTGCCTAGCCTCAATAGTCTGAGTAGCCTGTTTGACTTGAGTATTCTCTATGACCTATTTAGCCTCTATGACCAGAATAGATTGTTTGACCATCCCAATCTTTATATCCTGGAATTCATGGATGATCTGCATATATTCTACGACCTGAGTGGCCTCTATAAATGGAGAAGCCCTAATAATCAGCAAATCCTCTGTGATATGAATAGCCTGTATAATATGCATAGCCTATTGGTCTGAGTATCCTCTATGGTCTTCACAGTCTCCTATGATCTGGTAGTCTTTGTGGCCTGAGTAGCCATTGTGACATAAGCATTCTCTATGCTCTCTGTAATTATATCACCTATGTAATACCTGTGAATTGAATAGCTTTTAAGACCTCAATTGGCTTGAGTAGCCTTTGTATTCTGCATACTCTCTATGATCTCAAAAGCCTTTATAACCAGCATAACTACCGTTCCCTTGGGCACCTCTATATCATAAGCAGGTCATAAAACTTACTGAATACCTATATGCTTTGAGTACCTTCTTTGGCCAGGGTAGCTTCCAGGTCAAAGATGCCTCTATAAAATGCCCCTATAGTCTGTGTAGCCTGTGTGGCCTATGTAGCCTCCATGGCCTGAATAGCTTCTATGACCTGCATTATATATATGTCCTGCATATAATCCAAGATTCATTTCTCCTCTATGGCCTGTATAGTCTCCATGTCCTAAGTAACCTAAATTACCTGATTAGCCTTTATACTCTCAGTAACCATTATGACATGCTTTGTCTCTATATTTTGAGTAGTCTAATACCTAGATAGCCTTTATGACCTGAGCAGCCTGGGTGGCCTGTGTAGCATTTATGGCTTAATTAACATCTGTGAACTGCATAGCTATTATGACCTGGGTAGCTTCTAGTACTTTCCACTCTTCATGAAAAGAATACCTTCTGTACCTTCTGTGGCCTGTACAATTTCTATGACCTGAATCCCTCCTTTATCTGAGAAGTTTCTATGAGTTGCCTAGTCTCCTTCTATGGACATTGTCCATGTTGCTTATAAATTTTATGACCTGACTATTATTTATGATTTTCACAGCCTATAAGATTTGCATAACCCTTACTGCCTAATTACTCTCTATGGCCTGAGTACTTATGTACTCAATACTGAACAACAAGTGTAACCCCTATGATCTCTTTAACTTTTATATCTTTCATAGCACTTATGTTCTGCATAGCCTCTTTGATCTTTGTAACCAGTATTGCTTGATTAATCTCTATTAACTTCTTTATTTATATATATGACCTGCACATATTCTCTGATGACTGTGTTCATGTAGACTTTATATCGTGAGTTGCCAAAATTCCCTGAGGAGCCTCTATGACCTGATCATCCTCTATAATGTGCATGAACTCTGTAACCTGCACAACATTTATGACTTCTGTAGCTTTTATAACATGAATATCATTGGTGATCTGAGTAGTCTCTATGACCTGTGTAGACCTTCTATCCCATGTAGCCTTTATGACCTTAGTAGCCTAAAGGAGCTAAGTACACCTATAACCTGCTTAACCTCTGTGATCTTGGTATCCTCTGTGGCCTGAGTAGTCTCTGTAACCTGCACACCCTTTATGACCTACCTGCATAGCCTCTATGACTTGAGAAGACCCCATGATGTGTGTAGCTTCTATACCATGAGTATCCTCTATGATTTTAGTAGCCTATATATTCTGTGTAACCTTTATGTTCTTATTAGTTTATATGACCTACTTAATGTTTGTGGTCTGAGTATTCTATATGACCTGCATATCCTCTGTGGCCTGACATATCCCTATGAACTACCTAACTCCTCTGACCTGTTAATCTTCCATTCCCTCTGTAGCCTCTATTAACTGCATATTTATTATGACTTTAGAAGCATAAATGACCTGAATAGCCACTATAACCTCAGTGGTCATTATGACCTGCTAAGTATCTGTGACCTATATTGCTTCTATAACCTGTATTGCCCTTATTGTCTTAGTAGACAATGATAGCTTTCTGATGGAGAAACAGTGGACTGAGTAGCCATCATGACCTATATTTCCTCTATTAACTGAATAATCCCAATGACCTGAATAGCATCTGTGCCCTGCATAACTTCTATTGCCTCTGTACCCTCTGTGACCTGAGTAGCTGTGTTAAACTGAGTAGCCTATAAAAACAGAATAAACCCTATGATCTGTGTAGCCTCTGTGATCTCTGTGTCTTATACACCAGGTGACCTGCATTGCCTCTATGACTTATGTAGCTTCTATGGTCTTAGTAGTCAAAGTATTTTATTACCCCAATGATCTTTGTAATCTCTATGATCTAAATAACCCTCCAAGCTGAATAGAATATGTGATCTTACAAGTTTCTATTTTGGGGGACCATGTGTATACCAAGTAGTTTCTATAAAGTGAGTAGTCTCTGTGACCATCATATCCTCTATCAACCATGCAACCTCTATCACATGCATAATCATTATGACCTTCACAGCCTGTAAGACCAGAGTAACCTATATGACCTGTATAGTCTGTATGATGTTGCAAAGCTTCATTGACCTGAGTAGCTGATAATTCTTGCATAACCTCTATGGTCTGTACACATGCCATATATTTCAAGCGGTATAAACAAATGTAAATACAACAAAGAGTTAGTATCCTTACCTTACCAAAAGCTCTTACAGATGAAAAAGGAACACCCTAAAACCTAAGAGAAAAAAATGAGAAAAACCATTTATATTTCTTAAAATGACCTACAGACACATGGATCAAATAAATCAAGGTTGAAGATGGATGTCACTTTTTATATCAGATTTTCAAATTTGTCTGCTTTAAGAAATGAGTGATGACAAGAGAAGTTACCTCACAATTTTCTTTTCTTATGCTTCCTTTCTGAGATTTCTAAGAAAAAATTGGGAAGCTTTTCCATATCCCATTTCTTACAGGGATTATTGGGAAAGAACCAGCCTGTTAAATTGTCTGAGACTGTTTGGACTATTGTTCTTTACTTTTGTAATTTTCTTCACTCTTAGTTACTAGAGCAGAATTTTCTCCCTTTTTTCTTTCCTTTCTTTTATTGTTTATGTGTTTACTGGTTTCAACTCAGGCTTATACATGTAGCCAATCACCATGCCTCTAGTCTTATTCAAGTTTTCCAAAAATAGTTTTTCTAACAATATTTTCCCATTTCATCAAGATTTCCAAATATACACTTGTGATTGTTTGGGAATTCCTTAAAAATGTTAAATATAAAAGGATGAAGAATAGTTAATATTTTGTGTCTGTCTTTGTTTCAGAAAGCATTTTCTACATGGTCAGGAAGCATTTCAAATTTGCCTTAAATACATTTTGACTTTGTTTTTAAATCAGGAACTGTTAATTAATCAAATTTTTAGCATTTACAGAATGCATGCAATGATTCAGCAGCTCAGATATGCTGATCTGTGAATGACATTGTTTTAGCCCTCCTGATTCTGATCCACTAACATTTATTTTTTTAAGTCAGAGATGGTGAGATTCAGTGGTGAATGTTAAATAACATGACAAAATACAAACATAACAATTCTGTATTTTTTCTCCCCAGTTTTTGGTTGACTTTTTAAAAAAATTAATTTTCTCTGTACTGTCAAAGTCTGGAAACCACAACATATGCAGGCTGACTATCTCTTATCAGAAATGCTTGGTAACAGAAGAGTTTCAGATATAGTTGGGTTTTTCTGTATTTGCATATGTACAATTAGATATCTTGGGAATGATACTCAAGTCTGAACACAGAATTCCTTTTTGTTTCATATACGCCTGATGCATGTAGACAAAACAAAAATTTATTCAATACTTTCAAGCAATTTTGTGCATTAAGAAAAGCTTTATGGTGTGGAACTTTTCACTTGTGCCATCATGTTATCACATGAAATATTTTAGATTTTGGATTTTCAGTTTACAGCTGCTCAGATTTTACTTTTGAAATCCCAATTAAGAAGCATCAGAAACATTGAATGGTTTCTTGTGAGTTTTCTATAATCTTGTTGGGGATAGTCAAGGGTCTGACCGTGTGCTTCCAGTGATATTTCTTTGACTTGTTCCACAGGCCTGGGTTTTAATCTCAAGTCCTATGGTCTGGTATGTGAAAGGAAAATTTTCATGTTTCCACGGTATGGTGGAGCCCATGAAGAGAGGGTCATTCTGCCTGGGCTAAGTGATTAACCAATCCTGTTTTAGTTTTAGAGTGATTTCTTCTGCTTTATTCCTTTCTCAAAGATTATTTGCTCAAAAATATAATTGTACTTTTCTAGTAATAGATCTTTTGACCGATTTCTTTATTTGGTCTTAGATATTTGTTCAGTGGAACAGAAATACAAGTACTTTTCAAACACCCATCTCACTGATTAACAGAGAGAAACACTTTCCAAAATATGTTTGAGGATTCCTAGACGGTTCACATGACCTTTCTGCTTTTTTTCTGATTTGTAAGTAAAATGATATTCTATTAATTTGCAAATTCATCCTTGTGGATTTTTTATTTATATTTTTGCACTTTATTAAAGATTTATACAAGAAGCATATGCATTTTGGTAAATAATTCTAATTTGTCAGAATTATGGAAAGTAAATTGAGATAGTCACAGAAATTCTTATATTTCTCCCTCTTCAAGTCTGCCTAATGATTATCCTTTCCAGTCCATGTGTACTAAATTATACTTTTTAACAACAGTGGGATAACACTATACATATTGTGTAAAATGCAATATTCAAAAAATAGTATATATATTATTTCAATTTATTTAACTGAAAATAGAGCATCTTTATAGTGTTCCTGGTTTTTTCTCTTTTTTCATTATTCTTTCCTTGACTAATTTTTATTAATGGATGCCACATTTATATCCCCCTTATGACTTTGTACAATTTTATTTAACATAACTTAAAGTAGGTTTATGGTTATAAAGATTTTATATTGAAAAATAATCTGCTTTATATGTAAAATATGTTTTAGAAAGGGAAATGCATATTTCTCCATTATTATTTTAAAAATATAAAATGAGGCATTTTTGTCCTAAACAGTTGAAGTGTTTAGTTTCTGAAATAAAAAAATACAAACTGGCTTGTTAAATGTTGGTTTGGTATAAATCTGAGAGCATATGTATACTTATTTACCTGTGGGAACTGGACCATCATGATGGTAACTCAACCAACAACAAATGGTGAGCTAACTGATTCTCAACACAAGTACTTTTCAATGAAAATCTGTCAAAACTGTTGGTTGTGCAATTTTATTCACTATGGATAATCAGTCTTCATGGCTGGGGTGGTGCCAGCTGTTCCTGAGACAGCCACTATGTATGACTCTTGGCTTTTTTTTTAAATTGAGAAATGTATGCACAGATAGAAAAATGTATTAAACATTTTTATTAATAAATATAAGTAAAACATCCATGTACCTATCAATAATCCAATTTCAGATGTAGAATGTGACAACTTTCTTGAGAAGTATTGTTTTAAAGTTTAATAAATCTTTGTTTTTCCCACAAAGGCAGTGGTTTTTTGCAGTGGTTTTCAAGGTAATCTAGAGAGTGATTAAAGGCGAGTCTTGAGGGACTCTAACTCCTATGCTGTTGCTTTCACTTAACTCCATTACCTTCACTAGGATTCCTCGCGCCTGTTGGTTTTCCTACCTGTGAAATTAGAACTCATAACTCCTGAGGGCGGTGGTTGTAAAGAAATGATGCACACATGTAATGTTAAGCATAAGGTTTGGCACTTAAAGCACAAAAATTATTAATTTCCTTCTGTTTTGTATCAAAGTTCTGTGAACTGGGTATAGGGGACATGCCTGTAACCCCAGAGATTCAGCAGACAGACACAGGAGGATCTCAAGTTCAAGGCCAGTTTTGACAAATTAGTGAGACCATTTCTCAAATTAAGAAATGCTGTGGGTGTAGCTTTTTGGCAAGGTTACCTAGGTTCAATCCCTAATCTCCAATCTCCAGCAACCATATACATATAATACTTTACATATATTCACATATATTTCCTATATTTGTAAGATATATTTTATATATAATATATATTAACTGTATATATGTGTGTGTATGTAAATATATATATATAATATATAAAAATATGACCTGTGCTAGAGATATTAAGTTAAAATGTTACCCATAGAGAAAGACTAACTGAATGCAAAATTGCTTCTTACAGGTAAACAATAAATACCATACCTTAATATGTTTTGTGCAAACAGAGTTGATTTTTAGGTAACTGATGGCACAGTTTGTGATTTATACTATAATTCACTTTGTAAATTTTTAATAAATGTGAAGAATTTTGTGTTCTAGGTTAGGGCATGGCACACTGAGATATAAATAAATTTAGGCAGAGTATCTGCTGCTAGGTTTTGGATTAATTTTAATTTTAATTTACCATTTTATTTTTTCTATATTAGGGCTTGGCTCCACTCATCATGATCACCTGCACAGCCCAGAGTATGGAATTCTATTTTTTTAAATTTATTTTTATTGTAAACAAATGGGATACATGGTGTTTCTGTTTGTACATAGAGAAACGGCATACCATTTGCGAAATCATACATTTACTTAGGGTAAGGGTGTTTGATTCATTCTGTTATTTTTCCCTTCCCCCACCGCTCCCACCCCTCTTTCTTATCTATAGAGTCCCTCCTTCCTCCATTTGTGCCCCCCTCTCACCCCCCATTATGTGTCATCATCCACTTATCAGCGAGATCATTCGTCCTTTGGTTTTTGAGATTGGCTTATCTCACTTAACATGATATTCTCCAATTTCATCCATTTGCCTGCAAATGCCATAATTTTATCATTCTTTATGGCTGAGTAGTATTCCATTGCATATATATACCACAGTTTCTTTAGCCATTCATCAATTGAAGGGCATCTAGGCTGGTTCCACAGTTTGGCAATTGTGAATTGAGCAGCTATATGAACATTGATGTGGCTGTATCTCTGTAGTAAACTGATTTTAAGTCCTTTGGGTATAAGCCAAGGAGTGGAATAGCTGGGTCAAATGGTGGTTCCATTCCAAGTTTTCTAAGGAATCTCCACACTGCTTTCCAGAGTGGCTGCACTAGCTTGCAGCCCCACCAGCAATGTATGAGTGTACCTTTCTCCCCACATCCTCGCCAACACCTGCTGTTGCTTGTATTCTTGATAATCACCATTCTAATTGAGGTGAGATGGAATCTTAGTGTAGTTTTGATTTGCATTTCTCTTATTACTAAAGATGGTGAACAGTTTTTCATATATTTGTTGATTGCTTATAGATCTTCTTCTGTGAAACATCTGTTCATATCCTTAGCCCATTTGTTGATTGGGTTATTTGTATTCTTCGTGTAGAGTTTTTTGAGTTCTTTATATATTCTGGAAATTAGTGCTCTCTCTGAAGTATGAGTGGCAAAGATTTTCTCCCACTCTGCAGTTCTCTCTTCACATTGCTGATAGTTTCTTTTGCTGAGAGAAAACTATTTAGTTTGAATCTGTCCCAGTTATTGATTCTTGCTTTTATTTCTTGTGCTATGAAAGTCCTGTTAAGGAAGTCTGATCCTAAGCCAACAATTTGAAGATTTGGACTTACTTTTCCTTCTATAAGATGCAGGGTCTCTGGTCTGATTTCAAGGTCCTTGATACATTTTGAGTTGAGTTTTGTGCAGGGTGAGAGATAAGGTATTAGTTTCATTCTGTTACATATGGATTTCCAGTTTTCCCAGCACCATTTGTTGAAGAGGATATCTTTTCTCCATTGCATATTTTTGGCACCTTTGTCTAGTATAAGAAAATTGTATTTATTTGGGTTTGTATCCGTGTCCTCTATTCTGTACCATTGATCTACCTGTCTATTTTGGTGCCAATACCTTGCCGTTTTTGTTACTATTGCTTTGTAGTATAGTTGAAGTTCTGGTATTGAATACCCCCTGTTTCATTCTTCCTGCTAAGGATTGCTTTAGCTATTCTGGGTTTCTTATTCTTCCAGATGAATTTCATGATTGCTTGCTCTATTTCTGTAAGGTACATCATTGGGATTTTAATTGGAATTGCATTGAATCTGTATAGTATTTTTGGTAGTATAGCGATTTTGACAATATTAATTCTGCCTATCCAAGAACATGGGAGATCTTTCCATCTTCTAAGGTCTTCCTCAATTTCTTTCTTCAATGTTTTGTAGTTGTCATCGTAGAGATCTTTTACCTCTTTGGTTAGATTGATTCCAAGTATTCTATTTTTTTTTTTTGATGTTACTGCAAATGGAGTTGTTTTCCTCATTTCCCTTTCAGATGTTTCATCATTTGTGTAAAAAAATGCTTTCTATTTATGCGTGTTGATTTTATAGCCTGCTATTTTGCTGAATTCATTGATGAGGTCTAGAAGTTTTCTGGAGGAGGTTTTTGGATCCTCTAAATATAGAATCATGTCATCAGCAAATAGTGACAGCTTAAGTTCCCCTTTTCCTATTTGTATTCCTTTAATTTCTTTAGTATGTCTAATTGCTCCGGCTAGAGTTTCAAGGAAAATGTTGAATAGAAGTGGTGAAAGAGGACATCCCTGTCTTGTTCTGGTTTTTAGAGAGAATGCTTTCAGTTTTTCTCCATTAAGAATGATTTTGGCCATGGGCTTAGCATAAATAGCCTTTACAACGTTCAGGTATGTTCCTACTATCCCTATTTTTCTAGTGTTTTGAGCATGAAGGGGTGTTGTATTTTGTCGAATGTTTTTTCTGCATCAATTGAAATAACCATATGATTCTTATCCTTAAGTCTATTGGCATGATGGATTACGTTTATTGATTTACAGATGTTAAACCATTCTTGCATTCCAGGGATGAACCCCACTTGATCATGGTGCACAATTTTCTTAATATGTTTTTGGATACAGTTTCCCAGTATTTTGTTAAGAATCTTTGCATCTATATTCATAAAGGATATTGGTCTTAAATTTTCTTTCCTTGATGTGTCTTTTCCCGGTTTGGGTATGAGGGTGATATTAGCTTCATAGAATGAGTTCAGTAGGGTACCCTCCTTTTCTATTTCCTGGAATACTTTGAGAAGTAGTGGAATGAGTTCTTCTTTGAAGGTCTTGTAGAACTCAGCTGAGAATCCATCTGATCCTGGGCTTTTCTTGGATGGTAGGTTTTTAATGACTTCTTCTATTTCATTGCTTGATATTGATCTGTTTAAATTGTGTGTGTCCTCCTGGTTCAGTTTGGGAGGAGCATATGTCTCTAGAAATTCATCAATGTCTTCGGTATTTTCTATTTTGTTGGAATACAGATTTTCAAAGTAGATTCTCATTATGTTCTGTATCTCAGTGGTGTCTGTCATGATATTTCCTTTTTCATCACGAATTTTAGTCATTTGAGTTTTCTCTCTCCATCTCTTTGTTAGTGTGGCTAAGGGTTTGTCTATTTTGTTTACTTTCTCAAGAATCAACTTTTTATTTTGTGAATTGTTTGAATTGTTTCTTTTGTTTCAATTTCATTGATTTTAGCTCTGATTTTAATTATCTCCTGTCTTCTACTACTTTTGCTGTTATTCTGTTCTTCTTTTTTTAGGTCTTTGAGCTGTAATGTTAGGTCATTTAGTTGTTGACTTTTCATTCTTTTCTGGAATGCACTCCATGCAATGAATTTTCCTCTTAGTACCACATTCATAGTGTCCCAGATATTTTGATATTTTGTATCATCATTCTCATTGACCTCTAAGAAATTTTTTATTTTCCCCTTTTTGTTTTCTGTTTTCCATGTTTCATTCAATTGTACATTATTTAGTCTCCAAGTGTTGGACTAATTTTTGTTTTTATTTTGTCATTGATTTCTATTCTCTGTCCATTATGATCTGATAGAACACAAGGCAATCTCTCTCTCTTTTTTTTTTGCATTTCCTAAGGACTGCTTTGTGGCATAACATATGGTCTATTATCAAGAAGGTTCCATGTGCTGCTGAGAAGAAAGTGAATCCGCTCATTGATGGATGGAATATTCTATATGTGTTTATTAAGTCTAGGTTATTGATCGTGTTATTGAGTTCTCTGTTTTCTTTGGTTGGTTTTGTTTGGAAGAACAATTGACTGGTGACAGCGGTGTGCTAAAGTCACCCAAAATTATTGTGTTGTGGTCTATTTGATTCCTGAAATTGAGAAGGATTTGTTTGATGTACATGGATGCACCATTGTTTGGGGCATACATATTTACTATCATTATGTCTTCCAGATTTATGGTTCCCTTAAGCAGTATGAAATGTCCTTCTTTATCCCTTCTGACTAACTTTGGCTTGAAGTCCATGTTATCTGATATAAGGATGGAAACCCCTGCTTTTTTATTGAGTCCATGTGCATGGTAGGCTTTTTTCCCATCCTTTCACCTTTAGTCTGTGGATGTCTTTTTCTAGGAGATGTGTCTCTTGCAGGCAGCATATTGTTGGGTCTTTCTTCTTAATCCATTCTGCCAGTCTATGTCTTTTGATTGATGATTTTAGGCCATTAATGTTCAGGGTTATTATTGAGATATGATATGTATTCCCAGTCATTTGGGCTTATTTTTGGTTTTTAACTTGGCTCGGTTTCTCCTTTGAGTTGTTTTTCCTTAAGGTAGTTTTTCCCTTTGCTGACCTCCATTGTTGTTTTTCATTTCCTCCTCATGGAATATTTTGTTGAGAACATTCTATAGTACTCAGGCTTTCTATTTGTAAATTCTTTTAACTTTTATCATGGGAGAATTTTATTTCATCTTCAAATCTGAAGGTTAGTTTTGCTGGGTATATGATTCTTGGTTGGCAACCATGTTCTTTCAGAGCTTGAAATATATTGTTCCAGGCCCTTCTAGCTTTTAGAGTCTGGGTTGAGAAGTCTGCTGCTATCTGTATTGATCTCTTCCTATATGTATTCTGATGCTTTTCTCTCATGGCCTTCAAAATTCTGTCTTTATTTTGAATGTTGGGCTTTTCATTATAATATGCCTTGGTGTGGTTCTGTTGTGATTTTGTGCATTTGGTGTTCTGTAAGCCTCTTGTATTTGATTTTCCATTTCATTCTTCAGGTTTGGGAATTTTTCTAATATTATTTCATTGAATAGGTTGTTCATTCCTTTGGTTTGTATCTCTGTGCCTTCCTCAATCCCAATAATTCTTAAATTTGGTCTTTTCATGATGTCCCATAGTTCTTGGAGATTCTGTTCATGATTTCTTACCATCTTCTCTGTTTGGGCAACTTTTATTTTCAAGATTCAATATTTTGTCTTCATTGTCTGAGGTTCTGTCTTCCAAGTGGTCTAGTCTTTTGGTGATGCTTTTCCTTGAGTATTTAATTTGGTTTATTGTTTCCTTCATTTCAAGTATTTCCATTTTTTTTTTTTTTAGAATCTCTATGTCTTTGTTGAAATGATCTTTTGCTTCCTGTAGTTTCTCTTTCAACTGCTTATTGGTATTATCATTCATTGCCTGCATTTGCTCTCTTAACTCATCCTTTGCTTTGCAAATCATCTTAATCATGTATAATCTGAAGTGCTTTTCTAACATTTCTTCTAACATACTATCATTGGATTCTATTAATATAGAATCTAGATTTGTTTGGATAATTTTCTTCCCTTGTTTTTTCATGTTGTTTGTGTATCTTCCCCTCTAGCAGTGCAGATCTGGGGTATTGCAGATTTCCCCCTAAAGTCTTATAGTGGCCCTATAGGTTTCCAAAACCCTTTCTTTAAGGGGAGATCAATATTGGCAATGCCCAATTCAGACACTATGAAATCCTAGACCTAATAGCCCCTATGGCGACAATAAAAAAATTGTTATAATAAACAGAATGAGTTCAAATATTATCTTCAGTATAACAAACAGATTTGCAATAAGGTCTGCAGTTTCAAATGGAGTACAAAGAGGATGCAGAGGAATGTAGAATGTGGCTGTTAATGGGATAAGAAAAGAATATACAGAAGTTCTAGATAATAGAAAGGGTGAGAGTGTAATCAAAAGAAATTGGATGTTAGCATGCAAAAAGGGAGAAAGAGACTCTAAGGAAACAGGTAAACAAAAGTAAAAGAGAGCCAAAAAAAGTTAAGAAATAAAAACTTAAAATTTTTCAATAAGGAGAAAGAAAATCTACACTATAACAGTCATGTAGTATTCAAACATCCCAGTCTTCAGTTGCCTGATGCATGAGAGGTACCTGACAATGAGCTTCAAGCCTCCAGCAGGCATCTCATGATGGGATTTGCCCCACCTAAAGATCAGAGCTATGACTTCCAGGATTATCCAAGATGGCCACTCTGGCTTCGAAATGTGTTGGCACATGGGGAACTGCAGCTCAGGGTGTGGACATGGTCAGCTTGAGGTCCTGGATGTGGGGTGCAGTTGGTCAGGCAGGGGTCCTTGAGTTCGGGTGTGTTTGGTGTGGTTGCGGGATCCTGGAGGCCGGGTGCAATCAGTCGGTCTGGGGTCCCAGTGATAGGATGCTGTCAGTTGGTCTGGGGGTCCTGGTGGCAGGGAACAGTCAGTCTATGTGAGGGCCCCAGAGGCAGGGAGTTATGGGTCAGGCTGAGGAATCCTGGAAATAGGGCTCAGTCAGTCCAGCCAGGGGTCCTACAGAGCCTGGCTGTTGTCTCAAAATGGCAGCAGCCACGTGTTACCAAACCTACAAGTATTGTGGTAGAGAATTTCCAGGCAACAGCAAGCAGTTGGCACTCCACTGGCGGTCTGTGGTCAGTCTTCTGGCAGCTGTGGGACAATCGGGAGGTAAACCTTGGGTGGTGGGTGATGGGTAGGTAAAAGGCAGGCGATGAACTGGCAAGAGGCAGGCAAATGGCAGATGATAGGCAGCTGACAGTGAGCAATCTGCACTCAAAAATGGCATGGATATGCTGGCAGACTGCAGGTGATCACATTAGACAAATGGGGTAAACAGCATGGGATTGATAAGCAGCAAAAACTGCCTCACCAAGAAACAGATATCCTCTGCTTGAAACCGGAGTTATGGAGCGACAAGGAACACAGCCTCCTTCTAGTCCACCATCTTTGATCCCCCAGTATGGACTTCTTTAGCACAAGAAAATGTAGCTCATTTCCACCTGTAATGAATATCTAATGGACAGGTCTGCACCATGACACTGAGGTGCATCTAAAACACCATTCCCAGTTCTGTTTAATGATAGCATTATTACATCAACCCTTTATTGTTTGAATACTTTAGCACTTTATCCTACTTTTTGCAATATCTGGAGTGGTCAAAATGCACATCCTGGGAATTAAGAAATTTAAGAAAAATGAAAACAAGATTATATAGTTTTTGTGCCACATTTTATTTAAGTAGACTAAGCCACAAAAATAATAGTCCTGCCATTTATATTAACTGTGGTTAAATATTTGTATCTTCATTCTTTTGTCATTTTTTTGATCACCATAAATTTATTGAAGGCCAAATGTTGTTGAGGTCTTAGGCAATGTCATCCAAGAGGACTCTTGATAGTAAGTAATTTAATCACTGATTCTGAAATAACTGACTGATTAATGACTAAAATGACTCTGAAAAAATAATAAATTACTCTTGTGTTGATAAATTAAGATACTTCATATTGTCACAACTAAACATATTCAGTTTGGTATGTAAAACATCATGTAAAGGGTCTTTTTAAATTTAAATTTACATATAATGGAATTCACTTTAGGTGTTCATTTATAAGAGCTTTCATAAATATGTACAGTGAATCATTTTCTTTTTCAAAAAGCATTTTATTTTCACTTTCTTTAAAAGATGTTTGTGCCTACTATTAAACAAACAAACTTGGCACATTTCAAGAATTAGGAAAAATAAAATGATTAAACCTACCACTGTGAGCCCTGTCCCCTAGAAGGTAGTGTATATGGCATTCTGTCAAAAGATGGAGGTGACAAACAGGATCCTTGGGACTTGGGCCCCATCTTCCCCTTCTATGTTCTGTGAACAGGATGTTCTTCTGTGGTCTGTGATACAGTCATTTTTATTTCCTGTGACCAACCTATAGTCACAAAATAGGCTAGTAACTGCTTACACAAAGCTTAACCTTTAATATGTATGACTTGCTTGATTACAAGGGTATAAAAGACAGTGTTATAAGCAGTAAATGCCAAAGCAGCTTCCTTTGTGACAAGTGCTCCATTTCTCCTGAATAAAGCTCTTCTCCTTAGATCTTGGTGTATAGACTGCGACCCTTCCATGATTGCTGATGTTCAGGTCTCCTTGGGTGTTGTGGTCAGTACAACATACCACTGTGAATTATTTTGTTTAATTCTTTCCATTTTTTAATGTGTTATGAGTCATTTTCCTTAAGGATTATCATCAAAGTGCATAAGTTACACTTTTTAAAATAACAGTTATGAATAATAAAGAAAGTGAGAGGAAGAGTTTTCTTTGGGAATACCTAAAAATGAATATTTTCCAGCTATCAAAGTTTTTGTTTTTACCTTTGTGTTTTATTGCACAAATATCTTTATTTGATCTTATTTCATAGAGATTGTCTCTCAAATATCTGGTTTCTTTAATGGACACTTCTCAAATGTATGAACCACCCACACAGACTTAACACTCATACCCTTTTTGATTTGTGTCATCAAATCTTCCACCTTACTTATGTGTATTTTTGACTTTTTGTTTCTTCCTTTAGTGGTGCTAGGAATGAAACTCAGGGCTTCATGTATGAAGCAAGAACATCACTGAGTGATGCCTGCTGCCCCCATTGTGTCCTTATTTATCTTTGATGTGGTCATTCTTGTTTGTTCCCTTAGAGGTAACTTTGAAATCAATTATTAACTTTTTCTCTTTTAAATTACTATCTCTATTCACTTTTTTTTGGCACTTCCATTGTCCCAGATGCCAAGATCTTTATGTGGTTGGTCCCCATTGTCCATGGTTTCTGGATCTGTAAATTTAACCAACAGCATGTCAAAAGTATTCAGAAGAAAATATGTATAGTATATGTAACTGAACATATACATATTTTTCTTTTCATCATTTCCTATACACCATATGATAACAACTGATTTCACAGCACTTACATTGTTAGGTGTAATCATTAATCAGATGATTTAAGTTATGCACAATAATGTACATATGATATATGCAAATAATATGCCCTTAATATAGGAACTTGAGTCATGTTGGATGATCTTGCCACGGAATCTGCTCTCATCATAAGCCAAAAAACACATTTTTCAAATCAGGGCCACATTTCCAACTGACTTTTGAGGTTGTTTGGCTCTGTGGGTGATTTTCTTCATTATATCCCCCATCCTGTGTGCTGCGACTACACTGGTGTTTTTTGAACCTGGAGACTCATGATATATATGCCCACTTTCTGGACCTCTATGGTGACTTTCCTTTCAGGATCCAGGCTGTCTTTTAACCCTGCCCCCAATTCCCAATTTCCAGACTCATTGCTGATGGTCTACAGTCTGTAGTTGTTTACCTGAGTGTTCTTGTGTGGCACCATATTTATTTCGTGTTTCTTCTTTACTTCACTCCTGTCCCAATCTGTCCAGATATATGGCAAGTTTTCTCTGGTGTGACTAATTTTTATCTCAGTGCTTATACCATTTTCTGAGTCAGAAAAATAATTAAATGACTGGTTTTTATCCCATTTGTGTTTTTGTGTGGGATTATGGAGCCTGAAACCAGGACCTTGCACATACCAGGCAGTACCTCTACTATCATTTAAGAATCATCATATATTCTAGAAAAAAAAAGGTTAGAAAACTATGTTCTATGGATTAAATCTAGACATTGTCTCTTTTGTTCTTGTTGTCATTGTTGGGTAAATTAAGACATGGAAATACAGTCATGTTTATTCATTACCTATTGCCAATAAATACTTTCTTACATTTACCAGCAAAGTTAGAAGAATGTGATAGCATCCCTATGGTCTACAAAGCCAAAAATATTTGCTATCTGGCCCCATATAAAAATGTTTCCTGACCCCTGATACAGGGCAAGATAACTGATTTACTACTACAGATTTGTACTCAAACTCTTTGAAGTTTAATGTTAAATTAGGAAAGATTGACAAGTTGCAAACATTTTCTCTTTAGTAGAAAATGTAACTCCAAGATTTAGGATTTTCTTGCCTTATAGAATATTATCCAGTTTTGTAGACACAATAGCACAGTGTGCTGCAGTTATCTTATAGCATTTTTTTCTACATAGACTTTATGTGTATATTATATTCCAATATCTTTCCAACCAACTTTGTCATGCTACTGGTACCCTAATTCATGAGTTCAGTCTCTGGCATATTCTCAGAATGTATTTCTGAGAGAATCTCTCTCTTAGAGAAAATTATATGATAACTACTAACATCCTGGTGGTGCCTTCTCATGAATGTTCCATTTTGAGGCAGTCACTTAACCCCACTGGGTCATATGTTGCTTTTCTGTATATAGAATTAATTATAACAAGAATCTCTGCCAAATTTCTCTCTCAAAATGTAATAATATCCACTGGACAGAGTTTTTTAATTAAATTAAGAGATGTTATATGTAAACACTTTAACTGTAGAAATTAGAATATTTTTATTTGTTCTAATTAGTTATAAGTGATAGCAGAAAGCATTTTGATACAACATGCATAAGTGGAGTACAACTACTCATTCTTCTGGTTGAACATGATATATAATCACACCAGTTGTGTACTCATATGTGTACATAGGGTAACAATGTATGAGTAAGTATGCTATTCTCCCTACCCCCACAGCCTCTGCTCCCTTCACTCCCCCCTGCCTAAAGAAAAAGACCTCTGTTTTCCAAAGCCCCCTTATTGTGAATTAGCATCTGCATGTCAGAGAAAACTCTGACCTTTGGTTTTTTGGGTTTGCTTATTTCACTTATTATGATATTCTCCTTCTGTTCATGTACTGGCAAATGCCATAATTTCATTTTTCTTTATGGCTGAGCAATATTCTATTGTGTATATAAACACATTTTCTTTATCCATTCACCTGTTAAAAGGCACCTTGATTAGTTCCATAGTTTAGCTCTTGTGAACTGAATTGCTATAAACATTGATGGAGTCATGTCACTATAGTACGCTGATCTTAAGTTCTATGGGCATATGCAAAGGAGTGAGATAACTGGTTCAAATTGTTGTCCCATTTCAAGTTTTCTGAGGAATCTTCCATACTGCTTTCCAGAGTGGTTGCACCAATTTGCAGTCCTACTAGCAATGTATGATCATACATTTTTTCCCACATCCTCAAAAACATTTTTGTTATTTGTATTCATGCTATTATGACTGAAGTGAAATACAATTTCAGGGTAGTTTTAATTTGCACTTCTCTAATTATTAGTGATGTTGAACATTTTTTTATAAATTGATGGTCAATCATATTTCTTCTTCTGTGAAGTGTCTGTTAAGTTTCTTTGCCAATTTATTGACTGGGTTATTTGCATTTTTTGGTGTTAAGTTTTTTTTAAATTTTAATTTATTTTTATTGTAAACAAATGGGTACATGTTGTTTCTGTTTGTACATGGAGTAACAGCATACCATTTGCATAATAATACATTTACATAGGGTAATGATGTTTGATTCATTCTGTTATTTTTTCCTCCCCCCACCCGTCCTACCCCTCTTTTCCCTCTATACCATCCCTCCTTCCTCCATTCTTGCCCCCCTCCGACCCCCATTATGTGTCATCATCCACTTATCAGTGAGATCATTCGCCTTTTGGATTTTTGAGATTGGCTTATCTCACTCATGGTATTCTCCAATTTCATCCATTTACCTGCAAATGCCATAATTTTATTATTATTTATAACTGAGTAATATTCCATTGTATATATGTACCACAGTTTCTTTATCCATTCATCAATTGAAGGACATCTAGGTTGGTTCCACAGTCCGGCTATTGTGAATTGAGCAGCTATGAACATTGATGTGGCTATATCTCTGTAGTATGCTGATTTTTAAGTCCTTTGGGTATAGGCTGAGGAGTGGGATAGCTGGGTCCAATGGTGGTTCCATTCCAAGGTTTCTAAGGAATCTCCACACTGCTTTCCAGAGTGACTGCACTAATTTGCAGCCCCACCAGCAATGTATGAGTGTACCTTTTTCCCCACATCCTCTCCAGGTGTTATTTTTTTGAGTTACTTATATATCCTGGAGATTAGTGCTCTATCTGAGGTGCAAGTGACAAAGAATTCTTCCCATTCTGAATGCTCTATCTTCACATTCTTGATCTTTTTCCTTTGCTGTGAAGATTTTTAGTTTTATGCCATCCCATTTATTGATTCTTGATTTTGCTTGTGCTTTAGGAGCTTGTTAAGGAAGTCAGTTTCTAAGCTGACCTGATATAACTTGAGGCCTGCTTTTTCTTCTATCAGGCACAGTCTCTGTTCCAATACCAAAATCTTTGATCCACTTTGAGTTGAGTTTAATGCAGGATGAGAAAGAGGGGTTTAATTTCATTTTGCCACATGGATTTCCATTTTTCCCAGAACTATTTGTTGAATAGGTTATCTTTTGTCCAATGGATGTTTTTTGTGCCTTTGTATAGTATGAGGTAACTATTTATGGGGGTTTGTTTCCGTGATTTCTATTCTGCACCATTGGTCTATGTATCTGCTTTTGTGCCAGTACTGTGCTGTTTTGTTACTATATCTCTGTAGTATAATTTAAGGTATGGTATTGTGATGCCTCCTACTTCACTTTTCTTACTAAGGATTTCTTTGAGTCTTCTGGGTCTCTTATTTTTCCAAATTAATTTCATGACTGTTTTTCTATTTCTGTGAAGAATGTTGTTGGGATTTTATTAGAAATTGCATTAAACCTTTATAATGCTTTTGATAACATGACCATTTTGACAAGGTTAATTCTGTCTATCCAAGAACATGGGAAATATTTCCATTTTCTAAGGTCTTCAATTTATTTCTTTAGTATTCTGTAATTTTCATTGTAGAGGTCTTTCACCTCTTCTGTTACATTGATTCCCAAATATTTTTTGAGGTTATGGTAAATGGGGTAGTTTTTCTAATTTCTATTTGAGAAGATTTATCACCAATGTTTAAATATACATTTGATTTATTGGTATTAATTTTATATCATCCTGCTTTACTGAATTCATTTATGAGTTTTAGCAGTTTTCTGATGGAATTTTTAATTCTTTGTATTCTATCAGATTGTAGAGAAATAAAATTAGAAATCAATAGCAAAATAAAAATATATGGTGATCTAACACCTAGAATGTAAATAATACACTATTGAATGACCAATGGATAGCAGAAGAAATCAGGAATAAAATAAAAATACTTAGAAGTAAGTGACACAATATATCAAAATCTCTGGGACATGGTTCTAAGAGGAAAGTTCAGTACACTGAGCTTATTTATGAAAATAATAAGAAGTAACCAAATAAATAACCTAACATTACATCTAAAAGTCGTAGAAAAAGAGGAACAAATCAACACCAAAAGATGTAGAAGACAGGAAACAATTAAAAACAGAGCTGAAATCATTGAAATTGAAATAAAAGAAACAATTCAATAATGACAAAATAAAAAGCTGGCTTTAGGGAAAATTCATAATGAAAAAGAAAATATTAATTACAGACACTATAGAAATACAGATAGTCAGAAACTATTTTGAAAATTTATACTTCAATAAAAGAGAAAACCTTGAAGACTTTGACAAATTTCTAGAGACATATGACCTATTCAAACTGAATCAGTAGGACATACACAATTTAAACAGATCAATTTCAAGCAAGAAAAAGGCAGATGCCATCAAAAGCCTACCAACTAAAAAAAAAAAAAAAAAAAAAAAAAAAAAAAAAAAAAGCCCAGGAAAAGTAAGATTCTCAGCTGAGATCCAAAAGACCTTCAAAGAATTAACACCGATACTTCTCATATTATTCCATGAAACAGAAAAGGAAGGAACTGTTCCTGTTGAGAGCCATGTATAAACTATGGATATTGTTTGAGCCCTTAAGGAAGGGAAGCTGCTTTTCTGGGAACTCAAGGGTGAAATTCCCTGGTTCAAGAAAGCCCAGATCTTTCTGGTACCCTGCCTTAGCTCATAGGCCTGGGTTCAAACACAGGTGTCCAGAGACAAGCATAAGCCACCAAGCACCAAACAACCTTTTTACTGCAAGACCCCTGCCACACTGAAACCTTATCCCTGCCTTTGATAAAGAATTGGGGCCTTTTTAGTTGTTCATTTCCAGTTTCTATCAGGGCTGGAAGACCCATCAAGAACTCCCATTTTAGATCTAATCTCTGACTTTGTCTTTATTTCTTACTCATTATTTCTGACTTTTAATTTTCCCAGGTGGTTCACACCTCCTAGCAGGACTCTGCCCTACTGGGGTTCTGGTTACCCTGGCATAACTGGCCCCTAGAACAGGCACTGCTTATGCTAAATTCAGAAGAAAATTCAGAAGGAAAAATTTCAGGTGGGTTGTCTCCCCCTTCAAACAGAGTGTACAACACTAATTTAGAGAAAGAGTGTGGAGGGGAAAGAGTAAATTTTTAGTCAGCCTGATGTTAAATTGGGGCAAATTCTAAAAAGAGAAATCTATCTAGCTGTCCTTAAGACCATAATCAAACAGAGTAGGAATTTAATAAAGAGAACTTGAAATGAGATTGAGATAATGCAATATCATCTACAGAATATCTAATTGCTAGATTTGGGAATGCTGTTAAAAGCTTCAGACAAAAAATTCGGCAGGCCTGCCCACCCCTCCACCAGTGGATTCTTTCTTTGTAAGAGAATGCAACTCAAGAAATGGTGGTGCAGCATGACCTGAAAGCAGAGCCTAAACTAGCTGAGTTAGATGGAGTTCAAGATGCTGGGAGAGAGGACTCTAACCAGGAATTCAGGGAAAATCAAAAACCAGTTCTTCAAGCTGCATAAGCGCCTCATGTTGAAAAAGTGGAAGGAGAAAATGTAATCAGATTTGAGATATATTCCATCCTTAAGCAATCAGATCCTCAGAATCCAGGGCAAAAAAACAAGAAAACATTCACCTATACTCTTAAGAACATTAAAAAATTTAAAATAAGCATACTATGATTATGGACCAGCCTCTTCATTGTGAAAAGTTTCTTAAATTTGCTGACTAACAAGGTTTTGCCATTTACTGTTTGGCTTATGCTGCCTACAGCCTGACTTCTGGTGGGGATTATTTGTCATGGAAATCAAACTGGAAAAATTATTGCTCCAAATAGGTGGAAACTAACCAATTAGGTGGAATAAATATTACCTCAAAAATCCTCACCAGAACAGGACAATTTGCTAATTTAGTATAACAGCAAAATTATGATTTACAAACTTGCAGATAAGT